>NC_047085.1:270925576-271561924 GCF_902459505.1 Geotrypetes seraphini | reverse complement strand
CCAACCAATTTTTGATCCATCTGTGTACGTCTCCTTCCACCCCATGGTTCTTCAGTTTCCGTAGTAGTCGTTCATGGGGTACCTTGTCAAAGGCTATTTGGAAATCTAAGTATACGATGTCTATGGGGTCCCCTTTGTCCATCCGTTTGTTTATTCCTTCGAAGAAGTGCAATAAGTTCGTTAGGCACAATCTTCCCTTGGAGAAGGACCGAGATCGTCTGGCAAAGTTACACGAGAAAATGGAGTGGATTCTGCGCTGTTCATGGAGGAGAGTGTTTATGAGCAACTTGAAAAACTGAAGGTGGACAAAGCAATGGAAACAGACAGGATCCATCCCAGGATACTATGGGAGCTCATACTATGAGAGCTCAGTGAGGTTCTGGCGAGTCCTATTAAAGACTTGTTCAACAAATCTCTGGAGACGGGAGTGGTTCCTGGGGATTGGAGGAGAGCGGATGTGGTCCCTATTCACAAAAGAGGTCACAGAGATGAAGCAGGAAACTATAGGCCGGTGAGCCTCTCTTCAGTTGTTGGAAAAATAATGGAAGTGTTGCTGAAAGAAAGGATAGTGTACTTCCTTGAATCTAATGGGTTACAGGATCCAAGGCAACATGGCTTTACAAAAGGTAAATCGTGCCAAACGAACCTGATTGAATTTTTTGATTGAGTGACCAGAGAGCTGGATCAAGGACATATGCTAGATGTAATTTACTTAGATTTTAGCAAAGCCTTTGACATAGTTCCTCATAGGACACTGTTGAACAAACTTGAAGGGCTGAAGTTAGGACCCAAAGTGGTGAATTGGGTTAGAAACTAGCTGTCGGACAGACGCCAGAGGGTGGTGGTTAATGGAAGTCGCTCAGAGGAAGGAAAGGTGAGTAGTGGAGTCCCTCAGGGTTCAGTGCTGGGGCCGATCATGTTCAATATGTTTGTGAGTGACATTGCTGAAGGGTTAGAAAGAAAAGTGTGCCTTTTTGCAGATGATACCAAGATTTGTAACAGAGTAGACACCTAAGAGGGAGTGGAAAATATGAAAAAGGATCTGCAAAAGTTAAAGGAATGGTCTAATGCCTGGCAACTAAAATTCAATGCAAAGAAATGCAGAATAATGCATTTAGGGATTAATAATAGGAAGGAACCGTATATGCTGGGAGGAGAGAAGCTGATATGCACGGACGGGGAGAGGGACCTTGGGGTGATAGTGTCCGAAGATCTAAAGGCGAAAAAACAGTGTGACAAGGCAGTGGCTGCTGCCAGAAGGATGCTGGGCTGTATAAAGAGAGGTGTAGCCAGTAGAAGGAAGAAGGTGTTGATGCCCCTGTACAGGTCATTGGTAAGGCCCCACTTGGGAGTATTGTGTTCAGTTTTGGAGGCCTTATCTGGCGAAGGACATAAGAAAACTTGAAGCGGTCCAGAGGAGGGCGACGAAAATGATAGGAGGCTTGCGCCAGAAGACGTATGAGTAGAGACTGGAAGCCCTGAATATGTATACCCTAGAGGAAAGGAGGGACAGGGGAGATATGATTCAGACGTTCAAATACTTGAAGGGTATTAATGTAGAACAAAATCTTTTCCAGAGAAAAGAAAATGGTAAAACCAGAGGACATAATTTGAGGTTGAGGGGTGGTAGATTCAAAGGCAATGCTAGGAAGTTCTACTTTACGGAGAGGGTGGTGGATGCCTGGAATACGCTCCCGAGAGAGGTGGTGGAGAGTAGAACTGTGACTGAGTTCAAAGAAGCGTGGGATGAACACAGAGGATCTAGAATCAGAAAATAATATTAAATATTGAACTAAGGCCAGTACTGGGCAGACTTGCACAGTCTGTGTCTGTGTATGGCCCTTTGGTGGGGGATGGGCTGGGGAGGGCTTCAGTGGCTTGGAGGGTGTAGATGGGCTGGAGTAGGTTTTAATGAAGATTTCGGCAGTTGGAACCCAAGCACAGTACCGGGTAGAGCTTTGGATTCTTGCCCATATATAGCTAAGAAAAAATTTAAAAAAATTTAAATTGAATCAGATTGGGCAGACTGGATGGACCATTCTGGTCTTTATCTGCTGTCATCTACTATGTTACTATGTTAGAAGCCATGTTGGCTTGTTTTCATCAGTTTATTCCTTTCTAGATGCTCATCAATGCTGTCTTTTATCAGCCCTAAGTCAAACTTACCGGTCCATAGTTCCCCGAGTCACCTCTCGATCCTTTCTTAAAGATGGGCGTAACATTAGCTATTCTCCAATCCTCCGGGATCACGCCTGTTTTAAATAGTCCTTTTTCTTAGATATTTCTGGGCCAGACACCCAGAGCCCTACCAATAGTCTGCTTAGGTTCCATCTACTAGAGTTTCCATCAAAGCTCACTCCAGCCCATTTTAACCATCCCAGTCATTGAAACCCTCCCCAACCCGTTTTCATCTAAATAGTCCAAGCCTTCCCAGTACTGGCCTTAGTTCCTTCAATGTATACCCATTTTTTCTGATTAGAGATCCTCTGTGTTCATCCCACGCTAGTTTGAACTCTGTCACCATTTTCTTTTCCATCACCACCCTCAGGAGTGCATTCCACGCATCAACCACCCTCTCTGTAAAGACAAATTTTCTAACATTACTCTTGAATCTATCACCTCTCAACTCAAATTATGCCCTCTGGTTTTACCATTTTCCTTTCTCTAGAATAGATGTCGTTCTACATTAATACCTTTCAAGTATTTGAACATACACGTTAACACTGTCCGTACCAAGCTCCATGGATGATGTCAACCACATGTGAGAATATGCTGCCTGCTTGTCCTAGGATAAATATTTTTACACTTTTAAGCAAATTAATCCAAACATTCAGAATACTTTTATAAGCATTTTTAAATGTCAGTCATTTATATTCCAAACATGGTCTTAAAATATGAATGGAATCAAATATTCAGAGAAGAGATGTAAACAAGTACAGTATTGCAAAATCTAAAATCAAGTAAAAAAAAAAAAAAAAGCAGCAGCAGCAACCACCAGAAGAATACACACAATTTTTTTTTTCTTTAAAAAAAAAAAAAAAAATCTAAAAACTTGTAAAATAATGAGGCACCAAAGGTATTCTTAGTGACCAACACAATCCACTGGTATCAGCCTGACATGTTTCAATATTTAGTCTGTGTCGGGGCAACAATTGGCAATGACTTCACCTGGAATAATGCTGCATACCAAGACCACAAGCTTATGGGGAAAACACTATAGTTACCAGGACTCAAGGAAAGGAAAAAGGGAAATAAAAATAGCAATTAAAAATTCATAAAAGTATACAACACTTACCATCTGTATATAGTACTCCCCTGAAATTCGCAGGGGTTCCATTCCAGGACCCCCTATGGATTTCAGAAAACTGAAAATGTGGTTTTTCGCCTGTCAAAAGGGGAGGCAGGAGAGGGAAGCTGGAGCGCTGGTGGATGAAGAAAATCACTCACAGTCTGCTATGACCACCTCTTCCTGTAGTAAAGTCGGGCAATCAGGATCTACTTTGACACGCAGCTCCTGATTGGTGTAGCCCGACTTTACTACAGGAAGACGTGGTCGGAGCAGACTGCAAATTCGCAAGTCCACAATTTGCAAACCGCAACTTCGCGGGGGAAACACTGTACTTCAATAATAGGTTGCATAAATATCTACTTCACAAAACAATTTTTACATTATAATATATACTCAATGATTTTTGGTTATAAGAACATAAGAAATGCCTCTGCTGGGTCAGACCCGAGGTCCATCGTGCCCAGCAGTCCGCTCATGCGGTGGCCCAACAGGTCCAGGACCTGTGCAGTAATCTTCTATCTATACCCCTCTATCCCCTTTTCCAGTAGGAATTTGTCCAAACCTTTCTTGAACCCCAGTACCTTACTCTGCTCTATTACATCCTCTGGAAGCGCATTCCAGATGTCCACCACATGTTGGGTAAAAAAGAACTTCCTAGTATTCGTTTTGAATCTGTCTCCTATCAACTTTTCCGAGTGCCCTCTTGTTCTTTTATTATTAGAAAGTTTGAAGAATCTGTCCCTCTTTACTCTCCCTATGCCCTTCATGATCCTATAAGTCTCTATCATATCTCCTCTAAGTCTCCTCTTCTCTAAAGTCGGGCAATCAGGATCTACTTTGACACGCAGCTCCTGATTGGTGTAGCCCGACTTTACTACAGGAAGAGGTGGTCGGAGCAGACTGAAAATTCGCAAGTCCGCAATTTGCGAACCGCGAATTCGCGGGGGGAACACTGTACTTCAATATGTATTTAGATTTAAGTACTTCATGTGGCATAACCAAAAATCATTGAGTATATATTATAATGTAAAAATTGTTTTGTGAAGTAGATATTTATGCAACCTATTATTACTTCTATCCCTAGGCTATCTCTCTGTAACCATGACCAGTCTTATTGAGTGCTTATTTTGACTGCACATCTTAGTACATTTTCGTTTCAGTCCTTTAGATCAGTGTTCTTCAACCTTTTTACACCTATGGACCGGCGGAAATAAAATAATTATTTCGTGGACCGGCAAACTAATAAGACTGAAATTTTTTAAAAACCCCATTGCCGCCCTGTCCCCGCGAGCTCGGTCCCATTAACTATCTGATCCCATTCGCACAAGCCTCAAATAGTTATGATTTTATATTGAACATATTTTATTAAAGTATAAAAAGAAACAATATTCTGTACAATTGTCATTTTATAAATATAAATAATACAGGGCAAGGATCAACAAAACCCCCGTCTCCCCTCCGCTTCACTATCCCCTCTACTATCAAGAAAACTGAATAAGGCAAATTATTACAGAATGCTACACAAATATCATGCTAACAGAATACTGCAGTCACACATGGCAGGAATGGTGTTAGGGGGAGTGCAACTAGGGCAATTGCCTCCTGGTCAGAGAGAGCCCTAAGCCAGCTGGAAGCTAAAGGCGCACTGTCTGGGCTTTGCACTCCCCAGTTATGTCTAACATCAGCTCTAGCAGGATACATATTTTAAATCTGATATATTCTAATCACAAGATAGAAATAAAATTATTTTTTTCTACCTTTTGTCATCTCTGGTTTCTGCTTTCATTGTCTTTTCACTCTCTTCCATCCAGCGTCTGCCCTCTGTCTCTTCAATCCAGCATCTGCCTCTTCCATCCACTGTCTGCCCTCACCCCTCCCCCTCCCATATGGTATCTGCGTTCTTTCTATGCCCCTCTCTCCTACACCAGATCTAGCATCTTTGTCCCTCTTTCCTTATTTTTCATCTGAACCCCCTTCCCAGCATCAATCTCTCTCTACCTTGTCATTCCTCTGTCTCTCCCATTTCCCTCATCTGATCTCTCCATTCCATCCTGACTCCTTCCCCTCCTCTAATCTCCCTGCCAGCTGTTTCCTTCCAATGTTCCTCCTCCCCTATCCAGCAGTACCTTCTCCCTTTCTTCCTCCCCTTATCCAACAGTAATTCTCGTCCCTTCCCTTTCCCTTCTCCCCTGTCAGAAGTAGGCCCTTTCCCTCCCTTGTCCAGGAGTACCCCTTCTCCCTTTCCTCCTCCTATTATCCATCAGTAACTCTCGTCCCTTCCCTTTCCCTTCTCCCCTGTCAGCAGTAGCCCCTTCTCCTCCCTTGTCCAGGAGTACCCCTTCTCTCCTTCCCTCTCCAGAAAATGTTCCCTCTATGTAGGCTAGCAGCAGCTCTGTGTGCTTTTAACTTCGGCACACAGCTGCCCCTAAGCAGTATTTTAGCGCGGTTTCATGAGGCAGCCTCGGGGCCTTTGGTAGGCTGGCCTGCTTCGATGATGCGATGTGGGCCGGCCTACCAAAGGCCCCGAGGCTGCCTCATGAAACCGCGCTAAAATACTGCCTAGGGGCAGCTGTGTGCCGAAGTTAAAAGCACACAGACCTGCCGCTGCTTTTCTGGGGGTGCGGAGACATACGCGGCAGGAGTCCGTGGTGGCAGGCAGGAGTGCCGGCATAGCGACGGCAACAGGAAGTTGCACGTCAGCTGACGCCAGCACCTTTTGCTGCGGCGGGGTCCTGAATCCTTTGCGGACCGGCAAGATTTTTTTGCGGACCGACACCGGTCCGCGGACCGGCGGTTGAAGAACTGTGCTTTAGATGATAAAATGATGAATCTGTTCCACTTGTGCTATGTTATTCTATGAATGTACTGTATTTTATAATCTAAGTGTGGCTTTTAATTAATTTGTGTTTTTTTTTTTTACTATCAACACAACTCAAGCTCTCTTATAACTGAACATGTGTTGGTTCATAACAAATTGAA
Source organism: Geotrypetes seraphini (assembly GCF_902459505.1). Taxonomy (NCBI): domain Eukaryota; kingdom Metazoa; phylum Chordata; class Amphibia; order Gymnophiona; family Dermophiidae; genus Geotrypetes; species Geotrypetes seraphini. Next base: position 271,555,656 of record NC_047085.1, on the reverse strand, counting down.
ATCTTTTGAACAATAATCAGAGCTAGATTTATTTGCTTATTTTTCATTTATCTATTTGTGGTTTTGAATATGTAAAACATAATATTTTCAGTTTCTATCGTTTAGTCAGACAATGTTTATGTCAAACTATTCTAAGGTGACTTGTATTATAATTACCCCTTCAAAACGAATGATTAGGTTCATACCTTTGCTAATCTTCTTTCTTGTAAATCCACACTTCATTCCAGGACCAGTGGGTTATTCTTATCTACCTGCCAGGACTTTGTAGGAAGCCTCAAACTTCAGCCTCAAACCCCCCTCTTACCTCATCACTATCCCAGTAAAAATCAGTTAGTCTTAAAACAGCAGGAACATCTGTAGAGGATAAGAACAAGAGAGAAAAGGGAACAGGGATACTCCTCAACAAGTAAGTCTATTCTGCTCATATCAACAATTGCAAAACAGCAACAATGAAAAAACAAGCTCCTACAGTCTGGCTTGTAGGAAGGAAAATTGTTTCTTTAAGGGTCAGTGATAAGGTAAGAAAGGGTGGGGTTTATGTCTCTGAAGTTTGAAGCTTCCTACAAAGTCCTAGTGGGTAGACGGAAATAACCCACTGATCCTGGAATAAAGTGGGATTGTACAAGAATTATAATTTCCTCTCTTTACAATTTTATAATATTGTATTTGCACTCTTTTTAAATATTTTAAGCATATACTTGTTATATTGCTTATTTTTGAAGATCCCTGAAGCAGATATTTGTCGAAACACGGCCTGTGTCAGGTCTTTGAATAAAGATTGTTCTTCACACAGATTCTTGAAGTCCACATGCTTTTCTTTTGCTAAATGGATCCCACTGCACCACTGAATCCCTCTCCTCTACTTGGTTTGTACAGCTGGGGAATGGTCTTCAAAAATTGGGACAATATTCTTAGTTCTAACAAAAGGAAGATATAATACCTCCGCCAAGAACTGTCATTTTTCAATGATATAGACAAGGACACCTTGATAGAAAAATGGCATGAATTGATACAACTTAGAAAAAGATAATGTGAGATATGATTTGCACTATGTGACTCTCTTGAACTTTTGTAGAACTCAAGGGATACGCAGAGGTCTTAGAATACTTGAGCTTCAAACGTTTAAAGATCAGTCTTTTCTTGACAAATGGTTTTCTATATTTAATAAATGTTCACCATATCTCATGATTCTACTTATAGAAACCGCTAAATAAATACCGTTTCACTAAAAACACTATACCAAATCTGAAAATTTAAGATAGGAAGTTCAAAAATATGAGGAAACCCTATTAAGTCTAAATAACAAAATAGTTCATTTTCACAGGAAATTAAAGACTAAGGGCCTGATTTATAAAGCCGCGCTAGTGGCTGCTGCGCAGTAATGGCCCCGAAGCCCATAGAGATTTAAAGGGCTTCGGGATTGTTGCCGTGCAGCAGCCGCTAGCGCGGCTTTGTAAAACAGGCAGTAAGTTTGAGAAGATTAAATGAGATGAAATAGACTATAAAGAGCAACATTTACCTATGGACAGAGCTGAAAACAATGTACAGAAATTTCAGGAAGACATGAGTAGTATAATGGGTACACCTCATGTCAAAATGATTGACAGCTGTCATAGATAAGGATCGACCAATCAGCCTTCACTTCCGGGTTAAGCCACAACCACTTTCCGTACAAACCCCACCCACTCTAACCCAAACCCCACCCATGCCCCCACTTTTCCCTTAGCCCCACCCACTTTTCCCATAGCCCCGCCCACGCCCCACTCCCTCCCATAGGAATGGATGTTGGTGGCCCTGCCCATGCCCCGTCACCGGAAATGCACTTTTTGATGATGTCACCGGAAATGAGGGGCGTGTTTGACCCCAGAAATACGCTTTCTGATAACATCACCGGAAATGGGAGTGCCTGCCCTACCGGAAGTGCACATTCTGATGACATAGGCGGAAATAGGGTAAATGAAGCGCCAGAAATGCACTTTTCTGACCATGTAGGCAGAAATAGGATAAATGAAGAGACGGAAATGCATTTTCTGATGATGTTACCGGATACAGACTTAAGTCAAAATCCCCGGAAATGATATGGCCAGAAAAAGAAGTGTCTTTATTTTAACAGTTTTTAGTTAAAAGACATGTTTTAAGAGCTCATGGTTAGAGCAATGCACAGGCAGATCACAAAACAAAAACATTTACAAATTCTTTCCTGTTTTTTTTTTTTTTAAACAGACCAGTGCAGAAACAAGGCTGCATTTTTCCTTTCCTGTTTTTAACACACTTTCAGTAGGAATTCTGAGTTAATGGTTAATGGGCAACACCCCGGTTGTCATGGTAACAGCTGATAAGCCCCTTGCAGCCCCCTGATAAAGCCGAGAGGGAGGTGTATTTAAACCTGTCTGAACATGTCCCGGCTCTTTAACAAAACAGAAATAAAAAAAGTTCTCAAAAAAACCCAAAACAACTGTCACCTAACAGCCACTGTTAAAAGGCAGAGTTTTAAGACCTATTTTTTTTATTTAGAGGAAAGTTGACAGCTGACTGGAACATGATGAAAGAATCTTTATTGAAGCAAATTTAATAATAATAAATTTATTCTTCTATACCGCCATTACCCAAGAGTTCTAGACGGTTTACAGCATAAGAAACTGATCAGCGAAGTACATACAATTCTTAAGATTAACAAAAAACAAGATTAAAAATGGTAAAATAATTACAATGTTAAGAAGGCCTAATTATGTGATAAATTTATTATGATCTATACACGGCAGGAAGCTATGGAGGCATTAACCCTCTACTTCAAGCGGCTAAAAAGAGCGATATTACAGTCCGGAGAAAAGACGTAGTGGACTGGGTCACCGGTCAAAACGCATACAATTTACACAGACCGGCTAGAATCCATTTTAAAAGAAATAAAACAATGGTGTCGGAAGTTGACAGCCAGTGGCAAAGTGATTTAGTCGACATGTCAGCCTTTGCCAATTATGACAACGGTTACAAATACATTTTAAAGGTAATAGATATCCTGTCAAAATATGCATGGGTCATGAGTTTAAAAACAAAAACTGTTCATGAAGTTACCAAAGCCTTTGAAACAATATTTAATTTAGGGCGTACACCTGAAAAACTTCAAACAGACAAGGGTAAAGAAATTTTAAATAAGTCTCTGAAGAATTTATTAAAACAAAAAGGTGTCAGCCATTTTGTGACCCATAATGATGTTAAAGCAACTGTAGTGGAAAGATTTAACAGGACTTTAAAATCCAAAATGTGGTGGTATTTTACAGCTCATTGGTTCATTCTTCTTGCAGCTCCCCTGATAAAGCCAAGGGGAGAGGGGGAGGTATGTTTAAACCTGTCTGAACATGTCCCGGCCCCCTGATGTTGTCATAGTGACGTATGTCTTAGATCTTTAACAAACAGCTGTTAACATCAGAAATAAAAGTTTTCACAGCTGTTAGCAACAGAAATAAATGTTCTCAAGCCATCAAACAAAATAACTGCCACAAAGACGTGTAGATTGAGTTACTTTCTTAAAGACTATGATGTAGAAAAAGAGGGTTACCCGATGACAGAAAAACTGTACGAATCAGACAAAGAAAACATGGACCCCTTTAACATACAGGTAACTGAAAAAAGGCCTACCAAGAGGTCTCGTAACTTTCTTAAAGACTGTAATGCAGAGAAAGAGGGTTACCCACCGGCTGAAAAACCAATTGACGAGACGTCAGATACCGGGGAGCATAAATTAACAGATTCTGAAATACAAGAGTTTCCAGAAGCTCAAAAGCTATATGATTCGGACACAGAAAATGAAGATGCAGGCTATGAACTACCAGAAGATAATACTTCAGATATTGAATTTTATGAAGCAGCAGCTGACGCCGAAGCGACAGACATGTTGGAAAAGCCAAGATCTTCCACGGTAAGAGAGAGAGAGACACACACACACACACTCTTCTTTGCCAGGGGTCGGTGTTGAAGGGTTTATGAAGCTGGATGTGTTGTGTTTTAAAAAGGAAAATTTATTTCTGTATGTTTTTTTTGTAGGGAAGTGGCGAATCTTCACAATCACAGAAACCTGTGGACAAGGTGTACATACCAATGATAAATCTATCCTGTTTGTGTTTTTTCTGCTCGTTTCAAAGAGAACCAGCGGTGAATGAACGTAAACTAAAATTAAGACTTGAAGATTCTTGTGATTATGGTCTGTGGACCGGCATAGGCCTTTCCAAAACACCAACAGAACTTAAATCAGTTATAAAGATAGCTGTATACTGCATTCTAAATAAACTAGTCTTATAGCCCGTTACATTAACGGGTGCTAGAATATGTGTGTGTGTGTCTGTCTTTATTTTTTTTTCTCTCTCCTTAGCCGCTTTCTATATTTCTGTCTGTTTTTTTTTCCTTGGCTGTCCACTACCACCCCTTGCCTGCTCCCCCTGTCCATTCTCCCTTCCTTTTACCTCCCCTGTGTCCTCTACCACCCCATCACTGCTCACCTTATCCAGTAGAAGCCCTTCTCCCTTTGTTTTACCTCCCCCTGTCCATCATCACCTCCTTCCTGCTCCCCCTGTCCAGCAGTAGGTCTGTCTTCATTTTTCTGCCCCCCTCCCTGTTCATCAGCACCTCTTCCCCTGTCCATCAACCCCTTTTCTGCCCCTCCATTTCTGTGTGTTGCAGCATTTCCCTCCCACCCCATTTCCCTGTGCAGTATTTTCCTCCCCCCCATACCTTCCTCCTGAACTCCATGCCCTACTTATGTTAAAATGCTTTCCGGGTTTGGCTGCTGCGGCCTACAGCCGCTGTGGCCAGCAGCCGCCGCGCCCGACATCCGACTCGGGCCGCCGCGCCCGACATCCGCCTCGGAGGGGGGGAGGAAGAGAGAGAGCGGAGAGAGTACTGTAGGGGCATGCGCACTCCTACCTGCGGGTCCCTACATCGCGGCGATGGCAAAGTTACTGTAAGGGAGACGCCAAGAACAATAATGGAGCACTGGTGAGCAAGGGAACGACGGCAGCGGGGACGGCCAACTTACAGGAAGGGAGGGAACGCAGGCGGGAATCGTGAGAGTAGCCACGCTGCGTCTTTCAACAGGGAGCAGGCCAGACCGTAAGCCGCGCATGCGCACTTCCTTTGGGTCGCTACAGCTCACGGAAAACCGGCGCACGCATAGGAAGTGCGCATGCGCGGCCTAGCATTTTATTATATTATTAGATGTCTGCAAGGCGTGAAGGATGAAGATTGTGGAGCCTGCTTAATACGAGCTGGGGGACAAAAACACCACGATTGCTTGATATGGGGGCAAAAAGATATACAACAGAAACTCAGGAAAACTTGTGGCATGCTGTGCCTAGAACGTGTGGTTAATGTAGTCACTTTTGTAGGCTATAAAATGAAAATACTAATGCTTTGTAGTGAAAGCATTGATATAATCATTGATTTAATCAGAGATATTAAGACCTCTATAAACGGGCCACGACTACTCAATAGATTAGTCAATTTCATGAGAGATAGTGAACATGTAGAGATTGTAAATGATTTAATCTGTGACACCGATTATAAAGAAAGAACAAACCAGGGGAAAACAAAACCACAAAAACAAATGCAAAAGAAACCAAAATGGAATTGTCCAAAGAAACATGATGTGCACTAAAATAGTGTCCTCAAACTCATCTGATAATGTGAAGATCTTTATTCCAACAGTGTCGCAACGGTACAATCAATGATTCAATGACTCGATATGTACATGTTTCGGCCAACAGGTCTGCCTCAGGAGTCTTAAGAATCACGAATAGTGATTTGAAGAATACTGCCAACAACATGGAAATAACCAAAATTCAGAAAAAGAAAATCATATCTCGTTTGGCTCAACTGTTGCCGACTGGAATCGAAACGTCTCACGCTGATTATAAATCATTCTTCAAAAGAAATGCTTTTTAAAACATGGTTTTATTCTTGGGATTGTGGGAAATACAGTATGTAACTGCTTGTTTGTTTGTATAAAAGTTTAAACATTTATTGTTGTAAAATAAAGATTTTTTTAAAAATTACAAATGTGTGGTGTGTTTTAGGAATGGCTAGCCACGTGAATTATCAGCCCAAACTAAAACAATAGAAGGTGTGACAAGTTATAAGGAACTAGGCTCTAGGCACGTAGGAGTCATTTTGATATCTAAAATGACTAACCAAGACAAACAAGATCTAGCAGAGGCCTTAGACATACAATAAAGCCTTTGTGAATGGATAACTTCTATAGAGGGTTGTAAGTGTATAAAAAATACGCTGTGACAAGATCAGCAAGCGTTCTGTTTTTTGTAGATGTTACACCGGATCCCGGATACATCAACCGCTAACATGGTGTTTTTAGGGATATCATTTTTTTTTCCTGTCTCTGAATCTATCATTGCATTTAAAACAGGAACGGGGATCTGATGGTAGAAATAAACTCTCTCTTACCAGAAAAAGACAACAGAAAATTGTTAAACAGTAAGTGACAATTGTATTATCTGGCATATTGCTAGCCCAAACGAGAAAATCTCCGCAACTACAATATATGTAAACGACCATGATCACCCAATACTAAAAACCATAAAAATACTGGGAGTCACCCTGGATACCCACCTGACCCTGACCGAGCACATAAACTCGGTGACTAAAAAATGCTTCTTCATCCTTTGGAAACTGAAAACCATAAAAAAATACTTCGACCCGCTATCCTTCAGAATATTGGTACAATCACTGATTTTATCCACCCTGGACTACTGTAACATTGTCTACTTGGGAATATCTAAAAAAAATGTGAGAAAACTGAGAATAGTTCAAAATACGGCCATCCGTCTAATATTCGGACTAAAGAAGAGCGATCATGTTAGTCCATTCTACAAACTCCTTCATTGGTTACCAATTGAAGCACGAATTCTATTCAAATTCTCCTGCCTCTGCTATAAACTAATCTGGGGACTGGCCCCCAGCTACCTACTACCTCACTTCGAATTCCACTCCTCTATTAGGCCTACCAGAAACCGTAACCTCTTTACCTACACAAATATCATAGGCTGTAGATATCGCACCTTCTTTGATAGAACATTCAAATTCCAAGCAGGTAGACTGCAAACTTGGACAGGCTACTTTACTGATGCCGCCAGAGAATCATATAGTATCTTTAGGAAAGAACTAAAAACCACCTTGTTTAAGAAATTTATAACCTAACCAGACGTCTCCCCTAAAATCGGAGCCTCCTCCCATCCCAAGGAGTCCGTCTACCCTCTTCTGCCAAAATTTCTATCTTTAATTGTTACCAGTTTTTCCCACTGGTACCCGTCCTTCGTTCAAATGTACCAAGTTAACAACTTACTTCTCATCAACATCTTATGTTATCTTTTTCACCTTCGCAGTCTTGTAATTCAAAGCGCAATCTCCTTTCTCTTCTCCTACTTATGCTCTGAATATCGTCGACTGTATAATGCTACTCATTGTGAAACCGTGTAATACACAGACCCTGTAACTCTCCTGCTACTATCACTAGATGTTCAATGCTATACTCTGTAATTCGCTGTCTGTACAGTTTCTCTTCATTGTAAACCGCCTAGAAGTTGCAAGATTGTTGGCGGTATATAAGAATAAAGTTGTTATTATTATTATTATTATTATTATATTTGCTGGTTTAAAAAAAAAACAAAAAAAACAACCACCCCCAAAAAAAGCATCTACAAAACATTCTTTTTTACATTATGATTAGACCAAGAAACGGCTGGAGAACCGACACCTTCTACATCGACAAGTTCTAACCAACAACAGGTTCCTTACCGGAAGCCAAAAGATAAACTAAATAGTAGGTATCCTATTTTTTGTAAGGAGATTAGGGTTAAAAGAAAATGTCATTACTTTTATAATGGTTGATCAAGAAAATATTAGGCAGACAGATCCCCTAAGGGGGAAAAAGTATTAACGGTTATGCTATGTTATAAATTGTAGATCAAGAAAATGTTAGAAAGTCGCAAGCAGATACCGTGAAGCTGACAGACTTTGCTTCTTAGACAGTGAACCAGAGCCCAAAGGTGTTTACCGGAAACCAAAAGATAAACGAAATAGTAAGTATTCTGATTTTGTAAGGAGACAAATGTAAAAGAAAATGTCATTACTTTTATAATGGTTGATCAAGAAAATATTAGGCAGTCAGATCCTCAAAGGGGGAAAAAGTATTAACGGTTATGCTAAGTTATAAATTGTAGATCAAGAAAATGTTAGAAAGTCACAAGCAGATACCGTGAAGCCGACAGAAAAGTCTAACAGGAAAAAGACACAAAGCGAAAGCGTCTCAGAGCCGGACTGCACAGATGGAGAATGTTATGAAGGTGATAATTATCCTGATAGCAGCAAGGTGTCAGAGGACGGTACAAATAAGGGTGCATTAGGTTCTTCTGAAGATTCAGAACCAATCAGCTATGTCCAGTTTGTGAAAAGATGGGATCGTAAACTGGACAAGTTTCATGGTGTACTTTATTCAGAAGAATTTCGTTTCATTAATTTAGACAGGATAACATCATTACATGAGGCTCAAAATGCTATACACCAAGGCATTCAACATATCCTGGACGATGTTAGCAACAAAGTATGATGTGATGTGGGCGTGATGTGGAAATGGATGGGAAGGGGCATGGTGTGGCCGGGGCCTGGGATGGGGCTATGGGAAAAGTGGGAGTGCTGTGGGTAAAAGTGGGTGTGGCTTAACCCGGAAGTGAACGCTGATTGGTCGATCCTTATATTTGACAGCTGTCAATCATTTTGACATGAAGTATACCCATTATACTACTGACATGCATTTATAGTAGAGAATACACACACAGAAAACACACACAAAGAAGATGTGACATTACATCATCTAAAAAAAATAATCAATAAATAAAAATCAGTATTTGTGAAAGGAGCTATAAACATGTCAAACGTGAGTCAAACGATCTTTTCTTTTCTCCATGCTCTGCACCTAAACTATCTTCCCTCACACCTTTTACAGTTACACAAAATAATACTTTTTAGGTCAACTTTGGGAGAAAAGACAATTCGAAGATGAGACATCCCACAGATAGATGGACCAGAAGGAAAGGGAGAGAAAGAGGAAGAGGAAGAACACCACAATTCTCATACTACCCATATCCATGTCTGTCAACCTCCAGTTTATAAACTTAACACGCATACAACTGACAGCTAGGGAAGTTTCTGTCCTTCAAAATGGACAGAAATTTATCCCATCTAAATCATAGGATTCATGCCAAACTAGAATAGATCCGTTTCTGTTTAATAGGGAGCTACAAATTGCTTTATGTCTTCAGATGAAACCAGTCCTCACACAGATATGTCTGCTGTCAAAAAGAAGTCAAAGTGGATACTACTTGGACCAAGAAACCCACTCATTTCCACTCAACAACAGTGTATCCTTCAAGACATTGAACAAAAAAAAGAACAAGACTATTTTAACCTTACAAAAGGCAAGTACGTTGTGTAACAAAATATGAGACAATTCCTGTATCTCTATTAAACTACCAAAAAAGGAAGCAGAATAGTAATAATGGACAGTCAATTACATTAATAAGATCCAATGATAATTATCAGATTCCAACTACCATTTGATGAGGCTTCTATGTTGAATCTTAAAAGATTTTCTTATAGATTTTTTTTTGTTCAGTTTGGCTTTGAGACAGATTGTCTCACACCAACAGAAAGGAATGTTACACATCCTATCTGCCTTACAATTTATGTACTTCAACCACCACCAGTTAGATCAATAATGATGGCAACTGATAACTCCTAGAACTGATTCCAATTTCACAGATATATTTCTCAGATCATTTGCATCTGACATCAGATCTTATGTCAGATATTCCAGCCACATTATTAATCTCCTATAAGAATTTGATGCTGATTTTGACGATATCCTTATAACATATGACAGTGGCATACCTAGGGTATACGACACCTGGGGCCGATTATTTTTTTAAACACATCCCCATATTAAAAATATTTTTAGTAATTTTATTTATTTTTATAGCCCATCCTCCCCAGAGAGCTTAGAATGGGTTACAGTTTAACATTCAATATAACAATTGTATAGGGTTACAACTTCTCCAACCCCCAACTGGCGCTGTGGTGTAAACAAAATAAACAAAAGACTTTTCCTCTCTTTGGCCACCTAGTATTATAACTTCACTCAGTCATCTCCATTATCAAAATATGAACATCATATACAGAAAAATAGAGTGAAGAAAAATATCTCAGTTAACTTCCTTGGTCAGAAAAAACTCTACTCTTTTTACACTGTTCAAAGTAACATGCAGGGAATTTTCACAATGTGGGAGGAAGGTTGAGAAATATCTTGAAAGTTCCCTGCATGTTAGTGTGGAGCTTTTTCTGACTAAGGACTAAGGTCTTTTTGCAACTCTATTTTTTGTTTATATGATGTTCAAATTTAATGATGGGAATCTCTGAGTGAAGAGAGAGCTGGGTGGCCAATTTAATCATGTGTGGGTTATATCGGTGATTTCAATTACCCCAATACTGACCTGATAAATGTTACACCAGGGAGTGCTAGGGATGTAAAATTCCTAAATGTAATAAATGACTGCTTCTTGGAGCAACTGGTCCAGGAACCGACAAGAGGGGAAGCTGAGAAACAGTGATCATAACAATCAAATTTGAGCTGAAATCTGGAGTAATATCACTAAGGAAATCTACAGTAGTGGAATTAAAATTTTCAAAAGGGCAACTGTGATAAAATGAGGAAAATTATTTTTTAAAAAGCTGTAAGGATTGGCGGTAAAGGTTAGGACTTTAAATCAGGTATGGACGTTATTTGAAAATACCAATGTTCCACGTATTAAAAGTAGAAAGAAGAGAAAATGAGAGTTGGCATGGTTAAAAGGTGAAGTAAAAGAGGCCAAAAGAACATCCTTCGAAGAATAGAAAAAGGATCCAAATAAAGAATACAAGAAGAAACATAAGCACTGGCAAGTTAGATGCAAAGCATTGGTAAAGAAGGCTATAAAAAGAACATGACGAGAAACTTGCCAAATAAGCAAAAACTCATAGTAACAACTTTTTCAAGTACATTAGAAGTAGAAAGCCTGCGAGGGAATCCATGGGACCGCTGGATCATCAAGGAGTAGAATGGGAACTCTTGGAAGATAAAGCACAGTTACTTACCATAAGAAGTGTTATCCGGGAGTAGCAGGCAGATATTCTTACAGATGAGTGACATCATCCACAGAGCACACACTGCATATGCGTGTTCCTTCCCACCCAATGCTGGCTCATGAGATCTTCAGTTCTATGCCCAAGTGAAGAAGCCAACTAGGGGAAGAGGGCAGGTATATAGATGTGGCCCGCCGCCGTGCCAAAATGGACTCATAGGTATTCCAGCGATTGTGTGAGTGTGAGATGGCTATTCCTGAAATTGACAATCCAGCTCAGGACCTCCAGCACCTGGAGTACCCGTTCCACTGTGTGCGATCCCTTGGCCGATGGAGCTCTGATCAGCCAGTTGGCCATGTAAGGGTGAACCTAGAGACCCATTTTTTGCAAGTAAGCCACCACTACCACTATCGCCATGTTGAATATCTGGGATGCTGTGGCCAACCAAGAACTGGTAATGCTGCTCCAGAATATGAAACCGCAAAAATTTGTGGTATGCCGGAAAAAAGGGAATGTGCAAGTATATATCTATGATATCCAGCAAGGCAAGAAACTCTTCTAGGGCCACTGCTGCAATGGCTGAATGCATGGTCTCCATTCGTAATCAGGGAATTTTGAGAGCCGCATTCACATGCTGAAGATCCACAATAGGCCTTCAATCTTCTGAGCCTTTCTTTGGCACAATAAGCATATGGAGTATCTGCCCGAGTCCGATAGGTTGGGCAGTACTGGCTCCATAGCTTGAATATTCAGCAAATGCTGAATAGTGGCTTGAACCCTGAGCGCTTTGTCCAGGCAACCACAAACTAATCTGTCAGAGGTTGAGCAAATTCCAGCTTGTAGCCAGACCGAATAATGTTCAATGGTCAGATGCAACGCGCATCCAGACAGGAAGAAATGCTAAGAGTCGACCCCCTATCTGCAGAGCGGCATCCCTTGGTCTGGCATCATAGAGCCTTTCTGGCAGAGGGCTCAAAATGGGAGGTGGAAGGCTGGGAACATCTGGAGCCAGTATATCGTCATCAGGAGCCCTGTGACGTGGCACTTGCATATGGTCTGGAAAGCCATTAGCCACGAAAATTAGAGCAACCAGAACCCCTGGAGGTTGTGGGTCTACGATCAGGTGACGGTCCATCACAGATTCTATAAGGTCATCCACACCTTTGACAAATAATTGCTCCTTAAAAAGTAGCCTATCCAAAGCCTTGGAAGTAGAATCACCAGCTCACTGATGAACCCAAAGCAGTCTGTGGGCAGAGATAGAATATACTGACATCTTTGCCAGACTTGTAAAACGTCATCCAATGCAGCAGCTACATCATTGTCCCAGCCAAAAGAAGTTGAGGGGGATACACCGCCTTACTCTCCAGTGTGAACAGTCGAGCGAAACAGATGTGTGCAACAAAAAAACACCACTGAAACAGTTTTGATACCTAAAGCAGCTGTGTCAAACAAGTGTCCTTAGGACCACATCCACACGGCTGTCCTGTATACATCCTGGGCTGAGCCAAAAGCTGCCGACACTCCTATGTCAGAGGAGAGAAGCATGACATAGCTCTAGCGAATTTCGGAGCACCTTCCGTAGAGTCAAACTGCTCTGAGACCAGAATGCTTACAACAGAGTGCCAGAGAAAGGTAGCAGACTGCGAACGCACATCACAAAGCAAGGAGGAAGAAGTAGATTGAGCTGTCTGAGTGACTAACTGCAATTCCTACACAGACTCAGAAATAAGGCCAGGCAGAGCTACAAACTGAAATAGGACAGAAGAATCATAACCAGGATTAAAATCCCCAGCGGGATCTGCAGATCCAGTTCACAGTCCCTGATTTTCCTATTCCGGGAAGTGCTGAACAAGAAGCAATGATCGAAACATCCAAATTAGGGTTTTTTCTAAATGAAGGTCACGCAGTGCGCAAACAGCAGCAGCCTGAGGTGAGGCTGTGCCCAAAGGCACAACGCCTCTCAGAGATGCCTCTACGACGGCATGGGTCTGCGCAGGGGAAGAACACGCGTTCTAAAATTCAGACACCCAAAATTTCATAAACGTAGAAAAAAGCGTCCAGCTCCAGGGGCGCAGTCACCCCTTGGTGACTGAAAATTGACGATCTTAGACTACACAGGGTCCGCAGCCTGGCGAACAGCATTACCAGCTGTGCCGAGCCCCAAAATTAGAGAAGGCCACTCTGATGGGCTAACTGAGAATTTGGTCACTTGCTTCAGCAGGAGAGAAGCCAAGCTGGATGCTGCCGCCCCCTTACTGCTGCGCCATGCGGCACATGGACACTCCAAAAGTGTTAAATTTGTGTAATCCAGGCAAGAATCCAAATAAGGAGAGCCCACGGACTTCATCCCAGTGTTTCCAGGCAAAATTTGCAGTTTTGAAGAAGCAGGGAACTTTAGAATAAACATAAGAATATAAAAATAGCCTTACTGGGTCAGACCAATGGTCCATCAAGCCCAATAGCCCGTTCTCATGGTGGCCAATCCAGGCCACTAGTACCTGGCTAAAACCCAAGGAGTAGCAATATGCCATGCTACCAATCCAAGGCAAGCAGTTGCTTCCCTTCTGTCTTTGTCAATAACAGACTATGGACTTTTCCTTCAAGAACTTGTCTAAAAATCCAAGAAGGCTGCCATAAGTGCTGAAGGAAAGAACTGAGGGTGGAGTTAGAGAGCCCAATGAAGTACAATAGAGGCAGGGTGAAAAATCCGGAAAGAATTCCTTCTGCAGCATGCAGCTAAAGGGAAATAACCCTACTGTCTAGATTAGAATGTCTCACCTATTGCAATGGAAAACAGGTTAGCTTGGAAAGAGAGATCATCATTAATAAGATGTATAAGAGGCCTCCCCCTCTCTTACAGCCACTCCTAGTCCTCCAAGTTATTTAGAATAAAGAAATAGTTGGAGTACAAGTCTGTGCTTAAAGTGGAAGGAATGTATATAATTTGTTTTTGTTTTTTTACCAGCTCAACAGATGGTCAAGTAAGGTGAGACAATCTGAAGGAAGCATGGAAGCCTCAAGAAAGCATGGTCAATGTCCTTTGGGTCTAATTGACAAGGTTATCAGCATTGATGATACAGTGGAATACACTGCCATATCCAATATTTATTTATTTCCCACTGTCTACCATCTCTCTTTCCCTGCCTTGCACTCTGGGTCAAATCTCTCTACTCTTCTCCATGCAGCATCTCTCCCTTCCTCCTCTCCATTATCACGTGCACCATTTCTTTCTCCCCATACACCATCTCTCCCTGCCCTCTACCCTATGTCCAACATTTCTCCCTCTCTTTTTTCCATGCATGTCTCATTCCCCTCCACCATATGCAGGATATCTCCCTCTCACCCTTTCTACCTATGTTGCATCTCTCCCTTCCTCTCCTCCATCTCATCTCCAAAAATTATTCCTCTCTCCCCCATGTGAAGTACTTTCCATCTCTCTATCCCCCTGTGCAGCTGCTTTCCATCTCGGAGGCGCTGTGGCGTTGTTTTTGAGCCACGGAGATGTTCTGGAGGAGTGTAGAACAAGTAGAACAACAGAAGTACAGGTGATCAACTTTAAAGGCTCTACACCCATAGTGGATCCCTTTGGTTAAAAACTGTTGCCACAAGAGTATGCAGTTTAAAGATCATATACATAATTTCTATGAGGTGATCCAAACTTAATAGGTTGTATACCCAGAGTGGATCCCTGCTCTTCCATCTATTCAGTACCACGCTGTTGTGATAAGTAGAGTTGATGATGGGTAGAAGAAGTGATCCATCTTTAACAGATTCTGAAACCAAGATGGATTCGTCTATGGAACAGCTCTGGAAGTGAGAAACAGAAGAGGCGTTTCATTATTAACAGACTCTGCACCATGATGAAACCCTCTGATTTACAGGTATGATAAGGACATCCCACCTTAAAAAGGCTGTACTGCTTTAGTTGACCACTCTGATTCTTCGCAACATTGTTGTGAATGCAAGTTTGTGCAGTGGAAAATAACCAGAAGTCTTTGGGTGGCATCCTCAACTTTGTTCCTAATGAGCTCCTCATGAGAAAGAAAATATTTAGTAAACGATCCGGAATGTGAATGTCCACAAGAGCCATGAAAGATGTCTCATAGTAAAAGACATAATCGATGCTCTGGATGACACACAAATGTAAAAAAAATAAAAAAAGGCAATGTCTGCAGCATCAGCACAAATACTGTATTGATCAGCCCCTGGAAGAATCTGTGGTTGATCCTAAATTGGTCATCCCATATGCCATGAGATGAGGGGAAAAGCCCCACCGTCCAATATAGGTGGTATTGGGTGGAATTTATCAGAATGAGAGCGAGAGTTGGAAAATTGTCTGTATGTCCCAGTAATAATGTTATCTTTTAATCCCGTTTTATCAGATATGTTTTTATTAAATTTATTGTAAACCACATAGACGTAATGATAGGTAGTATATCAAATAAATAATAAACTTGAAACTTGATAATGCCATAAACTGTGAGGTTTGGAGAAGACTATGAGTAGTCTTCTGAAAACTCTAGAAATCACCCCGGCTACGTGATCTAGAAGCATGTAAAAAGATTGAGCTGATATATATATATATATATATATATATTTTTTTTTTTTTTTAAAGAGTTGAAGTTTGAGGCTTCTAAAGTTTCTTTGTGGACCCAATGTTTACAGAAAAAGTTCCTTAAAGCCACTAAATCTACGCGCGCGCTAAACGCTAACCCGTCCATAGACTAACATGCATTTATAGATTTAGCATGCGCTAAAATGCTTAGTGCGCCTTTGTAAAAGGAGCCCTTAGTTGATTTTTAGAGTGACGGTTTTTTTGTTTTCTTTTTTTTTTTAGCCCTGGAAGATTAGGAACAGTTCCAGACGAAAAGGAAAAAAATACGGAGTACCATGGGTCGAGTAAAAAGTACACCAAAAAGCTGTCAATGCCATTGGTTGTGACAAAGGCTTTAAAATTGCCTACAGGCCCCAATGGTGAACATACTCGATGCTTGCAAATGCAAAGACTTGTCCAACTCCAAACAAAGCAACATTGTATTCCTACTAATATACAGACCTCCCAACTCTCCTTCAAGCGCTGTCTCCAAACTAACTGAAATAATAACGAACCTGGTATGCCATTACACCAAACTGCTCATCCTCGGAGATATCAACCTCTCTCTTGAATCCACCGAGAACAAAGATGTCTCCAAACTCAAAACACTGCTTGAAGATTGTGAAATCACAGTCATACCTTCGGGCCCCACACACAAGAAAGAACACACCCTTGACATACTTGCTTCTGCCCCCTCCAATCTAACTACCAACGCCAAATGGACTCTGGTGCCATGGACAGACCATTACTTATTAAACTTTTACCTAAATTTCACATCAGCAAACCTGAACAACAAAGCCACCAAGGAAGTAAAACTAGATAGAAGAAAGACAAGTCCAGATCTCTTCTGGAACATAGTTGAGAATACCTTAGTCCCTCCTTCGGATTGCACTACGACTATGCTAACAAGCTGGAACCAAACCATCACCAACACTTTAAATACTCTCACCCCCCCTCCATCCCCACAAAAAAAAAAACCAAAATCATAATTCCCCCTGGTTCACCGAATCACTGAGATCCGACAAATAGCAATGCAGGTGTCTGGAAAGGAAATGGCGGAAAAGTGGCACACTAGAACTCAGAACACGATGGCATAAGGCAATAAACAAATACAAATACAACACAGCAGAAACCAAGAAAAACTACTATGTCATCAAATTAGGTACCAAAACGTTGGACAGTAAAAAGCTATTTCACCTAGTGCGACAACTCACAACCCCACCAAAACAAGAATCCACTGGATACCCCACTAACATCACAGCTCAGGAACTAGCAGATTCTTTCTTAACAAGATAAAAAATGTTCAGTCTGAGGTAACCAAAGCTCTCACCACCGGGACACACACCCTCGAAGCGTCTCAACTCCAAAGCAGATCAAATCTGGACTTCATTCTCCAGCCTGTCCATCCCAGATTCAAACAAACTACTATCTAAATTGTCCATGCGCTGCAGCCCCCTAGACAACTGTCCCTCTTATCTCTTCACTACTATTCCTGAACAGATCGCCAGCTGGTTTACCAACCTCCTAAATAACACCCTAAATCAAGGCCACTTGCCAGAAACAATGGGTAAAAGAGCACTCACTCCTATATCGAAATCACCAAAGGCAGATCTCTCCTCAGCCTCAAACTATAGACCAATCGCAGGCATACCCATTCTGACAAAAATCATTGAGACCCACGTGTACAAACAGCTCACAACCTACATTGAACAACACTCATGCCTCCACCCATCCCAATTCGTATTCTGGCAACAGCACCGCACAAAACTTCTCTTCCTCACCTTGATCACAAAAATCAAACAACTACTCAGTACAGGTAGTCAAGCAATACTCCTCCAATTTGACATCTCAGCAGCTTCTCAGACCACCACCTACTAATAACAAAACTGTCAGAAATTGGTATAACTGCTAAACTGGAACATACACAGGTGAGGCTGGACTCATTTTAGAGCACTGGTCTTTGACCTGGGAGCCGCCGCGTGAGCAGACTGCTGGCCGCAATAGACCACTGGTTTGACCCAGCAGCGGCAATTCTTATGTTCTTATGTAACAGGCACAGTGCTAAGATGGTTCTCAGATTTCCTAAAAAAACTGGGAATACATTGTCAAACTGAACGGTGAGATTTCCAATCCCTGGAAAGCCTTTTACGGTGTACCACAGGGCTCCCCACTCTCCCCCATCCTATTTAATCTCTTCATGAGCTCTCTCGGTAACATCAAGTTTGAAGATGAGAGCATATTATCCTATGCAGATGACATCTTTCTCCTTATTCCCATAACCAACGATCACTCGAACATCACCAACAAAGTCTCACATAATATTGAAAGAATCCAAATTTGGGCGACTACCAACAAACTAAAATTAAATACAACTAAAACTAAAGTTCTATACTTCCAAACACCCCAACAGACGACACCAATAAGCATTACTCTTCGATTAGGCAAGACCCTCCCTGTAGAAGAATCCTCCAAAATCCTAGGTTGCATCCTGGACTCCACACTTACCATGGAACCACAAATCTCCAGCCTCCAAAAGAAATCCCTCTATACCTTGAGACAACTAAGACTAATCAGACCATACTTTCACCAACACCACTTTGCCTTAGTTGTACAGCTGATGATACTTTCACAACTTGACTACTGTAACTCCATCTACATGGGAATCAACACCACTCTGATTCACAAAATGCAACTTATCCAAAACACTGCTGTCAGACTAATCTTCAATCTGTGACAATATGACTCGATTACAGCCTTCATCAAGCAACTGCACTGGCTACCCATCCCGTCACGAATAACCTTCAAAACTTCATGCAACATTCACTGTATACTTTACGGAAACTCAGCGGCTCCTCTCATCTAGCTCTTCTCCAAGGCATGGTCTACTTCCCGCAGAACCCTCAACAGAATAATTCTAAATCTCCTTTCCAGAAAAAAATCTACAATACAAGTGTGTTTTCCACTCCATGTTCACCTTTCTAGGCGTAAAAACTTGGAATGACTTTACTGAAATGACCAGGACGGAACCTAACCACATCAAATTCCAGAAGAAACTGAAAACTCATCTATTTGACACCCAATCACTTGTATCCTCTTCTCCTCCTGTATCTTCCTGCCTTCCATTGTCCTTCCTACCCTCTTCTGACCCCTTCCTCTGTAATGTCGCCAAGAGCTTGTATAGGTATGTGCGACGCACAAATGGAATAAATAAATAAATACATTTTTGTTTGGAAATAAAAGGTTTAAAGGAAAAAAACAACCAAGATGAAGAAAATAACAAAAATGAAGCAGGAAGGCAAATTTGACTGGATTAAGTCCAGATACTCTGCGGAAACGAAAAACTGACAACCTTGCGAGCTGGTATAGGGCGGGAAGGCAGTCGAACATGTGCGGTGTGGGCAGTCTCAAAGCTTTCTAAAGCTTCAAGTGACAGTACACTTTAGCACTGTATATACCAGGCTCTGTGGATGGCATCACCCATCTGTAAGAATATGCTGCCTCCTTGTCCAAGGATAAGGACATGGCGGAGAGACTGAATTTGTTGCTTTGTTCTTTATGGAAGAAAATGTAAGAGATCTACCTAAACTGGAAGAACTGAAAGGAATGTCTGTGAACTTGGAAGATGTACTGAACTGAATCAACAAGTTAAAGAGTAATAAATCACCTGTACTGGATGGTATACATCCTAAGGTACTCAAAGAACTCAAACATGAAATTGCTGATCTGCTGTTAGTGATCTGTAACCTATTGTTAAATTGTACATAGCACCTGAAGTTTGTAGAGTGGCCAACATTACACTGATTTTTAAAAAGGATTCCAGGGGTGATCCAGGAAATTACAGACTGGTGAGCCTGACTTCAGTTTCGGGCAAAATAATAGAAACAATAATTTTAAAAAATTTATGGAACATACAGACAAACATGGTTTAATGGGACAGAGTCAGCATAGGTTCAGCCAAGAGATGTCTTGCCTCACCAATTTGCTGCATGTCTTTGAAGGTGTGAATAAACATGTGGATAACGGAGAGCTGGTTGAAATAGTGTATATAAACTTTCAGAAAGCTTTCAACAAAGTTTCTCATGAGAGATTCCTGAGAAAATTAAATGGTCATGGAATAAGAGGCAATGTTCTGTTATGGACTAGAAATTGGTTATCAGACAAAAAACAGAGGGTACGGTTAAAAGGTCATTTTTCTCAATGAAGGAGGATGACTAGTGGAATGTTGCAGGGACCAATGCTATTTAACAAATTTATAAATGATCTGGAAATTGGAACAAGTGAGATGATCAAATTTGGAGATGTTCAAAGTTGTTCAAACACATGCAGACTGTTAAAAATTAAAGGAAGAGTTTAGGAAATTGGAAGACTGGGCATCCATATGGCAGATGAAATTTAATGTAGACAAATGCAAAGTGATGCACATTGGGAAAAATAAACCAATCATAGTTACCGGATGCTAGGGTCCACCTTAGGGGTTAGCACTCAAGAAAAAGATTTAGATGTCATCGTAGACAATACGCTGAAACCTTCTACCCAATGTTTGGTGGCTGTGGCATAAAAAGCAAAAAGCAAGGATGCTAGGAATTATTTTAAAAAGGGATGGTAAATAAGACTGAAAATATCATGATGCCTCTGTATTGCTCCATGGTAACATAGTAGATGATGGTAGATAAAGATCCAAATGGTCCATCTAGTCTGCCCAACCTGATTCAATCTAAAAATTTGTTGTTGTTTTTTTCTTATTCTTCTTAGCTATTTCTGGGGCGACCTCACCTTGAGTACTGCGTTCAATTCTGGTTTCTTTATCTCAAAAAAATATAGCAGAATTAGAAAGAGTTTAAAGAAGAGTGACCAAACTGACAAAAGGGATGGAACTCCTCTTATATGAGGAAAGACTAAAGAGGGTAGGGCTCTTCAGTATAAAAAAGAGACAGCTAAAAGGATATTACATTACATTATTGCTTTCTATCCCACCAATACCTTTCAGTTCTAGGCGGTTTACAAAAAAGAATTGGTCTGGGCATTCCCACGGAGCTTACAAAGTTGATAGAGTGAGCTTACAAGAATTGATGGATAGCTTGAGTGATGGGCTCTGGGGATGGGTTTATCAGGTTTTAGATCATTTGACAAATTTTTTGAAAAGTATAGTTTTCAGTTTTTTCCTGAATGTTTTGTAGTTGGTCATCTTGGTCAGTAGCTTGGAGAATTGGCGGTCTATTTTCGCTGCTCTGGTGACTAGTAGTTCGTCATTTAGTTTTTTTTGCTTTGTATGCCTTTTTCTGGGGGATGGGTGAAGACAGCCTGTGTTGTCCTTGGTCTCGATGTGTTATTTCTGATTAGGTGGTTTAGGTAGCTAGGACCAATTCCATTTAGGGCTCTGAAGGGGGTGCAGAAGAATTTGTGTTGTATGCGTGCTTGTATTGGGAGCCAGTGTGAGTCTTGGTAAGCAGTGATAATGTGGTTTGCACCGTTTGTATTTTGTTTTAAAGTGTAGGTGGGACATGACAATAATAGGATGTTACAGTAGACCAGAAGTCCCAGGATTAGTGCTTGGACCATAAGTCTGAATTGTTCTTTGAAGTATTTTCATTTTTTTCTTAAGTTGTACATGGTTGCGAATGCCTTCTGGACCGTTTTGCTGATTTGAAGTTGGATGGTGAAGCCCTTGTCTATCATTATTCCCAGCAGTTTTAGCTGGGTTGTTAAGGGGTATAGGAAGGAGTTTAATTCTAGGTTTGTTATGGAAGGTGTTTTTTATCTAGAAGTAGGAATTTGGTTTTGTCTTGGTTCAGCTTTAATTCGTGGTCTCTCATCCATTGTGATATTGTTTCTAGTGTTGTGTGTATTTTGATTGTTGTGTCATTGGTGGATTTGTCGAAAAGCAGGATGATGGTGATATCATCTGCGTAGCTGTATGAAGTTATGCCTAGTTTGTCTAGGTATGGGCCGAGTGTGGCTATGTAGAGGTTGAAGAGTGTTGGGGATAGTGGCTAGCCTCGGGGGACTCCGCAGGGGTTGTTCCAGGTTTCAGATTGTTCTTTCATTGTTTTGACTCACTTGTAGATTCTGCCTGTGATTCCTATTGACCCCAGTGTTTGTAGTAGGATGTCATGATCTACCAGGTCAAATGCTATGGTGAGGTCTAGTTGAATGAGCAGCACTTCTTTGCTTAGGTGTTGTTTGGCTGTGTCTATGAGAGAGAGTAGTAATGCTTCTGTACTGTGTTGACCTCTGAAGCCTGATTGAGAGGGGTGGAGTATATTGTGGCTTTCTAAGTATTCGGAGAGGAGTTTTGCTATGAGGCTTTCCATTATCCATTATATAGTGGGATTGAGGCTATGGGGTTGTAATTGGATGGCTGATCTGTGGCTCCCTTAGGGTCTTTCAGGATAGGGGTTATGATGATCTCGGAGAGATCTTATGGGAATTGGCCTTCTGTGAGCATGTAATTAATCCATTGCAAGAGATTGGTGTAGAATCTAGTGCTGGCAGCTTTTAACAGGTATGGGGGTCAGTGGTTGAGGTCACAAGCCACATGATTGTATTTTTTGTAGTCTGTCTAGGTCAAAGGTGTCAAAGTTGGTCCTTGAGGGTCGCAATCCAGTCGGGTTTTCAGGATTTCCCCAATGAATATGCATGAGATCTATTTTCATGCACTTCTTTCAATACATATTAATTGGGGAAATCCTGAAAACCCGACTGTATTGCGGCCCTCAAGGAGGAAATTTGACACCTGTGGTCTAGGTTGAGCCACTGGTATGTCTTGGAAGTCTGACCAGTTTCTGTCTGCCACACAGGATTCTTTTTCTGTGGGTGGTAGAAAAATTTATTCGAGGTGGTTTGGGGTCCCAGATAAGGTATTTCTAGTAGTTGAGATTTTGGGCTCCTTTTACTAAGGTGCACTAGTGTTTTTAGCGCACACACAAGATTAGCGCATGCTAGCCGAAAAATTACCGCCTGCTTAAAAGTAGGCAGTAGCCTAGCGTGCGCTAAAACCACTAGCACACCCTTGTACAAGGAGCCCTTTGGTTGAATGTGGAGGGAGGGGTATTTTTGGTGTTTGTGAGTTCCTTTAGTAATTTAAAAAGTTTTTGGTGTCTTGGATTTCTGTGCCTATTTGATTGGTGTAGTATGACTTTCTTTTATCTTTTAGTGCTTGTTTGTATTGTTTGTTCAGTGTTCTCCAGGTTGTTTTTACATGTTCCTGGTTGTTTTTTCTCTATTCTCTTTCGAGACGTCTGCATTGTCATTTGAGTTGCAGTAGTTCATTGTCAAACCATTTGTCTGAGCATCTGCAGATATATATGATTGAAGTCTCCAAAATTCTGAGTGGTGTAGAACAAGTACAAGTGAATTGATTTTTTTACTCCATTAATAATTACAAAGACTAGGGGAAACTCAATGAAGTTAACAGGGAAACACTTTTAAAACCAATAGGAGGAAATATTTTTTCACTCAAAAAATAGTTAAGCTCTAGAACATGTTGCTAGAAGATGTGGCTAAAAGAGATTAGGTTCTTACCTTGCTAATATCTTTTCCAGTAGATGTGTCTCATTCTGAACAAGTGGGTCATTTCCCCATGGCTGCAAGCCTGTGCAGAAGGAATTCACTCCGGAGTGTTCCTATAACCCTCCACTGAGAGCTCTACTGTCATCTACATTTAGGGCTCCTTTTACAAAGTCGCACTAGAGCCTTAACGTGCGGAATAGTGCGCACTAGCCGCTACCGCCTCCTTTTGAGCAGGTGGTAGATTTTCAGCTAGCATGCGCTAATCCGGTGCGTGTGTTAAAAATGCTAGCGCACCTTTGTAAAAGGAGCCCTAAGTCCCTAAATAAAAAAGAGCTCTTCCATAATCAGGTGAAGTAGGAATATGGGAAAATATCCCAACTAATAAGTCTGTTCTGCTCAAACCAAATAACATAGGAACTATGAACAATCAAACAGAGTAACAAACATGCCAGCAGAAGCATCGAAGGAGCTCAAATAATACCCCAAGATATACCAGAAATACTCTTCATGGCCTCAAAGGGTTGACTGGCCTCCAAGAAACAGACTTAGAGAAGAAAATCCTTAATAAGACAGTAGGCAGGTTCAGGAATGACAGCACGGGGATCCAGAATGACACACTTAATCTCTTTTTCCAGTGCAATAGGTGTGTCATTCTGGACAAGCAGAATGTACAAAAGCAGTCCCAGAAATCTATGTCAGGATGACTGTGCCAGCATGTAGCACTGAGAACCCAAAGGCAATGTCTTCCCTTGCCACCACTTCCACTGTTAAAACTTAGCAAATATATGTAGAATGGACCAAGTTGTCACCCTACAAATCTCCGCTGGAGAGACTACCCTAACTTCAGCTCATGACAAAGCTACATTTCTGGATGAATGTGCCTTCACAGAAACAGGGGACTGTTTCCCCCATACAATGTATGTTGACAAAATGGCCTGATGGATCCAACTGGTAATCGAGGCCTTGGCAGCTGGCGTACCTCGTTTAGCTGAATAAGTTAGCACAAAAACATGGTCAGAGAGCCTAAAGTTGTTGGTGACTTCCATATATCGAAGAAGTAATCTTCTTACATCCAACTTTTTAAAAATCCGGTCCTGTTTCTTGGAACCTATGGACTGGAATGCTAGCAATCGAACTTCCTGATTGACTCAGCCCTCAGCTACAGACAAGAGTTGATGCAGATGACCCGTTTAGTAATTTTGAGTTTACACCCAGCGGTGTCTACTGCGAGCTGTCAAAGCTTAAGGTTAACAAGGCAATGGGGCCTGACAACCTACACCCCAGGGTGCTCAGGGAGTTGTGTGATGTCTTGGCAGAACCGCTATCCACGCTCTTCAATTTCTCCCTTAGTACGGGTAACATCCCGTTGGACTGGAAGACGGCTAACGTCATTCCACTCCACAAGAAAGGTTCCAAGATGGAGACAGCAAACTACAGACCGGTGAGTCTCTCATCAATAGTGTGCAAACTAATGGAAACTCTAATCAAACGCCAATTGGATACGATCCTGAACGAGGAGAATCTACGGGATCCCCGTCAACATGAATTTACTAAGGGGAGATCCTGCCAATCCAACCTGATCAGCTTCTTTGACTGGGTGACGAGGAAGCTGGATGTTGGGGATTCCCTGGACATCGTATACCTGGACTTCAGTAAAGCATTCGATAGCGTACCACACCGCAGGTTGCTGAGCAAGATGAGTTCTATAGGATTGGGCGACACATTGACGAAATGGGTTGGAAACTGGCTTGGAGGTAGGCTTCAGAGGGTAGTGGTGAACGGCACCCCCTCCGAAATGACGGAGGTAATCAGTGGAGTGCCGCAGGGCTCGGTCCTGGGCCCGATCCTATTCAACATCTTTATAAGAGACTTGGCAGAAGGGCTGCGAGGTAAAATAACATTATTCGCCGATGACGCCAAACTAAACAATGTAGTGGGCAAAAGCACAACAGACATAAATTCAATGTCCGACAACATGATGCATGACCTACTCCTACTGGAGCGCTGGTCTAGGTCCTGGCAACTTAGCTTCAATGCCAAAAAATGCAAAGTCTTGCACCTGGGCAGCCAAAATCCATGCAAGACTTACACCCTTAATGGCGAGATCCTAACAAGAACTGAAGCAGAACGAGACTTAGGGGTGATCATCAGTGAGAACATGAAGACTGCCAATCAAGTGGAGCAAGCTTCATCCAAGGCAAGGCAAATCATAGGTTGCATACGCAGGAGTTTCGTCAGCCGTAAGCCTGAAGTCATTATGCCATTGTATAGATCCATGGTGAGGCCCCACCTGGAATACTGTGTGCAATTTTGGAGGCTGCATTACCGTAAGGATGTGCTGAGACTGGAGTCGGTCCAGAGAATGGCCACCCGGATGGTCTTGGGACTCAAGGATCTCCCTACGAGGAACGGCTGGATAAGTTGCAGCTGTACTCACTCGAGGAACGCAGAGAGAGGGGTGACATGATCGAGACATTCAAGTATCTCACGGGCCGCATCAAGTTGGAAGAAGATATCTTCTTTTTCAAGGGTCCCGCAGCAACAAGGGGGCATCCTTGGAAAATCAGGGGCGGGAAACTGCACGGGGACACCAGGAAATTCTTTTTCACTGAAAGGGTGGTTGATCACTAGAATAGTCTTCCACTTCAGGTTATTGAGGCCAGCAGCGTGCCTGATTTTAAGGCCAAATGGGATCGACATGTGGGATCTATTCACAGAGAAAGGTAGGGGAGGGTCATTGGGGTGGGCAGACTAGATGGGCCATGGCCCTTATCTGCCGTCTATTTCTATGTTTCTATGACATGAAATGCCAAAATCACTTTCAGCAGGAAGGAAGGAATATTATATAAAGAGACTCCAGTGTTAGAGATCATAAAGAAAAGCTCCCTACAAAAAGAACCTGGAGTTCAGAGACTCATCTTACAGAGGTCACAATCACCAGAAAAACTGTCTTGAGCATCAAATCCATCAGCTCGAATGGAGCTTGGCTGAGACCCCCGCAGAAAAATTTTAAGATCCCACTAAGGGAACAGGGCGTTGACCGGAGGTCTGAAATGCAGTGCACTTTTCAAAAATCTTGCTTTGTCTGGATGAGATGCCAGCGTAGATCTGCGGTCTTGAGCCCTGAAACAAGAAAGCCCAATAACTTGGACCTGAAAAGACCCAAGTTCCTTGTCAAGACCGGCTTGAAGGCAAGCCAACCTAACAGAAACTGCAGCTGAAAATGGCTCCACCTTTTCCTGGTTATATCACTGCTGGAAAGTCTGCAATGCTGTAGCATAGGCCGATACCGTTGTTGGCTTCTTAGACTTGAGAAGAGTTGTAATGACTACTTCTGAGTACCTCGTACATGCTAATGCTTTGTTTTCAAGAGCCCTGCTGGAATAGCAAAGCGATCCAGATCTTCTAGGCACTCTAGACCATGGAAAAGATCTGGATGCACCCAAATCCTGAGACCGGAACCCAAAGACATACCAGGTCCGTGTACCACAGTCTGCATGGTTAGTCCAGAGATATAACAAAAGCACATTTACTTACCGTAACAGGTGTTATCCGGGAACATAAGAAAATACCTTACTGGGTCATACCAATGGTCCATCAAGCACAGTAGCCTATTCTCACGGTGGCCAATGCAGGTCCCTAGTACCTGGCCAAAACCCAAGGAGTAGCAAAATTCCATACTATCAATGGCTTGCCCCATGTCTTTCTCAATAACAGACCATGGACTTTTCTTCCAGGAAATTGTCCAAACTTTTCTTAAAACCAGTTATGCTATCAGTTCTTACCACAACCTTTGGCAACACATTCCAGAACTTCACTATTCTCGGAGTGAAAAAATATTTCCTCCTATTGGTATTAAAAGTATTTCCCTGTAACTTCATCGAGTGTCCCCTAGCCTTTATCATTTTTGACGGAGTGAAAAACTGATCCACTTGCAACCGTTCTACTCCACTCAGGAATTTGTAGACTTCAATCATATCTCCACCTCAGCCGTCTCTTTTCCAAGCTGAAGAGCCCTAACCTTTTTAAGTCTTTCCTCATACAAGAGGAGTTCCATCCCCTTTATCATCTTGGTCGCTCTTCTACAAATCTTTTCTAGTGTCGCTATATCTTTCTTGAGATAAGGATACCAGAATTGAACATGATACTTCAGGTGAGGTTGCACCATGGAGCAATACAGGGGCATTATAACATTCTTAGTCTTGTTAACCATCCCTTTTTAATAATTCCTAGCATCCTATTTGCTTTTTTGGCCACTGCTGCTCATCGGGCGGAAGGTGTCATCAAATTGTCTACAATGAAACCCAGATCCTTTTCTTGGGTGCTAATCCCCAAGGTGGACCCTAGCATCCAGTAACTGTGATTTGGGTTATTCTTCCCAATGTGCATCACTTTGCATTTGTCCACATTAAATTTCATTTGCCACTTGGATGCCCAGTCTTCCAATTTCCTAAAGTCTGTCTGTAATTTTTCACAATCTGCATGCGTTTTAACAACTTTGAACAGTTTAGTGTCATCTGCAAATTTAAACACCTCACTCATCATTCCAATTTCCAGATCATTTATAAATAAGTTAAATAGCACTGGTCCCAGTACAGATCCCTGTGGCACTCCACTGTTTACTCTCCTCCATTGAGAAAAATGACCATTTAACCCTACCCTATATTTTTTATCCAATAACCAATTCCTAATCCACAAGTGAACTTTGCCACCTATCCCATGACTCTTTAATTTTCTCAGGAGCCTCTCATGAGGAACTTTATCAAAAGCTTTCTGAAAATCTAAATACACTAAATCAACCAGTTCACCTTTATCCACATGTTTATACACAGCTTCAAAGAAGTCAATTAAATTGTTGAGGCAAGATCTCCCTTGGCTGACCTCATGCTGATTCTGTCTACGTGTTCCACAATTTTATTTTTTATAATTGTTTCCACCATTTTACCAGGCACCAAAGTGAGGCTTACCGGTCTGTGATTTCCCGGATCTGCCCTGGAATCCTTTTTAAAAATCAGGGAAATACTGGCCACTCTCCAATCTTCAGGTACTACAGACAATTTTAGCGACAGGTTACAGATCACTAACAGCAGGTCAGCAATTTCATGTTTAACCTTTTCCTATCATGTGTCCCGGCTGATGGGACATTCCAAAAATGTCGTTGCCATCGTATGTCCCATGGCATGGGACATACAGTACACGACAGGAACACAAAATATTTGAATTTACAGACTTATGACTTATTTACATTATGTTTACAACAGCCGTAAATGATAACGGTGAATAATACAAAACTTTGCTAAAATAATTACAATTGGAACCAGCGTAACATAAAATTTATTACAATAGGAAAAGGTTAAGTTCTTTTAGTACCCTGGGAGGTATACCATCCAGTCCAGGTGATTTATCACTTTTTAACTTGTTGGTTTGGCTTAGTTTATCTTCCAGATTCACTGAGATTTCTTTCAGTTCCTCCACATCATCACCCTTAAAAACCATTTCTGGTTCAGGCAAATTTCTTACATCTTCAAGACCAAAGCAAAGAATTCATTCAGTTTCTCCACTATGACCTTATCCTCACTGAGCACCCTTTTTGCTCCTTGATCATCTAAGAGTACCACGGATTCCCTCACTGGTTTTCTGCTTTTGATGTACCTAAATTGTTGATCACGGATTTTTGTTAAACTTTTTACACGAGACTGGCCTAAAAGGTGTAGTTTGGAATTGGTTTTCTGCATTTCTTCAAGGTCATACATTTAGCACAGTTACTTACCGTAACAGGTGTTATCCAGGGACAGCAGGCAGATATTCTTGACTGATGGGTGACGGCACCGACGGAGCCCCGGTACGGACAATTTTATAGTGATTGCACTCTAAGAACTTGGAAAGGTCTAGCAGGCCGCACCACGCACACGCGAGTGCCTTCCCGCCCGACGGAGGCGCGTGATCCCCAGTTAGGATAAGCCAGCTAAGAAGCCAACCCGGGGAGGTGGGTGGGACGCAAGAATATCTGCCTGCTGTCTCTGGATAACACCTGTTACGGTAAGTAACTGTGCTTTATCCCAGGACAAGCAGGCAGCATATTCTTGACTGATGGGTGACCTCCAAGCTAACAAAAAGAGGGATGGAGGGAAGGTTGGCCATTAGGAAAACAAATTTTGCAAAACAGATTGGCCGAAGTGTCCATCCCGTCTGGAGAATGCATCCAGACAATAATGAGATGTAAAAGTATGAACTGAGGACCAAGTAGCAGCCTTGCAGATTTCCTCAATAGGAGTGGAACGGAGGAAAACCACAGATGCTGCCATAGCTCGAACTCTATGGGCCATGACAGAACCTTCCAGTGTCAGTCCGGACTGAGCATAACAGAATGAAATGCACGCTGCAAGCCAATTTGACAACGTACGTTTAGAAACAGGACGTCCCAATTTATTCGGATCAAAGGACAGAAAGAGTTGTGGAGATGATCTGTGGGGCTTAGTACGGTCTAAATAGTAAGCTAAAGCCCGCTTACAGTCCAAAGTATGCAGAGCCTGTTCTCCAGAATGAGTGTGAGGTTTCGGAAAGAAGACAGGCAGAACAATGGATTGGTTGAGATGGAATTCAGAGACAACCTTAGGGAGAAACTTTGGATGTGTACGCAAAACCACCTTGTCATGATGAAAGACTGTAAAAGGTGGATCCGCAACTAGTGCATGCAGCTCACTGACCCTCCTGGCAGAGGTAAGAGCAATAAAGAAGAGCACTTTCCAAGTAAGGAACTTGAAAGGAGCTGTAGCCAAAGGTTCAAACGGAGGCTTCATTAAGGCGGAGAGAACCACATTGAGATCCCAGACTACAGGAGGAGCCTTAAGAGGTGGTTTCAAATTGAAAAGACCCCGCATGAATCTGGAAACCAAGGGATGAGCTGAGAGAAGTTTCCCATGAACCGGCTCATGAAAAGCAGCAATAGCACTGAGGTGGGCTCTGATGGAAGTAGACTTGAGCCCAGAGTCAGACAAAGAAAGAAGATAGTCTAACAAGGTCTCCACTGCAAGGGAAGTGGGATCATGATGATGAAGAAGACACCAGGAAGAAAACCGTGTCCACTTCTGATTGTAACATTGCAGAGAGGCCGGTTTCCTGGAGGCATCCAGAATAGAACGAACGGGCTGAGACAGAAGAGGATCAGTTGAATTCAACCCGAGAGATACCAAGCTGTCAGGTGCAGAGACTGGAGGTTGGGATGCAGAAGGGTCTCCTGATGCTGTGTAAGCAGAGAAGGAAACAGTGGAAGAAGAATAGGCTCCCTGGAACTGAGTTGAAGTAGAAGGGAGAACCAATGTTGCCTGGGCCACCGTGGAGCGATGAGAATCATGGTGGCTTGTTCCCTCTTTGAGCTTGAACAAGGTTCGTAACATGAGAGGCAGAGGAGGGAAAGCATACAGGAACAGATTGGACCAATCTAGGAGAAATGCATCCGCTGCCAGACGGTGAGGGGAGTATAGTCTGGAGCAGAAGAGGGGCAGCTGATGATTGTGAGGAGCTGCAAAGAGGTCTATCTGAGGAGTGCCCCATTGAGTGAAAATGGACTGTAGAGTCAAAGGATCGAGAGTCCACTCGTGAGGTTGGAGAATTCTGCTGAGATTGTCCACTAAGGAATTCTGCTCTCCCTGAATGTAGATAGCTTTCAGGAATAATTGGTGATCTGTGGCCCAAGACCAAATCCTCTGGGCTTCCTGACACAAAAGGCGAGAGCCTGTCCCACCTTGTTTGTTGATGTAGTACATCGCAACTTGATTGTCTGTGCACAGTAGTAGAACTTGAGGAAAGAGAAGATGTTGGAAAGCCTTGAGGGCATAAAACATCGTTCTGAGTTCCAGGAAATTGATGTGATGCTTCTTTTCCTGGGCAGTCCAAAGGCCTTGAGTTTGGAACTCGTTCAAATGAGCTCCCCATGCATAAGGGAGGCGTCGGTGGTGATGACTAGTTGATGAGGAGGTAGATGGAACAGAAGACCTCTGGAGAGATTGGAGGATAGCAACCACCATTGAAGAGACTGACGAAGAGATGATGTCACAAATATGTGCTGTGAGCAAGGATCCGTCGCTTGGGACCACTGGGTAGCTAAGGTCCATTGAGGAGTGCGCAGGTGAAGACGTGCGAAGGGGGTGACATGGACTGTCGAGGCCATGTGACCCAAGAGTATCATCATTTGCTTGGCAGAGATGGAACGTTGTGGAAGCACCTGCTGACATAGAGATTGAAGAGTCTGAAGGCGGTTGGATGGCAGGAACGCTCTCATGAGGACTGTGTCCAGGACCGCTCCTATGAATTGAAGTCTCTGAGTGGGGATGAGATTGGATTTGGGTAGATTGATCTCAAACCCCAGGAGTTGTAGAAAAAGGATGGTGTGGTTGGTGGCCCGTAGCACTGTCTGAGAGGAAGTGGCCTTGATCAACCAATCGTCCAGGTAAGGAAAAACCTGCAGGTGGTGAGAGCGTAGAAAAGCACCCACCACAATCAGACATTTGGTGAACACTCTTGGAGAGGAGGCAAGACCGAAGAGTAGCACCTTGTATTGGTAATGACAGTGATTGATCATGAAGCGGAGGTATTATCTGGAGGCCAGATTGACCGGAATGTGGGTGTATGCCTCTTTGAGATCGAGGGAGCATAGCCAGTCGCCTTGATTGAGAAGAGGGTAAAGATTGGCCAGAGAAAGCATTCTGAATTTTTCTTTGACCAAGCATTTGTTGAGATCACGAAGATCTAAAATGGGTCTGAGATCTCCTGTTTTTTTGGGGACCAGAAAGTAACGGGAGTAGAATCCCTGCCCCTTTTGATCTAGAGGAACTTCCTCTATGGCGTTCAGAAGGAGGAGGGATTGAACCTCCTGAAGAAGGAGGGAAGACTGAGGAGTGTTCAAAGCAGACTCTCTTGGCAGACTTTGGGCGGGAAGCGTTTGAAAGTTGAGAGAGTAGCCATGGCGGATGATGTTGAGGACCCACTGATCCGAGGTGATAATTTCCCAACGGCTGATGAAGAAAGTAAGACGGCCTCCTATGGGTTGGGGAAGGGGTCAGATGGTAGAACACTGGCTATGCCCTGGAGAACGAAGTCAAAAGGGTTGGGTAGACTTCTGCGGTGGAGGAGGCTTCACCTGTTGCTGCTGTGCTGGCCTAGGAGTTTGCCGTTGCTGTTGGTGCTGACGTCTAGGCTGTTGGGAAGCTGGTGGCAAAGGACGAGCCACGAAGCGGCGTTGGTAGGCCGATGCCGCCGAAAAGGCCGGGTAGGTGGAGTCTTCTTTTTGATTTTTAGAAGTATATCCCAGCGAGTTTCATGGGCAGATAATTTTTGTGTTGTGGAGTCCATGGATTCTCCAAAAAGCTCATCACCGAGGCATGGAGCATTAGCCAGGCGATCCTGATGGTTAACATCAAGCTCTGATACTCTGAGCCATGCCAGACGACGCATGGCAACAGACATGGCTGTGGCTCTGGAGGTCAATTCAAATGTATCGTAGATCGAGCGGACCAGGAACTTCCTGAGCTGGAGAAGAGAGGAAGAACATTGGCGAAAAGCAGATCTCTTGCGGTCAGGGAGGTACTTCTTAAAAGCAGAGAGATCGTGAATGAGATGCTTTAAGTAAAAGGAAAAATGAAAAGCATAATTCCCTGATCTGTTAGCCAACATGGCATTTTGGTATAATCTTTTGCCAAATTTATCCATGGCCTTTCCTTCTCTGCCAGGAGGGACTGAAGCGTTTACACTAGCTCCTGCAGACTTCTTAAGTGTGGATTCCACTAAAAGAGACTCGTGTGGAAGTTGAGGTTTGTCGAAGCCAGGAATGGGGATGACTTTGTACAAGGAGTCCAATTTGCGAGGAGCTCCTGGGATAGTCAGAGGCGTCTCCAGATTTTTATAAAAAGTCTCCCTCAAGATATCGTGGAGGGGCAGTTTGAGAAATTCCCTTGGAGGCTGGTCAAAGTCCAGTGCATCAAGAAACGCTTTGGATTTTTTGGACTCAGCCTCCAAGGGAATAGAAAGAGATTCACACATCTCTTTTAAGAAAGAGGTAAAAGAAGTAGAATCCGGTTTAGAGGAGGGATCTGCGACAGACGGATCCTCTTCACCAGACGAACACTCACCCTCAGAGAGAAAAGTCACCCCACAGATCGGAATCCTTAATTTGGGAACTGCGATCCCGAGACTCCGGTGTGGAGGGTTCAAGGTGCCGGGTTTTGTGCACCGACTTGCCCGACCTCAAAGAAGCAGTACCGGGAGATGTTAAAGGCTGTATCGGAGCCGAAGTTTGGACAGCCTGATGTAGAGCTCTCGGTTCCGGTGCCAGATCTGGCATGGAGACCGAGGAAGCAGAATGTACCAGTACTGACAAAGTGGACGTGGACAATAGAGGCTGCTCCACTGTCGGCTCAGACCGGACCGGGACTGGAAGGTTCAGTGCCAATAGAGCAGGAAGGAGCTGTTGCAACTGCTCTTTAAGTTGCACCTGTAGGACGGCAGCAATTCGCTCGTCCAGCGAAGGCACCGGTACCGCTTTTTTCTTCTGCGTTACCTGCGGTGCCGCTCGACGCCCCGATGAGGAACCCGAGGTCGAGGGGCTCACCTCAATAGGGGCGGAGCGCTTCCGCGGGCGCCTCGAGGTCGGCAGGACTGGGCTCGCTGCTACGGAGACCGGAGGACGCTCCAGCGGAGAAGGCTTCTTAGCCGGCTTACCTGATGATTGCGACGCCGGCGCGGTGTTGACGAGGTGGGTGCCGACTGAGACGGGGCCGATGTCGGTGTCGGTGCCGTAGGGTCAGACATATCAGCACCAAACAGCAATCGTTGCTGAATCTGACGGTTTTTCAAAGTCCGTTTTTTTAATGTGGCACAGCGGGTGCAGGTGGAAGCCCGATGGTCTGGACCCAGACACTGTAAGCACCAGTTGTGCGGGTCGGTGAGAGAAATGGGCCGTGCACACCGCTGGCACTTCTTAAACCCGGGTTGCGGGGGCATGAACGTAAAAACGGCTTCTGCCAAATCGAAGGCCGAGGCCTCGATGGTGGCAACAGGCCCCGCCGGGGCGAACCGAAAAAAGTAAAGTTTTTTTTTTTTTTAAAACAACAAAGAATAAAAGAAAAAAAGGAAATAATATTTCCTGAAGGGTTTTTGCGAGTGGGAAGGCGATAGAAAAAAATCTTTTCAACAGCCGTTGAAAAGGACGCGTCTTCTTAGCTCCGCGGAAACTAAGAAACTGGGTCCGCACGCCTCCGTCGGGCGGGAAGGCACTTGCGCGTGCGCGGTGCGGCCTGCTAGAACTTTCCAAGTTCTTAGAGTGCAATCACTCTAAAATTGTCCGTACCAGGGCTCCGTCGGTGCCGTCACCCATCAGTCAAGAATATGCTGCCTGCTTGTCCTGGGATAAAGAGTAGTTACTGATGGATTAACTTCTCAAGAGAGATCATTAAATTGTTAGGGTCCTCAGGGTTCGGGACTATTGTCAGTTCTATTTAATATATTCCTAAACCCCCTTGTAAGATGAATTCAGAAATTACTACATACTATTTATGCAGATGACATTCTATTGGTTTATAGACTATCTCCCACAACATAAGATCTAGGCCCTCTGTTAGACAGTTTAAAAAGAATAGAAGAATGGTTGAATGAACATAAATTGTTTTTAAGTATGTCAAAAAAAGTAGCATGTTGTATCTCACGTGACAAGGCACCACCGCAATTAGATCTTTCTATAAATAATTATAGTATAAAGTTGGTAAAAAATTTTAAGTATATGGGGATTCTAATCGATTATCGTTTGAATTTTGAAGAACAGGTTTCATCTGTGGTTGCTACAAACTTTGGGGCTTGAGACAGCTTAGAGCTATTCGAGATTTTCTGGATGAGAAATCATTACATACGCTAATTCATGCTTTTGCACTATCTACTGCATTTTTCGCTCCATAAGACGCAGCTGACTATAAAACGCACCCTAGATTTAGAGAAAGAAAACAAAAAAAAAAACATTCTGAACTAAATTCTCCTTGCCAGGCTCTGTACCCTGCCCCCCCTCTGGTGGTAGGCTGGGGCAGGGCACAGGCCTAGTAGCCTAGTGGTAGGCAGGCCTAGTGACAAGCAGGCAGGCCCCACACCCCCCCAAGTACCTTAAATCATCCCCCCATACAACCACATGCCCCCCAGTACCATAAATCATCCCCCCATAGACCACCAGGTACGACGGCAGCCGTGGATGGGATTAAAGTTGCAACAGTGGTGGGTTTTTAAAAACATATGCAGCAGCGGGGTTTAAAAACATGCGGTGGCGGCAGGGGGGTTAAAATATGTAGCAGCAGCAACAGCGGGCTTAAATTTGTATTTTCACTTCATAGGATGCACTTACATTTCCACCTCCTTTTTGGGGGTGGAAAAAGTGCATCCTATGGCGCAAAAAATACGGTAAATTAGATTATGGTAATTTAGTATATGCAGGACAATTAAAGCACCTACAAACAGTACAAAATGCTGCGATGCAGTTGCTAGGCCATGCACAGATTCATGATCATGTTATATCTTTGTATGTGAAATTCCACTGGTTACCAATGGAATTTTGGATCATATTTAAGATCCTAATGTTGATACATAGTAACAAGGGAAATAAAAAAGAACCCACAAACAGGGGAAAAAACGTAGAAACCTGAAATAAATCCCCCGAGGGCTTCCCTTTATCACAATTATTTCTCTCTCTAGTGTTTTGTTTGTTGAACTGTCTCTCCCTCTCACCCTTTATCCTTTTGGGGCAGGGGGATTTATTTCAGGTACCTAGTAACATACATAGTAACATAGAAGATGACAGCAGATAAAGACCTGAATGGTCCATCCAGTCTTCCCAACCTGATTCAATTTAAATTTTTTTATTTTTTTTCTTAGCTATTTCTGGGCAAGAATCCAAAGCTCTACCCGGTACTGTGCTTGGGTTCCAACTGCCAAAATCTCATTTAAAACCTACTCCAGCCCATCTACACCCTCCCAGCCATTGAAGCTCTCCCCAGCCCATCCTCTATCAAACAGCCATATACAGACACAGACCGTGCAAATCTGCCCATTACTGGCCTTTGAGTTACAACCATTATATCTTTCTAATTTGGTGTTATTTTATGCACCGAGGCACTTGCTACATTCTTTGAATGATAATAGAGTAGTAGTTCCTCACATTTCGAAGGCCCATCTTGTCTCAACTAGGGATTGTGTATTTTTTAATTTAGTCCCAAGGTTTTGAAATAGTCTGCTTATAGAACTGAGAAAAGAAGAATCATATATAAATTTTAAAAGACATTTAAAAGCACATTCTTTTCAACTGGCCTTCTTAAATGGATGAAATGAATTTGGGATTGCAGTCTATATTTATTTATTTACTTATTTTTATAAATGGGTGAATATATTAATTTTATTATGGATAAACTGATGGTTATAGGGTAGTATGTATAAAAAAAACAAACAAAAAACAAAACTTTTTCTCTTTTTCTTTCCTTCTCTATATGAATGGAATTCTTTTCAAAATTGTTTTGAATTATAGTGGAACCTTGTTTGCAAGCATAATTTGTTCCAGAATCATGCTCTTAAACCAAAGCGCTCAAATATCAAAGCGAGTTTCCCCATAGGAAGTAAGGGAAACGCAGATGATTCATTCCACTTCCCAAAAACAGATCCTCCCTCCTCCAAGGCCACTGGCACTGCTTGGTTCTACCCAACCCCACCCCAGGAACAGGCTTCTCTCCTCCCGCGGCCCACCCCCAAACCCTTACCTCCAGCAACACCTGGCAAAGTATGAAGAGGCAATGCAGAGGAAGAGAGGGTGTGCGTGCATTGTGATTCTCCCTGTCTCGTACAAACTAACGGCCGCACACAGTGTTCTCTCCTCGGGTACACAGCGTTCTCTCCTCAATGCCTCGGCAGCAGGACAAGCCAGATGGAGGGGCGTTCGTCTGAGGTAACCACAGCTCGGCGTCTTTGGGCAGGATTTGCCACTGATGCTCTATGCTGGGCTGCTGTAAGGTCTTGAGCACCCTCCCCGAGATTCTCATGAGATTCTCCGAGCAGCTTGTTTTGAGTGCTGCCTCCTGCTGACCAGCTGCTGCTTCAGGGTAGGGAGGCTCAGGACCGCCATCTGCTTCTGCTGCTTCAGGGTACAGCACTGCACAGGAACAATGGGAATCCCACAGAGATCCCCTCCAGGGTTGTGGGAATTCCAAGGAGACCCCCTTAAGGTAACAGGGATCCCATGGGGTTGGAGGAACCGCGAGGGGCTCAAATACCTTACTGTGCCTCCTTTTCCTGCCCTCCATCTGCACTCACCCTCCACAGAGCAGCATAAAGCTCCCAGCATGCCACCCATAGCCAACCCAGATGTCAGAGGGAAAGCTTCCGGGTCAGCCACATGCAGTAGCTGACCTGGATGGCTCCATTATAGTCTTTTTTTTTTTTTTTTTTTGTTCAATCTTTATTAAGTTTTAACATCTTACAGAGAATTGCAACACACAAATATACTATAAACATTTGTAAACATACAATAGGAAATTCTTAACAGAAACATGTTATCATCTACCCATCCCTCCCTCACCCAAACCCCCCACCCTACCTCCTTCCCGCCCTCTGGCAGGTCATTCATTCTATCACACACATTGTTAACGAAACCCTCTTAAGGGCTCCAAGCATCCTTAAATGAGGCATATTACCAGATCTTTCAGATAAGTTAGCTTCATACTTATAGAAGAGACAGACAGTTTCCCACCAAAAATGAAAATTTAACAATGTGAAATCTTTCCAGTTCTTAACAATTGACTGTATTGCCACTCCAGACAGTATCAAGAACAATTTGTTTTTACTAACTGATAATAAGGTTGTTGAAGTAACACGTGCTCTACATATCACCATTCCAATATGTTTTGAATTTTATTCCACACTTCCTGCCAGAATGTTTGAACCAGTGGGCAATAAAACAAAAGATGGTCAAGTGTACCCACTTCTTTCTTGCAACTCCAACATGCATTTGACTTGTTAGCATCCAATTTCTGTAATTTAACCGGGGCCCACAATGTTCTATGGAGCACAAAGTAAAGAGTTTGTCTTAATGATGCAGAAACCGTACATCTTATCCTTTGAGTCCATATTTTCTTCCAGTTTTCAGATGGAACAGAACATTGTAATTCTCTGAACCAAATAGACTGAAGTCCAGAAAGTGGTTTCTTATGTAGGTATGAGCATAGGAGCTTAAACCAGCTTGAAGCTTCATGATCTAGAACCTCCACCGTATAACATATAATAGGCAAGCTTGGTTGATCCTTTAAAGCAGGAGTGCCCACATTTTTTGGACTTGCGAGCTACTTTAAAAATGACCAAGTCAAAATGATCTACCAACAATAAAGTTTTTTAAACAACACAAAGCACACTGTACGCAGAGAAAATGTTAATTATCATAAGAACATTTATATTCCGGGGGTTTTTCAAAGAGGTCAAGGCAGATGACTCTATATAATGTCACCTCAGTAACAACCATACAAAAATAGATAAATATACCCCCTCCCATTTTACTAAACCGCGATAGCAGTTTTTAGCGCAGGGAGCTGCACTGAATGCCCCGCGTTGCTCTCAACGCTCATAGGCTCCCTGTGCTAAAAACCGCTATTGCGGTTTAGTAAAAGGGAGCCATAATGCAAAATATAGACAGCAGATATAAATTCTCAAAACGGACACATTTTGATCACTAAACTGAAAATAGAATCATTTTTCCTACCTTTGTTGTCTGGTAATTTCATGAATTTCTGGTTGCACTTTCTTCTTCTGACTATGCATCCAATATTTCTTCCCTTCTTTCAGGCTCATGTATGCTTCCTCTCCTACAGACCTCATTCTCTCCCCCAACTTTTTCTTTCTTTCTCCCTGCCCCCTTCTTTTTTTCTCTCTCTATGCCCCCTTTCTTTCTGTTTCCCTTCTTTCTTTGTCTCCTTGCCCCCCCCTTCTTTCTATCTCCCTGCCTGCCCCCTTTCTTTCTCCCTGCCCTCACCCAAGCCACTAGGTTTGCTGCCTCTGCCTTCGGGGAACAGGCCCCCAAGCCACTGCCGCCCCAAGCTCTCCC
Source organism: Geotrypetes seraphini (assembly GCF_902459505.1). NCBI lineage: Eukaryota > Metazoa > Chordata > Amphibia > Gymnophiona > Dermophiidae > Geotrypetes > Geotrypetes seraphini. Next base: position 271,516,261 of record NC_047085.1, on the reverse strand, counting down.
TGTAGAAGCATCACGCTGACCAGCATTCCGCTCCCCGATGTCAATTCTGACGTCAGAGAGGAGTTCTGGGCCAGCCAGGCAGCGATTGGCTGGTCCAGAACTTCCTCTCCAACGTCAGAATTGACATCGGGGAGCGGAAAAGGAGGAAATGCATACAGAAACAGATTCGTCCAATCCAGTAGAAAGGGATCCGCCTCGAGCCGGAGAGGGGTGTAAATCCTGGAGCAGAAGCGGGGAAACTTCTGATTGAGGGGGGACGCAAACAGATCGACATCTGGAGTCCCCCAACGAGCAAACACCTGATGCAGAGTCAAGGAATGGATGGACCACTCATGAGGCTGCAGAAGACGACCCAACTTGTCCGCTAGACAATTGTGCTGGCCCTGAATGTAGACCGCTCAAAGGAACATGTTGCGGCGAATGGCCCAATCCCAGAGCCACATCGCCTCTTGGCACAGGGACTCCATGCCCCCCTGTTTGTTGATATAATACATGGCGACCTAGTTGTCCGTGCAGATCAGCACCACTCGGTCGCAAAAGCAGATGACAAAAAGCTTTCAGGGCGAGGAAAATCGCTCGAAGTTCCAGAAAATTGATGTGATAAAGGCGGTCGGCACTGGACCAAAGACCTTCAATGCGAAGACTGTCCAGATGAGCCCCCAAGAAGGCCGAAGAGTCCATCGTGAGGACCTTTTGAGAAAGGCATGAAACAGAAAACCTCTGGAAAGATTGGAAGAGAGCATCCACCAACGGAGAGACTTCTTCAACAAAGGAGTTACGACAATTCGTTGAGAGACAGAGTCCCGATCCTGGTTCCATCAGGACGCAAGAGTCCACTGAGGAATACGGAGGTGAAGTCTGGCAAAATGAGTCAGGTGAACCGTAGAGGCCATGTGACTGAGGAGGTCCATCAGGAGCCGAGCCGGGACCGAAGACAGATGGGCCCTCTCTGGAAAAAACGAACGAGGGCTTCCTGCCGAGGCAAGAAGGAGCGGAGACGAACTGTGTCCAGGACCGCTCCGATGAACTCTAGAGACTGGGACGGAGAGAGGTGAGACTTGGGGAAGTTCACCTTGAAGCCGAGACTCTGAAGGAGCCAGATGGTTTGATTTGTCGCTCGCAGAACTTCTTGGCGAGAAGATGTTTTGGTCAAATAGTCGTTGAGGTAGGGAAACACTTGCAGGCCGCGGAGACACAGGGTCCGCAACTACTACAACCAGGCATTTCGTGAAAACCCTCGGAGAAGACGCCAGGCTGAAGGGAAGAACATGATGCTGGAGATGGAAATGCCCCATCCGGAATCTCAGAAACCGGTGGGAGGCAGGGTGTATTGGAATGTGCGTGTACGCCTCCTTGAGGTCCAGTGAGCACAGCCAGTCCCCCTCATCCAAGAGGGGGTACAAAGTCGGAAGGGTGAGCATTCTGAACCTTTGCTTGACCAGAAACTTGTTTAGGGCACGAAGGTCCAGGATCGAATGCAGATCCCCCGTCTTCAAGTTTCAAGTTTATTATAAAATTTGATTAATCGCCTATTCCAAATTCTAAGCAATGTACAAATTACAGAATTAGAGGAAACAAACATAACTAACAAAGGGACTAAATCTACTAAACATAATAAAAACCAACTTATTCAAACATAATGAAACATAAGGAAAAGACTAGGAAAGAAATACAATCTGATTAATATAAAGAAAAACAATTAAGGTTAAGAACAATAGGAGTCGGGAGACAGTCTCCTCGAGGAGATGAAACTCCTGACGACGAGAATCCGGGACGTCCGCCCGGAATGAGTGGAGGGCTTCCACACAGAATCGGAGATAGGACGTGAAGATAAAGTTATAGTTGAGGACACGGTTCACCATCATTGAGTTTTGATAAAGATGGCGACCAAACTTGTCCATCGTACGGCCCTCCTGGCCTGGCGGGACGGCAGCATACACCTTCGAGGGGTTGGATTTCTTCAAGGAAGGCACAACGACCAAGGATTGGTGAGATAGCTGAGAACTTTCGAACCCCTTAACTGCGATCATCCGGTAACGGGATTCCAACTTGGAGGGAATAGCCGGGACCGCATAAGAGGTCTCCAGGTTCTGGAGAAAGGTTTGCCGGAGAACCTGATGCAGAGGCAAGCATAGCGCTTCACGGGGCGGATGAGTAACCCCCATCTCCGCCAGGAATTCCTGGGTATAACGGGACTCCGACTGGAGATCCAGGTTCAAGGCTTTGCCCATGTCAGCAATGAAACGAGTGAAGGAAGAGTTTCGAGACGAAGACTCATCTTCAGGAGGGGATCCCAAACGAGATCTCGGGGCAGCAGGAACAACCCCTCATAAGATGGGTTGGAGAGGACCCCGGAGTCCGAGGGACCCTCATGCGAGGGACCAAACTCTCATTCCATTTTCGTCCAGCACTGGTCGCCGTACCTGAAGAAGGACATGATACTACTCGAACAGGTCCAGAGAAGAGCGACTAAGATAGTTAAGGGGCTGGAGGAGCTGCCGTACAGCAAAAGATTAGAGAAACTGGGCCTCTTCCCTCTCGAACAGAGGAGACTGAGAGGGGACATGATCGAAACATTCAAGATACTGAAGGGGATAGACTTAGTAGATAAGGACAGGTTGTTCACCCTCTCCAAGGTAGGGGCACTCTCTAAAGTTGAAAGGGGATAGATTCCGTACAAACGTAAGGAAGTTCTTCTTCACCCAGAGAGTGGTAGAAAGCTGGAACGCCCTATAGGGGAAAACACCCTCCAAGGATTCAAGACAAAGTTAGACAAGTTTCTGTTGAACAAGAACGTGCGCTGGTAGGGCTAGTCTCAGTCAGGGTGCTGGTCTTAGACAAGAGGGCCGCCGCGTAAGCGGACTGCTGGGCATGATGGACCACTGGTCTGACTCAGCAGTGGCAATTCTTATGTTCATCCATCCATCCTTTCTCATGAACATGCACAACTCCTCCTTGTGGAATCACTTCTTTTGGAAACCTTTTCCTTTTGAATATTAACATCGGTGGCAATTCGGTGCCGTCAGCACAGCAGGACAACACAATTGTGTAGTGTGTTTGTTCATGTCCTGAGGTTTTCAAAGTTATGGTTTTGGCACCTTTTAGATCAACAGTCTTATTAGATGGCACATCAAAGATTAGCGGGACTTCATCCATATTCCCAATCTGGCCAATTTCAAAATCATTTTTCTTCCTTGCATAAATTACAAATTTAGGGGTCCTTTTATTAAAGTACGCTAACTGATGTAGCACGTACTAAAGATTAGCACACACTAAATGCGCACCTTAATAAAAGGACCCATTAGTCTTAGTAGAAGTATAGAGTTACAACCTCTCCCCATACTCCTTGCCAGGCTCTGCACCCTAACTCCCCTCCCTGCCAGGCTCTAACCAAGTCCCCTTCCCTGCCAAACTCTGCAGCCAGCCCCTTTCCCTCTCTGCCCTACCAGGCTATGCAGCCAGCTCCTCTCCCTACCAAGCTCTGTAACCTGTCCCCCCCCTCTTGTGGTCTAGTGGTAGGCTGGGACAGGAGGGACCCATCCCAGCCAACTAACAAATTTTTACCCCCTCCCCTGTATCTTTCAAATTAAAGCCCTCCATACTCTTTTTAAAAAACCCATACCTTTTAGTATCAAATCATTTTTTATTAACAAACATACATGACAATGTGAAAAGCAAGCTAGAGTAATACAACACAGCCGTGCAAGGCATGTACAGCTCGCTATCTTATACCGCATATAGAACAAGTCCCAACCCTCTCCAGCAGACTAACAATCACAATAAGTTCCAAACCCAGCCAACCCCCCCAACCCTCTCTGGAATCAGGAACTGGTCCATATAAAGTCTGATCCATCATAAGAAACACTGGAGCCCATCTCTTCTGTTCTTCCAGCTACCAGTAATAAATGTACCACTCCGAACCCCCACCCCGCTGAACTCCCCCCATTTAGGAGGTAAGAGAATTCAAGACCCCACTGTGCCCCCGTACCTTTAATAATAATAATAATTTTATTTTTATATACTGCCAAAGCCATAGTAGTTCGAGGCGGTTTACAACAAGAAGAGCTGGACAGTCAGCGAAGGAAAATAACAATGGAGATTTTGGATACAGCAAAGAAGAAAAAAATAACAGTGAGGATTTTGGTTACATAAAGTCACAATGTGGGGAAACATGAAGATGTGAAAAGGAGTGCAGTAGAGGGTTTAAGGGTTCTTGGTTACAAATCGGTTGAACAGGTTTGTTTTAATTAGTTTTCTGAAGTACCCTGTACCCTTTAAAAATAAAAAAAAACCCGAACCTTTTTAATCATAGCCCCCCTTGTACCTTTTTAATCATAGCCCCCCTGTACCTTTAATCATAGCCTCCCTTGTACCTTTAATCATAGCCCCCATTTCCTTTAATCATAGCCCCCCATTTCCTTTAATCATACCCCCTTGTACCTTTTTAATCATAGCCCCCTTGTACATTTTTAACCATAGCCCCACTGTACCTTTTTAATCATAGTCCCCTGTACCTTTTTAATCATAGCCCCCTTGTACCTTTTTAATCATAGCCCCCTGTACCTTTAATCATAACCCCCCTTGTACCTTTTTAATCATAGCCCCCCCTTGTACCTTTTTAATCATAGCCCCCCCTTGTACCTTTTTTTTTAAATCATACCCCCCCCCCCCTTTATACCGGTACCTTTTTAATTTTTTAAACCCATACCTTTTTTAATTTTTCCTTCCCTCCCTCGACGGCTTTGTTTTATTTCCGGGCAGCAGGCACATGAGACAACAGCGTGGAGGTCAAGCGCGAGCTTTCAGCATTCCTGCCTGGACCCACACATTTTCTAAATGGTTGCCAGCAGTTCTCGCGAGTCCTGAGAGAACTGCCGCCAGCCATTCAGAAAGCCCAGCAGGAGTGTGTAAAGCTTGGCCCTGACCGCCACGCTCCTGACTCGTGCACCTGTTGCTGGGAAGTAATACAGAGCCATCGAGGGAGGGATATACACTGGACCACCAGGCTTGGAAACAGGTATGGCAGTGGTGGCAGCAGCAGAGGGAGGTTTGGTTTGTAATTCAAGGAGGGGGCGGCAAGCGGTGCTGAATGATAGTGCGGCTGTGGCGTGGGGGGTGTTTTGTAATTGTACAAGGGGGCGGCGGCAAGCAGTGCTGAAAAGTGGTGCAGTGCGGGGGTGTGTGGTTTTTTTCAATTGTACGGGGGGCCAGTGGGCGGTGTTTAACAAGGTGGTGTGGCTGGTGCACGTTGATTTGGGGTGTTGCAGCTATGCGGGGATTTAAATTTTCTTTTTATCTTTGCTTCATAAGACACACCGAGATTTCTACCCACTTTTGGGTGGAAAAAAGTGTGTCTTATGGAGCGAAAAATATGGTAAGTTTCTTCAGGGGATTTCTGAACCATTTCATCCGTTCTTTGGAGCATTCCCCAGATATCCGTCAGGGTTTCCTCTGGAAGGGTTGAAACTGCAGCTCCAACCTCAGATAGTCTCCTTCACTGTGGTTCCTTTTTCAGATCAGCACCCCTCTAAAGAGCTAGATCCAGCAACTTCATTGGTATCGGGGCCTCTCTGACACTCATTCATTACTGCTGCAGGACATGGAGGGATAATTGGGTCCGGGGTGAAAGAGGGATTTCCAGCTCCAGTGTAACGTCCAAGTCCCAAGCCGCCAACACCATCGAGCCTTGCACTCCGGTAGATAGAGGAGTTCTAGCAGCGAAGTCGAGAACAGACTGGCGCAATAGTGTTGATGAGTCCAATGGTGAGGGTCCTGTTCAGACTATGCCTTTGTGCTTAGAATGTGGCATCGCAAAATAAAAAACAGAAGAACAGCATTCTCGCTAACTGCACACCAGAAATCGAAGATGCCGATTCCACTGTGGGAAGCAGCCGGCAATGAGGAAGCCGATGACGAGGCACTCACCGTTATCGGAGTGGAGCGCTTTTTGGGCTTCTTCGAGGTCACCAGGATTTGGCTCACTGCTACTTTGACCTGAGGCCCAGAAGGGGTGGGGGAAGGCTTCTTAGCCGGCTTACTCACAGAAGGCTGTGACACTGAAAGTGTTTCTGTCAGTTTAAACTTGGACGGCGCCATCGATGTCGGAAGCAATGTCGAGTCCCCTTCCATCCCGACGCTGAAGAGAAGTCGCTGTTGAATGAGGCAGTTCTTCAAAGTTCTCTTCTGTAAAGAAGAACAGCGGGAACAGGTCTCCGGATGGTGCTCAGGCCCCAAACACTGGAGACACCAGTGATACAGGTCAGTCATGGAAATGGGGCGAGCACAACGTCCACATTTTTAAAAACCCGTCGGTGGGCGGAACATCAAAGAAAAAACAGCTCCAGCAAGATCAAAATTGGAGGCCAAGGTGGTTGAACAGGCCTCGCCGGGCCGAATCCGTGAAAGGGAAAAAATGAAAATGTTTACTTTTTAATTTTTTTTATTTTACACAAACAAAAGAAATAAGAAATAAAGAAATCCGCGAGAGCAGGAAGGCAGCTAGAAAAAATTTCAACGGCCGTTGAAGACGCATCTTCTTAGCTCCGCGAAAACTAAGAAACTGAGGGACCGCACGCCTACATTGGGCGGGAAGGCACTCTCACATGCGTGGTGCGGGCTATCGCAAACTTTCTAAAGACTTAAAGTGGCAATGAACTTTTAAAGTGGTCCGTACCGGGGCTCCGTCGGTGACATCACCCATCAGTGAGAATATGTTGCCTGCTTGTACTGGGATAACAAGTGTTTACTTTTAGCTCACTATTTTTCCCTGTCCTTGACCTATTATTTCACAACTATAAAACTGAGCAAGTTTCAAGTGGTTTGTATCCTATATCACCTTTATATAATTCTCCATATGAATGGTTCCACTCACATATATCTTACCGTCCCTATCAAGAAGCTCAAACAGACAGAGAGAATGTTTAGAATGCACAATATTTACAACTCATGCTCAGAGGCTAAAGGTTTAGCATTCAAAATATTGTTAGTAGTGAAGTTTAATCACCGATTCCACTATATTTTTATTTAATTACTATGATGTATCACTGAGAATATAAGGGTAGATGTTACACATCTTACCTAGACTTGCTGGGTTTTTGAGGTGGTGGCTCCTCAGTCTCTAGAATAAAAATTAAAAATTAATTAAATTGTTGAAGTTGGCTGTGGGAAGCAATCAAATGCCTTCCTATATATTAAAAGTTTGTACTTGAAAATACAATTAGCCAGTGAGATACAAAAATTGCTTGCCTGTATCTACTTTTCTCAACTGTACATCTGAAGTAAAAATATACAAAGAAGTAAATAGTCATTGTGGCTCATTATTACCGTATTGCTGTATGACAAACGGACGTCTTTCCCAAGGTTTGCCACAGGGAAAGGAAGGAAAGTATACAAACCCCAGTGCAGAAGGGCTGACCAGGTCAGTGCCCAGGACAATAAATTAGCTGACTACCCGGTGAGTGACAATGAAGAAATGGAAATAAAACAGGAAGGCTTAGACTTACCTGAAGCAGTCCCAAAGCCAGGCAGGAAGAATCTGCCTTGCTATTGTCCGATGCCTGTAAGGCAGAAAGCTCACAAGCAGTTTCCCCGCAGAGAAACGGCATGGGCTGAGGAGGGAATTCCCTTCCCCCATCCAAAGCCAAGGGGGAGTGGTTCTTTCCCTCAGCTTAAAGCCAGGCTCATCAGAGAGCAAGGAGGAAGGAGGAGGAGCAGCACGAGGCTTGGCAGAAGAGCAGAGGCAGAACGGGGCTGAGCTTGCCTCAGACCCTGCAGAGCAGTTCCTCAGCACTGACTGGGAGATGACTGAGAAACAGGCTGGTAATTTGGCTACAGAATTCCTTCCCCCAGAGCCAATGGTGTTGGAGGAAAGTAGGGCTATGCAGGAAAGCTGGCCAGAGGAAATGGAGAGCTGAACACACTGGGAAAAGGTCTGTGAAAAGGGTTTTCTTTCTGGTTGTATTTTTCTGTTTGCTCTTTCAGCTAATGACTGTGGGAGTTATCAAGGAAAGTAATCCTGTACTGCAGTTTTACATGCTGGTTTGCTGCAATTTGTGAAAAACACAGTAATCTCCTCTTCAGGACATTTTCACAGCTGAACCAAACGCTAGGCTGTACTTCTAGCCAGTTTAAACCCAGAGTTTCCTGGTTTCAGGACTCCGTGCAAGTGCCCAGCTGTGAAGTGATTGCCATAGCAACTAGGTAATTAAATTAGCCTGCATGCCTGTAGGAAAAAGGAGATTAACCCTCTCAGGGTAAAGCCTGCTCGTGACTAGGTAGAAAGTCCAGCCCAGCTGGAGAGAGTGCATGCACTGTAGGTAATGAATAGGAATGTCTCCTCTGTAGCTCGACAGTGAAAAGTTATTTTTGTCAACTGTTTCACCTCCAAGCCTCATGAAGAGCTAAATGACTGTATATGATTTACCAAGCAAGCTCAAAGCTGATTACTGAGTGATAATGAGTGAAATGAACTTTTTCTTTTGGTTTTGTATTATGTTCATGCTACCAGGAAAACCTGGAGTGGCACAGTGATTTTACAGCCGGGGGCCAAATAAAAGCTTATATTTTTGCACCAAGGCCATTCTGACAAGTGTGGTTTCTTCAAAGCCCTTGGGAATAAACTTAGTTAGGCATTTGCCTAATGGCGGCCAACTTGAAAGGATACCCTAATTCTAAAGGGACCACGCCAGTAGCAAACATCGTGTCACTATCCGACGGCTCAGGGTGTTCACAGAGAGCACGGGTGTGACAGCTGTTAAAAGAGAAAGCTAAGTTACTCATTTGAGCAGGTGTTCTCCAAGGACAGTAGGACCCATATTCAGAGACACAAGTAATGATATTCTATAGAGCCCACTGTAGAAACTTCAAAGCAAAATTTTCTGAAGCTTTTAGAAAACTGCGCCATGCATGCACACACCCCTTCCCACTCCTTGCCACTGTACAGGATTATACAATCTGTTAAAAAAACTAATATACAAAAAGTGGAATAAAGGAAATAGTAGGGAATTACAGGCCAGTAAGTCTGACTTCTGTTGTAAGCAAATTAATGGAAACGCTTTTAAAACAGAGTGGTGAAGTTTCTGGAATCTGGTGGATTACAGGACCAGAGGCAAATGGATTCAATAGAGGTAGGTCTTGTCAGGCAAATCTGATCAATTTCTTTGACTGGGTGACCAGAGATTTGAATAGAGGGAGTACGCTAGATGTGGTGTATTTAGATTTTAGCAAAGCTTTTGACAGTGTTCCACACAGACGTCTAATAAATAAACTGAGTGCCCTCGGGATGGGCCCCAAAGTAATGGGCTGGGTCAGAGTGTAGTGGTTAATGGAGATCGCTCTGAGGAAAGGGATGTTACCAGTGGTGTGTCTCAAGGTTCTGTTCTTGGACCTGTTCTTTTTAACATTTTTAAAAGCAATACAGCTGAAGGGCTGTTGAGTAAGATTTGCCTCTTTGCGGACGATACCAAAATCTGCAATAGGGTAGATACCCCAAATGGTGTGAATAACATGAAGAAAGACCTAGGGAAGCTTGAAGAATGGTCTGAAATTTGTCAGCTAAAATTTAATGCTAAGAAATGCAAGGTTATGCATTTGCACTGCAAAAACAAGAACGGTACAGTTTAGGGGGTGAAGAACTTATGTGCACGACAGAAGAGTGGGACTTGGGGGTGATTGTATGTGATGATCTTAAGGTGGCCAAACACACCATAACACTACCTTGTGAAAATGAATTATGAACTGAATAAAAACACTTCAAAAAGTTTTATGGCATATATTGCAGAAAAATGTAAAGTCAAAAAGTAATGTTTCAATAAAACAAATGCTCGAATTGCGCTCCCTTTGCATCACGGCACACCTTCAGCCTTGGCCACCACCGATCTAGGAATTGTTAATAATGCTCTGCTTCGGTTCAGCCCAATCAGATATGAGGCACTGTTTAAGGTCTTCAATGTCAGATATCACTGGCTGGTAGACATGTTCCTGTGTCAGCCCCCAAATCCGGTAGTCAACTGGGTTTAGGTCTGGTGAACTCGCAGGCCAGAGGTCTGGACCAATGAAGTCTGGGGTCTCTTGATGCAGCAGTTCTATGTTGTCCTTTACCCAATGCATTGTCCTGTTGGAAGATAAAGTAGTGTCTCAACATGCGATGGATTTCCTGGTAGTTTGCACAATCTTAACTCCAAGATTGATGAAGAACATATCTGTGAATCTGAGTTTTGAGATTGTGACCAAGATCATGACTGATTGGCTGAAGGTCGGGTGGATCCATAGTAGGCATTTGGCATTAACCTCACATGCGCACTGCCAACCCTTTAACGCATGCGTATTACACTCTGCTTTGTACTTATTGAAAACCATCATTAAAATGAACCATTTATAAAATTTAAAACACTGCATAAATACTTCAGTGGTTAGTACAGTATCTATAAAATCTTCCCTTTAAACCAGGGGTGTCCAACCTTTCTTGGGCCGCACAAACACTAACACTAGTTGAGGTCGGGTGGATCCATAGTAGGCATTTGGCATTAACCTCACATGCGCACTGCCAACTCTTTAACGCATGCGTATTACACTCTGCTTTGGGCTTATTGAAAACCATCATTAAAATGAACCATTTATAAAATTTAAAACACTGCATAAATACTTCAGTGGTTAGTACAGTATCTATAAAATCTTCCCTTTAAACCAGGGGTGTCCAACTTTTCTGGGGCCACACAAACACTAACACTAGCCGATGAGCAAAAAAAAGGTTGAGCAGGTCCCAAATCTGCAATCACTAATATAGATGTATATATATAATAATAAACCTTTATTAAAGGGACACTGTGGAGAGGAAAATGACTCCACCTCCCCCCTCTCTCCACCATCTGCTAACGACCTAGCCAAATTTTTTAACGATAAGATAATTACCATAAGAAGCTCTTTCCCCCCAACTATCTCCTACAATTCTCTACCTCCCAACGACTCCAACCCTATCCCTGCTGATAGATCCTGGACTGCCTTCGAAATAGCCTCCGAATCCCAGATCTCTAAACTTTGTCTCAAATTGAAATCCTGCAAATGTATCCTAGATCCTTTCCCATCCTACCTTTACGATAACATTCCTGCGCAGGCCATCTCCTCCCTCACCAATCTTGTAAACACTGCCCTACTATCTGGCCTGTTCTCTATAGAAATGGGACACATTGCCTTATCCCCTCTTTTGAAAAAAGCTGATCTCGACCCCTCCTCACCATCGAACTACTGCCCCATAGCAAATATCCCCCTCCTAACCAAACTGCTTGAGTCCATAGTCGCTACCCAGCTATCTTCTTATCTAGAGAGATTCTCCATTCTCTCCCCCTATCAACATGGCTTTAGACCCAACTTCAGCACCGAGTCCCTCCTTGTCTCCCTAATATCAAAGGTGCAACAACTACATTCTCAAAACAAATTCGCTGTTCTGTTACAATTCGACCTCTCTGCTGCTTTTGATGTCGTCCACCACAACATACTACTTTATCAACTTTCCGAGATAGGAATTGATTCCACCGTTCTTAATTGGTTTTCAAACTTCCTTCGCTCTCACTCCTACACTGTCAACTCTAATGGCACCATGTCCACTCCTTGGTCTCCTTCTTGCGGTGTCCCTCAGGGATCACCCCTTTCCCCTATCCTTTTTAATATCTATATGTCCTCATTGAAGCTCTTCCAGCTTTCCCCCCTTGAAATAATCTACACATATGCCGACAAAATCTTGTCCTTCTTGAAACAGACCAGAACCTCACCAACCTCCACGATAACATAACATCCTGCATAATGAAACTCCACTCCTGGTCCCTCTCGGTACAGATGAAACTAAATGAATCAAAAACAAAATTACTCTGGCTCGGCCCAAAGTTAGAACACCTGCCCACCCTCTTCGCACTGCCCTCAGGCACTGCCTTACACCTTGAGTTCTCAAGCAAGGTCCTTGGCATCATTATCGATTCCTCTCTCTCTCTCAACGACCACCTCAACTCCTTGACAAAATCATGCTTTTTCAGCCTCCACATGCTAAGGAAAGCAAGACTCTTCTTCTGCCAAAAACATTTCGCTGTCCTTGTCCAATCCATCATCCTCTCCAAACTTGACTATTGTAATGCCATTTACCTATGCTTAACAAAAAAAAGCCTCCAAAGACTCCAGCTTATTCAGAACACGGCAGCCAAGCTGATTTTTGCAAAACGTAAATCTGACCACATCTCCCCACTCCTGGCCAATCTTCATTGGCTCCCAGTGATTTCCAGAGTCCAATTCAAATGCTCTTGCCTGGCTTTTAAGATTATTCACGGCATCCTTCCTTCCCTAATCCCACTTTCTTTCAACTCCTCGTGCCCTGACTCCACCAGGACCGCCCATAAATTAAAACTATCCTTCCCCTCCCTATATGGTATTCTTCCCGCAGGTAAACTGGGAAAATCACTTCTTTTCAAAATCACAGGTCTCTGGAATGACCTTACTATCCCGCTGCGGAACCTGAGCTCCCTCCATTTATTCCTCAAGCAACTAAAAACATGGCTCTTCTCTAACATGTAATTTCTTTTCCTTTACTTTTCCACTCGATTTATAAACTTATGTAAACCTTTTCCTACCCTTTCTCATTTTTAAGTTCTTGTAAACCGTGCCGAGCTCTACTTCCGTGGAGATGATGCGGTATATAAACTTAAGGTTTAGTTTAGTTTAGGAACCCAAAAAAGCAGTAATACTTACCCTGACTGAGTGATCCCTCCATGTGCACCGCTGACAGTGGATGCAGCCACAGGCTTACGCATCCCCACTCTGATGAGCAGGGATGCGTGCTCCTGGTTCTCCCATTCACTTCTATTACAGCTAGATGAGCATCTTCAGAGGAGAGCCTCATCAGAGCAGGGATGCTGAATCAGCTGTCAGCAGTGCACGTGAAGGATCATTTAATCAGAATAAATATTACTGCTTTTTGGGCCTCCCACTTTGAGCTTAGACTCCCTCAAAATGAACATCTCCCCTGCTGAATCTAGTACGGATCCCCAAGCCTCACCAACTGATAGCCACCTCCTCCCCTTCCAACTTTCCAAGTTCTGCAGCTGGCAGCAATACTGCAGAGCTGCTGCCTTCCCTCCTCCCTTCCCCACCCCCCTTGGCTTTCATGCATGCATGAAAGCAGGGGCAGCTTGAGGATATTGCCATTGGCTGCAAAGCTTGGAGAGTTTGAGTTGGCATGGCTTGGGAATCCCCACTAACTCAAGTATTTATAAATTGTACTCAGGCAGGGAGAAACTTTGGTGCCCATCCACTAATTCTGGGCTCCAGTCCCTTCCCCAAATCATCTGTATATGACTACACCACTGAATACAAAAATAATTGTGATACACATATCCCAAAGCTAACATATTCCAGTTAATAAATTTAAAAACAAAACAATTTTTTCTACCTTGTTGTCTAGATGTTTTGTTTTTCCATCATTTTGGTCCCAGTTTCTCTTTTTGCTTTTTGTCTATCTTCAACTAATTCTCTTTCCAGTGTCTGCTGTCCATTTTTTTCTCCTCTTCTGTTGTTCCATTTCCTTCTTATACCTATCTCCAACGTATTGATTTTTCCCTTTCAGCTTTCTTAACCTTTTTTTTTCTGCCTCTGTCCACTCAAATCTTGCCTTCTTTTTCACCCTTCTTCTTTTTAAATGTTCAGCTACCTCTCAATTCTCCATCTTCTTTCAGTCCCTAGCTCTCCCATTTCCCATCTCACTCCTGTCCCAGTCTCCTATTCCCTTCTATCTACTCCCCATTACCACATTTCTACCACTGTACTCACTGCTCTCTCACTCGTCATCTCCCTTTTGACCTCATCCACATGGCTCACCAATTTCAGAATTCCCCTCCCTCTCTCCACTGGTCAGGCTATAACTCCCTGTCCCTCTCTCCATTGGCCAGGCTATAATTCCCTGTCCCTTTCTTTCCATCCCCTAGCATCATCTTATCCCAGCTCTCTTCCCTCCTACCCTTCCATGGTTCCATCTCTCTTCCTCTATATCCATGGTCCAACATTTTGCACCCTCTCTTTTTCTTCTTCTCTCCCCCCTTGATGCTGAACAATGAAATGGAGGAAAAAAGAGAGATATGCTGCATCTCTCTGCCTTCCATCCACAGGCCTAACATTTCTCCTTCCCTCCCATCCCTAGATCCAACTTCTCTCCCTTTCTCTTCCCAACTGCCCCCATCCCATCTCTCCCCCTGTCTGTCTGCCTCCCTTTCCCAGGTCCACCATGTCTTCCTTTCTCTTGCCAACAGTTCTCCCTTCAAGTATCTCTTTCCCTCTTCCTCAACACCACCCAAGGTCCAACTTCTCTCCCTCCAGACCATTGCCCACCATCTCTCTCTCTGTCCTCTGTTTCTGGCCCCATAAGCTCTACCCCCAGGCCCAATCTGGCACTTCTTTTAATACCCTCCCCCCCAAAAACAAAAACAAACCAACATTCAGGAGGCTTCCTCGGCCCAGCATGTCCTCCCCCTTCTCTCTGCGCCCATGCATCTCTACCTCACTCCTCTCCCACCACCATGTCCAATAATTCTCTTTCTGTCTCCATCTCTCTGCACAACAGTTTTCCTCTTTCTTTATCTCCCCAATTTCAAGATCTCTTTCCCTCTCTCAGACACCCAATTCTCCCTTTCTATTATCTCCCTCACCTCTGCATCTCTTTCCCTTAGTCCCTCCATTCTTCCATCTTATGGCTCATGCTCCCCTCTATCTTTCCCTTCATTCTGTGTCCTAAGTTCATGCCCCTCCCTCCCTCCTTCCATCATTTTTCCTAAGTTTGTGCTCCTTCCCTCTCAAGTCTCACGCCCTTCTCCCTTTTTCCCTTCTGTGCTGTGGGTGTTTACCTTTTTCCTGCTCCCTCCTCCGTCTTGCAGTGTTCGCTCAAAGCCGCAGGCAGCGGCTCCCACATGCCTCCCGTGGCTGATCTGGAAGTGTTCCCTTTGACGTCACGACATCAGAGGGAACGCTTCCAGGTCAGGCACGTAGGAGCCGCAGCCCGCAGCTTGGAGTGAATGCTGCAGCAAGACGGAGGAGGGAGCTGGCAAGACATTAAACAGCTGGGAGGGTCAGAAGGAAAACACTGCATTGTCCTCAAGCACGAGTGGGGCCGCACAAAATTCTTCATGGGGCCGCATGCGGCCTGTGGGCTGCGGGTTGGACACCCCTGCTTTAAACCATTTGATCAAGTTAAAAAATAATCAAATAACACCTCCTTCGTGCAAAACTTTAAATAAATAAATAATTTCGTATTCCCCAACATGGTGCTACTAATCCATATTAATTTTTAAGTAAAAATCAACTCTATGTTGTATGTAAATATCATTTAAAATCTAAAACTTTATCAAAGTAGTGCTACTATTCTATATAAGTGTCTAAGTAGAAATATATATATACATACAAATTTAATGACTGTTTTCAATAAGTATAAAGCAGAGTATAATACGAGTGTAATAGGAGGCAATTAGATGAGCTAAAGCTGGATGAATGGCTTTATAAGCTCTCTTGCCATCCTGTAAATGACCCAAACAAGTGAGGATTGCGATTACTGCGGTTGTTTCCATTTGAGAACACCTAGCTTGGCCTCCGCTTGTGCGGGTCGCCGGACAGGATGGACCTTGGGTCTGATCCGGTGAAGGCATTTCTTATGTTCTTATGTTGTCTCACTTTTCATCTTCTGCATCTATCTAGTATTGATTAAGTGACTTGCCCAGGTTCACAAGCAGCAGCGTGGGTTTGAACTAGAGAGCTGCACGGGAACGGGGACGACGGGAATCCCGCGGGACCCGCGGGCTCCCCCTTCGGGTCACGGGGATCCCGTGGGGACGCCCCTAGGGTCGCGGGGATCCCGTGGGGACGCCCCCTAGGGTCGCGGGGATCCCATGGGGACGCCTCCGAGGGTCGCGGGGCTCCTGCGGGGCTGGATGTACTCAGTTGCGCGGCTCTTCTTCTCCCTACCTTCTCTGCTTGCAGCACAGAGCCGAACGGAAGTCTTCCCGACGTCAGCGCTGACATCGGAGGGGAGGGAGGGCTTAAACAAAGCCCTCCCTCCCTCCGACGGCAGCGCTGACGTCGGGAAGACTTCCGTTCGGCTCTGTGCTGCAGGCAGGGCAGGTAAGGAGAAGGAAAGTAGCCTCGCGGTTCGAGTGGCTACCAAGGGAGGGGGGCGGTCCGCCCCGCCCCGGTTGAAGCACAGCCGTCCAGGTCCCCTTACTTTTGTGGCACTTCCCCGACCGACCGATAACAGCCCGGGTCCGACAATCCTCCCTGCCCTGTAGCCGTGAATCTAAATTACCTTCTTACAGCAGCTGTAAGAAGGTAATTTAGATTCGCGGTTAAGGGCAGGGAGGTTTGTCGGACCCGGGCTGTTGTCGGTCGGTCGGGGAAGTGCCACAAAAGTAAGGGGACCTGGCTGGCTGTGCTGCACCCGGGGCGGTAGAGAAGGAGGGGGGGGGGAGAAGGACGCTGAAAGGCCATGGTGAAAGACAGGAGGGGGGGAAGGACTCTGAAAGCACTTGAAGACAGAGGAGGGAGAAGGACGCTGAAAGCACATGGGGGAATACAAAGGGGTGGAGAAGGACGCTGAAAGGCCATGGGAAGGGGGGGAAGGACCCTGAAAGCACTTGTGGAAGACAGAGGGGGGAGAAGGATGCTGAAAGGCCATGGTGAAGACAGGAGGGGGGGAAGGACTCTGAAAGCACTTGAAGACAGAGGAGGCAGAAGGACGCTGAAAGCACATGGGGGAATACAAAGGGGTGGAGAAGGACGCTGAAAGGCCATGGGAAGGGCGGGGGGGGGGAAGGACTCTGAAAGCACTTGTGGAAGACAGAGGGGGGAGAAGGATGCTGAAAGCACATGGGGAAGACAAAGGGGTGGAGAAGGATGCTGAAAGGCCATGGGGAAGACAGAGAGGGAGAAGGACGCTGAAAGGACATGGGGAAGATGGGGGGGGAGAAGGACATTGAAAGGAAATGAGGAAGAGAGAGTAGGGAGAAGACGCTGGCAGGGAAGAAGACAGATGCCAGACTATGGGGGGAGCGGAGAGAAGAAGATGGGTGCCAGACCAATTTGGAAGGGGGAAGAAAGGGAGAGGCACAGTAACAGAGCAAATGGAAGATGCAGAAGGAAGAGAGACAGTGGATGAAAGGAATTGAATGAGAACATGAGGAAAGCAGAAACCAGGCAACAAAGGTAGGAAAAGAATTCTATTTCTTTTTTTTTTTTGCTTAAGGATAAAGTAGTATATTAGTTGTGTTGATAAAAATTTATAAACATTAGAGGCTCTGGTAGAAACCCGTTTACAAAGTATGTATTCTTCCCAATTAATATTTTCAAATTAATAAAGTCTTTTTGCTTATTTGTAAATGGGTTTCTACCAGAGCCTTTAATTCAGTAGCATAATTAAATGAAATAACTATTTCTGAAGTTTATAGGGACGGGCGGGGACGGAGGGGATTCCTCGCGGGGACGGGTGGGGACGGAGGGGATTCCTCACGGGGACGGGTGGGGACGGAGGGATTCCTCACGGGGACGGGTGGGGATGGGTGGGATTCCTCACGGGGACGGGTGGGGACGGGTGGGACTTTGGCAGGGACGGGTGGGGACGGGTGGGATTTCTGTCCCCGCGCAACTCTCTAGTTTGAACCCACAACCTCAGGGTGCTGAGGCTGTAGCTTTAACCCTATGCCACACTCACAAGTTTCTCTATGCTTTCTCCCAATCCCTCTCATTCTCAAAACACTGGTCAAGCTCAAACAGGAATCAGCCACCATGATCTTTATAGCTCCTCGGTGGCCCGGACAACCCTGGTTTTCCCTGTTACTTCAACTCAGTATGAAGGAACCAATTCTTCTTCAAATTTTCCCATCTCTTCTCACACAGAATCACGGATCTCTTCTGCATCAGTGACATCATCCGCTGAGTCAGACTCTAAGTCCGAATTAAAAATATCTTTTGGTGAAGGAGTGCATCGGGATTGATGACGTTGAATCTGGTGCCATTCCAATGAAGATGTATGATGTGATTTCCTTTTACTCTTAGATGAGCGGTGTTCAAGCTGCAATATAGATGAAGAAAAATGATGCTGAGCGGACTTGGATTGTTGAGATGAGGATGATGAACGCCGATGTCTTGAAGAACTGGATTGACACCGTGAAGAAGAACATCTTTGAGATACGCTGCTTTTATACATAAAACAGGCAAAACTATAGAGCAATTAACTTTAAGTTTTTCTCTTTTTCTTTCAGAAGCTTAGCATCCAAACATGGCCATTGGAAACCAATTTCACTGTGCCATTTCTAAAATATTTCCAGCACTGTGACCTTATATTGGGAATCTAATGGATACCGAATTTGCTTATGACTGGTGTTCACCACCCTCTGTGTAAAAAAGAACTTCCTACCATTGGTTCTAAAATTGTCCCCTTTCAGCTTCTCTGAGTGCCCCCTTGTGCTTGTGGTTCCCAAGGGGGCACTCAGAGAAGCTGAAAGGGGACAATTTTAGAACCAATGCTAGGAAGTTCTTTTTTACACAGAGGGTGGTGGACACCTGGAATGCGCTTCCGGAGGTTGTGATAGGACAGAGTACACTACGGGGGTTCAAGGAAGGATTGGATAAATTCCTGAACGATAGGGGGATTGAAGGATACAGATAGAGGTAGAGATAGGTTTTAGACAGAGTATGGATAGAAGGATAAAAGGGATTAGAGAAGGATATCATTACAGGTCATAGGCCTGATGGGTCGCCGCGGGTGAGGACTGCTGGGCACGATGAACCTCGGGTCTGACCCAGCGGAGGCAACTTCTTATGTTCTTATGACTCTTATGATTAATAGTGTGTAACAGCGTGCTTATTTACAGATTAAATTCAACCCTGAATCCTTGCCAATGGAAGAAAGCATGCTGGAGCTCTTTGTTTGTCTGTTTCTGTTATGTGGTACCTGTGCTGGGTCGTCTGTTTTAGCTTATGGGGTACCCCAGAAAACATTACACATTGGCCATTTCTAGAGTCTTGCCATCCCTTCTACTAGTCCAAATGGTACCATGTCCCTTTCCAAAAAAGATTCTCATCCAAGAAAGCTTCTTATGAAAACTATGCTCACAATGATTTTATATTGATGACATATTGATTCAGGGAGATTCTGAAGATGCTATGGCTCACACAGTTAGTTAGGGGTTATATTATAAAATGATATCTCAAAATAGAAAAAAAAAGGAAGCTTCATACTTGGTAAAAAGGTGCTCATTGGTATTTGATATATCTAAATAAAATAAAAAAGATTGTCTCTCTTTATTTAACCTACCAGGTAAAAACAGTGCAGTGCACATCTCTGACATAAGTTATTTTGGTATTACCATCAGTATGTGTTTATGGTTTCTCTTAAGTGACATAATTGTGTCCAGAACATAAAAAGGTGTATTTTCTCAATGTTCTACTGAATACCTTTAAGTGCATTAGTGTTGTTTTTCTTATCTCAAACAAATACTACCTTAAACACATGGTGAGCAGCGAGAGAGTGCTTGCGGGGAAAGAGGGCAGAGAGACTGCGATAACGGAGAGGGAGGCAGGAGACATATAAAAGCGGAGAGAGGAGCGGAGAGCATACAGAGAGGCGGAGGAGGCAGAGAAAGGGAGCGGAGAGGAGTGGAGAGCATACAGAGAGGCGGAGGAGGCAGAGAAAGGGAGCGGAGAGCATACAGAGAGGCGGAGAGGAGCGGAAAGCATACTGAGATCCGGAGGAGGCAGAGCAGGGGAGCGGAGAGGACCACAGAAATCAGCAGGAGCAGAGAAGGAGGCGATCGGGACGCGGTGGTAACTCTGCCCACCCCTCCCAATGTCACAGGGGTCGAGCCAACGGTGCGCAGCCATTCGGCGAGCGGCAAATGCGCTCGCCTTAGCAAGATCGCCTTTGCGGAGGAGCCTTAAGAAGGAGCCAGGAGACCAGCCCGCTCAGCAGATAAACCTAGAACATAAGCCACAAGCACTTCTCTCTTCTCTCATTCTTTCTTCTTTCTCTTCTCTTTCAGCTAGCTGCACAGCAGGGACCACTTTCACACGCCACACACCAAGAGACTAGAGGAGAGAGAGAAATGGAAGCAGCAGAAATCCAGAGGGGCTTCCCAGTGTACTGCACGGAGTGCCATATGTACGACTATCTCCCCTAGGGAAGGCAGGCGTACATATGCGGTCGGTATCAGGAACTGGAAAGCCTGAAGGAGGAGGTCGGTAGACTACAGGACAGGGTCCAGGAGCTGGAGGGACTCCGCATCACAGAAGAACTGTACTGGGCAACTGAGGACCCCACAAGAATGAACCACGTGGAGGAGCAAGTGAGGGAGCTCGAGAGATTCATCGAGAAGGCCTACAGGAGGCCGGAGGAACAGGATCTTCAGCAACGCAGACAGGAACCAACAAACGGAAGACAGGAACCACCAGACACTAGGGGAGAAGGACCTTATGGAAGCATCGAGCAAACAGAGGAGGCCAAGGCCCACCAGGCCCCTGAGGGAGAAGCATCAAACCACACCACGGATACAGACTTGAGACCAGAGAGGAAGCTGAAGAAGGGGAAATCTGCAATTGTAGTGGGAGACTCAATCCTGAGAGAAGTATACAGTCACGTAGCAGGGGGGAGAGAAGACCGGCTAGTGACATGTCTCCCAGGAGCAAGAACGAAGGACATCACCGACAGAATCGAGAGGATCCTGGATGGAGCCGAGACGGAAGAGACAGCAGTGATAATCCACGTTGGAACAAATTATGTCAACAAAAGACATTACAATAGGACTACTCTAACCGAGCAATTCAGGATCCTGGGAAGGAAATTGAAGATGAGGACACAGAAGATAGCGTTCTCAGAGATCCTGCCAGTGCCGAGGGCAGATGTGAAGAGGCAGACCGAGCTACAAGCAATAAACGCATGGCTGAGGAGATGGTGTGAAGAGGAAGGTTTCCACTTTGTGAAGAACTGGACAACTTTTTTGGGGAAGAACAAGCTCTACAGGAGGGACGGACTACACCTGAGCACAGCAGGAACGAGACTACTGGTGAACAACGTCAAGAGAGCAATAGAGAGGACTTTAAACTAAGAAGAAGGGGAAAGCCGACAGTTGACCAGATGTCAACGTTTCGGACAAAAGTATCAAATGAAGATACTGAGTGGGAAAAATGCTGGAAGATTCAAAAGACAAACTACATGGGTCCAAGGATCAAGTGGAACTGGAAAACAACAAGAGGAGCAAACAGCAGGAGTTGGAGGAACAGATGCAAAGGGGGAAGCATGCTAGGGACATAGAAGATGCACCACAAGAAGAGGAAGAACATAACGGAATTCAGTGGAGGGCAGCCCGCGAAGGGGTCAGCAAAAGGAACAGATCACAAGAAACAACTGCAGGGAAAAGAAAAAAACAGGAGTTAACCTGCTTATACGCAAATGCAAGGAGCCTAAGGACCAAAATGGGAGAACTGGAAGTCACGGCCATCAGAGAGGACCTAGACATTATTGGAATCACAGAAACATGGTGGACTGAGGACAACAAATGGGACGTGGTACTGCCAGGATACAAACTCTATAGGAGAGACAGGACTTACAAGAAGGGTGGAGGAATAGCAATGTATATAAAGGACAACATTCACTCGACCAGAATGGATATGGCAATGAGGGCAGAAGGATTGGAATCATTGTGGGTTAAATTACCAAGAAGAAATGGAGCTGGCATAAAATTGGGACTGTATTATCGCCCACCTGGACAAACAGAAGCAAACGACAAAGAACTGGAAGCAGAATTGAGGCAGGAATGCAAAAGTGGAAGTGTGATGGTGATGGGGGATTTTAACTACCCCGGGATAGACTGGAACATCGGAAAATCCAACTGTGCGAGGGAAGCAGAATTCCTGGAGGCTACAAGGGACTGCTTCATGGAACAGCTTGTCAAGAAAGCAACCCGAGGGGATGCCACTCTCGACCTAATCCTCAACGGGCTAGGGGGACCTGCAAAGGAAGTGGAAGTAGTAGGACCACTAGGAAACAGCGATCACAACATGATCTGGTACAAATTGGAAGTAGGAACATCCAGAGTAAAGAGAACCACAGCGACAACACTCAACTTCAAGAAAGGGAACTACGATGCCATGAGAGCAATGGTAAGAAAGAAACTCAAAACCAGCTCAAGGATGGAGACCGTAGATAAAGCCTGGTCCCTATTCAGAGACACGGTACAAGAAGCACAAAACCTGTACATCCCCAGGTTTAGGAAAGGGTGCAAAAAAACCCGAATAAGAGACCAGGTATGGATAACAAATGAAGTGAAGAAGGCGATAGGTGACAAGAAAAAATCATTCCGAAAATGGAAAAAGGACCAAAACGAGGAAAACCGCAAGGAACACAAAAAACACCAAAAAGAGTGAAACCGAGTGGTTAGGAAAGCAAAAAGAGAGTACGAGAAGAGGCTAGCTGGGGAAGCGAAGAGCTTCAAAGCGTTCTTCAGATACGTTAAGGGGAAGCAACCAGTGAGGGAGGAAGTAGGAATGTTGGATGATGGACACAGAAAGGGTGTGGTAAAGGAGGATAAAGAAGTAGCTGATAGGTTAAACAAGTTCTTCTCGTTGGTCTTCACGAGCGAGGGCACATCAATGTACCAGAACCCGAGGAGATCATAAGTGGAGATCAAGAAGAAAAACTGGCGCAATTAGAGGTAAGCCACAAGGATGTTCTCCAACAGATAGATAAGTTGAAATGCGACAAATCACCGGGCACGGACGAAATCCACCCAAGGGTACTAAGGGAACTTCCGGGTAAGATGATGGAAGCACTAATAAAGGACAGCATCTGCGAGCACATAGAAAAAAATGGACAACTGAAAGCGAGCCAGCATGGTTTCTGAAAGGGAAGATCGTGCCAAACAAACTTACTGCACTTCTTTGAAGGGATAAACAGCCAGATGGACAAAGGGGAACCCATAGACATCATTTATCGTGACTTCCAAAAAGCCTTTGACAAGGTACCCCATGAGCGGCTACTAAGGAAGCTGTGGAACCACGGAATGGAAGAGGACTTAAACAGATGGATTAAGCACTGGCTGGCAGGCAGGAAGCAAAGGGTTGGGGGTGAAGGGCCACTATTCGGACTGGAGGGAGGTCACGAGCGGTGTTCCCCAGGGGTCCGTGCTCGGACCGCTGCTGTTCAATGTATTTATAAACAACCTAGAAACAGGGACGAAGTGTGAAGTTATAAAATTTGCAGCAGGGTCAAAACTGCAGAAGAATGTGAAGACCTACAAAGGGACCTAACTAAACTGGAAGAGTGGGCAAATAAATGGCAAATGCGCTTTAATATAGAGAAATGCAAGGTCATGCATATAGGGAAAAAGAACCCCATGTTCAGTTACAAAATGGGGGGATTAGTACTAGGGGAGAGTAACCTCGAAAAAGACTTGGGTGTGTTGGTGGACACAATAATGAAATCAACGGCACAGTGTGCGGCGGCCTCCAGGAAGGCAAACAGAATGCTGGGCATTATTAAGAGGGGTATTACAACCAGGACGAATGAAGTTATCATGCCGTTGTATCGTGCGATGGTGCGCCCGCATCTGGAGTACTGTGTCCAGTATTGGTCGCCACACCTCAAGAAGGACATAGCAATGCTTGAGAGGGTCCAGAGAAGAGCGATGAAAATGATAAAAGGTATGGAAAACTTTCATACACTGACAGGTTAGAGAGGTTGGGGCTCTTCTCCCTGTAAAAGCGGAGATTCAGAGGAGACATGATAGAGACCTTCATGATCATGAAAGGCATAGAGAAGGTAGAAAGGGACAGATTCTTCAGACTATTGGGAACCACAAGTACAAGGGGGCACTCGGAGAAACTGAAAGGGGACAGGTTTAAAACCAATGCTAGGAAGTTCTTTTTCACTCAGAGGGTGGTGGACACCTGGAATGCGCTTCCGGAGGTTGTGATAGGACAGTGTACACTACGGGGTTTCAAGGAAGGATTGGATAAATTCCTGAAGGATAAGGGGATTGAGGGATACAGATAGAAGTAGAGATAGGCTATAGAAAGGGTATAGATAGATAGGGGGATTGAGGGATACAGATAGAGGTAGAGGCAGGTTATAGAAAGAGTATCGATAGAAAAAAAAAAAAGAGAGGTTTTAAAGGGCTTAGACAAGGACCACTTTATAGGTCATGGACCTGATGGGCCGCCCCGGGTGCAGAATGCTGGGCACGATGGATCTTTGGTCTGACCCGGCGGAGGCAACTTCTTATGTTCTTATATGTTTCCACATTCTGCACATAAAGTGATTTTCTCCTTCTTCTTTTTCCTATCTTCTCTTTTATCACTAGTAGTGTTTGTTGTAATTAAAACATTGAAGCCAAACAGTCATGGTGAGATATTTTCTTTGGAAAATCACGTACTGGGAATTGGTATTCCATATAGACTTTCATCCCTTTGCGATAGAATTGGCCAGCTCTGCCCTCTTACTCTTATGATTTGTCTAACATGCTGGATTAAGAGAAAATTACACTAGATCAAGAAGATGACGTCACGCAACCAGACATACAGTGCCGTGCCATGACGCTATCATGTGGCACCAACTTGGGAATAGGAGTGAGCCTATATCCTGCCGCTTTACACTAGGGCTGGTCTCCGGGGGTGGTGCACTTGACTCTTACGTGAGTGAAGGCATGTGAGTGGCACAGCAAGCCTATTGAAACTGGAGCATAGCCGGACCCTAATCAAAGCTGCTAATGAAAACTGGATACCAGATGACTGCAGTGATCGATGGTGAATATGGAGCTACCCTAAATGTATGTAAGCCTTGAGTAGGAGCACAAATATAATATTAATATGATTATTAATTTCCATGATTCCCAATACGTGACACTTTCAAGTAAATGCCTCATTAGTAAGTAATATTAAAGAATGCAAAAAACACCAGTTTATGATTATTTTACCCAAATGTAAAACCTGAAGATGGCTGGATACATTATTAGTGGGGCTGACGGGCACGGGCTGCACGGGAACGGGGATGATGGGAATCCCGCAGGTTCCCCCTTCGGGTCACGGGGATTTCGTGGGGATGTCCCTTCTGGTCACGGGGATCCCATGGGGACACCTCTCAAGGTCTCGGGGATGGGAGGCAGCTTGAGCCAACTGGCTCGTCTTTTTTTCCTGCCCTCCTGCAATGTGCAGCGTTCCCAGCATGCCACACGTAGCTGACCCGGAAGTCTTCTCCCCGATGTCAGAGCTGACGTCGGAGGTAAGGCTTTGCATTAGCTACATGGAACATGCAGGGCCCGCTGCCCTGCGAAGAAGTGCAGCACGAGAGGTACTGTCTTGTGGGAGAAGGGCAGAAAAGGAGGGAGGGATTGTTTGTGGAGCTGTAATACATTATGCCAGGGATGCCCACACTTTATGGGCTTGCGAGCTACTTTTATAATGACTAAGTCAAAATGATCTACCAACAATAAAATAAAAAAAAACCACAAAGCACACTGAAAGGCAGAGAAAATGTTAATTATTCATATTCCGGGTTTTTTCAAAGAGGTCACGGCAGATGACTCTATGCAATGTCACCTCAGTAACAAAATACAAAAATAGACAAATACACCCCCTCCCTTTTTACTAAACCACAATAGTAGGTTTTAGCACAGGGAGTTACGCTGAATGCCTCGTGCTGCTCTCAATGCTCATAGGCTCCCTGCGCTAAAAAACGCTATTGCGGTTTAGTAAAAGGGAGCCATAGTGCAAAATATAGACAGCAGATATAAATTCTCAAAACCGACACATTTTGATCACTAAATTGAAAATAAAATCATTTTTCCTACCTTTGCTGTTTGGTGATTTCATGAGTCTCTGGTTGCACTTTCTTCTTCTGACTGTGCATCCAATCTTTCTTCCTTTCTTTCAGCCTCCTGTATGTTTCCTCTCCTCCAGACCTCATTCTCTCCCCCAACTTTTTCTTTCTGTCTCCCTGTCTGCCCCCTTTCTTTCTTTCTCCGTGCCCTCCCCCAAGCCACTCGGTTTGCTGCCACCGCCATCGGGGAACAGCCCCCAAGCCACCGCCGTCCCAAGCTTTCCCTGCAGAAGCGTCGCGCTGACCAGCATTCCGCTCCCTGATGTCAATTCTGACGTAGGAGAGGAAGTTCCGGGCCAACAAGGCATTTCTCCTCATTCCATCCAGCCTGAGCCCCATATCTCCTTGATCCAGCATTTCCCTTCTGTGTCTGTCAGAATTACCATTCCACCTATTTTCCAGCATCACCCTTCTTTGTGTCCATCTCACCTATATCCCTATCTCACCACTTTTTCAGAATCTTCATTTGTCTCTGTCCTTGTCTTTACCCCATGTTCACCATTTGCCCTTTCAATGTCTTTATCTCCCCCCCCACACTTTTTCAGCATTACTTCTATGTCTCTATTTCACCTCCTCTTCATGTCCCCTCTGTATCTCTATCCTTATTCAGTAGGTCCTGCTTACTCTTTCTCTTCTTTGTGTCACTATCTCCATTTTCAGCTTTCCCCCCTTTTCCTTTGTTAATGCACCCTGTAGCCAGAATCTTTCCACCCTCCCTCCACTCCGGCCCAGCCCAGTATGAAATATTTCCTTTTGTTTCCCTTCCCTCTCTCTTTCTCTCTCTCTTCTGCTCCCTCACCCACGAGTCCTGCATCTGGCCCTCTCCCTTCTACCTGCACCTGGCAAAACCCCCCTGCTCCGCGGCTCTCTTAAGCAACTCGTCAGCAGCGGTGATCAAGACAAGCTGCCAACATGGAGGCCTTCCCTCTACGAGTCCCGCCTTTGTGGAAAAAGGAAGTTGAAACAAGCGGGACTCGCAGAGGGTAGGCCCCCACGTCAGAAGCTTGTGTCGATCGCTGCTGCTGAGTTGCCGAAGAGAGCCGCGGAGCAGGGGGTGTGGCCGGAAGCAGGTAGAAGGGAGAGCTGGAAAAGGTAGAAGTTCCGGAGTATGACACTGACCCGGGCCAGGATGATTTCTTTTTCAGGCTGTTGCTGCTGCCGCCGCCACACCACCACGCCCCCCCCCCCCCCCCCGAAATGACAAAAACAGCCTAATGCCCGGCGTCGGCGTCTTTGACGTCGGGGAGAGGAAGGCTGATAGGCCCGGTAGATCGGGACGGCAACACGAGTCTATCACAGAGCCCGGGATGGGCTCTGCGATCGACTCACGTTGCCTTCCTAAGCTACCGGTCGATCGCGATCGACGCGTTGGGCACCCCTGCATTATGCCATGAGCCTGGTTTGTGGTTTTAAATCTGTAGCATTTTTGTTGGATTTGTTCTTTTTTTATTATTATTAAGTTTCATTTTCACCAAGATTCTTGTTTTGAGGTACTACTACTTGGGAATGAGGCACTGGGTTCTGATAATTAATTTCAACTGTCTCTGCCTGAGCTATCAGCAAACTAGTTTATCCTTTGGACTATTAGGTGTTCTGTAATAACCAACCTCTTTAATTAAGACAATGTGAAACCTCATTTACTACCAACTCTTATTTATTTTTTTCTTATTTTAAAGTTTCCAGCTACCCACTAAAATGTTTTATCTAGAACTTTATTAGGTATTAATGAAACTGAGCAGGTACGAATCAAATAGTAGACTGTTAAGACAAAATAATGAGGATATGGTTATGAGGGTTTATTTTATAGTACTGTATATCAGAATTTGCATCTTTGAAAGGAGATATACACACGTTTACTTTTGGAAACTGTCTAACTCAATATATTCTGAGGGTGTCTCAGAGTGCCTTAGAATTAGAGCAGCTTGTTAATGTGCAAGATATATATATATATATATATATATATATATATATATATATATATATATATATTGTGATAAGCAGACTATGCCTGCTAGGAATGTCCCTAGCACAGATTCCAGTGCAAATCCAGACACTGTCCATAATCTGCCTTATTCCCCATTTTCTGCCTCTCAGTCTGAATTTTCTTCTAGGGCCTGTAGAGGGAGTAAGAGAGCAGCAGTGCTAGGTTCCCATCCCCCTCTGGATCACAAGGTGAATCACCGGAAATCCTTTCCACCTGAGGGTTGGGGGCGGGGCTGCAAGCTGTTGTCCCTGAAGACTAGGCTCCTAGAGAATCAGAAAAGAGAGGAACAGCAGCAGGGAAGGTCACAAGGCTCAGGGCTGAGAGCTCCTGATAGCAGTCAAGCTCCAGAGGACATGGAGTTTACAGAGGCTGGAGGAGCATCACCTTCCAGTCTGAGTGAGGAACCATTGGCCATGGAGATGGAAATAAGCCCTGAAGCTAGTGTTGGGCTGGCTCCTGAGAATGCTCCTATGGAGGTTTGCCTCACAAAAGCAGGTATTATTTGAGTATTGCTGAAGTTATTGCAAGTTTGTTTTGACCAGTTTTTTTCTTTGACTGAATTAATCTAACTCATGTTAAAGAGTGGATTTGTACTATGCTGAATTAAGCAAGGATTTTTATTTTGAAGTTTGTTTTTCCATTTTTGAACGCTTTCCCTTTTTGAATCAAGTGTACTATGGTACGCTAAGACAGAGGGGTTAGCCCCGTGTTACGTGGTGGGATAGTGGGCCTAATTTCTGGCGATTCAAGACCACACGGTGCACACTGTCTTTCCAGCCTTCAGTCGCTGAAGAAGCCAGTATTTTTACACTGTCTTGTAGCTTTGTTTTGGTGGAAAAGTTTTTCCTTTCTTTGGTAATGAACTCCACCTGGACTATGATTTAAATGAGAACTTACCTCTGAGGAAGAGAGTTTTGTTTGAGTTTGGACTCTTTTTAGTTTCTCAGCCAGAGACTGTTTATTGAACTTTGTGCTTTCCTGATATGGGAGCTTTACTATTTCAATCCTGACAAGCAAGTTTCTGTGTTTTTTTGGTTTTGAACAATTAAAAGCAATTCTTTATTTAACATTGAACTTATTGTTTGGAGGGTGTCCCTTTCACT
This sequence comes from Geotrypetes seraphini, assembly GCF_902459505.1. Classification (NCBI taxonomy): domain Eukaryota; kingdom Metazoa; phylum Chordata; class Amphibia; order Gymnophiona; family Dermophiidae; genus Geotrypetes; species Geotrypetes seraphini. The sequence continues at coordinate 271,487,295 of NC_047085.1, read as the reverse complement.
AAACACTGAAAGAACTTATCCTTGTGAGGCACGCAGCGACTCACAAGAGTTTAATTGTGGCCAGTATTCCCAGGCCCTCTGCCTGGAGCGTGCCGGCTACAATATATATATATATATATATATATATATATATATATATATTTTTTACATTTAAATAGTTCAGCTTGGGAGGGGGGCAGAAAAGGAAGGTGCAAGTGAGCGGGCAAGCACGTGTTGTAATTAGAAGGAAGTGAGTTGGGACATGGGAGGGGCCCAAAGTCAGGACATTTAAATTGAATCAGGTTGGGCAGACTGGAGGACCATTCGGGTCTTTATCTGCCATCATCTACTATGTTACACAGGAGTGGAGGGAGTGCGTTTTTGCTTTTTGGACACAGAAGACAAACTTAGGAGAGAGGATGGAGGAAGGGAGGGAAAGAGATGCTGAGGTGGGGGGAGGGAATAGAAAGGAAGAATTGGGCGTAAGAGGAAGAGATGGTATACAAAGGGAATGGAAGAAAGAGGAGAATTTTAGTCATAGGGAGGAAGGGAGGTACAGATGAAAGAGAAGAAAAAGATGAGAGAGAAATGTTGTGGTGGTGAGGGAACAGTGGGACAGATTGAAAGGGATGCAAGAGGGAGGAATGCTGGACATAGTGGTGAAAGGAATGGAGGGAAAGATGTGGCATGGTGCTGGAGGGGTGATAGGATAAATGTTCGGCATGGGGATGGTGGGCAGGGGCAAAAGATGAAAAAGGGATAAATGCTGGACCATGGTAGGAGGAACCAGTAGACAGCAACAGAAGAATTTGCAGGAGACGGGACAGTGGAAAAAAGAAACTGGGTCCAACTTGATGGAAAAATAAGTCTCCAGACAACAAAGGTAAAAAACAGAATTTATTGACTACAATATGTTAGCTTTGGGAAATGTATATAACAGATGTATTTGTATTGTGTTCAAAAGAAAAGGAAATGCATTTCTGGTTTTATTTCTACAGTGTTGAAGTACTTGCTGACCCTTGCTGTGACTGGTGGGGATCCCCAAGCACAAAGTTTGTATTCTTTCCAATTAATATTTCCAAAATAATACAGCGTCTTTGCTTATTTGTAAATGGGTCTCTACCAGAGCCTTTAATTCAGTAGCATAATTAAATGAAATAACTACTTCTGAAGTTTATAAGGACAGGTAGAGACGGATTTGATTCCAACGGGAATGGGCGGGAACGGATTTGATTCCAGCGGGGACGGGTTTGACTCTACTGGGGACGGGCGGGGACGGGTTTGATTTCTGTCCCCGCGCAACTCTCTAGCGGGAACTACATTAGGTATTTTAAATACTATTGATCCTGAAATACTGACTGGCAAACAAGTATCTTTTGGCTCCGGAGTAGCGGATGTATTTAGAGGGGAAAGTAAATGGATGCCAAATACGGTACATAATCATGAACTAACCCTACGATACGATCAGTTAATGTTACATGTTGTTAATGATACTATATTACAGCAATATACTTTAGACAGCAATGTTTCATCAGGCTTATATTGGACTATTTGTGAGATTTGTGTTTTGTCTTTTATATAACAAAGAATTATACGAACAGACACTCTCTCCTATTCGGATGACCTCTTATTTGGAGGCGCAGACTTGAGGATCCAGGAGTGGATTGTTATGCCTATGGCCAGGGGTAACTGAAACTCAGCATACTACGTGACATGTCTCCTCAAGTCTACGTATTTGCTATCATCCTGACCAACGTGAACTTTGTTACCAAGAGCACACTGCGGGTGCTGTGTCATTGTCTTGGATCTTGCAAAATTCATCTGCCAGACTGCTGTCCTCAACCTTGTTTACCCTGAGACAACTTACTTCAGCATATTGGTGTGTGGAAGGAATAAAGGTCAAACAGCAGTTAACCTCCCAGCTGTTGTTTTTTGCAGAGACAGAGACAGGGCAAAGGTTGTGTGGGAAAAAGGTATATAAGAAACACTGGGACGGTACCAAAATGGATCTTGCTGCAGCCTTGGGAGCTATGTCTGCACCTTTCCCTTGATCGCCCTAGATTCCCCGATCAGTATTGGAGAGGAACCTGGCAGGCATGGTGTAGTATTCTATTTGGTGTATATAGATATTTTCTGCTTCTATCTTGTATATGCTCTGATTTTTATCTGCATTATTTGTTATTATCTGATGTTTATGCAATAAAAACCATATTACTCTGAAGATTTGTTGGAAGTGACTTCTACATACCCTTGTAAGATAAATACGTGGTAGTACAGCGTGGTACCAGAGATCCAGTGTCAGGTGGCCTTATGCTCAGGCTGGGCCGGTACCGATGGAGCCAGTGTCAAAGCAAGAAGCTTGAACATGTTACTAACTTGGAAAAGAATGTCGAGTTTCTCACGGTACGAAGGCACCGATACCATTTGGCGTTCTGCCGGTACAATTGGTGCCCTATCTGGCCTCAACAAGGGTGACCATGAGGATACACACCTCGATGTAGGAGAGGTCAGATGTAAGAGTGGTCATTGCTTGGTCGGCATCAAGGGACTCGATACAATAGTGACCTGCGAGACCTTTTGGGAAGCTGTCGGCTTTTTAGCTGGAGCAATGTCCCCCGATGCCGACGTCAAAGCTTTTGATGTTGAAGGTTACAGTATCATCTTGGTGTCCATACCGGTGCTGAACAACTTTGCTTGTTGAAGCTTTCGACTTTTAATTATATGTTTTTGCAGGGTAGAACACCACACGCAGAATTTGACATGGTGTTCCGAGCCAAGGCACTGTAAACACCAACTATGTGAATCAGTGATGGAAATTTGCCATTGGCACCTGTAACACTTTTTAAAACCAGTTAATGGCCAGGACATTGACAGAAAAGCGCCTCAGAGAAATTGAATTCAATGGTTGAGGAAAAAGGAGAGGCCTCGATGGGTGAAGCCCTTGAGGGGAGAACAGTGAGGAAAAAAATATCCTCAAGTGTTAGTTTTAGTTTGTTTTTTTTATATACACAAATAAAACCAGAATATAATACGAGTATAAAAAATACTACAAAAAAATAAGCGTGATCGGGAAGGCAAAGGCAAAAAATTGAACAACATTCATAAACATGATTTAGCTCTGCGGAAAACTAAGAACTGCTAGTCTATGTTGGGCAGGAAGGCACTCGCGCATGAGCGGTGTGAGCTATCGCAAACTTTCTAAAAAGCTTAAAGTGGTGATGCACTTTTCAAATATGCATACTAGAGTTCCATGGATAATGTCACCCACATGTGATAATATTCTGCCTGCTTATCCTGGGATAATGTCAACAATAAAAATAGTGAAAAGAATCAATCCTAGTATCAAGCCTTGGGACATCTCACTTGTTACATTGCCTTCACCAAAGTAAACTCAGTTTATCACCACTCAATGTTCCCTGTAACTCAACCAGTTCCTCACCCAGTTTGTTTTGTCCCAACTTACCTTTTTCTAAAGATTGTAGGACAGGCACTTCATTAGGATGCTCAACAATCTAGAAAAAAAAAAAAAAAGATTTAATTCATCATTGAAAATCAGACTCACCTTGTGTATTTTAATTAGTGAAAACTAATCAGAACTACAATACTGAAATAATATATATTTACATCACATATTTGACATTACTAATTCCCAGGGTACATGATGTGATAAGCTTGATTTAATACCTAGACAATTTTATCCATGTATTCACCCTTCCCAGAAATGTGTATTTGTCCAATTATTCATCCAAATATATTAACATATTAACTATTAGTATGTATAAGAATACTGCTAGAACCAACAAACATTCTGTAAACATACAGTGAGATGATAACCCTCCTTCTATAACTCTTTTGCAATTCGCCTTGAACCACAAGGTAATGGCGGAATATAAATCTGTAATGTAATGTAATGTAATGATGCAAAGTTGAAGGATAACATGCAAAACTGGAGCTGATGTTCCACTATAAATATGAATATTTCTATGACTGGGATATATCTTTGTGTATGTTAAAACAGCCTTTATAAGAAAAGATCACCTTGAAATTTGTTCAAGTCCCTCAAGGTCTATGAGCATAGGAGATGGGATGGAATTTTTCAGGCTTTTGTCTTCATTTACTTGGAAGCAAAATCCTACTCTTCCTCCCAACTTTGTTGAAAAAGAGGGAGAACTCCATTCTTAGTTATTCCTTATAAGGAAAGCCAGGCCAAATAAAGGCAATGAAACTAGCACATGCCTAGAGCTTAAAAAATTTAGGGGTGCCTGTCAGATGCTCTCAGGACTCAGAAGGCTAGGACTGCCAAATATCTGGATTCTTTCAAGATTTTACAGATTTACAAATTAATAGTCTTGAAGTCAGAAGAATAGCTATAGTATCTGGAAAGATAGTAGAGGTGCTGATAAAGGACCGCATCATTTATCACCTTGACAGACACAGTCTGATGAGACCAGCCAGCATGGTTTCAACAAAGGCAGATCTTGTCTGACAAACTTGCTGCACTTCTTTGAGGTAGTGAACAGGCAGATAGAAAAGGCTGACCCGGTCGACATTGTATATCTGGACTTTCAGAAGGCATTGACAAGGTTCCGCATGAATGACTATTTCAGAAAATTGCGAGCCATGGAATCGAGGGTGAAATACTCACGTGGATTAAAAACTAGCTGGAACATAGGAAACAGAGTGGGGGTAAATGGACAATACTCGGACTGGAAGAGCGTCACCAGTGGGGTGCCACAGGGCTCGGTGCTTGGACCTGTGCTCTTCAACATTTTTATAAACGATATGGACATAGGTACGATGAGCGAGGTGATTAAATTTGTGGACGATACGAGGTTATTCAGAGTAGTGAAGACGCAGGGGGACTGCGAAGATCTGCAACAGGACATAATCAGGCTAGAGGAATGGGCATCGACATGGCAGATGAGGTTCAACGTGGACAAATGTAAATTGATGCATGTTGATAACAAAAATCTCAAGCTTGAATACAGGATGCTTGGGGCAGTACTTGGAGAGACCTCCCAGGAAAGAGACTTGGGAGTTCTGATCGACAAATCAATGAAGCTGACCACGCAATATGCTGCGGTGGTGGCGAAAAGGGCGAACAAAATGCTAGGAATGATAAAGAAGGGGATCACGAACAGATCGGAGAAGGTTATCATGCCGCTGTACCGGGCAATGGTGTGCCCTCACCTGGAGTACTGCATACAGCACTGGTCCCCGTACATGAAGGAGGACACGGTACTACTCAAAAGGGTCCAGAGAACATAAGAACATAAGTAGTGCCTCTGCTGGGTCAGACCAGGGGTCCATCGCGCCCAGCAGTCCGCTCACGTGGCGGCCCATCAGGTCCAGGACCTGTTTAGTATTTCTCTATCTATACCCTTCAATCCCCTTTTCCTTCAGGAAAGCATCCAATCCCTTCTTGAAACCTAATAGCGTGCTCTGTCCTATCACACCTTCTGGAAGCACATTCCAGGTGTCCACCACTCTTTGGGTGAAGAAGAACTTCCAAGCATTGGTTCTGAATCTGTCCCCTCTTAGTTTTTTCGAATGCCCTCTGGTTCTTGTAGCTTTCGAAAGTTTGAAGAATCTGTCCCTCTCCACTTTTTCTATGTCCTTCATGATCTTGTAAGTCTCTATCATGTCTCCTCTAAGCCTCCGCTTTTCCAGGGAAAAGAGCCCCAGTTTCTCTAATCTTTCAGCGTACGAAAGGTTTTCCATACCTTTTGTCATTTGCGTCGCTCTCCTCTGAACTCTTGAGTATTTCCATATCCTTCTTAAGGTACGGCGACCAATACTGGACACAGTACTCCAGATGCAGACGCACCATCGCCCGATACAATGGCAGGATAACGTCCTTCGTTCTGGTTGTGATACCCTTCTTGATAATACCTAGCATTCTGTTTGCCTTCTTAGTGGCCACTTTGTCGACAGCTTCATTGATTTGTCCACCAGTATCCCCAAGTCCTTTTCTAGGCTACTTTCACCCATTGCCAGCCCTCCCATCGTATAGCTGTACATTGGGTTTCTGTTTTCCACATGCAAGACCTTACATTTTTCTACATTAAAGTTCATCTGCCATTTATTTGCCCACTCTCCCAGGTTGTTCAGGTCCTTTTGTAAATCCTCACAGTCCTCCTTAGTCCCAACCCCACTAAAAATCTTGGTATCATCAGCGAATTTTATAATTTCGCACTTTGTCCCGGTTTCTAGGTCATTAATAAATACATTGAACAGCAGCAGTCCGAGTACTGACCCCTGCGGAACACCACTCGTGACTCTTCTCCAGTCCGAGTAGTGGCCCTTCACTCCCACCCTTTGTTTTCTCCCCGCCCACCAGTTTTTGATCCATCTATGCACCTCTCCTTCCACCCCATGGTTCTTCAGTTTCCGTAGTAGGCGTTCATGGGGTACCTTGTCGAAAGCTTTTTGGAAATCCAAGTATACGATGTCTATGGGGGTCCCTTTGTCCATTTGCTTGTTAATTCCTTCGAAGAAGTGCAGTAAGTTCGTTAGGCACAATCTACCCTTGCAGAAGCCATGTTGGCTTGTTTTCATCTGTTTATTCCTTTCTAGATGCTCATCGATGCTGTCTTATCAGCACATTGGCCATCTTCCCCAGGACCGAAGTCAGACTTACCGGTCTATAATTCCCCAGGTCACCCCTTGATTCTTTTTTAAAGATGGGCGTATCATTAGCTATTTTTCAATCCTCTGGGATCACGCCTGTTTTCAGGGATAGGTTACAAATCTGATGTAGTAGTTCCGCTATTTCCTCCTTTAGTTCCTTCAAAACCCTAGGGTGGATTCCGTCCGGGCCCGGAGATTTGTCAGTTTTTAATCTATCTAACTGCTTATGTACGTCTTCAAAGCATACCTCTATGGATGTTAATTTTTCTGCTTGATCTCCTCTGAAGATATTTTCAGGTTCCGGCACATTGGATGTGTCCTCTTTTGTAAATACTGACGAAAAGAACATGTATAGTCAGTCTATCCGCTACTTCTTTTTCTTCCTTCACCACTCCTTTCCTATCTCCGTCATCCAGCGGTCCCACCTCCTCCCTTGCCGGCTGCTTCCCTTTAACATATCTGAAGAACGGTTTGAAATTTCGTGCTTCTTTGGATATACATATTTTGCGCTTCACTCACTGTGTCCTTAAATAAAGACCAGGCCTGCTCCACAGTCTGTGATTTCTTTGAGCTGTTCCTAAATTTCTTTCCTACCATTACTCTCATCGCTTGGTAGTTTCCTTTCTTGAAGTTAAAAGTTGTCGTTGTGGTCCTCTTCCCCGTCGATATTCCTACTTCGACTTTGAACTGGATCATATTGTGATCGCTGTTTCCTAACAGTCCCACTACTTCCACTTCCTTTGCAGGTCCTCTTAGCCCATTAAGGATTAGGTCCAGAGTGGCATTCCCTCTCGTCGGTTCTCTGACAAGCTGCTCCATGATGCAGTCCTGTATAGCCTCCAGGAATCCAGTTTCCCTAGCGCCTTTTGAGTATCCAAGACTGCAGTCTATCCCGGGATAGTTGAAGTCTCCCATAACAATGGTGTTACCGTTTTTGCATTCCCGTCTCATCTCGGCTTCCATTTCTTCGTCGTTTACTTCAGTTTGCCCTGGTGGACAATAGTACAGATTCATCTTTATGTCGGGCCCATTTCCTCCTGGTATTTTAACCCATAGTGATTCCAGTTTGTCGGTCGTCGCCGCTGTGTCCACTCTGGTCAAGTGTATGTTATCCTTTATGTATAGGGCTATTCCTCCTCCTTTCAGATCTGATCTGTCTTTGCGATAGTTTGTACCCCGGCAATACTATGTCCCATTTGTTTTCTTCATTCCACCATGTTTCAGAGACCCCCAATGATGTCTAGGTTCTCTTTTTGGCCATGACTTCTAATTCTCCCATTTTGTTTCTTAGGCTCCTTGCATTAGTATATATGCAATTTAAGTCCTGGTGTTTTCTGGCCTTCATTTTCTTATCATCCTCTCTTTGTTCTGTCAGCTCTTGTTTTTTGCCCATTTTGGCCTACCCCTATGCTACGTTCTTCTTATCATCCTCTTCTTCTGTCAGCTCTTGTTGTTTGCCCGTTGTGTCTTCCCAGCATTATACCCATTCAGTATCTTCTCGGGATACCTTCTTCCGAATCATTTACACCTGGTCGACCGTCAGCTTTCCCCTTCTTCTTAGTTTAAAGCCTGCTCTATTCCTCTCCTTACATTGCTTGCTAGAAGTCAAGTTCTCGCTGTGCTCAGATGTAGTCCATCTCTCCTGAAGAGCTTGTTCTTGCCCCCAAAATGTTGTCCAGTTTCTCACGAAGTGGAACCCCTCTTCCTTGCACCATCTCCTCATCCATGCATTTATTGATTGTAGTTTCATCTGCCTCTTCACGTCTGCCCTCGGTACTGGTAGGATCTCTGAAAACGCTATCTTCTGAGTCCTCATCTTCAACTTCCTTCCAAGAATCTTGAACTGTTCGATCAGTGGGTTCCTCCTGTAGTCACTCCTGCTGACATCAATTGTCCCAATGTGGATCATCACTGCAGTCTCTTCCGTCTCTGCTCCTTCCAGGATCCTTTCAATATTGTCTACGATGTTTTTGCTCCTGGGAGGCAGGTCACTAGCTGATCCTCTCTCCCTCCTGCTATGTGGCTATCCACTTGCCTCAGGATTAAATCTCCCACTAGGATTGCAGACTTCCCTTTTTTCAGTTTTCGCTCTGGTCGGAGGTCTGTGTCCTCGGTGTGCTTTACTGCTCCTACTTCCTGCGGGATTCCTCTATGGGCTTCTTCTTCTTTGGAGTCAGGTTGTTCTTGCCCTCCATTCCGTGTAGGTGTAACTTCGTCTTTCCTGCGATGTTCGTGCTCTTGTTCTTCCACCCTCCTGTAGGCCTCCTCGATGAACTCCTCAAGCTCCCTGACTTGTCCCTTAATGTGCCTCTCTCTCATAGGGTCTTCAGCAGTCCTGAATGGGTCTTCTGCGATGTGAAGTCCCTCCAGCTCCTCAATCCTGTACTTCAGTCGACTGACTTCCTTTTTCAAGCTTTTCAGCTCCTGACCCCGACCGCATACATACGACTGCCTCCCCGAGGGGAGGTAATCGTACATATGGCAGTCTGTGCAGTACACTGGGAAGCTCATCCTCTGGATTCCCTCTGCTTCCATTGCTGTCCACTTTTTGGAGTACTCTCTATTAATGTACTGGTACCTCTTTGCTTGTGTGTGTGTGTGTTCTCCTCTGTGCCTGCCTCTTCCTGGTCTTCTGCGCCTGCCTCTTTCTTACCTTGTTGTCTTTTGCTTGTGCTGTCTTTGCTTGTGTGGGCTGTCTTTACCTTACCTTTGCTTGTGTGTGTGCTCTCTTCTGTGCCCACCGCTTCCTTACCTTGCTGTCTTTTGCTTGTGTATATGTGCTCTCTTTTGTGCCTGCTTACGCTTGTGTGGGCTGTCCTTACCTTACCTTTGCTTATGTGTGTGCTCTCTTCTGTGCCTGCCTCTTGTTTACCAGGTAGTCCGTTGGGTCGCTACAATAACCCCCTGAGATGTTGAATCTTTGATGAGCCAGTCGTCGAGGTAGGGAAATACCTGAAGACCATGGTTCCTTAGAGCTGCTGCTACCACTACCAGGCACTTGGTGAACACTCTGGGAGATGAAGCCAGGCCGAAGGGCAGCACTCTGTATTGATAATGCAGATTCCCCACCCGAAATCTGAGATGAAGTTCAATGTGGAGAAATGCAAGGTAATGCATTTAGGCAATAAAAATAAGGAATACGAGTATACAATGTCAGGTGCAACTCTGGGGAAGAGTGAACAAGAAAGGGACCTGGGTGTACTGATAGATAGAACCCTGAAGCCGTCGGCACAATGCGCGACAGCGGCAAAGAAGGCAAATAGAATGTTGGGCATGATAAAGAAAGGAATCTCGAGTAGATCGGAGAAAGTTATAATGCCGCTTTATAGGGCAATGGTCAGACCACACTTGGAATACTGCGTCCAACATTGGTCTCCCTACCTAAAGAAGGATATAAAACTGCTGGAGAGGGTGCAGAGACGAGCAACAAAACTGGTGAAGGGTATGGAGAGACTGGAATATGAGGATAGACTTATAACACTAGGATTGTTCTCCCTTGAGAAAAGGAGAATGCGTGGGGATATGATCGAGACCTTCAAAATACTGAAAGGAATCGACAAAATAGAGCAGAGAAGATTATTTACACTGTCCAATTTGACACGGACTAGAGGACATGTAATGAAGCTAAGGGGGGACAGGTTCAGGACTAATGTCAGGAAGTTCTGCTTCACTCAGAGAGTGGTTGACACCTGGAATGCCCTCCCAGAGGAGATTATTGCGGAATCGACCGTCCTAGGCTTCAAGAGCAAACTAGATGCATATCTCCTTAAGAGAGGCATATAAAGATATGGTGGACTAAAAATTACGCCAGGTGTACACCTGGCGGGGCCTCCGCGTGTGCGGATCGCCGGACTTGATGGACCGAAGGTCTGATCCGGAGATGGCAGTTCTTATGTTCTTATATTGACAGGAGGCTGGATGGATGGGAATATGAGTGTAGGCCTCTTTGAGGTCCAGAGAGCACAACCAGTCGTTCTGCTCGAGAAGGGGATAAAGGGATGCCAGGGACAACATTCAAAATTTTTCTTTGACCAAAAATTGGTTGAGGGCCCTGAGATCCAGAATGGGCCGCATATCGCCCGTCTTCTTCGGAACAAGGAAGTAACGGGAGTAAAACCCCCTGTTCTGCTGTTCCAAAGGAACTGGTTCGATGGCATGGAGACGAAGCAGAGCTTGAGCTTCCTGAAGAAGAAGGGCGGTCTGGGATGGACTGGAAGGATACTCTCTTGGAAGAACCTGAGTGAAACGAAGAGAGTATCCTTCCCTGATAATGGTTAGCACCCATAGATCGGATGTAATTGTCATCCATCAGTGGTAAAAATGATGGAGATGACCTCCTATAGGGAGAAAAGAAGTCAGAGTCAGAACGGTGGAGGTTATGATCTGTATTAACCAGTCAAAAAGGATGAGTAGTCTTAGGTGCAGCAGAAGGTTGAGATTTTTGTTGCTTCTGAGGCTGCTGTTTCTTAGGAGGAGGGCGATTGTAAGGAGCCGTCCTCGGAGCGAAACGCCTCTGATATATAGGAGGAGAATGTGTAGGCTTGGAAGGAGCTGGCTTTGGCTTAGGTCTGACAATAGAAGCAAAGGATTTTTCATGTTCAAACAATTTCTTGGTGGCTGCCTTGATAGATTCATCAAAGAGGTCATTGCCTGCACAAGGAATATTAGCCAAGTGGTCCTGAAGATTAGTATCCATGTCAATAGTACGAAGCCAGGCAAGGCCGCACATTGCCACAGAACAAGCAGCCCCCCTGGCAGACAACTCAAAAGCATCATAAGATGATTGAAGGAGATGTAATCTGAGTTATGATAAAGAAGCGATGACTTCTTGAAATTCAAAATGTTTTTGAGTATCCAAATAACTCAAAAATTTAGGCAAAAGAGTAATGAGAAACTCAAAATAAGCAATAAAATGAAAATTGTAATTGAGGACTTTAGAGGCATTTTGATAGATGCGGCGTCCGAATTTGTCCATAGTTTTTCCCTTCCCTTCCAGGAGGAACGGTGGCATAAACCTTGGAAGGATGGGACCTCTTAAGGATAACTCCACAATCAGGGATTGGTGAGATAACTGTGAGTTGTCAAATCCTTTGTGATGGAGCGTTTTATATCTAGAGTCCACTTTGTCTGGAACAGCTGGAATGGTATAAGGAGTCTCCAGGCATCTGACAAAAGTCTGAGACAAGAGCTTGTGAAGAGGAAGCTTAAGTGACTCTGCCGGAGGTTGAGGAAGATGCATAACTTCGAGATACTCCTTAGAGTATTTGGAACCAGCATCTAATTGAAGATCCAAGTCAACAGCCATCTGACGAAGAAAAGATGAAAAAGATCCGCCAATGTTTTGCCTCGAGAGGGACTCAAGGTTGTCGAGGCAGCCTGGGTCAAAGATGAAGCTTCGGCCGGAGAAAAGGCATCAAAAGAATATGGAGACTTGGATGAAGCAATCAAAACCGCTACATCCTCGAGGTTTGGGAATGGAGACCTCGATTGAGGAGTCGGCAGTCTAGTAGAAGTAGGAATAGTTCGAGGCTTAGTTGAAGAAGGGCGTTCTTTTAGAAGAATAACTATGCCTGGAAGTATGCTTCGATGAAGGTCTCGATCATCGGTGAGAATGGTGCTTGGAAGCAGATCTCGAAGATCGAGGAGACTTCGCCTCGGAGACAGAAGCAGCCGATGCTACCAAAGAATGGATAGGACTGGAAGCTATAGATCGAAGCTCCAGAGGTTTGGTGGAGGAACCTCGATATACTTCCAAAAGACTGCTCCTTGGATAGAGCGTGAGGATTCCTGCCGATGCACTTGCAAAGATTCTGCTCCTTGCGTGACGTGCTTGGATGCCAGACCAGACACTCGCAGAGACTCTGCTCCCTGCAAAGATTGTGCAAGCTCTGACTGAGGCAAAGGAAGTGGCTCGACCTCGCGGGAGTCTGCAGAATACCCAGGCTTGATGAGAGGAAGAAGCTTGAGTCCCATGTTAGTAAGGAACTGAATGAATTGCTTCTCCATCATGGTCTGGAAAGCAGCCAGCAAGGATGGTACCTGGAAGACAAAGGGATTGAGGGGTACAGATAGGAGTAGAGGTAGGTAAAAGGGATAGGATTAGAGGATTAAAGGCAGTTACAAAATTAGTCATGGACACTGTTCAGGCAATTAGGCCTGACGGGCCGCCGAGGGAGCGGACCGCTGGGCAGGATGGACCTCTGGTCTGACTCAACGGAGGCAACTTCTTATGTTCTTATGGAACCACGTCTGAAACCGGACCACCTACTTTGGCTGGAGGTTCACAGAGGGAGTGGAAATGTGCTTCGACTTGGGAAGTATTAGGCACTTTAAGCACCACCGCTGGAACTTTCTGCTGAGCTATCTGACCTGAGGTTACAGGGGAAGATACAGTAGGAGTCGTCAAAGAGAGAGCTGCTGCAAACGAAGAAGGTCTGATGGGGCTCGAGGTCAAAGTAGTAGAAGCAGGAGGAATCTCGGTCGAAGGTGAGGATGAGGCCGCCTTCGAAGTCGATGGATCGGAGGAAGAATCCATTCCGAAGAGCTTCTGTACCAAAATGTGACGACGTTTGAAGGCTCGAGGTTGAAGAGTAGCACAGTGCTCGCACGACTTCAGTTGATGGTCCGGCCCAAGGCACTTGAGGCACCAACTGTGTGGGTCTGTGAGGGAAATCACACACTGGCACTGGCTACACTTCTTGAAGCCTGTTGTTGGCTTGGACAGTTGAAACCCTTGGGCTGCGGCCGAGCGGCCTGCCCCGGCGGCCGAACAGAAGAAAATAAATTTAAAAAAAAAAAAAAAGAAAAGAAAAAAGTGATTCGCGAAGAAAAGAACACAAACCGCGGTTGAGAGAAGGCACGAAGAATGACGTTAAATGCAGAGAGTCAAAGACGGACTTCTTGGCTCCGCGGAAAACTGAGAACCGAGGAGACGTGCCCTACGCTGGGCGGGAAGGCACTCGCGCAAGCGCGGTATAGTCGACTCGAAACTTCTAGTTTCTTCAAGCAACTCTGCTTGCGAGCTTTCGCATCCGGGCTGCCTGCTTGTCCTGGGATAATAAGAGGATCTGCATTACTTTTTTTCAAGGGTGGCTTAAATGCTACTGGAACACTGCCTAAATATCAAACCTTAAAAAAGGAAGTCATATTGAGCGTTGGAAAATAATTAATAATAATTAACTAATAAAAATTGTGCACATTAAATTTTCTCCACCACCAAATTTCCCCGTTCCGCCCCACCCCACCCAGCTATTTTTTCATGTCACCCGGCTGGAAAAAATTTCTGGGGAGAACACTGTGCACTGTTCAACAATGTAGTCTTTTATCTATGTTTTCTATTTTCAAAACTATATGCTTTGTTTCTATTGGAAAAAGTAGCTACAGGAAATATGGGTGCTAATTTCTAAGGGTGTTTTTCTCCTAGACAATATGTGTGTTTTCTCTTTGTGAACTTGTTCAAAATCTTCTGGTTACAATACCCATTAAATTTACAACAAACCACACAATTTTGAAAATTTCCTCATGAATTTTTCTTACCCACAAAGAATGAGGCGTCCTGTATTATTCAGGCTATGGAAGCCAATTTTTTTTTTTTTTGCTACAGGAAATAAATATTGGATCCACTTTACACTTCAGCGATCTCCCAATATATAAAATATTTAACTTACTGTATACATTTTTACTCCTTCTGTTTCCTCGATTCGTTTTGCTTTTAGTCTCAATATTGGGACTCTGTTTTCTGATACCGATACCTTCATATAATGACATTTTCTAATCTGTTAACAGAAAAACATTATCACACAGATCATAAAAATTCAAAATCACTCAGCACAGTTCATAAAATCAGCATAGCAGCTTAGAATACTATCTTCCCAAAACTCAATTTGGGAACTGCAAAATAAAAATAAAAGGCAATGTTGGTTATCTGTAACATACGTTCTTTATACACAGCAAGAATTAAAAATCAGGCATAAAAATGGGTAATCCAAATAAAACAGAAGAAACACCTCCACAAGTTGAAAACTGTGCAGAAAGTGAAGATGACCAAGGGTGTCGTAATGCTTTATTGTTCAACTAAATAAACTTGACACAAATGTGTTTTGACCCTAGGGCCTGCATCAGGAGTCTCTACTCTTTGAGATGTTGGTAGAAAAGATACAGCTTGCAAAAGCACCTTGCTTATAACATGCAGTAATTTGGACAAACCAAGCAGCAAACATCAGAAGAGCCTCTATTAGTATCCACAGCTTCTTGGCCCCACTTTCACTTTGGGGTCCACTTTGCCTTGGGTTAAGAACATAAGAGCATAAGCAGTGCCTCCGCCGGGTCAGACCATAGGTCCATCCCGCCCAGCAGTCCGCTCCCGCGGCAGCCCGAACAGGTCACGGCCTGTCTGAGTCACCAGAAGGGGCCACCTTGGTTTCCCATTGAGTCCTATCTTCCCATCGAAGTCCTAACCCTCCGGTCTTGCACATGCACGACCTGGTTGGATTTCTATACTTATTACCTGGTTAGCGTTCTATCCCAGAACCTCTCTCAGTATCCCACGATCCCTCTATCCCTCAGGAATCCGTCCAATCCCTGTTTGAATCCTTGTACCGTACTCTGCCTGATCACTTCCTCCGGTAGCGCATTCCAAGTGTCCACGACCCTTTGGGTGAAAAAAAACTTCCTTTCATTTGTTCTGAACCTATCTCCCTTCAGTTTCTCCAAATGCCCCCTCGTGCCTGTTGACCCCTTCAGCCTGAAGAATCTGTCCCTATCCACCTTCTCTATGCCCCTCATGATCTTGAAGGTCTCTATCATATCTCCCCTGAGCCTCCTTTTTTCCAGAGAGAAGAGCCCCAGCCTATCCAACCTCTCGGCGTATGGGCAGTGTTCCAGCCCTCTTACCAGTTTCGTTGCTCTCCTTTGAACTCTCTCAAGTACCGCCATGTCCTTCTTGAGGGTTGGGTAGCCCATTTACTTCTACTGGTCATCTGTTGTGAGGTAGCTCCTCCTCTTCTCTTTCTCAGAGAGAGAAGGAACCAAAGGAAACAGCTCCAGTCTGGAAGTAGTGGAACAGGGTAGTGGCAGGTATTGGGGTTTTATCTTTCAAAAAGCTGGCAACACTAGGTGCATCATTCATATAGCTAGCGGGGATCTCCAAACCCCAATTGAAGACATCTATAATCTGTTGAATACTCCATCAGAAAACTATGGCAGTCAGTAATAGTGTTCCAAACTGCAGGCACACACTGCTCTTATACATGAGAACAGAGCATACCTGGGGTGCTGGTATCAATAGCTTGGAGCACTTCCTTTGACTGCAGTGCTTTTCTAAAAATGAATCAGTAGGCTAGGGATCTTCACCAGCTGAAGTACTTAATTTTTAAATTTGATGGGTAGGGTAGAGGAAAGAAAAGGGAAGAGGGAAGAGGAAATGCATACCCACCCAACCTACCCACTGGCTCACCCAAAAATTGCTTTCTGGCTATACCACTGCTGGGTAGGAGATGAAGAGTGGCTTTAGCCGCTCCAAAGGTCTCCAGGGTTCGCCATTGGTCCTTGCACTGAAGAACACTGGCCTAAAGCCTCTCTCCATTGCCAGAAACACTGTAGATGGGTGGGTGATGGAAAGGGCAGCAGCCTCTTATCCACTCTTTCCTTGCTACTGTAATAACTTACTATGTATTACCTTGACCACTTTATGAATGTGCAATTTGTAAATGTGCAGAAATAAAAATTCCAGTTCTTCTAGGTCTGGTACCTACATTTTGGATCTGGCTCCTAGATCCTAAGAAACATTTTCAAGTCCTGCTGTTAGTTATGTGCATAAGTGCTGCATTTAAGAACATAAGAATTGCCGCTGCTGGGTCAGACCAGTGGTCCATCATGCTCAGCAGTCCGTTCACGCGGTGGACCTCTGGTCAAAGACTGGCGCCCTAACTGAGACTAGCCCTACCTGCATACGCTCTTGTTCACCAGGAACTTGTCTAACTTTGTCTTGAATCCTTGGAGAGTGTTTTCCACTATGAGACTCTGGAAGAGCATTCCAATTTTCTACCACTCTCTGGGTGAAGAACTTCCTTACGTTCGTATGGAATCTATCCCCTTTCAACTTTAGAGAGTGCCCTCTCGTTCTCCCTACCTTGGAGAGGGTGAACAACCTGTCCTTATCTACTAAGTTTATCCCCTTCAGTACCTTGAATGTTTCTATCATGTCCCCTCTGTTCGAGGGTGAAGAGGCCCAGTTTCTATAATCTTTCGCTGTACGGCAGCTCCTCCAAACCCTTAACCATCTTAGTCGCTTTTCTCTGGACCCTTTCGAGTAGTACCGTGTCCTTCTTCATGTACGGCGACCACTACTGTACACAGTACTCCAGGTGAGGGAGCACCATGGCACGGTACAGCGGCATGATAACCTCCGATCTGTTCGTGATCCCCTTCTTTATCATTCCTAGAATTCTGTTCGTCCTTTTCGCAACTACCACATATTGTGTGGATGGCTTCATCGACTTGTTGATCAGAACTCCCAAGTCCCTTTCCTGGGAGGTCTCTCCAAGTACCGCCGCTGACATCCTGTATTCGTGCATGAGATTTTTGTTACCGACATGCATCATTTTACATTTATCCACGTTGAACCTCAGCTGCCATGTCAATGCCCATTCCTCGAGCTTGATTATGTCACGTTGAAGATCTTCGCAATCCCCCTGCGTCTTCACTACTCTAAATAGCTTTGTATCATCCGCAAATTCAATCACATCGCTCGTCGCACCTATGTCCAGATCATTTATAAAGATGTTGAAGCACCGAGCACTGCGGCACCTCACTAGTAACGTTCTTCCAGTCCAAGTATTGTCCATTCACCCCCACTCTCTGTTTCCTATGCTCCAGCCAGTTTTTAATCCATGTGAGTATTTCACCCTCAATTCCATGGCTCGCAATTTTCCGAAGTAGTCGTTCATGCGGAACCTTGTCGAATGCCTTCTGAAAGTCCAGATATACAATGTCGACTGGGTCGCCCTTGTCTATCTGCCTGTTTACTCCCTCGAAGAAGTGCAGCAAGTTTGTCAAACAAGATCTGCCTTTACTGAAACCATGCTGGCTGGTCCTCATCAGACTGTGTCCGTCAAGGTGATCAATGATGCGGTCCTTTATCAGTGCCTCTACCATCTTTCCCAGTACTGAAGTCAGACTCACTGGTCTGTAGTTTCTCGGATTTCCCTTCGAACCTTTCTTGAAGATCAGCGTAACATTCACCACGTTCCAATCTTCTGGAATCTT
The DNA here is from genome assembly GCF_902459505.1 of Geotrypetes seraphini. Classification (NCBI taxonomy): domain Eukaryota; kingdom Metazoa; phylum Chordata; class Amphibia; order Gymnophiona; family Dermophiidae; genus Geotrypetes; species Geotrypetes seraphini. Next base: position 271,469,421 of record NC_047085.1, on the reverse strand, counting down.
TCCTGATTTGATCGACAGATTGGCTATTAATTGGAGCAATTCAGCTATAATCCCTTTCAGTTCCTTGATTATCCTCAGGTGGATGCCATCCGGTCCCGGGGATTTATCATTTTTAAGACTATCAATCTGTCTGCATACCTATTCTAGACTGATCATTGTACCTGTCAGTTTTTCGTCTTCATTTCCTTAGCGGTGCAGATTGGGTCACAAAGGGTGAAATGTCTGGCTTTTGTATGATGACAAACCAATACAACTAAGTGGAATAAAAATAAAATCCTGTTATTTGTCCTTGGTGTGTTTTTTTTTTCCAATTCTTTATTCATTTTGCATCTTACAACAAGTGCACAATATTACAACATATTAAACTTTTACATATCACTTGAAATTTATTCAATTATGATTTTACATAGATAAATTTATTCCCTCCCCACCCATACTTCCCACAAGTAATTTACTTCAAAATATCATATACATATTGTATCACTATCTATAAATAAGACCTTAAAAAGAACTTTCTACCCTCCCCCTTCCCCCTACATATAAATGCACTTTCATTGGAAAATGATGTCTACTCATTACAATAATTTGTCCTTGTTGAGAAAGAATTGTTCTGTCTTTTTGAAGATTTTATGCTTTTTGTTGTGTGCTTAGTGATATGGTTGAGTCTACGCAGGTTCTGTTGTCCAATTTGGAACAGAATGTTTTTGTTAAAATTAACCCTTATTCTAGGCAGTCTAAACCTGAGGCTTATTTTGACTCTTTAAAATATTTTTTCATCTGTGTCTAATGCTGGGACAACAAATGGAATGGCTTACTCTATAGTTTTGCTGACTGTTGTCAAGTCTAAGGCTAAGATTTCTTGTGAAATCCTAGCTGAGGTGGCTTGCTATTTGCTTTTAAGCATTCAATGGATGCTGATGTGACCTGCTCTGTTGATGCAGGGGCTTCTTTACATTAGGAACTTCTTCTTACAAAGCAGCAATTGGTCATTGTCACAGCTCGCAGTGATGCCTTGGAACGCCAAAGGTTTGAACTCCAGACAACCTTAGATACTGCCTCTGCTTGGGACACTGAGGGCTGGATGCTCTAAAACCACAGTTAAAATCCTGTGGGTTGCTGTAGTGCCAGTAAATTGTCCCATTTCAAAACAGTGATCAATGTTGAAACTATTTTGGATGCAAATGAGTTTTGTGGAGGACCACTGTAATCCCATTCAATCAGTCACTGGAGAAAGCGACTGACATGCGCAGAGCTGGCAGGGGAAGCCCTGAAGCAGTCTCCTACTGCTCAGCTGTTCAGAGCAAGAAGAGTAATTTATTTATTTTTTTAATAGCCAGATATGTGCATGTGTTACACATGCACATCTGTGTCCATTAAAAAAATCATGCTGGGAACCCCGCTCCCCCCTCCCGAATTTAAAAAAAAACCCAAAACAGATCAGCAGGAGGGAAACCCATTCCCTCCTGTCTTGGCCACTCGGACACCTCAACACCCCTGATCCTCCCCCTCCTGTTTTTAAATTGAAGATTGGCAAGGATGCCCACTCCCTCCTGCTGCCAGGGTTCTGCCGTGAACGACCCACCCCCTTGCAAACCCCCTCCCCACGTACCTCTAAAATGAAGATGGGCAGGAGGGATGCCTACTCCTTCTTGCTGGCAGTTCTGCCTCTTGAAAATGGTGGGCCTTCTCCTTACTGGTGAATTTAGGGATGCACTGATTGGTTCAGATACCTAAAGACCCTCCTACTGTTGATTCCTTCTACACTTTGCTTACAGCTCATGCTTATAAACATTTTAGAACACAGCTGAAGACTTATCTCTTTTCAAAATATTTGGTTAATTAACTTATTCCATCTTCTAGACTATGTTTACTGTTTATAATTATTTGTAAACCGCGTTGAACTTATGGTTACATAGAATTATAGAAAATGATGGCAGAAAAGGGCCCCGGCCCATCAAGTCTGCCCACTCTAATGACCCACGCCCTAACTTCCTCCATGAAGAGATCCCACATGCCTATCCCATTTTTTCTTAAAACCTGGCACGCTTTTGACCTCAATTACCTGTAGTGGAAGATCATTCCAGTGATCAACCACCCTTTCGGTGAAGAAGTACTTCCTGGTGTCGCCATGAAATTTCCCACCCCTGATTTTCAACGGATGCCCTCTTGTTGCCGTGGATCCTATAAGAGAAAAGATATCGTCTTCCACCTTGATACGGCCTGTGACATATTTGAACGTCTCAATCATGATTCCCCTCTCTCTGCGTTCCTCGAGTGAGTATAGCTGCAACTTACCCAGTCATTCCTCATACGGAAGATTCTTGAGTCCTGAGACCATCCTGGTGGCCATTCACTGAACCGACTCAACTCTCAGCACATCTTTTTGGTAATGTGGCCTCACCATGGATCTGTACAACGGCATTATGACTTTGGGCTTTCGGCTGACGAAACTTCTACGGATACAACCCATGCTTTGTCTAGCCTTGGATGAAGCTTTCTCCACTTGATTGGCATCCTTCATGTCTTCACTAATGATCATTCCCAAGTCTCGTTCTGCTGCAGTCCTTGCTAAGGTCTCACCGTTTAAGGTGTAAGTTCTGCATGGGTTTCTGCTGCCAAGGTGCATGACTTTACATTTTTTGGCATTGAAACTTAGTTGCCAAGTTTTTGACCAATGTTCCAGTAAGAGTAGATCCTGCATCATACTGTCGGGCACTGTGCTTTTGCCTACTATGTTGCATAGTTTGGTGTAATCGGCGAATAATGTAATTTTACCTCGAAGCCCCTCAGCCAAGTCTCTTACGAAGATGTTAAATAGGATCAGGCCCAAGACTGAGCCCTGCGGCACTCCACTGATCACTTCCGACGTTTCGGAGAGGGTACCGTTTACCACCACCCTCTGAAGTCTACCTCCAAGCCAGTCCCTAACCCATGCAGTTAATGTTTCACCTAATCCCATCAAACTCATCTTGCTCAATAACCTGCGGTGTGGGACGCTATCAAACGCTTTACGACGTCCAGGGACTCCCCCATATCAACTTTCTTGTTCCCCAGTCAAAGAAGCTGATTAGATTGGATTGGCAGGACCTTCCCTTTGTAAATCCATGTTGGTGGGGATCTCTTAGATTCTCCTCGTTCAGGATCGTATCCAATTTGTGTTAAGAACATAAGAACATAAGCAGTGCCTCCGCCGGGTCAGACCATAGGTCCATCCTGCCCGGCAGTCCGCTCCCGCGGCGGCCCAAACAGGTCACGACCTGTCTGAATCACCAGAAGGGGCTCCCTTGCCACCTTGGTTTCTCATTGAAGTCCTATCTTCCCATCGTAGTCCTAACCCTCCGGTCTTGCACATGCACGACCTGTTGGGTTTCTATACTTATTACCTGGTTAGCTTTCTATACCTGTGTTACATCCTAGCACCTCTCTCAGTATCCCACGATCCCTTTATCCCTCAGGAATCCATCCAATCCCTGTTTGAATCCCTGTACCGTACTCTGCTTGATCATTTCCTCTGGTAGCGCATTCCAAGTGTCCACGACCCTTTGGGTGAAAAAAAACTTCCTTGCATTTGTTTTGAACCTATCTCCCTTCAGTTTCTCCGAATGCCCCCTCGTACTTGTTGTCCCCTTCAGTCTGAAGAATCTGTCCCTATCCACCCTCTCTATGCCCCTCATGATCTTGAAGGTCTCTATCATATCTCCCCTGAGCCTCCTTTTTTCCAGAGAGAAGAGCCCCAGCCTATCCAACCTCTTGGCGTATGGGCAGTGTTCCAGCCCTTTTACCAGTTTCGTTGCTCTCCTTTGGACTCTCTCAAGTACCACCATGTCCTTCTTGAAGTGTGGCGACCAATACTGAACGCAGTATTCCAGATGTGGACGCACCATCGCTCGATACAATGGCATGATGACTTCCTGCGTCCTGGTTGTTATGCCCCTCTTTATGATGCCCAGCATCCTGTTGGCTTTTTTCGACGCTGCTGCGCACTGTGCAGATGGCTTCAGTGATGCATCCACCAGCAAACCCAAGTCTCTCTCAAGTCTGCTGACTCCCCAACAATGCCCCCCCCAATTTGTAGTTGAACAACGGGTTCTTTTTCCCTATATGCATGACCTTGCATTTTTCCACGTTAAAGCGCATTTGCCATTTGTTTGCCCAGACTTCCAGCTTGTCCAGGTCCCTTTGCAGGTCCTCACACTCCTCCCTGGACCTAACTCTACCGCACAGTTTGGTATCGTCTGCAAATTTTATAACCTCACACTTTGCCTCTTTTTCCAGGACATTGATAAATATGTTGAAGAGTAACAGCCCCAGCACCGATCCCTGTGGCACACCGCTCATGACTCCCCGCCAGTCAGAATATTGGCCCTTCACTCCGACCCTCTGCAGTCTACCCGACAACCAGTGCTTGATCCATCTGTGCACATCCCCTCCCACCCCGTGGTTCCACAGCTTCCTAAGCAGCCTTTCATGTGGCACCTTGTCGAAAGCCTTTTGAAAATCGAGGTAAATGATGTCTATGGGTTCCCCATTGTCCACCCGACTGCTTATTCCCTCAAAGAAGTACAGAAGGTTCATTAGGCACGACCTTCCCTTACAGAATCCGTGCTGGCTTGTTCTCAGTAGGCCATTCCTCTCGATGTGCTCGCAAATGCCGTCCTTGATCATAGTTTCCACCATCTTCCCTATAATTGAAGTCAGGCTCACCGGCCTGTAGTTCCCGGGGTCACCCCTCGATCCCTTCTTGAAGATAGGTGTGACATTCGCCAATTTCCAGTCCTCTGGTACCTCACCAGTTTTCAAGGATAGGTTGCAAACATGCTGGATTGTGTCCGCTATTTCTTGTCTTAGTTCTTTCAGAACCCTTGGGTGGATCCCGTCCAGGCCCGGTGATTTACCGCATTTTAACCTGTCTATCTGTTTGAGGACATCCTCCTTACTTACCTCTATGTGCTCCAATTTTTCGGCCTGTTCCCCACTCATGAGCTCCTCTGAGTCCGGTATATTAGATGTGTCTTCGCTCGTGAAAACCGACGAGAAGAACGTGTTCAACCTCTCAGCTACCTCTTTATCCTCCTTAATCACTCCCTTCCTATCCCCATCGTCCAACGGCCCCACCTCTTCTCTCGCTGGTCGCTTCCCCTTTACGTAACTGAAGAATGCCTTGAAGTTTTTTGCCTCCCTGGCCAGCCCCTCTTCGTATTCCCCTTTCGCTTTTCTAACCTCTTGGTGGCATTCCTTTTGGCATTTCCTGTGCGCCTGGTGATTTTCCTCCGTTGGGTCCTTTTTCCATCTCCGGAAGGATACTTTTTTGTCATTTATTTCCCTCTTTACTTCAGTTGACATCCAAACCGGGTCCTTTGATCGCTTGTTCTTGCAGCCTTTCCTGAAACTGGGGACGTACATTCTTTGTGCTTCCTGCAGGGTGTCCCTGAATAGGGTCCAGGCGCTTCCCACAGTCTCCATCCTAAAGATGTTTCTGAGCTTCCTCCCCACCATTTCCCTCATAGCAACATAGTTCCCTTTCTTGAAGTTGAGCGCAGTTGTTGCGGTCCTCCTTACTATGGGTGTCCCCCTTTCTAATGTGAATCTGATCGCGTTGTGATCACTGTTGCCTAGTGGTCCTCCCACTTCTACCCCTCTTGCAGGCCCCCCTAATCCGTTTAGGATGAGGTCAAGAGTAGCACCCCCTTGCGTCGGTTCTTTGACTAGTTGCTCCATGAAGCAGTCCCTCACAGCTTCTACAAATCCTGTTTCCCTAGTGCAGTTGGAGTGACCCGTACTCCAGTCTATTCCCGGGTAGTTGAAGTCCCCCATCACTGTTACACTTCCAGTCCTGCATTCCTGTCTCAATTCCGCTTCCAAGTCGTATCCGACTCCTTCTGGCGTACCAGGTGGGCGATAGTACAGCCCCAGTTTTATGCCTGCACCCTTGTTTCCCGGCAATTTGACCCATAGTGATTCCAGCCCCTCTGCCTTCGTTGCCATATCCATCCCGACCGAGTGGATAGAGTCCTTTATAGTGCTATGCCTCCCCCCTTCTTGTGGGTCCTGTCCCTCCTGTAGAGCTTGTACCCCGGCAGCGCCACATCCCATTGATTTTCCTCTGTCCACCAGGTTTCTGCAATTCCAATTATATCTAGGTCCTCCCCCTTGGCCACGACTTCTAGTTCACCCATCTTGGCCATGAGGCTTCTTGCATTTGCGTATAAGCACCGCAGGTCCCGTCGTTTTTCCTCCACCTCTGCATTTACCTGGACCGCCTGCCCTTGGATTTCGGGCAGTTCTCCCGTTCCCTGTGCTTCTGCTTTGCCCTCAGCCTTTACCCTCTTAGCTTTCAGCTTCCCCACATTCCCGCCACCCCACTTCCCCGCTTTTCCTCTGGGTTTTCTAGCCCTACCGGCCCCCTCCTGGGCTATTATCCCTTGAGCCTCTGTTTGATCCCCCTCGCCTTGTGGTACCTCTATATTGCCCTCAGCTTTCGCCCTCGTGCCACCCAGTCCCCCTGTGTCTCCATGCCCCTTAGTCTTCTCCCAGCAAGCTCCCTTTACCTGATGTTTCCCTTGCTGTCTGATCATAAGATCCTCCAGTCCCTCTGCTTCCTCCCTGCAGTCAGCCCGTTCAGCATCTGTTCTGGATACTGTTGTCCGAAGCGTCAACATCAGATCAGCTGTCAGCTTTCCCCCTCTCCTCATTTTAAAGCCCTCTCGATCTCCTTCCTCACATTGGCTGCCAGTAGTCTAGTTCCCGCTGTGCTCAGGTGCAGGCCATCCCGCCGGTAGAGCTTGCTCTTTCCCCAGAAGGACATCCTGTTCCTCACAAAGTGGAAGCCCTCCTCCTGGCACCATCTCCTCAACCATGCATTCACAGCCTGGAGATCTGCCTGCCTCTTTGCATCTGCTCTCGGTACAGGCAGGATCTCCGAGAATGCTATCCTCTGTGTGCTCCGCTTCAGCTTTCGTCCCAGGACCCTGAACTGGTCAGTCAGTGTGGCCATGCTGAAGTTCCTCCGGCTCACATCATTCGTTCCGACGTGGATTATTACCGCAGTCTCCTCTGTCTCTGCTCCGTCTAGGATCCTCTTGATCCTATCAGTGATGTCTCGTGTCTTGGCCCCTGGGAGACAAGTCACTAGCCGGTCCTCCCTTCCTCCAGCTACGTGACTGTCTACCTCTCTCAAGATCGAGTCTCCCACCACAACAGCAGACTTCCCTTTCCTCAGCAACCTCCTCTGCCTCAGGTCCGTGTCCTTGGTGTAGTGCGGTGTCTCTCCCTCGGGGTCCCGGTGAGTCGCGGTCTCCTCCTCTTGCGTGGTTCCTCCGCTAGGTCCTTCCCCGGTGTCGCCTTGTGGATCCTGGGTCTCATCTGCCGACATCCGTCTGTGCAGCTGCTGGTCCCGTTCCTCCACCTTCCTATAGGCCTCCTCGATGAATCTCTCGAGGTCTCTCACCTGGTCCACAATGGGGCATGCTCCGTCTGTGTTCTGGGTTGACCAGCTCGTCTCCTCTGTGGTGCGCAGTCCCCCCAGTCCCTCCAGTTCCTGGACCCTGACCCTCAATCTGCCGACCTCCATCCTCAGGCTTTCCAGTTCCTGACACCGACTGCATATGTACTCCCGCCTTCCCAAGGGGAGGTAGTCGTACATATTGCACTCTGTGCAGTATACCGGAAAGTACCTCTGGGATCCTGGGTCCTCCATCGCTCTCGTAAAGTGCTGGTGTGCTCCTGCTGATTGGAGCCTGTTATTTTGTTAGCTTCAGAATCCAACTGTCGTCACTGCAGGTGCTTCACAAAGGCGCGCCGTTGGCGCTGTGCTCTTTTAAATGTTCCCTTTCGGTCAGGGAGGGGGGCGGAGCAGGCTCCCACGCTGCCTCTCTTCGGGAACAATCTGGATACGCTGTCTCCCGCTGATGGCCTGAAAGGGGGCCCGGCTGGCTGCTGTGCTCTTTTAGATGTTCCCTTTCGGTCAGGGAGAGGGGCGGAGCAGGGCTCCCACGCTGCCTCTCTTCGGGAACAATCTGGATACGCTGTCTCCCGCTGGTGGCCTGAAAGGGGGCCCGGCTGGCTGCTGTGCTCTTTTAGATGTTCCCTTTCGGTCAGGGAGAGGGGCGGAGCAGGGCTCCCACGCTGCCTCTCTTCGGGAACAATCTGGATACGCTGTCTCCCGCTGGTGGTGATACGCTGTCTCCCGCTGGTGGTGTTTGATTAGCATTTCCATGAGTTTACTCACTATCGATGTGAGACTCACCGGTCTGTAATTCTCAGCCTCCATCCTGCATCCCTTTTTGTGGAGTGGAATGATATTAGCCGTTTTCCAGTCCAACAGGACTCTTCCTGTACTAAGAAGATTGAAGAGCGCAGATAACGGTTCCGCCAGGACGTCACTCAACTCCCTATAGTTTATCTGGTCCCATGGCTTTGTTCACTTTGAGTCTTGATAGCTCATAGTAGACACTGCTGAGCGTAAACTTGAAATTTCGAAACGGGTCTTCCGAGCTTACCCTTGTCTGCAACTGTGGGCCGGATCGCGCCTCGCAGGTGAAGACTGAGCAGAAGTATTCATTTAATAGTTCGGCTTTATCGGAGTCCGATTCTACATAATTCCCGTCTGGTTTCCTAAGACGTACTATCCCATCTGTGTTTCTTTTTCTGTCACTAATATACCTGAAGAAGGATTTATCACCCTTCTTAATGTTCTTTGCTAGATTCTCTTCCATTCAGAGTTTGGTCTCTTTGACTGCTGTTTTGACAGCCTTAGACTTGGCCAGATATTCTTCCTTAGTCTAACGTTTCCCTGATTGTTTGCAGGAGATAAATGCTCTTTTCTTCTTTTTTATGAGGTCTGAGATCTCCGCAGAGAACCACTGAGGTTTATTGTTTCTTCGCCGTTTACTTACTGATTTTATATAGCGGTTGATTGCTTCATGTAGGGTTGATTTCAGAGTTGATCACATTACCTCTACATTATCTGTTTCAACTTGGTTTTGCAGCGCCCGATGGACGAAATCTCCCATGTTTTTGAAGTTAGTGCCCTTAAAGTTGAGGACCTTTGTTGATGTGTTTGATCTAGTGAAACTTTTCCTGAGGTTGAACCATACCATGTTGTGGTCACTGGAGGCCAACGCATTGCCTACCGAAACCAATGTGACACTTTCTCCGTTGGCGAGTATCAGGTCCAGTATCACCTGATCCCTAGTGGGCTCTAATACCATTTGTTTGAGTCGTGCTCCCTTTATGGAGGTTAAAAGCCTTCTGCTGCTGCTGGTCGTAGCGGAAAATTTGTTCCAATCTGCATCAGGCATATTGAAGTCCCCTAACAATACTGTGTCTCCATGCAAAGTGATGTTCTCTATGTCTTCAATTAATTCTATATCCATGTCTTCCTGTTGTCTTGGAGGTCTGCATACTATGCCAAGATACAGGCATTTGTCATTCCCCCTGGCCAAGTTCACCCAGAGGGATTCCCCGGTGTACTTGTACGGTGTCTATGTTACTTGACATCTGCGATTCTGGTAACTTTGATGTCCTCTTTAGTGTATAGAGCCACCCCTCCTCCTATTTTGCCCTCTCTGTCTCGACGAAGTAAGTTGTATAGCCATCTCTCACCCATGGGAGTCTGTGAACCAAGTCTCGGATATCGCCACCACATCTAGGTCGGCGTTCCTCATTTCCGTCTCCAATTCCAGAATTTTATTGCCTAAACTGTGGGCATTAACGTATATAGCCCTCCATACCTTATGTTCGCTAGGTCTCTGGTTAATAAGCACAATGTTATGTTATGTTTTCAGATCAGTGCTATTTAATATTGGCGCTATAAAAACATAAGAATTGCCATACTGGGACAGACCGAAGGTCCATCAAGCCCAGTATCTTGTTTCCAACCCAGTATCTTGTGGCTAACCCAGGTCCCAAGTACCTAACTAGATCCCAAGTAGCAACACAGATTCTATACTGCTTATTTTAGGAATATGCAGTGGATTTCTCCAAGCCATCTCAATAATGACCTATGGACTTCTCTTTTAGGAAATTATCCAACCTTTTTTAAACCCCAATAAGCTAACTGATTTCACCACATTCTCCAACAACAAATTCCAGAGATTATACAGTGGTACCTTGGTTTACGAGCATAATTCGTTCCAGAAGCATGCTCGTAATCCAAAGCACTCGTGCATCAAAGCAACTTTCCCCATAAGAATTAATGTAAACCCGGATAATTCGTTTCACATCCCAGAAAACTTAATTACCATTAGCGATGCCTCCACCGCTGCCATGAACCTATCCACATGGCTCCTCCAGTTCTCTTGGGGAGGCCTCTGCTGCTGTTCGCTGCCTCTAACGTAGCCCTGGGAACTGGAGAGGGGGCTGTACTGCAGGGTGCTCATGTCACTGCGGGTTGTGCGGGTGGTGATGGTGTGCCCCGGCTCCAGGGTGCTGGCTGTAATCAAACCACCGCCACCACCAAGCTCGGATAGGCACCATTGGCCCTGCAATTCATGTGCATAGCCACTCCCGGACACTCCCCGCCCCCCCCCCCCCCCCAGCCAGGACCCTCAGGTGATGGCCCACTCCTGCCAGACTCACCCCGACTCCCATGCTCCCCCCGAGGCCACAGGCACTGCTATCGCCTCCTCCACCCCACTGTCCTTACCCATGCGCCGCCAGTGTTAGAAAGAAGCCTGCCACCGGTGATTGTATGTGATCCAAGTTCCAAGTTTTATTAAAATTTGATATGGGCACTTGATTTTAAGCTGAAAAACAGGTTGAAAAGGTGACGGAAAAAGTTAGAAGGATGATAGAGTGCATAGGGAGATGTATGGTCAGTAGGAAAAAGGAGGTATTGATACCCTTGTATAAGACTCTGTTGAGACCTCATTTAGAATATCGTGTACAATTCTGGAGGCTGCACCTGCCACAAAATATAAAAAGGATGGAGTCGGTCCAGAGGAAGGCTACTAAAATGGTGTGTGGTCTTCATGATAAGACATATGGGGACAGACTTAAAGATCTCAATCTGTGTACTTTGGAAGAAAGGCGGGAGAGGGTAGATGATAGAATCGTTTAAATATCTATATAATATACATGAGTCAAATCTCTTTCATTTGAAAGGAAACTCTGCAATGAGAGGGCATAGGATGAAGTTAAGAGGTGATAGGCTCCGGAGTAATCTGAGAAAATACTTTTTTATGGAAAGGGTGGTAAATGCGTGGAACAGTCTCCCGGAAGAGGTGGTGGAAACAGAGACTGTATCTGAATTCAAGAGGACTGGGAATTCAGAGAGAGAAAGAGATAATGGTTACTGTGGATGGGCAGACTGGATGGGCCATTTGGCCTTAAGCTGCTGTCATGTTTCTAACATTATTAATATTGAAGGCATTTGATTATATTTTAGATTTAATATTATATTGGAAACATCTTATTTGGGTTTCTGTTTGAAGAGCACATATTGCTCATAGTCTGTAACTTGCCTCAACCTTATTGTGAGGCATGTCATCAAACGAAATAAAGTATAAAACATTCCACATGAAAATAAATTTTTATAGCATTACCCCACAATTGATGCACACTAACAAGATTGTACTTACTTATACAGTACTCAAATTCTACATGTATATCAGGAGTATAATGCGTACACCTCATGTCAAAATGATTGACAGCTGTCAAAGATAAGTATCGACCAATCAGTGTTCACTTCCAGGTTAAGCCCTGCCCACTCTCCACAATACCCCGCCCACTCTTAGCATAAAAACCCCGAGTTAAGCCCTGCCCAGGCCCTGCCCACTCTCCGCCATACCCTGTCCACTCTCAGCATAAAAACCCCGGGTTAAGCCCTGCCCAGACCCCGCCCACACCACCTCCCATAGGAATGAATGGTTGTGGCTCCACCCATGTCCCGCCCCCATGCCCCGTCACTGGAAATACACTTTCTGATGACATCAGTGGAAATAGGACTAAAAGGCTGTTAAAATAAAGACACTTTTAAAAAATTTTTTTCTGGCTACATCATTTCCTGGGGTTCGACTAAATCTGTTTCTGCTAACATCATCAGAAAAGCACATTTCCGGCGCATCATTTACCCTGCTTCCGCCTACGTCATCAGGATGTGAACTTACGGTATGGCAGGCACTCCCATTTCCGCTGATGTAATCAGAAAGCGTATTTCCGGGGTCAAACATGCCCCATTTGCGGTGATGTCACCAGAAAGTGTATGTCCGGTGATGTGGCCTGGGGGCGGGGCATGGGTGGAGCCACCACCATTCATTCCTATGGGAGGGTGTGAGGCATGGGCATAGAGTGAGTGGGCCCTGGGCAGGGTGTGGGTGAAAGTGTACGGAGAGTGGGGCTTAACCCAGAAGTGAACGCTGATTGGTTGATCCTTATTTTTGACAGCTGTCAATCATTTTGACAAGGTGTACCCATTATATTACTTATGTCTTCTTTTTTATATATATATACATATATATATATATATATATATCTTTATTCATTTTCATTCTAAAACCAGTGCATACAAAAATTGCATAACAAGCTGCCTGAAAAAACAGCACTTATATCCATCAGTGAAATACATAAGAATAATTTTCAATCCCCTCCCCCCTGATTTCAATATATTCAAGATACCCATACAATAGTACTAACAACTTATAAATAAACCAGTCCCTATACATTATCCTTTTCCTTCCCACCCACCCCCCTTCCCTGGATGTAAAAAGTATAACCAAAGTAAAGGGGAAAACCATTTAATTAGAATCAATAAAATTGGTCAATGGGCCCCACATCATATTAAACCACTTAATATTACCTCTTTGTTCAGACATCATTTTCTCATAACGATAACACAAGCTTATCGAATTCCACTAAAAAGTGAAATTTAAGCGGTCACAATTCTTCCAGTTTTTCGTAATCATTTGGATGGCTACCCCAGTCATTATACCCAATAACCTGTTTTTATGCCTGTCTACTGGAGATGTAGGAGATAAGTGTCCCACATAATACAGTTTCATATGACAGCAGAACCAGTCTCCAGAATCAGAGTAATAAGTTCTCATATAGATCTCCAAAAACTGAGTATCAAAGGACAATATATGATCAGTGTCCCTGAACTTCCGGTTGGGCGGTATATAAGAAAATAAATTATTATTATTATTATTATTATATCGAAATCACAATGCCAGCATCTATTTGACTTAGAATTATCTAATTTCTGTAAATGAACAGGAGTCCAAAAACTTCTATGGAACAAAAACCCCCAGATTTGTCTCATAGATGCTGATGCTAGACACCTCATCCTCCAAGACCACATCCATGGCCATTGAGTAGCAGAAATCTGCTGCTTAAAATCTCAATGTTCCAAATATCTCTCAAACTTGTTTCTGGTTTCTTATTCATATAGCCAGATACAAAATGTATGTCTTCTCAAGGGCCGAGATACATCTGGATAATTTATCACACACACAAGTATGTACACATGTTTACACCTGATGAGGAGTATCTGTAAGCATGTGTATCAGCATTTGCAAGTTATTCAGGCCAGTTCTAGTTGCCTAATTTAAAAAGGCACCTATAAAATATTAACTTAAGGAAGCCATAGAGTAAGAGGGTTTAAATAAACAAAAAACTTAAAATCCAAAATAATTATATACTTACAATGTATGCTTTTCGGTGTTTTAAGCAAGTAAGATGTTCTATCATACAGGGCAAAAAATTAGTAACTTGGCAAAGCTGGCAAAAATAAGACGGGCGCTTGTTCCCCGCCGCATGGTACTCCACCACATATTCCAAACCTACACAAACAATGCAAATGGCATGTTATAATTTGTTGATCAATAAATATTTATTTTTAAGTTATGCTGTTATCTTCATTACGAGTTGTTATAATCATCATAAAATTCAAAAAGTAAAAAAAACAATTTGTTAAATAAATATTATACAACAATAATTTGTTAAATCAATTTTACAACTTTAAAGCAGCAGTGGCAATTATTTGGGAGATTGAGCAATATATAAGACACCACATTAAATTAAATATATCAATAGTAGTATTTAAGAAATTTCTATTAAAGATTTTGAATTTTCCTCAATAAAGTATTCCACCTATAAATAAAGTTTATTATTTGCCGGTTGTTAAAGATAAAAAGTATGGGACAGAGGAAGTGACTTTAAACCAGAATGGGTCTGTTGAAAAAAATTTGAAAGATTTAACAGTGTTTCTTGAAGATTCCCTCTCCAGAGGTTAAGGAGTGAGCTACTTTGATAGTGAATTTTGTTTTTGAGCAAGACCTCACATCTGTTATGATAATTTATTTCATAAAGGGAGCAATTCCATTTTGTGGGCAGAGGATATGGATATATCCAGATGTGATGAAATTTAGATATGACAAAATCAACCCAGGAGAGACAGAGAGAATTTATTACAATGAGAGAGGAAACAAGAAAACTGGGCGCTATTTTCCTGTTAGCATATCCCTGTAAATGTGTAGTTAAATACTTGAGTTTGAGATATGTGTTTATCCCAGGACAAGCAGGCAGCATATTCTCTACATGTTGGTGACATCACCGACGGAGCCCCCTAGCGGACGTTTTCGCAAGCAGACTTGCTCGAAGACCTTCAGGCTTGCGATTGGCCCGCGCATGCGCGCGTGCCCCTCCCACCCTGCCTAGGGCATGCGTTTCCTCAGCGTGTCCTCAGTTCTTTGTTTTCCATGGAGCCAGAAGCACTCCTCCCTTGCTTCGCGTGATCTCGTTGTCCCCTCTTGCACCGCGGCTTGTTTGGTTAGTTTCTGTTGAGTCGCTTTGCTCGCGTCTTTAATTTCCTTTATTTTCATTTTTTCAGTTCGTATATTTTTGACCGGTCTTTCTCTTTCTCTTCCTCGCGGGGCTGCGGCCGTTTTTTTCTTATGGCCCGGCCTCGTTCCGGATTTAAAAACTGTACTAAGTGCAACCAGGTTATCTCCATCACCGATCCTCATCGTTGGTGTGTGGAGTGCCTGGATGCAGAGCACCGCGCTGAGTCGTGTCCCCGTTGTGCGACTTTATACCCACGTGCTCCTCGTCAAAGGGTGGCCAAGATTCTCCAAGTCTTCGGCCCCATGGATCCTGCGGGACAGCCCTTGAGCTCGGCATCAACACCCTCGTTGGGCACCTTGGCCTCGAAGTCTCCGGCTTCGGACCCTCCTGTTCCGGCCTCGGGTAAACTAAACTAAACTAAGCTTTAAGTTTATATACCGCATCATCTCCTCAGGTGTGCCGGCAAAGAAGCCTACCTCGGAGTTTCATGTCAGCGCTGCCTCGTTGGCGTCTTCGAGACATCTATCTAAGCGTGCCTCCTCATGTAGGGAATACTCTTCCTCGAGGTCGCCACTGAAGGAGCGCACTGCTGCACCTCCGACCCACCTAGCTTTGGTCTTGGTGCCTATGTTCGAGGACATGCTTAAGGCTATCATTACCACACAGCTTTCCTTGGTGGAGAGCAAGATAGTCCCGACTTCGACGCCTTTGACCTCTGTCTCGACCCAGTCGCAGTCTGACCAGCCTGAGCATCCCCTCGTCTCTCGAGGCCTCACTCGTAAGACTCGTCGGGTTTCCTCGAGCGAATCTTACTCCCCTGAGTTGTCGATGACTTTTCGGGGGTCCAGGCCAAGGGCCCGTTTTTCCCCCGCTACTGCGGCGAGGCTTGCCTCTTCTAAAAGGCCCTGGTCTTCCCCGCCCTGTCGGGGCAGGTCTCCGACCTCGAGACCATCTACACACACGCATGTCCTCGAATTGGACTCTAGTGTATGTTCCCCATCAAGGTGATTGCCGGCTTCTAAAGGGCTTATTTCGAAGCCGCTTGGGGTATTTTCCTATGCCCCATCTTCTCTGAGGCTTCACCAGCAGTTTCCTCGGACTCTGGGGTCTTCCCCGGTCCATCTTGCACGGGGCCATTCCTCGACGCCCCCTAGACGCCTTAGTCGAACCTCTTCGGACTCCCGTTCACGGGACTCTGAGGCTCCGGTTTACTATTCCAGGGAAGTTTCTCCCTCTTTCTTGGCCACACCCCGGTCTTGGTCAGAGTCTACCCCAGAGGATGAATCTTCTTCTCGGACCTCCTCCTTTTCTCGTTTCATCTCTGACATGGGCAGAGCTTTGAACTTGGATCTTCAATCCGACTCCTGCTTTACCCAGGAATACCTGGCGGAAATGGGATTTAACAATACGCTTCGTGAGGTGCTTCGCCTTCCCTTCCATCAGGTTCTCCGGCAGACGTTTCTCCGGAACCTAGACACACCATATGCTGTCACGGCTATTCCCTCCAAGTTGGAGTCCTGTCACCGGACTATCCCGGTTAAAGGGTTTGAAAGTGCTCAACTTTCCCACCAATCCTTGGTGGTTGAGTCTTCCTTGAAGAAGTCTAACCCCTTGAAGGTTTACGCTGCCATCACCCCGGGCAGAGAGGGCCATACGATGGATAAATTTGGTTACTGCCTTTATCAGAATTCGATGATGGCGAACTGTGTCCTTAACTACAATTTCATCTTCACGTTCTACCTCCGGTTCTGTATAGATGCTCTCCGCTCGTTTCGGGAGGTCGTACCAGAGCCTCGGCATCAGGAGTTTCGACTCCTCGAGGAGACCCTCTCCTAACTCTGCCTGTATATGTTTCAAGCCTTTTACGACGCCTTTGAATTGTCCTCAAAAGTTACAGCCTTTGCGATCGCCATGTGTTCCCTCGCTTGGCTCCGGATTGTGGATATGGATCTGAATCTAAGGATCGACTTGCCAATCTCCCGTGTGTGGGTCATGAGCAGTGTTCCCTCTAAGGTGAGCGCATGAGCGATCGCTCACTATTTACAGTGGCGTCGCTCATACGCTTTCCCCTGTCGCTCACTCGAGGGAGGTGAGAGGATGCGGCGGCAGCGGCAGCATTTTCCAAAGTTTAAAGATGCAGCGGCGGCTCCTCTCAAGATCCCCGACTGCATCGGACTTCGTGAGAGGAGCCGCTACCACGTCTTCAGTGGCTACCAAGGGGGGGGGGGGCGGTCCGCTCCGGCTGTGCACATCCCCTAAGGCTGCAGTCGGAGAGGAAGTTCGGGCCAGCCAATCGCTGCCTTGCTGGGGGGAACTTCCTCTCCGACGGCAGAATTGAAGTCGGGGGAAGCAGAGAGAGCTTGGGGCAGCCGCGGCGGTGGCTTTGGGGCCTCTTTCCCCTCGATGGTTGCGGCGGTGGCTTTGGGGCCTGTTTCCCCCGATGGTTGTGGCAGTGGCTTTGGGGCCTGTTTCCCCCGATGGTGGCAGCAGTGGCTTTGTGGAGTTAGGGAGCAAGAAAGGGGGCAGGCAGGGAGACAGAAGGGAAACAGAAAAAAAGAAAGGGGGCATCAAGAGGAAAAAAAAGAAAGGGCAAGGAGAGAGGAAGAAAAAGTTGGAGGGAATGAGGTCTGGAGGAGAGGAAGCATACAGGCTGAAAGAAGGGAAGAAAGATTGGATGCACAGTCAGAAGATGAAAGTGTAACCAGAGACTCATGAAATCATCAGACAAGGTAGGAAAAATGAGTTTATTTTAAATTTAGTGATCAAAATGTGTCTGAATTTATATATGCTGTCTATATTTTGCACTATGGCCCCCTTTTACTAAACCGCAATAGTGTATTTTAGCGCAGGGAGTCTCTGAGCGTTGAGAGCAGCGCTGGGCATTTAGCGCAGTTCCCTGCGCTAAAAACTGCTATTGTGGTTTAATAAAAAGGAAGGGGGGTATATTTGTCTATTTTTGAATGGTTGTTACTGAGGTGACAATGCATAGAGTCATCTGCCTTGACCTCTTTGAAAAAACCCCAGAATAGGAATGATAATTAACATTTTCTCAGCGTATAGTGTGCTTTGTGTTTTTTAATTTTATTGTTGGTAGATCATTTTGACTTGGTCATTTTAAAGTAGCTCGCAAGCCCAAAAAGTTTGGGCACCCCTGAGCTAGAGCGTTGAAGCTGTGTATTTCTATTTTATCCCCCCTTTTACAAAACTGTGGAGCGTTTTTTAGCACCAGCCGTGGTGGTAGCAGCTCTGATGCTCAGAATTCTATGAGCGTCAGAGCTGTTACCACCGTGGCTAAAATCCACACTACAGTTTTGTAAAAGGGGGAGGGGTTAGTTTGTGATGACATATTCCATACTAGGCGAAGGTGTTTTCTGTGTTCTGTGTGTTTGAAAGACATGGTTTTCTGTTAGGATTGACGGTGTAGGATTGATCTGTGCTGGTCTGGCTTGTTTAGCTTTACAATGGGTGTATTGATGTACTGCTCACTGCAATATGTAAGATGCTGCCTTTTCCTAGGTACTCATGTGTGACGTGGCTTGTTACTAAAAATCATGTTTTTCGTACAGATGGGGGGGGGGGGTGCCAAAAAATGATGGGCCCCGGGTGTTACATATGCTAGGTATGCCACTGTATGTAAAGATACCAGAAAGGTGGCAAAGCAAAAACTTTAAGTAAATTGTTATTCTTCTAAGTTTTGAGTATTTAACCCTCCCACAATCTCACGGGCACTCGTTTCAAGTTTATTGAGATTTTGATTTAAACACAATATCAAATATTTTCAATGCGTATAACAAAAATAAATTTGGGGAAATAAATAAAACCATTTGAACAATAAACATACAAACATATCCATAGATGATTAAAAATACATAAGGAGTACAAGGATAAACTACATTTGTTTAAAAATGCGTCCTCCGCACCTGCTCATAAATTTGTGGAGTATGTAATTTGTCGCTCATGCATATTTTTTTTTGCACACACCTCATCAATCCTTAGAGGGAATATTGGTCATGAGCTCTTCGATGATTCCATCGAGGCAGCCACGAAGCGCCTCTCGGACTACGAGCGGTTCTTTGCGTCTCTGGTGAAACTTAAACCAAAGGCTCCTCCGGCTCGCCAATATAAAATCCCTCTCCGGAGGTATTCACAAAAATCCACTTCTGCTTTCTCTAGGCCTCCTTCGAAACGGTCACTGCAGCAGCAGCAGCAATGTCAACCTAAGACTCAGCCGCCAACCCCAGTGAAGACCGGGCTGTTCTTTTGACAATTCCAGTCCGAGCCTTCGGGCTCCCTTCCTCCTGGAGCCTTCCCCTTTCCCCATCGGGGGTCGTCTCCATCATTTCTATATCCAGTGGGAAAGTCTTACCACCGACAGTTGGGTTCTGTCTATCATCCGGGAGGGGTACTTCCTCCACTTCAGTCGCGTACCCCCGGACCTGCCTCCAAGAGAGTTTCCTTCTGCTCAGTCTCAGCTTCCCCTCCTTCTGCAGGAAGCTCAGGCCCTTCTTCGCCTTTGGGCGGTCGAGGAGTTTACCACGGAACTCTGGATTTTATTCTTGGTACTTTCTAGTACCCAAGAAGACGGGGGATCTGCGTCCGATCCTGGACTTCCATGCTCTTAACAAGTTTCTGGTCCAGGAACGATTCAGAATGCTCACCATTCCCACGTTGTATCTCCTCTTGGACGAGGGGGACTGGCTGTGCTCACTGGACCTCAAGGAGACGTATATGCACATTCTGATACATCCGGCCTCTCGCCAGTATTTGAGATCCCGGGTGGGGGTTCTCCATCTCCAGTATCGTGTTCTTCCCTTCGGCCTAGTGGCCTCTCCGAGGGTTTTCACGAAATGTCTGGTTGTGGTGGCTGCGGCACTGTGCCTCCGCGGCCTGCAGGTGTTTCGACAACTGGTTAATCAAAGGGTCTTCTCGCAACAAAGTCCTGCGAGCGACAAGTCAGACCATCTTGCTCCTTCAGAGTCTCGGCTTCGAGGTGAACTTTCCCAAGTCTCACCTCTGCCCATCCCAGTCTCTCGAGTTCATCAGAGCGGTCCTGGACACGGTTTGTCTCCGCTCCTTCTTGCCTCAGCCTCGTCAGGAGGCCCTTATCTGTTTGCGCTGAAGGGTGACCTATATGCCCTCCATGGTTCACGTGACTCCTTTTGCCAGACTTCACCTCCGTATTCCTCAATGGACTGGCATCACAATGGAACCAGGATTGGGATCCTCTCTCTCGACGCATTATCGTGACTCCTTTGTTGAAAAGGTCTCTCCGTTGGTGGATGCTCTCTTCCAATCTTTCCAGAGGTTTTCTGTTTCATGCTCCTCCTTCGCAAAAGGTCCTCACGATGGACTCGTCAACTTATGCTTGGGAGGGCTCATCTGGACGGTCTGCGCACCCAGGGTCTTTGGTCCCATGCCAACCGCCTGTGTCACATCAATCTTCCGGAGCTTCGATCGATTTCCCTCGCTCTGAAGGCCTTTTGTCACCTGCTTTGCAACCGAGTGGTGCTAGTTCGCACAGACAACCAGGTCGCCATGTATTATATCAACAAACAGGGGGCACGGGGTCCAGGTCCCTGTACCAGGAGGCAATGTGGCTCTGGGATTGGGCCATCCGCCGCAACATATTCGTTTGAGCTATCTACATTCAGAGCCAGCGGAACTGTCTGGCAGACAAGTTGAGAGGTCTTCAGCAGCCTCACGAGTGGTCCCTCCACTCCGTGACCCTGCGTCAGGTGATTGTTCGTTGGGGGACTCTGGACTTCGATCTGTTCGCGTACCCCCTCAATCACAAGTTGCCCCGCTTCTGCTCCAGGGTTTACACCCCTCTCAGGATCGAGGCGGATGCCTTCCTTCTGGATTGGACGGACGCGTTCCTGTATGCGTTCCCTCCATTCCCTCTGATTCTGAAGACTCGTCAAGCTCAAGCCTTCACATGCCACCATGATTCTGATAGCTCCTCAGTGGCCCCGACAATCTTGGTTCTCTCTTCTGTTGCAACTCAGTTCCAGGGAGCCTCTTCCTCTGCCTATTTTTCCTTCTCTGCTTTCACAGAGTCAGGGTTCTCTGCTTCATCTCAACCTCCAGTCTCTGCACTTAACAGCTTGGTTCCTCGAGACTTAATGCCCTCGTTCCAGTTCTCCCAGCCTGCGCTGGATGTCCTGGAGGCGTCTCGGAAGGAGTCCACTCGCTAATGTTACCATCAGAAGTGGACCCGCTTTTCTTCCTGGTGTGCTACTCGACAGCTGGAGCCTCTGTCCGCCTCCTTATCTGCTGTCCTGGATTATCTGTTGCACTTGTCTGGCGCTGGCCTGAAGTCCAACCGATTAAAGGGTGCCTATCTCGGTTCATCCTGTGTTTTCCTGTTTCATGAAAGGCCTTTTCCATGTTCATCCGCCCCTTAAACCTCCTCCAGTGGTTTGGGGTCTTAACGTGATCCTTGCCCAATTGATGAAACCCCTGTTCGAGCCGCTGGCGCGGGCTCACTTGAAGTTTCTTACTTGGAAAGTGGTGTTTCTTATTGCTCTCACTTCTGCCCGTCGGGTCAGTGAGCTTCAAGCCTTGTTAGCGGACCCACCTTTCACTGTCTTCCACCATGATAAGATGGCTCTCCGTACCCATGCTAAGTTCTTGCCTAAGGTTGTATCTAAGTTTCACATCAACCAATCCATTATTCTTCCTATGTTTTTTCCGAAGCCCCATTCTCACCCTGGAGAGGTGGCTCTGCATTCTCTTGATTGTAAGCGTGCGCTGGCTTTCTACTTTAAGCGCACCGCTCATCGTTCTGCTCCCCAGCTGTTCCTCTCTTTTGATCCTAATCGCATGGGTCGATCTGTTTCTAAGCGGACCATTTCTAACTGGTTGGCCGCTTGTATCTCTTTGTTACGCTCAGGCTGGTCTCCCTGCCGGGTCGAGTCACAGGCCACAAGGTCCGAGCAATGGCGGCATCTGTTGCTTTCCTCCGCTTGACTTCCATCGAGGAATTCTGTAAGGCTGCTACTTGGTCCTCGGTTCATACGTTCACCTCGCATTACTGTCTGGATGCTTTCTCCAGGCGTGATGGCCTTTACAGCCAATCTGTTTTGCAAAATCTTTTCTCCTAACTTGCAAACTCTCTCTCCATCCCTTTTTAGTTAGCTTGGAGGTCTCCCACATGTAGAGAATATGCTGCCTGCATGTCCTGGGATAAAGCAATGTTACTTACCGTAACAGTTGTTATCCAGGGACAGCAGGCAGCTATTCTCACTAATGGGTGACGTGATCCAACGGAGCCCCGATGCGGACGCCTCACAAGCATTTTTGCTTGAGGAAACTCGAAGTTTCGAGTCGCCCACACCGTGCATGTACGAGTGCCTTTCCGCCTAGACCAGGGCGTGTCTCCTCAGTTCAGATAGCTAGCAGAGAAGCCAACCAAGGGGAGGTGGGTGGGACGTGAGAATAGCTGCCTGCTGTCCCTGGATAACAACTGTTACGGTAAGTAACATTGCTTTATCCCAGGACAAGCAGGCAGGTATTCTCACTAATGTGTGACCTCCAAGCTAACCACAGTGGGATGGTGGTTGAGTTGGCAACTTAGGAGAATAAATTTTGTAATACTGTTTGGCAAAACTGTCCATCCTGTCTGGAGAAAGTATCCAGACAATAATGAGAAGTAAAGGTGTGAACCGAGGACCAAGTGGCAGCCTTACAAATCTCCTCAATCGGTGTCAATCTGAGGAAGGCTACAGAGGCTGCCATTGCTCTGACCTTATGGGCTGTGACTTTACTGTGAAGTGGTAATCCAGCCTGGGCATAGCAGAAGGAGATACAAGCTGCCATCCAGTTGGAGATGGGACGCTTAGAGATGGGACGTCCCAACTTGTTTGGATCAAAGGAGATGAAAAGTTGAGGAGCAGTTCTGTGTGGCTTGGTGCGTTCCAGGTAGAAAGCCAAGGCACGTTTACAGTCCAGAGTATGAAGAGCTGATTCTCCAGGATGAGAATGAGGCTTTGGAAAAAACACAGGAAGAACAATGGATTGATATAGATGAAATTCCGAGACCACTTTGGGGAGGAATTTTGGATGAGCGCGAAGGACCATCTTGTCATGGTGGAACACTGTGAAAGGTGGATCGGCAACCAATGCTTGAAGCTCACTAACTCGACGAGCAGAAGTGAGGCCAATAAGAAACACCACTTTCCAAGTGAGATACTTCAGGTGAGCCTTGTGAAGAGGTTCAAATGGAGGTTTCATCAGCAGAGAAAGAACAACATTGAGGTCCCAAACCACTGGAGGCTGTTTGAGGGGAGGATTGACATGGAAAAGTACTTTCATGAATCTGGAAACCACCGGATGAGCAGAGAGGGGTTTCCTTTGAAGAGGCTGATGGAAAGCAGCAATTGCACTAAGATGGATTCGTATCGATGTGGACTTGAGGCCAGAATGAGAAAGGTGCTAAAGATAATCCAAGACTGAAGACAAGGAGGAGTGTTGTGGCTCATGATGATGAGAAAAACACCAAGCAGAAAATCTAGTCCACTTTTGGTGGTAGCATTGTCTAGTAGCAGGCTTCCTTGAAGCTTCCAGGACATCTCTCACAGGTTGAGAAAACTGGAGAGGGGTTACGTTGAAAGGAACCAAGCTGTCAGGTGTAGAGACTGCAGGTTGAGATGAAGTAGAGATCCCTGATGCTGTGTAAGCAGCGATGGAAACGCTGGTAGAAGGAAGGGCTCCCTGCTGCTGAGTTGAAGTAGAAGGGAGTACCAAGATTGTCTGGGCCACCGTGGAGCAATCAGAATCATGGTGGCATGGTCTGACTAGAGTCTTCTGAATGAGAGGAAATGGAGGAAACGCATATAGAAAGAGGTTCGTCCAGTCCAGAAGAAAAGCATCTGCCTAGAGGCGGTGAGGAGTGTAGATCCTGGAGCAGAACTGAGGCAGTTTGAAGTTGTGGGGGGCTGCAAAGAGGTCGATCTGAGGTGTTCCCCACTGAAAAAAGATGTGATGGAAGGGTGTTGAGTGGAGGGTCCACTCGTAAGGTTGCAGCAGACTCAGATTGTCCGCCAAGGCATTGTCCGCCCCCTGAATGTAGACAGCTTTGAGGAAGGTGTTGTGGTGAATCGCCCAATCCCAAACTTTCAGAGCTTCCTGATAGAGGGAGGCCGATCCCGTGCCCCCCTGCTTGTTGATATAATACATGGCGACTTGGTTGTCCGTGCGAATGAGGACGACCTTGTCTTGAAGCAGATGCTGGAAGGCATTGAGAGCATGGAAAATCGCCCTGAGTTCCATGAGATTGATGTGGCACTGGCCGTCTGTGCTGGTCCAATAACCCTGAGTGCGGAGACCGTCGAGATGAGCCCGCCAAGCATAAGTGGACAAGTCGGTCGTGAGGACTATCGGATGGGGGGGCGTTTGAAACAGCAAACCTCTGGATAGATTGGAGGATAGCATCCACCAGCGAAGAGACTGTTGCAGAGCAAGGGTGACCCAGATGTGTCGGGACAGAGGGTCGGATATCTGCGTCCACTGAGATGCCAGGGTCCACTGGGGAATCCTGAGGTGAAGTCTGGCAAAAGGAGTCACGTGAAATGTAGAGGCCATGTGGCCCAGGAGAACCATCATGTGTCTCGCCGAGATGAACGGGCGAAAGGACACCAAGTGGCAAAGATGGAGGAGAGCTTCCCGACGTTGGGGAGGGAGGAATGCTCTGAGTTGGGTAGTATCCAGAACAGCTCCAATGAAGGGAAGAGTCTGGGAAGGTTGTAGATGGGATTTCGGAAAGTTTATCTCGAACCCCAGATGTTGCAGTAACTAAATCATCTTCTGGGTTGCGAGGACGACTCCCTGAGACGTTGAATCCTTGATGAGCCAGTCGTGAAGGTAGGGGAATACCTGGAGGCCATGGTTCCTGAGCGCTGCGACCACCACTACCAGGCACTTGGTGACGAGGTCAGGCCGAAAGGAAGCACTCGGTATTGAAGATGTCCCACCCTGAATCTTAGGTATTGGAGTGAGGCCGGATGAATGGGAATGTGAGTATAGGCCTCCATGAGATCCAGAGAGCATAACCAGTCGTTCTGCTCGAGGAGGGGATACAGGGATGTCAGGGTCAACACGCGAAACTTCTCTTTGACCAGAAACTTGTTGAGCACCCTGAGATCCAAAATGGGTCACAGATTGCCTGTCTTCTTCGGAACAAGGAAGTACCGGGAGTAAAAACCCTTGTTCTGTTGAGACACAGGAACCGGTTCGACAGCTCCGAGTTGTAATAAAGCCTGAGCTTCCTGAAGAAGAAGGGCGGTCTGGGTCAAGCTGGAAGGATACTCTCTTGGAGGATATTCCGGGAGGACTCAATCGAACTGGAGAGAGTATCCTTCTCTGACGATGGAAAGGACCCAGTGGTAGGTGGTAATGGTCGTCCATCGATGGTAAAAGTGATGGAGACGACCTCCAATTGTTGGAGCAACTGAAAATGGCAGGACGACTGAAGTTATGTCCTCTATGAGACAGTCAAAAGGGCTGAGGAGCCTTAGGGACAGTAGATGGCTGAGGCTTCTGTTGTTGCTTTTGACTTCATAGGCTGTCGTATGGGGGGAGCCTGCTTAGTGGGTAATGCCGCTGGTATATCAAAGGTGGGCGTGATGGACGAGGGGGAGCAGGCTTAGGCTTCGGACACAGGATGGATTGGAAGGATTTCTCGTGGTCCGAGAGCTTCTTGGTCGCTGCCTCGATGGATTCATCAAAGAGGTCGGTACCAGCGCATGGAACATTTGCAAGCCTGTCCTGGAGATTAGGGTCCATATCGATGGTCCTGAGCCACGCCAGCTGTCTCATGGCCACCGCACATGCTGTAGCCCGAGCCGAGAGCTCAAAGGCATCGTAGGATGACTGCATCAGCTGTAACCGGAGCTGGGACAGCAAGATCATAAGGGAAATTGAGTATATGTACATATAACACATTTGTAAAGGTATTAATCTTCTTCTATCTTTATTCTTTCTTTCTGTCTTTCATTGTCTAAATTTTCCTGAGCTTGAAGCCTTGTGGTTTTAATTAATGCCAGACCTCTCAGTCTGGCTAGTGGTTATGGTAAGGCAGAGAGATATGATAGCACATTCCTGAGCAAGATAGTTTGTATTTAAAGATATGTAAAGACATGATCATATATGTGATAAGATATGACGTGTTGTTTGTTTATGAATGTTTGGGATCCCAAAATGTGTGTGGTTATGTGTGTGAATTTTGGGTGTGTCTTTACATATGAAATGTACATACTATAAAACTTTAGGTTTTGAAAATTCCAGAGGTAATATATGGAAATGGTTAATTTAAAGCCAGGGACACTGTTACCATGGAAATGCCAGTCTTTGAGAGGTCAGCTAGTTTGACCTTTGGTTTAAGAATATGATAGGGGGTTGGATTGTTTTTTGTTTTTTTTTTTCCTTATTTTTTATTTTCAAGTTTTACATAAAGTGTACAAAATATTAAAATACAATTGATGAATACACAATAACACTTTTATATCTAATACATCATATTCTAAATATATTTTTTTCCCCTCTCCCTCCCCCCACCCTTCTATTACTTTTCAATCATACATTAAATATTGTATATCATATTATAGCATATTATGTAAAAATTATTTTCACTACCCCCCCTCTATGTGTGTCATAAAGAAGATATTGAAAAGAAGAAAAGAAGAAGAAAAATCCTACTATTTATTCATTGCAATATTTTGTCAATGGCCCCCATATTTTTATAAATTTAGTATATGTCCCTCTTTGTATTGCTATTGCTCTTTCCATTTTGAATATATGACATATTGTATTCCACCAAAATGTATAATTTAGGTTATTATAATTCTTCCAATTGTTGGTTATATTGTTCTTAATTCTGAATACTGTAACTTTCTTTTAATTTTATAATCCTGTATTAGGTCTTGGGAAGAATAATCTTTGATTTTTTCTTCTTCATAATTAAGCAAGTGAAAAAGTAGGAATGCAAGAAGTCTCTTTAATTGTGTTGGTTTACTTTTTTCAGCCCAGTATAGGAATTCTCATTAAGGGGGGCTTGGTAAAATGTGAAACTGTCAGCTTCTCCAGAGCATGAGTTCCTATGGACACAGAGAACTGTTTTTGATTCAAACTCTTAAGGATACTGTGAAAGGGAGTTTTCCTTGGGTATATTATAATGTTTTATGCATATTCAGAAATTGCAGTAAACAAATATATGATTAGTAAAACTTTTCTTTAAGCCTGGTATCTATAAGAGCTAAAAGGAATTTCTTTGTTCAAATAAATAAGTACAGCCTCTGCTGGCTGGCCATTGGTAGATCAGAGTGATGTAATATTGGTCATTGGAAGAATATATAAGCAAGCATCAGCTTTCACTCAGGGGGAGATTTCTCTCTCTCTTGGGCCACAGGCTTGGGAGTGAAGGGCCCCCCTCTCAAACACATAATGTCTTAATTGGCAATGTAATCTTAATTCTAATTTGAACCTCAAGTTAACTGAATAAAAATTATTTTGATTAAATTACATGTCTGTGTATGAGTTACTAGCATGAAACACCCTGTATATTGAGGCACGATGCGCATCCTGCGACCTAACCCCCCCCCCCAACAAAATCCCCAATAAGCACGGAGGGAGTAATACAGAAATTAAACCAGGAAATCAGAGAACATTCAGGATCAAATTGCAGCTTCTTGGGCACAAGACAAACAAATAGGGAGTCCACACTTGAAGAAAGGCTTTGTGGCGTTTCCGGGAACCAGCCACAACCCGTGCTTCCCACTATGACAGTGGCAGTTTATTCCTCCAGTACCAAATGGAAGGTTAATCATACAGCCAATATAACATTTGCTCAGAAACAAACATAGTACGATAATGACATTCCTGAAATTCAGCACTGCCCACCACCCCCGGTATACCCTTAAGGGCTCCCATCAGCTCCAGGAGAGTCAGGGGCCAAGCAAGATCCCGCTGCCAGTGTTCTAAAATTTCAGAAAAATCCCCAAGGGGCTGTCTAACAAGCAAGCCTTTGTGAAAGTATGAGATGGATACAGTGGTCTCTTCTAGGGCGTCCAAAACTGCTTCAAAACTTACCCCAAAATCCCAGGAAAGAGAAGCCACTGGGAGAGACCCTACATAGTGCTGAAGTGGGTGACAGGCAAAAGATGCCTCTTGAACAGGGATCAATAGCTCATCATAAGAGAGTAAGGTGCCTCCTTCCTGCAAAACATGATATAACTGGAAAATACCCTTACCACACCACTGACTGAATATAGAAGGAGTAAATCCCAGGGGAAGGTAGCATTTCCTACCAAGGGCATAAACACACAACCCAATAAGCAAGAACCTGGTTTCAAATCATCCACAAAGGACGGAATAACACACTACGCTGGGCGGGCAGAGAGACATCCTTGAGGTGAATGTGCAAAAGGTGATAAGGATAAAAATAATCCTTCTCAAAGGTCACATCAGTAAAAAGATCCATATCCAGAACCCAATCATGAATAAGGCACAAAATACAAGCCTGATTATATAGGCGGAGATCCAGTATACCCAACCCCCCAACCCAACTGCCCCCAAGAGGACCCATTGAATCTTGGGCTTCCGACCTCTCAAAAAAACCCCAACAAATAATGAAGGACTCAGATATTCTTCTTCAACATAGAGGGGAAGTGTCTGAAGAACATAAAGCTACTTAGGAAACAAGATCACACGGAAGAGATGAAAACGACCCATCAAAGATAATAGCAGCCCTTTCCAACACTCCAATCTGGAACGCTTCCCCCCAACAATTTATCAATATTCGTACGATACAATTTGGACAAATTCATAGTTAACAGGATACCCAAATAATGAAACAAACCCTACGCCTATTTCATTGGGAAGTCAGTGTCCCAGTCCCAAGTGCCATGTACTCCAGGAGAAGAAGCTAAAGCTTTAGATTTTCCAAAATTCAAGGTAAAACACGAAAAATTGAGATACTCCCTTAAACTCTCTAAAAGAACGGGCAAGGATCGAGTCAGATTGGATAAAAACACTAACAAATCATCCGCAAAGGCTGCTATCTTAAAATGACTATCCCCCAGAGGCAATCCAGTAATCACCGCATTCGTTTTAAGTTCCCAAATCAAGGGGTTCAAAGAAAGAACAAACAATAAGGGCGACAAGGGGCAACCCTGTCTAGTCCCACGATGGATGTGAAAGGGTGATCGGGCTCCGTTGATCCATATCCACGTCGTGGGGTCACTATACAAAGTCCGAACTGCATTAGAAAAAAAAGAGCTCCACCTCATAAGCGTTAAGCACTTCAAACAAATACCACAACCGCACCCAATCGAAAGCTCTTTCGGCATCAAACCTTATGAGTAGGGAGGAGGCCCCGTCTGCCTGCGCCTTGTCCAACGCCAACAATATCTTGCTTAGGTTTTTAGATATCAGGCAGGCCCGAACAAAATCCACCTGTTGCTCTGATATCAGGCAGGGAAAAACCCACGCCAACCAATTGGCAAGCACCTTTGCCAAAAGCTTCACCTCAAAATTGAGGAGGGAAATCGGCAGATACGATTCAGGCAAGGTTGGATCCTTACCTGGTTTTGGGAGCACTGTGGTCTGGGCCATATTAAGATAATGTGGCAAAAAGCCCTTCGCCACCCCCAAATTAAAGATCTCTGCCAGCAAGGGCACAACATCATCAATTAGCAACTTGTAAAACTCCGCTCTGAAACCATCAGGCTTCCCCAGCTGACCACTACGAAAACCCCACTCCACCTCCTACGCCGAAATCGGCATCTCCAGAGACTGACACGCCCATTCACTCAACTAAGGTAAGTCCACATTATCCAAACAGACCGCACCCTCCAGCCAGCTGGCCCATCTCTTCAAAATAGAGGACCTTCGTTTAAGGAATGGAAAAGGTCAAAAACGGACGAAAACTGGAAAAAGCATAAACATCCTCAAAGCAGGTGCCATAAGACGGTAAGGGGAGCCAAAAGAGACTACAAGGAAAAAATAGCCAAGGATGCAAAAAACTTCAAGCCATTCTTTCGCTATATTAAGTGGATACGACCTGTAAAGTAAGCGGTTGGGCCGTTGGATGACTATGGAATAAAAGGAGTGCTAAAGGAGGACAATGCCATCGCCAACAAACTGAAAACATTTTTGCATCTGTATTTACTGAAGAAGAAATACACAACATACCAGAAGCCAACAGACTATACACAGGAAACGAAGATGGGAAACTGACTGGGATAACAGTCAGTCTAGAAGAGGAATGCAGGCAGATTGATAGGCTTAAAAACGATAAATTCCCTGGACCAGACGGCATCCATCTGAGAGTAATCAAGGAACTGAAAGGGGTTATAGCTGAATTGCTTCATTTAATAACCAATCTGTTGATCAGATCAGGAAGGATTCCGGAAGACTGGAAAATGGCGAATGTTACGCCGATCTTCAAGAAAGGTTCGAGGGGAGATCTGTGAAACTACAAACCAGTGAGTCTGACCTCGGTACTGGGAAAGATGGTAGAGGCGCTGATAAAGGACTGAATCACTGAACACCTTGACGGACACAATCTGATGAGGACCAGTAGGCATGGCTTCAGCAAAGGAAGATCTTGCTTGACAAACTTGCTGCACTTCTTCGAGGGAGTTAACAGGCAGATAGACAAGGGTGACACGGTCGACATTGTATAATCTGGATTTTCAGAAGGCGTTCGACAAGATCCCACATGAACGACTACTTCGAAAAACTATGAGCCATGGAATCGAGGGTGAAATACTCACGTGGATTAAAAACTGGTTGGTGAATAGGAAACAGAGAGTGGGGGTGAATGGACAATACTCAGACTAGAAAAGCGTCACGAGTGGAGTGCCACAGGGTTTGGTGCTTGATCCAGTGCTCTTCAACATATTTATAAATGACCTGGAAATTGGTACAAGCGAGATGATAAAATTTGCAGACGATACGAAGTTATTCAGAGTAGTGAAGACACAGACGGATTACGAGTACCTACAACGTGACAAACACACTCGAGAAATAGGCATGACATGGCAAATGAGGTTTAACGTGGATAAGTGTAAGGTGATGCAGCAAGGGGCTGGAGGAGTTGCTGTACAGTGAGAGATTAGAGAAACTGGGCTTCTTCTCCCTTGAAAAGAGGAGACAGTTATTGGGACTCAATGCAGTTAGAACAATTTTTACAACGTCATGAAACAAGTTCACCTTCTTCTTTCACCACATAATTAATAATTTGGAGTTTAGATTTGTATTTATACACCAGAATGTTTGATCTTTATTGATCAGGATTATATTTAAATTATGTGTTTCATTTGCCTGTTATTCTCTCTCAATTATGTGGACTAGAGGAAATTATATAG
This sequence comes from Geotrypetes seraphini, assembly GCF_902459505.1. Taxonomy (NCBI): domain Eukaryota; kingdom Metazoa; phylum Chordata; class Amphibia; order Gymnophiona; family Dermophiidae; genus Geotrypetes; species Geotrypetes seraphini. Next base: position 271,438,276 of record NC_047085.1, on the reverse strand, counting down.
AAGAACCTTTAGGAGGTTATATCACTTGACTTTATGTTACTGTAAAATTCCTTGTTTTTCTTATTATTTGTATAAATGATAATGTAAAATCTTGAAATAAAAAAAAAAAAAAAGAAAAGAGGAGACAGAGGGGACATGATCAAAACATTCAAAATAATGAAGGGAATAGACTTAGAAGACAAAGACAGGATGTTCACCCTCTCCAAGGTAGGGAGAACAAGAGGGCACTCTCTAAAGTTAAAAGGGGATAGATTTCGTACAAACGTAAGAAAGCTCTTCTTCACCCATAAAGTGGTGGAAAACTGGAACGCACTTCAGGAGGCTGTTATAGTGGAAAACATCCTCCAGGAATTCAAGACAAAGTTGGCAAGTTCCTGCTAAACCGGAAAGTATGCAGGTAAGGCTAGACTCAGTAATGGCATTGGTCTTTGACCTAAGAGCTGCCGCGGGAGCAAACTGCTGGGCACGATGGACCACTGGTCTGACCCAGCAGCAGCAATTCTTATGTTCGTATATTCCTGATGCATCCCTGATTGGCTTAGGTTAAGGCCCCTCCTATGGAGAGGGAGGGGCCAAAGGCTCTGATTGGCCAAGTTTAAGTCCCTCCCATGCCATAGGAGGGGTCTTAAACAACCTGGGCCAATCAGAGCTTCAGGACCCTTCCAGGTACATCCCAGGATGCATCAGGGAGGGGAAGGCCTGACATTTTGAAGAGGCAAGCCAGTTGGCCGGAGGGAGTAGATATCACTCTGGCCAGCAATCTTCTTAAGGTAAAGGAAACCATATCCGGAGCAGGGGTGGAGCAAACATAAGATGGTGTCCTGAAGCTGCCACGAAGATGCTGTCGCCAGGAAAGACATTTTCTTCAATTTTACCCGATGGTAAAAAGGAAATCTAAGATCCGGGTGTTCTCGGAGGTACCTGTTTCTCTTACTGGGCCGATGGACACCTTCATGGAGCGCGGCTCCTGAGTTGAGCAACCGGAGGGATCTTTGGCTGGAGGTGGCTCGCGGGCTGAAGCGAGCGGATCCTCTTTTGAAGGCACCAGCTTGTCTCTGGAGGAGCGGAGCCCACCAAGTCCCTCAGGAGCTACGGAGGAGATTTTGGAGGTTGGACTGGCCCTGGGCGTTTCCTCTCTGCCTCAGCAGAGCGGGTCTCCTGATTCTGTGCAGGGGCAGAAGGATAATTCAACAAGTCGGGTGGAGGAAATGGAACAAACCTGTGAAGAGGAATTGGTTCAAGTTTCCTTGATTGCTGCAACTCTAGGTACTTTGCCTACTATGGGTCCTAGAATGGAGAGTGCCCCCTTCCAAAGACCTAAGGTCATTAATATGGAGACGATTTGGGAGGCAATTTCTAGCCTACAACTTTCTCTGGGTAATCAAATTGAGCAGTTATCTACTTCTTGCATGACGATGCTCTCTGAGCACACAGAAATAAAGAACAAATTATCTACTTTGGAGAACAAAACGGCAGACTGTGAAACTACACTGAAAAAATTTGGAACTACAAGCTTCAATTTGGGTTAAAGATAGTGGTAATTTGCATTTTAAGAATGTCTACTGATAGCCTTGATTTAACTAATTTCCAAGAGAGGTCTGATAGTGAAGCCCAAGTTCTGCCTACTATTTTGGTACAGTTTGCCATAGATTCCGATAGGGAATGGCCACTTAAACTGTTCTTTAAATATAGTGATGTTTCTTTTATGTCGTATAAAGTAAGAATGCATTCTGATGTATCTAAACCCAAACAGAAAAGAAGAAAGCAATTTCTTCTTTTGAGACCCCAGGTATTGCGGTTAGGAGCAACCTTCGTTTTACGATATCCATGTAATGATGTGTACATTACATTACATCAGTGATTTCTATTCCACCAATACCTTGTGGTTCAAGGCGGATTACATAAAAGTTTTCAGAGATTACATAAAAGGTTTACATAAAAATTTACAGGAATAGCATAAGAGATGTCATAAGAGTTACATAAGAATTACCAAAGAGTTGTCGTTATTTTAAGGTGATAAATGTTGGGTAATAAGAATTACCAAAGAGTTGTCAAGATCTTAAGGTGGTAAGTGATGGGTAAATAGAGGCATTTTAGCATTAGTTAGGTAATTAGAAGTGGGGTTGAGGTAGGAACTGGTCGTGTTAGATAGGTTTTATGTATTTTTTGAACAGTAGGGTTTTAGTATCTTTCTTGAAAGTTTTGTAGTCTTTGGTCGATGACAACAGAATGGTGATTTGTCTGTCCAGTTTAGCTGCTCTGGTGGCTATTAGGTTGTCATATAGTTTTTTTCATTTGACATTTTTGGATGGTGGGTGTGTGAAAAGTGCCTGGATGAGGAGGATTGAGTTAGTCCAGTTATTCCAGTAGGTTGGGCTTTCTCCGTTAATGGCTTTGAATAGTAGGCAGTAGAATTTGAAGTGTACTCTTGCCTGTATTGGGAGCCAGGGAGATTCATGGTATGTTTCTGTAATGTGGTCATATTTTTTCAAATAGTAGATGAGTCTTAGGGCTGTATTTTGTATAGTTTGTAATTGTTTTATCATGGTCGCTGTACATGGGAGGTAAAGTATGTTGCAGTAGTCTATTAGTCCAAGGACAAGGGATTGTACCAACAGTAGGAATTGTTTCCTGTCGAAGAATTTTCGGATTTGTCTTAGATTTTTCATGGTCAAGAATGATGCTTTTATTACCTTGTTGATCTGTGGTTGCATGGTACAGCCTCTGTCAATTAAGTTTTAGTGTGGGTTGAATAGGGTATGAGATCGAGTTTATTACTAGATTTGTTAAGGTAGGAGTTTTATTGTTAAGGTAGGATGAAGTTTGTTTTGTCAGGGTTAAGTTTTAGTTTGTGCTCTGTCATCCATGTTGCTACTGTTTCGAGAGTTCTGTATATTGTGCTTGTCATGGCAGGTTCTGGGTGGTCGAAGGGGAGGAGATAGTGATGTCATCTGCATAGCTGTATGAGGTTATGTCATGTTTTTCTAGGTAGAAGCTGAGGGAGGCTATGTATATATTGAACAGTGTAGGTGACAGGGGTGATCCCTGGGGAACTCCGCAGGGGGTTGAACCAGGGTTCTGATTTTTCTTGCTTCGTTCTGGATTGTAGGAAGCCTTTGAACCATGAAAATACCTTGTCTGAGATTCCAATGGAGTCTAGAGTTTGTATGAGAATGCCGTGATTAACCAGGTTGAAGGCTGCAGAAAGGTCTAGTTGTATGAGCAGGATTTTCTTGCCTGTACATAGGTATTGTCTGGCAGTGTCCATTAGTGTTCCTAGTAAGATCTCCGTGCTGTGGTTGGCTCTGAAGCCTGACTGTGTGGGGCGGAGTAGATTGTGTTTGTCTAGGTATGAGGTTAAGGTTTTGGCTTCCATCAGCTTAACGTACAGTGGGATTGACGCTACGGGTCTGTAGTTGGATGGTTGGTCTGTTGCTCCTTTGGGGTCTTTTAATATCAGAGTTATGATGATTTCGCTGAGTTCTTGTGGGAAATAATAATAACAGTTTATATACCACAGTACCATGAAGTTCTATGCGGTTTGCAAAAGATTAAAAGACGTTACAAATTGAATGAACTTAAGAGGTGAAAGAAAGTGGTTAATAGGTCAAGATAACCGTATTGAGGAGAGAGAGATGTACGGGTCAGCTGTCTAAATATTTCAGGAACAGATATGTTTTTAGGCGCTTCCTGAATTCCTCATAAGTAGTGGGCGAAAGCAATTGTTCTAGATCTTTACCCCATAATGCTGCCTGATGTGAGAGAAGGTGTTCATGGTGTTTTTTCAGTTTACATCCTCTAACTGGGGGGGGGGAAAACGAAGTTCGAGTGTGAGCTTCTCTTGTGTCTGTTGGCTGAGAAGGAGAAAAGGTCAATTATGTATTTAGGGGCTAGTCCGTATAGTATTTTAAAGCAGAGGCAAGCAAACTTAAACTTTATGCGTGATTCCATCGGTAGCCAGTGCAACTGCCGGTAGTAAGGTGTCATGTGATCAAATTTCTTTAGTCCGAAGATTAGTCTGACCGCTGCATTTTGCATTAATTGTAAACGTCGCATATTCTTTTGGGAAATGACCCTCTAATAGTAAAGATTGTATCCATTGTAGAAGCAGGGAACGGAATAATGTACTTGAGGTTTTCAGTAGGTATGGGGGGCAATGATTGAGGTCACAGGCTGCGTGGCTGTACAGATGAAATTGAATGAATCAAAAACAAAATTACTCTGGCTCGGCCCAAAATTAGAACACCTGCCCACCCTCTTCGCACTACCCTCAGGCGCTGCACTGCAGCTTGAGTTCTCAAGCAAGGTCCTTGGTATCATTATCGATTCTTCTCTCTCTCTCAATGACCACCTCAACTCCTTGGCTAAATCATGCTTTTTCAGCCTCCACATGCTGAGAAAGTAAGATCCTATTTTCGTCAACAACATTTCGCCGTCCTTGACCAATCCATCATCCTCTCCAAATTAGACTACTGCAATGCCATCTACTTAAGCATATCAAAAAAAAGTCTGCAAAGACTCCAGCTAATCCAGAATACTGCAGCCAAGTTGATCTTTGCTAAACGCATATCTGACCATGTCTCCCCACTCCTAGCCAAACTTCACTGGCTCCCAGTGATTTCCAGAATCCATTTCAAATGCTCCTGCCTGGCTTTTAAGATCATTCACGGCATCCTTCCTCCCTTAATCCCACTATCTTATAACTCCTCGAGTCCTGACTCTACCAGACTTGCCCAAAGGTATAAATTATCCTTCCCCTCTCTACACGGTATTCGCTATGTAGGCAAACTGGGAAAATCCCTTCTCTTCAGAATCACTTTGTCTTTGGAACGACCTTACTATCCCGCTGCGGAACCTGGGCTCCCTCCAATTATTCCGCAAGCAAGTGAAAACCTGGCTTTTCACTAAAATGTAATTCTATCCCCCCTTACTCTTCTCTTCTATATATAAGTTCATGTAAACCTTTTTTCCTTCTCTTCCTATAATTTAAGTTCTTGTAAACCGTGCCGAGCTCCACAACATCCATGGAGATGATGCGGTATATAAACTTAAGGTTTATTTTAGTTTAGATTGTTGAAGTCTGACCATTGTATGGGTGAGAAATGGGACCAAGTTCTATCTGCTGCGATTGGTTCTTTTTCTGTGGGGGGGAAATGAGATCTCTATGTGTGAGGGGGTTCCGTTGAATGTGGCTCTGATGTTTGCGATCTTGTTTTTGAAGTATGTGGCTAAGAGGGTGGCTGAAGGAGGGGTGGGGTTGCTGTTGGCAAAGTAGGATGTGGTGTCTGTGAGAACTTTTAGCAGCTGGAAAAGCTTTTTTGTCACTTGGGGTCCTTCTCCTATTTGTTTTGAGTAGTATGTCTTTCTTTTTTCTTTCAGTTCTTGTTTATATTTTCGGTTTGTTGCTATCCATGCTATTTTTGTGGATTCTTGGCTGTTTTTTCTCCATTTTCTTTCTAGTTGTCTGCATTGTCTTTTGAGTTGGAGTAGTTCGTTGTCGAACCACTTGTCTGATTTTCTGTGGATTTTAGTTTTGAGCTTTTCTGGGGCTAGTTCGTCTAGGGTTGCAGTACTTAGGTGGTTCCATTGTGAGATGAAGTCTTTGGGTATGTAGTGTTGGATTATGGTATCTGTTTTTGTCCAGAATGTGGTGGGATCTATATGTTTGCGTGATTTGTGAGTTGTTTGTTGAGTAGTTGGAATGCATTTGTTGCTGGACCAATTGATTTCAAAGGAGTATGTGTAGTGATCAGACCAAAGGGAATGGTTCCAATTACCGTTTGACATTTGGATCTCTGATTGTGTGGGCTGTTGGGACATGTAGGCTGCGATGTCTAGTTGGTGCCCTTTTTCGTGTGTGGTTTGAGGATCTAAGATTTTGTATGTTAAGGTCTCGAGATATGCTAGTAAGGTTTCTACATTTTTGCAGGATTGGTTTTCGAGGTGAAGGTTGAGGTCTCCTAGAAGTAGGTTGTAGGTTGTCGTTAGAGAGTTTCAATAAATAAATTCTTCAAATATTGGTTTAGCTGTATTCCAGTTACTTGGGGTTATGTAGCATAGAATGCATGTTAGCGTTCCTTTAAGTGATGTGCTTGAAAGTTGGCATGCTAGTAAGTCCATGTATTGGTTGGTTGTTTTGTCTTGTATTTTTAGGTTTATTGTTTTTCTGGCTATAATGGCAATTCCTCCTCCTCTTTTATTTTCTCTGCAGTACTGCTGCCCGATTCAGGAAAAAAATTTTTGATTCGATTCGATTCAGCCTACTGAATTGGTTTTTCGATTTGATTTTCCTGCCCAATTGGGGTTTTTTTTTCAAACATCCTGGTGGGTTTATTTTTTAGCCTCTTCACCCATTTTGCCTTTTCCTAACCACACTGGCGCTGTGGTGTAAACAAAATAAACACACAAAAAACACTTTTCCTCTCTCTGTTAAATCCTAGCCCACATTTGCGGTCTAACTCCAGCTCTGGCAGGATACACGTTTCAAATCTGACATATTGTAATCACAAAATGGAAAATAAAATTAGTTTTTCTACCTTTTGTTGTCTGGTTATTATTCAAATCTTGTTGGTCCCAGGTTCTGGTTGTCTTCTGATAACTTGCTTGCCAGGATCTCCTTCTTTCTTCTTTCTGTATGCTAACCATCCATCTGCCATCTCTGTCCTCCCCTTCCATTTCCCTTCCCTCCCCCGGAGGTCTGGCATCTTTCCTTTTTTTTGTCTCCCTCCACAGATCCACCTTTTCTTAACTACCTTCATCCAACATCTCTCCCTCCTACCCTACCACCCCAGGGTCCACCATCTCTCCTTTTCTTTTCCCAACTACCCTCCTTTCCAGTATCTCTAGCCCCCCTCCACACCATCCCTTATGTCCAACTTCTCTCCCTTTCTGTTCTTTCCCTCCCTAAATCCCATTGTCCATCATCTCTCTCCCTCTCCTCTATTTTTAGACCCATTATTTCTTCCCCCCCCCCCAAGTCCGGCATATGCACGTCTCTTTGAACCCCCTTCCCTCCCTCCGTGTACTTCTACACCAGGGCCCCCCTCCCCTGAAGGCCTGTCCCCCCATCCCTGAAGGCCTGCCTGTTCCCCCTGAAGGCCTATGCCACCATCCCTGGCCTGTCCCCTTTGAAGGCCTGTCCCCCCCCTTAAAGGTCTGCACCCCTCTTAAAGGCCTGTTCACCCGTTAAAGGTCTGCACCCCCCTTAAAGGCCTGCACCCCCCCAAGGCCTGTCCCAGCCCCTGAAGGATTGCCCCCCCCCCCGAAGGCCTGCCTGTCCCCCTGAAGGCCTATGCCACCATCCCTAGCCTGTTCCCCCTTTGAAGGCCTGCCCCCCCTTGAAGGCCTGGACCCCCCCAAGGCCTGTCCAACCCCCTGGACTGCCCAACCGAAGGACTGCCCCAAAAGACTGCCCCCCCCCCCGAAAGACTGCGCACCTCCCCCAAAAGACTGCGCACCCCCCCAGGAAGGCCACTGTGTTGTCCTGGCCTCCTCAATCCGTTTACCTTATTGCTGGAGCCTGCAGCCGAAGATCATGGTTACAGCGTCTTTGTGCTCTGAGCTGTTTCTTCCATTGCAATCCTGCCTCTGACATCAGAGGAGGGGCGGGACCGCAGCAGAGGAAACAGCTCAGAGCACAAAGACGCTGGAACCGCGATCTTCGGCTGCAGGCTCGGGGAGGTCAGGAGCAACACAGAGGCCTTCCAGGGGAGGGGGGGGGTGCGCAGTCTTTTGGGGAGGCCAGGAAGGAAGCTGAACTGCAGCACTTCCCGACTGACCCTCCCTCCTCGCCCTCTAAAACAGGAGCGGCAGTGGCCAGCCAGCAAGAGCAGCGCTGCCGCTCCTGCTTTAGGGGGTGAGGGGAGAGGGTCCGTATCGGAAAGACAATTTTTTTTTTATTTAAATTGATTTGAATCGATTCACCCAAAGTGAATCAGTGAACCGATTCGAATCTTGAATCAGTGAACCGATTCGAATCGTGAATCGGGCAGCACTACTCTGCAGACTAACGTATTTTGTGGCTCTTTGGGCAAATTTCAGTTATTCTAGGGTCCGAGTCAGAGGTGAGCCATGTTTTTGTGAGGAAAAGGCAATCTAAGTTATCTTCTTCTATCCAGTTTTTTATACGTTCTGTTTTAGGGCCTATGGCTCTGATGTTCACATATGCACATTTGAGAGTGGTGTATTCTATAGGTGTGTTGTGAGTTGTTTTTGGGTATATGAGTGATCTTTTGTGGGATTGTTTTTTGGTCTTCTATGGGTTTTTTGGTTTTCTACTTGTTGATTTTGGGGCGGGTTGGTATGCGTAAGGCTGTTGGTTTGAGTTTCTGCCAATTGTGAGATGTCTGATTGGTTGGGTAATTCCCTTGGAATTTGCTATGATTGGTATTGGATATATATTGTTTGCAGTTGCTTTCCAGTCAGTTAGGAGCAGGAATATCAGTAGGATTGCTTGCGGAAAATATGGTGATGTGGTCCTTATTGTGGTGTTACGTGTGGTGTGTATTTAATATATTGTGTATGGTGTGGGTTTGAGGAGTTAATCAATTCTAAAACTTTAATCGATTCTAATATAATAATAATAATAATAATTTTATTCTTATATACCGCCAAAGCCATAGAAGTTTGAGGCGGTTTACAGCAAGAAGCGCTGGACAATCAGCGAAGAGGTTACAGTTAAAGTCAGCGAAGAGGTTACAATCAAAGACAGCAATACAATCTTACATAATGAAGGAATATGAAAGCTATATAGTTCATTAGTTACTGGTTGGGTAAGCAGAGCTGAGTAGATTCTTAGTTAACAAATCGATTGAACAAGCTCGTTTTTACCAGTTTTCTAAAATTGAAGTAGGATGATGAGAGCGCGAAAACGTTACTAAGCCAATCGTTCCATTTGCCTGCCTGGAAGGCAAGAGTTCTGTCCAAGAATCTTTTATAGTGGCAGGCTTTTATAGTCGGATAGGAGAACAGATGTATTCTTCGTGTGGGCCTAAGATAACTTGCCAGATTGAAGTGGGAAACCAGGTAAGTGGGGGCTAGGCAAAATATTGATTTGTAACACAGATAGGAGAACTTAAACAGGATTCGCGCCTCTAGGGGCAGCCAATGGAGTTTTTGATATTAGGGGCTTATGTGTTCCCATTTCTTCAGCCTAAAGATCAGCCGAACTGTCGAGTTTTGAATGACTCTGAGTCTTAGGATAGATTTTTTGTAGGATCCCAAGTAAATAATGTTGCAATAATCGAGCAGGCTCAGGATGGAAGATCGAACCAGTAAGCGGAAGGATGGAGCATCAAAGTATTTTCTGATGGTTCCAAGTTTCCATATTATCGAAAAGCATTTTTTAACTAATAAATCTGTGTGAGCATTTAGAGTGAGGTGGTGGTCCAGGGTGACTCCCAGGATTTTAATGGAGTGGTCAATAGGGAAGTTCTGACCATTCAAGGAGATCGATGGGTCTCTGATTTTGTCATTGGGGCTTGCAAGGAAAAATTTAGTTTTGTTGGTGTTGAGCTTCAATTTGAAGTAGGTCATCCATAGTTCGATTTCCTTTAGAATGGATGATAGATGAATCTTAGTCTTGGAGGTCAGAGTAGTAACGCGAATAACAATGGTGATATCGTCCACATATATAGAATTTAACCTTTAGGTTTTGTAGTAAGTTCCCCAATGAGGCAAGGTAGATGTTGAACAGAGTGGGGGAAAGGGGAGAGCCCTGCGGGACTCCGCACGAGTTAACCCAACTAAAGGATTTTTTATTACTGTAGACTTGATATAACCATTTGCTCAAAAAACCCGAAAACCATTATAACACGTTACCTGAAAGACCAATTGACTCCAGACAGTCAATCAGAATAGCATGGTCAACTAGACCGAAGGCACTATTTAGGTCTAGTTGTAGAATAAGAGCACATTGACATTGCTGAAACAAGGCTGCCCTGTGAACTTCTAAAAGCTAAGTTACTCAGCATTTCATATTCTGCTCTTTTCAATGGTTTTCAGCATTATATCTGCTTAATTTCTCTTCTCCTCCCTGTTTCTTACTAAAAAAAAATATAAAAAAGCACAAAAAAATAAATCCTTCTCTTTCCTCTGTTAAATCTTATTTCCTCTTCCTGCATTTTTGTTTAAAATACTGTGTTTTAGGTGGTATAGAGCCTATATTTCTGGTGCCTGTGGCTCAGGGTGACTAAAGTAGGGAAAATCCTGTTATAAATCCTGTGTTTTAGGGTAGCACTGATAGAACCTGCATTTTTGTTTAAAATACTGTGTTTTAGGTGGTATAGAGCCTATATTTCTGGTCACTTCACAACCAATCAAGTCACTTCACAACCAATTAAGATGACCTTTATTCTATGCAATCACTGTGGTGCTTTAATTCCAAGACATACTATTTGGAGGCTTAAGGCTTGCCCCATCTGTCTTCAACTTGCCAGTATTAAGGAGGAGCTCTGCAAACTTAAACAGGAATTGAATACAATTAAAGCAGCTTCCATCACTCCACAAAATCATACCAACTTACCATCTCTACCTCAAAGAATAAAACAGCCCAGGAATAAATGGGTCACAGTAGGCTCAGGAAGACTGCGACATATAACACAGAAACATCCACCTTCACTAATATTACCTCTACAGAATTCCTTCGCTCCACTAGTGCACTACGATACTCAGGAAAACAGAAGGGAGGTGGGACTTGAACCAATGAAGGAAACTCAAGAGAACAAGAGCATCCTAAGTACAAATAAAAAAGCCAAAAACAGAAAACTATTACTGTTGGGGGATTCCATCATCAGAGGCATTAACCTTGGAACACAGGGCGAGGAGACCAAAATAGTGAAATGTCTTCCAGGATCCTCAGCTACCAGGAGTTCCAGGCAAATACTGACTATAATTAAGGAAGAAACTAAGGATTTTAACACTGATGTTGTTATCCATCTGGGAACAAATGACCTGGCCAACAACTCCACACTTGCAGCACAGAAAGCTTTTCGGGAGCTTGGTGAGGGCGTGAAACCTTTTGTAAAGACTTTAGCTTTTTCTGAAATACTGCCTGCATATGGAAAAGGAGAGCAAAGAGTGAAAAACACAGAGGACTTTAATAGATGGCTCAGAGCCTGGTGTCATCAAGAAGGCTTCAGGTACATAGGAGGATGGGGAAATACATGGAAGGACAAGAAGCTATATTGCACTGATGGGCTACATATTACTACAGCAGGAAAAAGAAACCTTGCAGAGAAATTTAGACAATATTTTTCTAGGCATTTAAACTAGAAGGTGGGGGTGGTGTATGTACGAAGGACAATTATAGAGACAACCCCCGGCAAAAGAAAAGATGTGATAGTAGTAAAGGCTGCAACATAAGCAATATCAGCAACTCATTTCTTAGTATTGCAACGGAAAGTGAAACGACACAAAAATCCATACGAAAAAGGAGATTATCGCTGAAAAATAGCTGGAAAGCGATGACCACAAATGCTCGCAGTCTAAGCAGCAAAGTTCATGATCTGCAAGCCCTGATATTAGAGGCAGATCTAGATATTGTTGCTATCACAGAGACATGGTTCATTGAATCACATGGATGGGATGCAAACATACCGGATATAAACTTTTTAGGAAGGACAGAGATGGTCATAAAGGTGGAGGAGTAGCTCTCTATGTAAAGATCAATATCCAAGCGACCGAAATGCAAGGGACCTGGGGAGAGGAAGAAGCGATATGGATTGCTCTGAAAAGAGAAGATGGAACTTCTATCTACGTGGGTGTAGTCTACAGACCTCCGACTCAATCGCAGCAAATTGATAAGGATCTGATTGTGGATATCCAAAAGTTTGGAAGGAAAGAGGAGGTTCTGCTGTTGGGAGATTTCAACCTGCCGGATGCGGACTGGAATGTTCCGTCTGCGGAATCGGAAAGAAGTAGGGAGATTGTGGATGCCTTTCAAGAGGCTCTGCCCAGACAAATGGTGACGGAACCCATAAGGGAAAAAGTGATATTGGATCTGGTCCTCACAAATGGAGAGAGTATCTCTAATGTTCGAGTGGGTGCTCACCTGGGTAGTAGCGATCATCAAACGGTTTGGTTTGATATAACGGCTAAAGTGGAGAGTGGCCGCACGATATTTAACTCCTAGATTTCAAACGTACGGACTTTAATGCAATGGGAAAGTACCTGAAGAAAGAGCTGTTAGGATGGGAGGACATAAGAGAAGTGGAAAGACAGTGGTCTAAGCTGAAAGGAGCGATAAAAATGGCTACGGACCTTTATGTGAAGAAAATCAATAAAAACAAGAGAAAAAGGAAGCCGATATGGTTCTCCAACCTAGTGGCTGAGAAAATAAAGGCGAAAGAGTTGGCGTTCATGAAATATAAAAAAACCCAAGAAGAGGAGAGCAGAAAGGACTACAGGGTGAAGCTGGAAGAAGCCAAGAGAGAGATACGTTTGGCGAAGGCACAGGCGGAAGAACAAATGGCTAAAAATGTAAAAAAGGGAGATAAAAATTTTTTCAGATATATTAGTGAAAGGAGGAAGATAAAAAATGGAATTGCTAGGCTAAAAGATGCTGGGAACAAATATGTGGAGAGTGATGAGGAGAAAGCAAATGTGCTAAACAAATACTTCTGTTCTGTGTTCACAGAAGAAAATCCTGGAGAAGGACCGAGATTGTCCGGCAAAGTTACACGAGAAAATGGAGTAGATTCTGCGCCGTTCACGGAGGAGGGTGTTTATGAGCAACTTGAAAAACTGAAGGTGGACAAAGCGATGGGACCAGACGGGATTGATCCCAGGATACTAAGGGAGCTCAGAGAGGTTCTGGCGAGTCCTATTAAAGACTTGTTCAACAAATCTCTGGAGACGGGAGTGATTCCTGGGGATTGGAGGAGAGCGGATGTGGTCCCTATTCATAAAAGTGGTCACAGGGATGAAGCAGGAAACTACAGGCCGGTGAGCCTCACTTCAGTTGTTGGAAAAATAATGGAAGTGTTGCTGAAAGAAAGGATAGTGTATTTCCTTGAATCTAATTGGTTACAGGATCCGAGGCAACATGGCTTTACAAAAGGTAAATCGTGCCAAACGAACCTGATTGAATTTTTTGATTGGGTGACCAGAGAGCTGGATCGAGGACATATGCTAGATACTTGGATTTCAGCAAAGCCTTTGATACAGTTCCTCATAGGAGGCTGTTGAACAAACTTGAAGGGCTGAAGTTAGGACTCAAAGTGGTGAACTGGGTCAGAAACTGGCTGTCGGACGCCAGAGGGTGGTGGTTAATGGAAGTCGCTCGAAGCAAGGACAGGTGACTAGTGGAGTCCCTCAGGGTTCGGTGCTGGGGCCAATCCTGTTCAATATGTATGTAAGTGACATTGCTGAAGGGTTAGAAGGAAAAGTGTGCCTTTTTGCAGATGATACCAAGATTTGTAACAGAGTAGACACCGAAGAGGGAGTGGAAAATATGAAAAAGGATCTGCAAAAGTTAGAGGAATGGTCTAATGCCTGGCAACTAAAATTCAATGCAAAGAAATGCAGAGTAATGCATTTGGGGATTAATAATAGGAAGGAACCGTATATGCTGGGAGGAGAGAAGCTGATATGCACGGACGGGGAGAGGGACCTTGGGGGTGATAGTGTTCGAAGATCTAAAGGCGAAAAAACAGTGTGACAAGGCAGTGGCTGCTGCCAGAAGGATTCTGGGCTGTATAAAGAGAGGCATAGTCAGTAGAAGGAAGAAGGTGTTGATGCCCCTGTACAGGTCATTGGTGAGGCCCCACTTGGAGTATTGTGTTCAGTTTTGGAGACCGTATCTGGCGAAAGACGTAAGAAGACTTGAGGCGGTCCAGAGGAGGGCGACGAAAATGATAGGAGGCTTGCGCCAGAAGACATATGAAGAGAGACTGGAAGCCCTGAATATGTATACCCTAGAGGAAAGGAGAGACAGGGGAGATATGATTCAGACGTTCAAATACTTAAAGGGTATTAACGTAGAACAAAATCTTTTCCAGAGAAAGGAAAATGGTAAAACCAGAAGACATAATTTGAGGTTGAGGGGTGGTAGATTCAGGGGCAATGTTAGGAAATTCTACTTTACGAGAGGGTGGTGGATGCCTGGAATGCGCTCCTGAGAGAGGTGGTGGAGAGTAAAACTGTGACTGAGTTCAAAGAAGCGTGGGATGAACACAGAAGATTTAGAATCAGAAAATAATATTAAAGATTGAACTAGGCCAGTTACTGGGCAGACTTGTACGGTCTGTGTCTGTGCATGGCCGTTTGGAGGAGGATGGGCAGGGGAGGGCTTCAATGGCTGGGAGGGTGTAGATGGGCTGGAGTAAGTCTTAACAGAGATTTCGGCAGTTGGAACCCAAGCACAGTACCGGGTAAAGCTTTGGATTCTCGCCCAGAAATAGCTAAGAAGAAAAAAAAAAAAAAAAATTTAAATTGAATCAGGTTGGGCAGACTGGATGGACCATTCGGGTCTTTATCTGCCGTCATCTACTATGTTACTATGTTACTGGTACCCTGACTGAATAAGGTGTGGAGGAAGTACAATAGTGATGCCATGACAGTTTCGGTGCTGAATCCAGAGCGGAAACCAGACATTGTCGTGCAGTATGCTAAATTTGTCCAGATACATTACTAGTTCCTGGTTGACCAGTCCTTCCATTAACTTGACGAAAAAGGGAGTGCTCGCAATTGGTCGGTAATTAGATGTCTGTTTGGTAGATTCTCTAGGGTTTTTTACGATTGGGGTGATCAAAATCTGGCCTAGATCCTCAGGAAAAGTACCGGATAGTAAGAGAGAAGAGAGCCAGTTTTATAACTTGGCTTTGAAGGAGTGGTGCGACTTTCATAATGTTTGGGGGACAGCAGTCTAATCTGCAGTTGGAGACGGCGTATTTCGCGTAATATTTGGAGAATTGTTGCCAGGATGGAGTAGTGAAGATATTCCAGGCCATATTTACTCTAGGGTCATCTTTGTGTTGGGCAACCGGGTAGTTCAAATGGTTGGTTGAGGAGCCCGCTAGATTTGATCTCAAATTGATGATTTTTGTTGTTGAAAAATTCTGCCAGTTCATCTGCACATGGTGGGGAATCAAGGGTAGAATGAGATAGGGCCTGTATGTCATAGAGATTGTTGACTAATTCAAAGATATTTCTACTGTTGGTGTTCGGCGATCCGGTTTTTTGGGCGTAGAAGTTGGAGCGCTTCTTTGTTATTAGTTTTTTGTATTCATTTAATTTTAGTCTCCAATTTGACCTCCCCACACTGTCCCCTGATTTCAACCATTGTCTTTCAAGTTTCCATAACTCCTGTTTCATATTTCCTAACTCGGTATCGTACCAGCCATCCAGATTCTTGTTTCTTATTTTTCTTAGTTTAGTGGGGGCCATTTTGTTTAATAACTGCGTACACTTGTTGGTCCAAGAGTCCGCCGAGAAGGAGACTGAGTCTGGGCTAGAAGTTAAGTCATAGTGTGACCAGAATTCTGTTGGGTTCACTCTACCTCTGCTAGCTACCATTTTATTATGTCTTTTTGCCACTTTGGGTTTGGATGGGGAGCGTCTTACTTGCCAGCTGAATTGGAAACTGCATAAACGGTGGTCTGACCATAGAGAGTTGGTCCATATGGCTTGGTTCCAGTGAATCTTGGGATTGGTTGGTTCTTTGGTGGAAAAAGTGACTATAACTAGCTGGTTGCATTTTGATGGGTCTTTTCTGGGGGCGGCACAAAGAAATCAAGTGAAGAAATGAAGGAAATTAGATCTTTGGAGTCACCCTGTTCTGTCTGCTCTAGGTGAATATTTAGATCGCCTATTAGGTTGTGTGGGCCTAGTGTAGAGTTTGTGAGGAGGAATTCGTAGAAAAAGTCTTTGGCAGCGGGCCATTTCTTAGGCGGAATGTAGAATAAGATAATTATTAGCGCGTCTTCTAACTGATCTGTCCAGAGTTTACAGGACATGATTTCAAGGTCCGCTGAGGAATTTGAGCTAGGATTGTGGACTTGAATGATTCTTTTAAGATGCTGGCTAATCCTCCCTCTTTACCTCTGCTTCTAGGTAGAGATAAAATTTTGAACCCAGGATGGAGACAGTCGCATATAATAATGTTGTTATCTGAGACCAACCAAGTTTCTGTTAGAAGAACAAAATCGGGGTTGGTTTCTTCCAGCCAGTTTTTGACCAGCTGTGACTTATTCCTAATAGAGCGTATGTTTAAATAGAAACCGTGAAGAATTTGATGGTAAGGAGCATCGGTGGTTACAGAGTAGGTAATCTTTCTCAGTTTCCGTTGTCTTTTACAGTGTGGTCTGCTAGGTTTATGTGAGGGGGGTACGACCGGGATTTGGAAGGGACCCCATTCAGAGCAGTCGTATAGAGAAGGATTATCAGCTCTAAGGTGGTCTGAGTTAGCAGGGCGAGACCTTATGAGTACTGGGATAGGGATAGCAAAAAAATGCAGCAACTAACCTGCTTTTGTAGCAGATCCAATAGACCATAAGGACCCAAATCAAATAATTAGTTAAGAAAGCCATCTTATATAGAGTGGTCCAAGAGACTGAAAGGCTTAAAAGAGGTAAAGCTAGTAGATCAAATCATGCAGGGAATGGGTAGGAATTGACGAGTAATCATGCAGGTATTTTATGTGGAAAAGTCAAGCTAAAGGATTAGCTGGAGTAGTCATGCAAATACTTATTAGAGTTTTTCCAGTCCGTGGGCCTGCAGGGATCTTCCAGGGCAGAAGTAGAGATCTCTAAATCAGTAACATAGTAACATAGTAGATGACGGCAGATAAAGACCCGAATGGTCCATCCAGTCTGCCCAACCTGATTCAATTAAAAATTTTTTTTTTTTTCTTCTTAGCTATTTCTGGGCGAGAATCCAAAGCTTTACCCGGTACTGTGCTTGGGTTCCAACTGCCGAAATCTCTGTTAAGACTTACTCCAGCCCATCTATACCCTCCCAGCCATTGAAGCCCTCCCCTGCCCATCCTCCTCCAAACGGCCATGCACAGACACAGACCGTACAAGTCTGCCCAGTAACTGGCCTAGTTCAATCTTTAATATTATTTTCTGATTCTAAATCTTCTGTGTTCATCCCACGCTTCTTTGAACTCAGTCACAGTTTTACTCTCCACCACCTCTCTCGGGAGCGCATTCCAGGCATCCACCACCCTCTCGTAAAGTAGAATTTCCTAACATTGCCCCTGAATCTACCACCCCTCAACCTCAAATTATGTCCTCTGGTTTTACCATTTTCCTTTCTCTGGAAAAGATTTTGTTCTACGTTAATACCCTTTAAGTATTTGAACGTCTGAATCATATCTCCCCTGTCTCTCCTTTCCTCTAGGGTATACATATTCAGGGCTTCCAGTCTCTCCTCATACGTCTTCTGGCGCAAGCCTCCTATCATTTTCGTCGCCCTCCTCTGGACCGCCTCAAGTCTTCTTACGTCTTTCGCCAGATACGGTCTCCAAAACTGAACACAATACTCCAAGTGGGGCCTCACCAATGACCTGTACAGGGGCATCAACACCTTCTTCCTTCTACTGACTACGCCTCTCTTTATACAGCCCAGAATCCTTCTGGCAGCAGCCACTGCCTTGTCACACTGTTTTTTTGCCTTTAGATCTTCGGACACTATCACCCCAAGGTCCCTCTCCCCGTCCGTGCATATCAGCTTCTCTCCTCCCAGCATATACGGTTCCTTCCTATTATTAATCCCCAAATGCATTACTCTGCATTTCTTTGCATTGAATTTTAGTTGCCAGGCATTAGACCATTCCTCTAACTTTTGCAGAACCTTTTTCATATTTTCCACTCCCTCTTCGGTGTCTACTCTGTTACAAATCTTGGTATCATCTGCATCAGGCGCAAGTTGTTGAGAGGAACTTGTAGAGGTATGTGGAAGTTCTGCGTAGCAGTCCCCGAGTAGCTGGGGGGGAGAAGATGGTGGCGGAATTAGTGTCTTTCGCCCGTTGTATGGATGTGTCAGGCTACAGGTGGTGGGGAGCTGGAGCAAGGGAGATTGGGTATGCTCTTAGCCGGCGCGCCGAACGGCTAAGCGCCGTTCCCTCCTCAAACTTGAATGCTCCCGGCAAGGTAGAGGCGGAGCAAGCTCACACGCCCAGATGGGGGAAGGGGGCCGCCGCAAAGCTCCGTGCAGGAGCCAGCCCGATCGTCGGTAGACTCGGAGGGGGGGGGCCGCTGCAAAGCTCCGTGCAGGAGCCGACTCCAAACGAGGAAGGATCCATCGAGGAGGCCATTCCCTCCTCAAACTTGAATGGTCCCGGCATGTTGAGTTTCTATTCTAATATTAATTTGTCATTTACTGGTAATAGTTCGCATTAGTCAGATTTTTAAATTCAACCAACATAGGCTTAAAACTTTCATCTTATGGTAATAGTTCGCATTAGTCAGACTTTTATATTCAACTAACATTAGCTTTAAACTTTTAAATTCAACTAACATTAGCTTTAAACTTTTAAATTCAACTAACATTAGCTTTAAACTTTTAAATTCAACATACATTAACAGATTTTAAGATTTTTAAACTTTTTGGTTTTTTAAGCTTTTAAATTTTCAATTTTTTTTTTTTTCTAAAGCTATAACACGTTGTTATACTTATCAGGTGGTTTTGGTATCAGTCTTTCCGTCTCTCCGCTTTGTTTCTTCATAAAGACGTGTACCAGCCTTGTTAGGTCTGCTGGGGTTAGATCTGTAAGGACTAGGCCAGTCGTGAGTGGTAGGTTGCTGCCAATAAATCAGGAGGTATAGTCCAAGTTTATGATCTTGTGAGCGCTACAGGTCTGTTGCTTCATCAGGTCGCTTCACAAAGGCGCGCAGTAAGGCGCATGTGCCTTTGCCGTGCACCTTAGCCGGCGCGCCGAACGGCTGGGCGCCGTTGGCGCTTCTCGTTTTAAAGTAGCCCCCGCTGGTTCGGGGGAGGGGCGGATTAACTTGCGTGTAGGATCGGGCTCCTGCTTCCCTCTGCCTGCCCATTCATAGTAACATAGTAGATGACAGCAGATAAAGACCTGAATGGTCCATCCAGTCTTCCCAACCTGATTCAATTTAAATTTATTTTTTTTCTTTTTTCTTCCTTGCTATTTCTGGGCAAGAATCCAAAGCTCTACCCGTTACTGCCGAAATCTCCGTTAAAACCTACTCCAGCCCATCTACCCCCTCACAGCCATTGAAGCCCTCCCCAGCCCATACTCCAACATATGGCCATATACAGACACAGACCGTGCAAGTCTGCCCAGTACTGGCCTTAGTTCAATTTTTAATATTATTTTCTAATTCTAGATCCTCTGTGTTCATCCCACGCTTCTTTGAACTCAGTCACAGTTTTACTCTCCACCACCTCTCTTGGGAGCGCATTCCAGGCATCCACTACCCTCTCTATAAAGTAGAATTTCCTAACACTGCCTTTGAATCTACCACCTGTCAACCTCAAATTCTGTCCTCTGGTTTTACCATTTTCCTTTCTCTGGAAAAGATTATGTTCTACGTTAATACCCTTCAAGTATTTGAACGTCTGAATCATATCTCCCCTGTCTATCCTTTCCTCTAGGACAGAGATCTCAAAGTCCCTCCTTGAGGGCTGCAATCCAGTCGGGTTTTCAGGATTTCCTCAATGAATATGCATTGAAAGCAGTGCATATTCATTGGGGAAATCCTGAAAACCCGCCTGGATTGCGGCCCTCAAGGAGGGACTTTGAGACCCCTGCTCTAGGGTATACATATTCAGGGCTTCCAGTCTCTCCTCATACGTCTTCTGGCACAAGCCTCCTATCATTTTCGTCGTCCTCCTCTGGACCGCTTCAAGTTTTCTTAAGTCCTTTGCCAGATTCGGTCTCCAAAACTGAACACAATACTCTAAGTGGGGCCTTACCAATGACCTGTACAGGAGCATCAACACCTTCTTCCTTATACTGGCTACGCCTCTCTATATATAGCCCAGCATCCTTCTGGCAGCAGCCACTGCCTTGTCACACTGTTTTTTTGCCTTTAGATCTTCGGACACTATCACCCCAAGGTCCCTCTCCCCGTCTGTGCATATCAGCTTCTCTCCTCCCAGCATATACGGTTCCTTCCGATTATTAATTCCCAAATGCATTTCTTTGCATTGAATTTTAGTTGCCAGGCATTAGAGCATTCTTCTAACTTTTGCAGATCCTTTTTCATATTTTCCACTCCCTCTTCGGTGTCTACTCTGTTACAAATCTTGGTATCATCTGCAAAAAGGCACACTTTTCCTTCTAACCCTTCAACAATGTCACTCGCAAACATATTGAACAGGATCGGCTCCAGCACCGAACCCTGAGGGACTCCACTACTCACCTTTCCTTCCTCCAAGCGACTTCCATTAACCACCACCCTCTGGCGTCTATCCGACAGCCAGTTTCTGACCCAGTTCACCACTTTGGGTCCTAACTTCAGCCCTTCAAGTTTGTTCAACAGCCTCCTATGAGGAACTGTATCAAAGGCTTTGCTGAAATCCAAGTAAATTACATCTAGCATATGTCCTCGATCTAGCTCTCTGGTCACCCAATCAAAAAATTCAATCAGGTTCATTTGGCACGATTTACCTTTTGTAAAGCCATGTTGCCTCGGATCCTATAATCCATTAGATTCAAGGAAGTACGCTATCCTTTCTTTCAGCAACACTTCCATTATTTTTCCAACAATTGAAGTGAGGCTCACTGTGACCACTTTTATGAATAGGGACCACATCCGCTCTCCTCCAATCCCCAGGAATCACTCCCGTTTCCAGAGATTTGTTGAACAAGTCTTTAATAGGACTCACCAGAACCTCTCTGAGCTCCCTTAATATCCTAGGATGGATCCCGTCTGGTCCCATCGCTTTGTCCACCTTCAGTTTTTCAAGTTGCTCATAAACACTCTCCTCCGTGAACAGCGCAGAATCTACTCTATTTTCTTGTGTAACTTTGCCAGACAATCTCGGTCCTTCTACAGGATTTTCTTCTATGAACACAGAACAGAAGTATTTGTTTAGCACATTTGCTTTTTCCTCATCAGTCTCCACATATCGGTTCCCAGCATCTTTTATCCTAGCAATTCCATTTTTTATCTCCTCCTTTCACTAATATATCTGAAAAAATTTTTGTCTCCCTTTTTTACATTTTTAGCCATTTGTTCTTCCGCCTGTGCTTTCGCAAGACGTATCTTTCTCTTAGCTTCTTTCAGTTTCACCCTGTAGTCCTTTCTGCACTCCAATTCTTGGGGATTTTTATATTTCACGAACGCCAACTCTTTCGCCTTTATTTTCTCTGCCACTAGTTTGGAGAACCATATCGGCTTCCTTTTTCTCTTGTTTTTAGTGATTTTCTTCACATAAAGGTCCGTAGCCATTTTTATCGCTCCTTTCAGCTTAGACCACTGTCTTTCCACTTCTCTTATGTTCTCCCATCCTAACAGCTCTTTCTTCAGGTACTCAACCATTGCATTAAAGTCCGTATGTTTAAAATCTAGGACTTTAAGTAACGTGCGGCCGCTCTCCACTTGAGCCGTTATATCAAACCAAACCGTTTGATGATCGCTACTTCAAACGTGAGCACCCACTCAAACATTAGAGATACTCTCTCCATTTGTGAGGACAAGATCCAATATCGCTTTTTCCCTTGTGGGTTCCGTCACCATTTTTCTGAGCAGAACCTCTAGAAAGGCATCCACAATCTCCCTACTTCTTTCCAATTCCGCAGACGGAACATTCCAGTCCGCATCTGGCAAGTTGAAATCTCCCAACAGCAGAATCTCCTCTTTCCTTCCAAACTTTTGGATATCCACAATCAGATCCTTATCAATTTGCTGCAATTGAGTCGGGGTCTGTAGACTACACCCACGTAGATAGAAGTTCCATCTTCTCTTTTCAGAGAGATCCATATCACTTCTTCCTTTCCCCAGGTCCCTTGCATTTCGGTCGCTTGGATATTGATCTTTACATAGAGAGCTACTCCTCCACCTTTTTGACCATCTCTGTCCTTCCTAAAAAGTTTATATCCCAGTATGTTTGCATCCCATCCATGGGATTCACTGAACCATGTCTCTGTGATAGCGACAATATCTAGATCTGCCTCTAACATCAGGGCTTGCAGATCATGAACTTTGTTGCTTAGACTGCGAGCATTTGTGGTCATCACTTTCCAGCTATTTTTCAGCAGTAATCTCCTTTTTCGTATGGATTTTTGTTTCGTTTCACTTTCCAATGTAATACTAAGAAATGAGTTTCTGATATTGTTTATGTTGCAATCTTTATTACTATCACACCTTTTCTTTTGCCGGGGGTGATCTCTATAATTGTCCTTCGTACATACACCACCTCCACCTTCTAGTTTAAATGCCTAGAAAAATATTGTCTAAATTTCTCTGCAAGGTTTCTTTTTCCTGCTGTAGTAATATGTAGCCCATCAGTGCAAAATAACTTCTTGTCCTTCCATTTATTTCTCCATCCTCCTATGTACCTGAAGCCTTCTTGATGACACTAGGCTTTGAGCCATCTATTAAAGTCCTGTGTGTTTTTCACTCTTTGCTCTCCCTTTCCATATGCAGGCAGTATTTCTCTTTTTAAAGTAGCCCCCGCTGGTTAGGGGGAGGGGCGGAATAACTTGCCTGCAGGATCGGGCTCCTGCTTCCCTCTGCCTGCCCGCTGGTATCGATTCTCTTTTTATAGTAGCCCCCGCTGGTTCGGGGGAGGGGTGGATTAACTTGCCTGCAAGATCGGGCTCCTGCTTCCCTCTGCCTGCCCGCTGGTTTTGATTCTCTTTTTAAAGTTGTACCCGCTATGTAATGTGTATATGTGTAATGATATATAAAGGTATATGTGTAATGATATATAAAGGTAACAGATATGTATTTTATGAGCCGCAGCAATTATCTAAATTTATTTCCACACAGTCCATACCTGCTTCATGAGATTTGTACTTCAGTTAATCTGCTCATTGAAATTGCTCGGGGGCTATCAAGTGCCATCTTTATTTTCCTAATGTTGCCTTTGATAGTAAAAGTTTATTCAGTCATATTATAGCTCCGTCCCTCTTACTGTGGACTAACTAACTTTGGAATGTATTATTTTACTGTTATATAATGAATGTATTATTTTATTGTTATATGATGAAAATACAATAAAGAATTAAAGTATTAGAAAAAGGTAAAGGAGAGAGGGGTGGTTGTCCGATGCACAGGGGTAGGGGGGATGGAGTTGCATGGCGGTAGGAGAACATGGGCATCTTTCCTGCTGCTGAGGGGATGATAGGGAGTGTGTTGCTTGGTGGGGAGAGAGTGGGCATCTTTCCCAGTGTTGGGGTGCATTTTGCACCAGGATAAACCAGAAGAGGAAGACCTGCCTTTTCGAAGAGGCAGGTCCAGCTGGCGGGAGAGACTAAGCATCCATCCGGCCAGCCATCTATGTAAGGTAAGGTGGAGAGAGCAGTGGTCAATGGAGGCATGGGGGTGTTGTGTGGCAGGGGGAGAGAGTGGACATCTCTCCCACTGCCAAAGAGATGTTGCTTGGTGGCGGGAGAGCGTGGGCATCTCTTTCACTGCTGAGGGGGCATGGGGGGTGTTTGTCGTCAGGAGAGATTGGGCATCTCTCCTACTTCTTGCTGTCGGGAGGCTGTTGCTTGATGGCAGGAGAGCGTGGGCATCTCTCACAACGCCAAGGAGGTATTGGGGGGGGGGGGGGTTTGGCGGTGGGAGAGAATGGGCCTTTCTCCTGCTGTCCGGGGAGGGGGGGGGGAGTTGCTTGGCAGTGGGAGAGTCAGCATCTCTCCTGCTGTTCAGTGGAGGATTGCTCGACTTTGGCGACTCAGTTTGTTGTTGGTTGGGGTTTTTTGTGTTAATTCTGCACATGTGCCCATCGCTATCACCAGCGACAGGCATATGCAAATTTAGCGAATATTCGCTATTCTCCGCCAACCTCATTTGCACAAGCGTTTTTGGAAGAATGACTCACTTTTTAAAAATTATTATTATAACAGCAGCGACAATGGCCTATCGGTGTTTTACATGGATTTTTGAGAATCTTGGCCTAAGTGTTCAATCCCTTCACGTAATCAGGGATGCATAAGAACATAAGCAATGCCTCCGCCGGGTCAGACCATAGGTCCATCCTGCCCAGCAGTCCGCTCCCGCGGCGGCACCTGTCTGAATCACCAGAAGGGGCCCCCTTGCCACCTTGGTTTCCCATTGAGTCCTATCTTCCCATCGAAGTCCTAACCCTCCGGTCTTGCACATGCATGACCTGGTTGGGTTTCTATACTTATTACCTGGTTAACTTTCTATACCTGTGTTACATCCCAGCACCTCTCTCAGTATCCCACGATCCCTTTATCCCTCAGGAATCTGTCCAATCCCTGTTTGAATCCTTGTACCGTACTCTGCCTGATCACTTCCTCCGGTAGCGCATTCCAAGTGTCCACGACCCTTTGTGTGAAAAAAAACTTCCTTGCATTTGTTTTGAACCTATCTCCCTTCAG
Source organism: Geotrypetes seraphini (assembly GCF_902459505.1). Lineage (NCBI taxonomy): Eukaryota > Metazoa > Chordata > Amphibia > Gymnophiona > Dermophiidae > Geotrypetes > Geotrypetes seraphini. The sequence goes on along the minus strand of NC_047085.1, from coordinate 271,413,786 downwards.
TTTCTCCGAATGCCCCCTCGTACCTGTCGACCCCTTCAGCCTGAAGAATCTGTCCCTATCCACCCTCTCTATGCCCCTCATGATCTTGAAGGTCTCTATCATATCTCCCCTGAGCCTCCTTTTTTCCAGAGAGAAGAGCCCCAGCCTATCCAACCTCTCGGCGTATGGGCAGTGTTCCAGCCCTCTTACCAGTTTCGTTGCTCTCCTTTGGACTCTCTCAAGTACCGCCATGTCCTTCTTGAGGTACGGCGACCAATATTGAACGCAGTATTCCAGATGTGGACGCACCATCGCTCGATACAATGGCATGATGACTTCCCGCGTCCTGGTTGTTATGCCCCTCTTTATGATGCCCAGCATCCTGATGGCTTTTTTCGAGGCTGCTGCGCACTGTGCAGATGGCTTCAGTGATGCATCCACCAGCACACCCAAGTCTCTCTCAAGACTGCTGTCTCCCAACAATGCCCCCCCCCCAATTTGTAGTTGAACAATGGGTTCTTTTTCCCTATATGCATGACCTTGCATTTTTCCACGTTAAAGCGCATTTGACATTTGTTTGCCCAGTCTTCCAGCTTGCCCAGGTCCCTTTGCAGGTCCTCACACTCCTCCCTGGACCTAACTCTGCCGCACAGTTTGGTATCGTCTGCAAATTTTATAACCTCGCACTTTGCCTCCTTTTCCAGGTCATTGATAAATATGTTGAAGAGTAACGGTCCCAGCACCGATCCCTGTGGCACACCGCTCGTGACTCCCCGCCAGTCAGAATATTGTCCCTTTACTCCGACCCTCTGCAGTCTACCCGACAACCAGTGCTCGATCCATCTCTGCACATCCCCTCCCACCCCGTGGTTCCACAGCTTCCTAAGCAGCCTTTCATGTGGCACCTTGTCGAAAGCCTTTTGAAAATCGAGGTAAATGATGTCTATAGGTTCCCCATTGTCCACCCGACTGCTTATTCCCTCAAAGAAGTACAGAAGGTTCGTTAAGCATGACCTTCCCTTACAGAATCCATGCTGGCTTGTTCTCAGTAGGCCATATCTCTCGATGTGCTCGCAAATACCGTCCTTGATCATAGCTTCCACCATCTTCCCTATAATTGAAGTCAGGCTCACCGGCCTGTAGTTCCCAGGGTCACCCCTCGATCCCTTTTTGAAGATAGGTGTGACATTCGCCAATTTCCAGTCCTCTGGTACCTCTCCAGTTTTCAAGGATAGGTTGCAAACATGTTGGATTGTGCCCGCTATTTCTTGTCTTAGTTCTTTCAGAACCCTTGGGTGGATCCCGTCCGGGCCCGGCGATTTGCCGCATTTTAACCTGTCTATCTGTTTGAGGACATCCTCCTTACTTACCTCTATGTGTTCCAATTTTTCAGCCTGTTCCCCACTCATGAGCTCCTCTGAGTCCGGTATATTAGATGTGTCTTCTCTCGTGAAAACCGACGAGAAGAACGTGTTCAACCTCTCAGCTACCTCTTTATCCTCCTTAATCACTCCCTTCCTATCCCCATCGTCCAACGGTCCCACCTCCTCTCTCGCTGGTCGCTTCCCCTTTACGTAACTGAAGAATGCCTTGAAGTTTTTCGCCTCCCTGGCCAGCCCCTCTTCATATTTCCCTTTTGCTTTTCTAACCTCTCAGTGGCATTCCTTTTGGCATTTCCTGTGCGCCTGGTGATTTTCCTCCGTTGGGTTCTTTTTCCATCTCCGGAAGGATACTTTTTTGTCATTTATTGCCCTCTTTACTTCTGTTGAGATCCAAACCGGGTCCTTTGACCGCTTGTTCTTGCCGCCTTTCCTGAAACTGGGGACGTGCATTCTTTGTGCTTCCTGCAGGGTGTCCCTGAATAGGGTCCAGGCGCTTCCTAGTCTCCATCCTAAGGATGTTTCTGAGCTTCCTCCCCACCATTTCCCTCATAGCAACATAGTTCCCTTTCCTGAAGTTGAGCGCAGTTGTTGCGGTCCTCCTTACTGTGGGTGTCCCCCTTTCTAATGTGAATCTGATCGCGTTGTGGTCACTGTTGCCTAGTGGTCCTCCCACTTCTACCCCTCTTGCAGGCCCCCCTAATCCGTTTAGGATGAGGTCAAGAGTAGCACTCCCTCGCGTCGGTTCCCTGACTAGTTGCTCCATGAAGCAGTCCCTCACAGCTTCTACAGATCCTGTTTCCCTAGTGCAGTTGGAGTGACCCGTACTCCAGTCAATCCCCGGGTAGTTGAAGTCCCCCATCACTGTTACACTTCCAGTCCTGCATTCTTGTCTCAGTTCAGCTTCCAAGTCATGTCCGACTCCTTCTGGCGTACCAGGTGGGTGATAGTACAGCCCCAGTTTTATGCCTGCACCCTTGTTTCCCGGCAATTTGACCCATAGCGATTCCAGCCCCTCTGCCTTCTTTGGCAAATCCATCCCAACCGAGTAGATAGAGTCCTTTATATATAGTGCTATGCCTCCCCCTTCTTGTGGGTCCTGTCCCTCCTGTAGAGCTTGTACCCCGGCATCGCCACATCCCATTGATTCTCCTCTGTCCACCATGTTTCTGTAATTCCAATTATATCCAGGTCCTCCCCCTTGGCCACGACCTCTAGTTCACCCATCTTGGCCATGAGGCTTCTTGCATTTGCGTATAAGCACCGCAGGTCCCGTCGTTTTTCCTCCACCTCCGTATTTACCTGGGCCGCCTCCCCTTGAATTTCGGGCAGTTCTCCTGTTCCCTGTGCTTCTGCTTTGCCCTCAGCCTTTACCCTCGTAGCTTTCGGTTTCCCCACATTCCCGCCACCCCGCTTTTCCTCCGGGTTTTCTAGACCTACCGGCCCCCTCCTGGGCTTTCATCCCTTGAGCCTCCGTTTGATCCCCCTCGCCTTGTGGCACCCCTATATTGCCCTCAGCTTTCGCCCTTGTGCCACCCAGTCCCCCTGTGTCTCCATGCCCCTTAGTCTCCTCCCAGCAAGCTCCCTTTACCTGATGTTTCCCTCGCTGTCTGATCATAAGATCCACCGGTCTCTCTACTTCCTCCTTGCAGTCAGCCCGTTCAGCATCTGTTCTGGATACTGTTGTCCGAAGCGTCAACATCAGATCAGCTGTCGGCTTTCCCCCTCTCCTCAGTTTAAAGCCCTCTCGATCTCCTTCCTCACATTGGCTGCCAGTAATCTAGTTCCCGCTGTGCTCAGGTGCAGGCCGTCCCGCTGGTAGAGCTTGCTCTTTCCCCAGAAGGACGTCCAGTTCCTCACAAAGTTGAAGCCCTCCTCCTGGCACCATCTCCTCAACCATGCATTCACAGCCTGGAGGTCTGCCTGCAAAATCCAAACTATTTTTTGAGCATGTGCTCCTCCTACCTTAGACAGAGAGATAGTAACCTCTAAAGTTCAGTCCCAATGCCAAGCAACTATACCTGAACCAAACCATGACAAAATAAGGGGGGCACCGGGAAACCTCTCCGGCAATATAAACAATTTCTATTATGGTCTGCTCTGCAACATATAAAAACAAGTAATTAACAGTCAAAAGACAACACAGAAACATTGAGGAACAATGTAGAACTAAACTGCCATGTGCAGCGAGCACCCACATGAATGCCATAAGTAAAAAGCATACTCACAGAAGAGTGAATTCCCCACAGGACCTGCTGACTAGCTGGAAGATCCTTAAGCCTGTAAGGAGAATAATCAAGGCATAAAGAAGCAGGTGATTCCGAACAACTGAGTGCACACAGAGAGGGCAGGCTGTATGGAATCCTGCAGGGAATAACAGAAATAAGATTATTGAAAGTAAAAACCTAATCTTCCATTCTGTTACGTTCCTTCCAGATTCCATACGCTAGGTGATGTCCCAAAGCAATAGCAGCATCTAGGAAGGGGCAGAAGAGCCTGACCGCAACATCGAGGTCTCAAAAGCGGCATCAGAATGAGCCGCCAAATCCACTTGGTAAAACTGGGTAAAGGTATGAAGAGAGGATCTCGTAGCCGTCCTGAAAATTTCATCTGGATGGATCGCTCGAGACTCCACCCATGATGAAGCAACACTTCTAGGCGAGTGGGCCTTAAGAGAAACTGCCAGCTGTTTGCTGCAGGCAATGTAGGTCGTAGAAATGGCCATACGAATCCAAAGGGCAATCGAGGACATAGAAGCTGGTCTACCTTGCCAAGATGAAGTAGTCGGGAAAAAGACAGTGTTCTCCCTAGCGCCTTTTAGCCGGGCGTTCTGCCCGGCTGTCATCTGGAAGGTGCCACTGCTCAACATTTTTTTTTTTTTTTTAAACCCTCTCACCGGCTTGGGGATTCAAATCGCTATAGGCTAAGGCGGGAGATAGGGCAGCGAATCAAAGGAAGGGAGGGAAAGAAGCTTGCAATTTGCTTAATTCGTGCCTTCCTCACTGCCGAATCCTGCCTACTTTGTTTTCACGGAGGCAGGACCCGGCAGCGAGGAAGGCCCGAAGCAAGCAAGTTGTAAGCTTCTTTTCCTTCCTTCCTTTGATTCACTGCCCAATCTCCTGCCTTAGCCTGTAGCGAATTGAACCCATGGTCTGGAGGCGTGTGGCTGCGTGCGCTCTCCCCATAGGTGTGGTTCACCATGCACGGGGAAAGGCCCAGGCTAGTAGCAGCAAGCGCTGCTGAGCACTGCTTCCACCTCCCCAGCCACCACTAAGCAAGTTTTGGGCTGGTTCTGTGCACAGCCCCCACCTCTGGGATGGCGCTGCTCTCCTCTCTCTGCCGCTGGTACCCTCCTGCTGGTGGCAGCATGTCCATGCAACCCACTCCTTTGAGTCCCCTGAGTTGGTTTGCATGGCTGAGGTCACAAAAGGTAACGGCAGGAACCCTGGCGGGTGATATGGCACACTGTGGGGAACAGTGGCTGAGGGAGGGCATCTGACTCTTTTTGTCTGCCCTGTAGGAAGAAAATCCGCAAATCCCCCCCCCCAATATAAGTTAGCTCAGTTTTGCTGGCGCAAGTAACCAACTTGGCAAGGTAAGTTGCCAATCCATTTCTGAGTCCAAGGTAAGTACACACTGCATTTCCGAGTCAGAGGTAAGTACACATATTGCAAACAGTATTATAGGAGTCCAATTAGCTCAAGCAGGAATATCTACACAGGGACATAGCAAACATAAGGTATGGAGGGCTATGTATGTTAATGCCCACAGTTTGGGCAATAAGACTCTGGAATTAGAGACAGAAATGAGGATCGCCGACCTAGATGTGGTGGCGATATCCGAGACTTGGTTCACGGACTCCCATGGGTGGGATATGGCTATACCGGGATACAGCTTACTTCGGCGGGACAGAGAGGGCAAAATGGGAGGAGGGGTAGCACTATACACTAAAGAGGACATCAAAGTTACCAAAATCGCAGATGTCAAGTACACCGGGGAATATCTCTGGGTGAATTTGGCTAGGGGGAAGGACAAATGCCTGTATCTTGGTTTAGTATACAGACCTCCAAGACAACAGGAGGACATGGATATAGAATTAGTCGAAGACATTGAGAATATCACTTTGCGTGGAGACACAGTATTGTTAGGAGACTTCAATATGCCTGATGTGGATTGGAACAATCTTTCCGCTACGACCAGCGGCAGCAGGAAGCTATTAACCTCTATAAAGAGAGCGAGACTCAGACAAATGGTATTAGAGCCCACTAGGGATCGGGCGATACTAGACCTAATACTCACCAACGGAGAAAGTGTCACAGAGGTTTCAGTAGGCAATACGTTGGCCTCCAGTAACCACAACATGATATGGTTCAACCTCAGGAAAGGTTTCACTAAGTCAAGCACAACTAACCAAGGTCCTCAACTTTAAGGGCACAAACTTTGAAAGCATGGGAGATTTCGTCCATCGGGCACTGCAAAACCATGCCGAAACAGATAATGTAGAGGTAATGTGGTCAACTCTGAAATCAACCTTACACGAAGCAACCAACTGCTACGTCAAATCAGAAGAAACAATAGACCACAGTGGTTCTCTGCGGAGATCTCAGACCTCATAAAAAAGAAGAAAAGAGCGTTCATCATCTACAAACAATCAGGGAAGCGAGAATCCAAGGAAGACTATCTGGCCAAGTCAAAAGTGGTCAAAACGGCAGTCAGGGAGGCCAAACTCCGAATGCAGGAGAACCTTGCGAAGAACATCAAGAAGGGCGATAAATCCTTCTTCCGGTATATTAGTGACAGAAAAAGAAACACAGATGGGATAGTACGCCTTATGAAACTCGACGGGAACTATATAGAATTGGACTCCGACAAAGCCAAACTTTTAAATGAATACTTCTGCTCGGTCTTCACTTGCGAGGCGCCGGGATCCGGCCCTCAGCTGCCGAGGGAAAACTCGGAAGACCAGTTTTGAAATTTCGAGTTTACGCCCGGTAGTGTCTATGAGGAGCTATCAAGACTCAAGGTGGACAAAGCTATGGGACCGGACAAACTACACCCCAGGGTGCACGGGGAGTTGAGCGACGTTCTGGCGGAACCTTTATCCGCGCTCTTTAATCTTTCCCTAAGTACAAGAAGAGTCCCGTTGAATTGGAAAATGGCTAACGTCATTCCACTCCACAAAAAGGGATGCAAGACGGAAGGCTGAGAATTATAGACCGGTGAGTCTCACATCGATAGTGAGTAAACTTATGGAAACACTAATCACACGCCAATTGGATACGATCCTGAATGAAGAGAATCTATGAGAACCTCATCAACATGGTTTTACGAAGGGAAGGTCCTGCCAATCAAATCCGATCAGCTTCTTTGACTGGGTAACAAGAAAGCTGGATATAGGGGAGTACCTGGATGTCGTGTACTTGGACTTCAGCAAAGCGTTTGATAGCGTCCCACACCGCAGGTTATTAAGCAAGATGGGTTCAATGGGACTGGGTGAAACATTAACCACATGGGTTAGGGACTGGCTTAGAGGTAGACTTCAGAGGGTAGTAGTAAACAGTACCCTCTCCGATACGACGGAGGTGATCAGCGGAGTGCCGCAGGGCTCGGTCTTGGGCCCAATCCTATTTAACATCTTCGTAAGAGACTTGGCTGAGGGGCTTCGAGGTAAAATTACATTATTCGCCGATGATGCCAAACTATGCAACATGGTAGGCAACCGCAAAACAGATGAAAGCAAAGTGCCCGACAAAAGCTCAATGCCCGACAGTATGACGCAGGACCTACTCCTGCTGGAGCATTGGTCAAAGACTTGGCAACTAAGTTTCAATGCCAAAATAATGCAAGGTCATGCGCCTTGGCGGCAAAAATCCATGCAGGACTTACACCCTAAATGGTGAGATCCTAGCAAGGACTGTAGCAGAACGTGACTTGGGGGTGATCATTAGCAAAGACATGAAGACTGCCAATCAAGTGGAGAAAGCTTCATCCAGGGCTAGACAAATCATGGGCTGTATCCATAGAAGTTTCGTCAGCCGTAAGCCCGAGGTCATAATGCCATTGTACAGATCCATGGTGAGACCCCATCTGGAATACTGTGTACAATTCTGGAGGCCGCATTATCAAAAAGATGTGCTGAGAGTTGAGTCGGTTCAGCGAATGGCCACCAGGATGGTCTCAGGACTCAAGGATCTCCCGTATAAGGAACGACTGGGTAAGTTGCAGCTGTACTCACTCGAGGAACGCAGAGAGAGGAGAGACATGATTGAGACATTCAAATATGTCACAGGCCGTATCGAGGTGGAAGAGGATCTCTTGTTCCTTAAAGGACCCACGGCAACAAGAGGGCATCCGTTGAAAATCAGGGGTGGGAAATTTCATGGCGACACCAGAAAATATTTCTTCACCGAAAGGGTGGTTGATCACTGGAATAATCTTCCACAACAGGTAATTGAGGCAAGCAGCGTGCCAGATTTTAAGAAAAGATGGGATTGGCATGTGGGATCTCTTCATGGAGGTAGTTAGGGGGTGGGCCATTAGTGTGGGCAGACTAGATGGGCCGTGGCCCTTTTCTGCCGTCATGTTCTATGTTTCTATGATCTGTGAAGCGAACTGATATAGAAACAGTAAGGGCAGACTTTAAAGCTGGCACATAGGACTGCAGTACCACTTTGGACAAACCCAATTCGAATAAAAGAAAAATAAACAACAAAAATAGGTCCTTTTGGAAAGTGTGCAGGGTTGTTTTTTTTCATTACCTTTTCTGTTTTTGTATTTTATGAAAAGGAGTTTTGATTTTCCAAAACCATTGAATACGTTTTATGTATTTTCCACCATTGCTTACCACCAGTCCATTAAGATATTTTAATGTGTACTGTGTTGACCTTGTAAATAGAATACTATGATGCCATAATACCCACTGTTAAATTAATATTTTTGCTGCAGTCAATGTTTATTTCTTATGTCTGATTTATACTTGCTATAACCTTTTTGGGTGAATTTTTTTTTCTGAAAACACAGCACATAAATCCAAATAAATAAGCCAATAACAAGATCTGGCCTCTAATGTGTTTGTCAAGTTTTAATCTATGTATCTTCTAAGTCCCGTAGGTACATTAATTTGACTGTTGTACACAGTGTTTTTGCCACTTCCCCTCATTATATTTTGTTTATGATGTTGGCTTCTCTTGTACTTTTACTTGAATTGGTTGGTAATGAGGTGAAGTAGCCCTATATTTCAGGCTAGAAACTACCAGGCCTGGCATGTCACCAGAAAAAAAAATCATGTATTCCAATCCAATCCAATATCTTGTATACTGGGTCATCCCAACTATGGGGTTCGATTTGGTTCACACAAAGTTATTGAAAGGACAGTAAAGCAAATAATTGGACAAGAAAGTCATTAATTGCAATCCCTTATTTATCATTTAAAGCTTTCTGAAATAGATAGGTCTTTAAAGTTTTTCGAAAGATTATCAGAAAAGGGAAAAGTCTAATTTCTGTAGGAAGATCATTCCAGATTTTTACAAAAGAAAAAGCCAAAGAATGATAGATCCACGAAGGCAGGACCAGAAGCAAGCAAGAGCAGCAAGATGTAAGCTTCCCTCCCTTCCTTTGACACCCTCATTGCCCTATCTTCTGCCTTAGTCTATAACAAGTTTTGAATGCTGCACTGCTGACGGGTATGTGAGATAGGGAAGGGGAAGTGGGGGAAGAGAAATGCTGCTGCTGCTGCACCCAATTGGGGGGGAGCGAGGGAAGGAGGGAGAAGGAAGACCAGGGAAGGGAGAAGAGAGGAAAGAGAGATGTCAAGACCATGGGAGGGAGGGAAAGGAAATACCAGATCATGGAGTGGGGAGGGATATATGTCAGGGCATGGGGGGGGCTGTAGGAGATGGATGCCAGACCAGGGGAAAGGCAGGAAGGGAGGGAGGGAGGGAAAGAAAGGAGATGCCAGATAATGGAGGGGAGGAGGAGATGGAAGGAGAGGAGAGAGATGCCAGGGCATGGGGTTGAGTGGGAAGAAAGGAAGGAAAGGAGAAGAGAGATGCTGGAGCATAGGGGAGGGGGTGAAGCTGAAATGAATCATATACAAAGGAGAGAAAGGGTACAGGATATAGTTCACAGGTGTCAAAGTCGGTCCTCAAGGGCCACAATCCAGTCGGGTTTTCAGGATTTCCCCAATGAATATGTATTGAAAGCAGTGCATGCAAATAGATCTCAGGCATATTCATTGGGGAAATCCTGAAAACCCGACTGGATTCCGGCCCTCGAGGAGGGACTTTGACACCCCTGATATAGTTTATTGAAGGGACATAGAAAGATGGATGATGCCATATGGAAGAGAGAGAGGGTAGACTGTGGATGGAAGGGGTGGAGACAGAGAGATGGCAGAGGCTGGGTGGAAGGGGCAAAGAGAGGGCAGATGTTCCATGGAAGGGAGAGAGGACAAATGCTGAATAGAAAGAAGAGAGCAAAGAGAAGATGATTAAAGTAGAAACGACAAAAAGTAGAAAGAATTTTTTTGTTGCTTTACATAGACTCAAGTAGTATTGTAACTGTACTGATAAAAGTTTATAAAGAAGAAATGGAAATAAGACAGTTTTTTCTGGACTAAACCCCTTTGCTCAGGTCAGGACAGAATACCATAACATTGTACTGTTACATTGTACTGTTTTAAAGAAAGATTTGGCCTCTGAAAGCTCATTGAAAAATGGAATAGTCCAATAAAATGGTATTTTCTTATTTCTCGTTATTTGTTTTATTTATATTTGTTAATTTGTAAAGTGGTGATTGTTATGTATCACCTTTTTAAAATTTACATTTACTGTATTTATATTTTGCACAGTATTAAGGGATATGTGTCACTGTTTCTGTGGTGTTGCATTGTATGTAAATCTGGTTTCTTGGCAGTTCAGTTTTTTGTCTACATATTTCTATTTTTAGTTTGTGATTATTCCATATTGGGCAAGTGTGTATTAAAAGGACCATGGTTTTCTGTTAGCATCGACTATACAGAACTGATTGTTCAGGATCTGGCTTGTTTAGTTTTACAATGTGTTTGTTGGGTTCTAGTGTTCACTGCAGTGTTTAAGATGCTCCCTTTTCCTAGGTGCATCCTTATTGTGTAACTCAAGGATTATTACTAAAAATAACTTTTTTATATTGAGGAGGGGGTTGTTAAAAAGTGATCAGTACTGGCTGTCATATATACTAGGCACGCCACTAGATTTAATGACCCTATTCTAACCACCAAATTTCCGCATCCCGCCCCACCCGGCTACTTTTTCATGCCACCCGGCTGGAAAAAAATTCTGGGGAGAACACTGCAAAGAGATAATCAGACAGTCAAAAGTTATTAGTCTTCTCCAAACAGTAGAGCAAGACTCTCCTGATGTCCAACATGCATAAAATCTGGTCTTTTCACTCTGATCCCAGGAAGAGAAACAGGCAAACGAACCTCCTGGTAGACATAGAAACATAGAATATGACGGCAGAAAAGGGCCTTCGGCCCAACAAGTCTGCCCACTCAAATAACCCTCCCCTCTAAGTTCTTCTTTGAAGTGAACCCACATATTGATCCCATTTGTTCTTAAAGTCAGTCACGTTATTGGCCTCAACTACCTGAAGTGGAAGATCATTCCAACGGTCAACCACCCTTTCGGTGAAGAAGTACTTCCTAGTGTCACCATGAAATCTCCCACCCCTGATTTTTAGCAGATGCCCTCTTGTCACCCTAGGTCCTGTAAGGAAAAAGATGTCTTCTTCCACCTCAATACGGCCAGTAACGTATTTGAACGTCTCTATCATGTCACCCCTTTCTCTGCGTTCCTCGAGAGAGTATAGCTGCAACTTACCTAGACGTTTTTCAAATGGGACATCCTTGAGTCCTGAGACCATCCTGAGTCCAGAAATCACCTTTGGAAGAAAAAAAGGTACTGTATGGAGACCCACTCCCACTTCTGGGATCTATAGAAAAGGTTCCCTGCATGAAAGAGCCTGAGGCTTTGAAATACGCCATGCCGAGACAATGGCAACCAGAAAGACAGTCTTGATTGTTGGATCCAGAAGAGAAGCATCCATTAGCAGGGGTGTCAAACTCAATCACATAAGGGGCCGAAATCTAAAACATAGGCTAAATCGCGGTCCAAATTTTTTATTAAGATACAGTACTTGGTAGAAGTATAGATCCTTCTTCACCCTGAGACACCATTTCAGTGATTCACCTGATAGATGTTACCATATTTAATTCAAACTTTATTTAGATAGTCATTCTAGGCCAGCAGTCTCAAACTCGTGGTCACGGGCCACATGCAGCCCCCCCCTCTCCGGGACTATTTTGTGGCTCACGGTCTGTCCTCTCCACTCCACAAGTTTTCCAATTGTGAATTGGAGAGGACAATCGCATACAGACTGCAAATATTTGACTGCTGTAATTGACTTGTGTCTCTGCAGCAAATGTCGGCGAGGAGCTGCCGTGTTGCATTGTGCAACTTGTGGTCTCAGCCTCCCTCATCCCCCTTTCATCTCAGATCCAGAGCGCACGGCTCACTCTGCCCTGCAGCTCACACACAAGCACCGGAACTGAGCAACGAGGCATCCCAGGCTGTGGCAGCGGTTGCAGAGTAGGGCTGTAGGCCTTTGTCAAGTATGTAAAAAATGTGGTGTTTCTTCACATAGGCTTTAGTTATTGCAATTATCTGTCACACAGAAATTTTTTTTTTTTTTTTGAACCACCCACTATGATTTCTCCTTTGGTGGTGTTTCTTCACATATGCTTTGAAGAATATGGATAGTGAAATAAAAGGAACTGTTGAATATGTGAACATATGGCAATGGATGTATGTTATGTTCATAGAATAAAAGAATGATTATTATCTTGTGCTTTGACGGAGACTTCAGTAGTTGGAACCTAAGAACAGTACCGGGCAGAGCTTTAGATTCTTGCCCAGAAAGAGCTAAGGAGAAGAAGAAAAAAACAAAAACTCAACAAATTTTTAGAATGAATCAGGTTGGGCAGACTGGATGGACCATTCGGGTCTTTATCTGCCATCATCTACTATGTTACTGTTAGACAAATGAAAATATGTAAGTGTGTGCAGCGTGTGGGAGCCATGATGAGTGGGTAGTGAATATAGGATATAAAAGTGTCTTGATGGAAACAAATGTGTACGTCACATGTGGGAAGATGAGAAATGATGAAATCAGTATGAGTGGCAAATAATAAAAAAGTGAAATGCAATAAATTAAGGAATAAACCAAAGCCTATGTGAAGAAACCACCACAGGAGAAATCATAGGGGGGGGGGGTCAAAAAAAATGTGTGTGACAGACAATTGCAATAAACTGTATTGCAATTGTCAAACATAAATTTTTTTGACCCCCCTATGATTTTTCCTGTGGTTCCACTTGTTTGTTTCTCTGCCATGTCAGCTTCCCAACGGTTCTATTCCGGTCATCCAATATCTTCCTTTCATTCCTCAATTTATTGCATTTCACTTTTTTATTTGCCATGCATACTTATTTCACCATTTCTCATCTTCCTTAGCAACAGCAGCAGATGAATCCAGAGACCAATGGGATAGCACACATCTACCAGCAGGCGGAGATAGAGAAACTGATTAACAGGTCCTATTGGCTGGCACTCCTCCTCTATCTTGAGTATTCTCTATCTCCCAGCAGGAAATGGTCGCTATTCAACTAGCTCCTGAATTCTGGCTGTGACTGGAAAATTATTTTCTCCTGTTGAGGTTTCTCTTCGGTGAGACAGTGGTGTCCGGCTGAACAGTGCCGGCTTTAGGGGTTACACCTGAGCCCTCCCCCCCAGGTCCCTGCTTCACCCTCCCTCCAATGATAGAGGGTCTGACTGGGTCTCGATTTTTTTCTTCTTTCCCTTCTCTGTTTAAATAAAAAAACAAAAAAAGGGAGACCACATTTGCTCCATTCTGCCCTGTTAGTGCTGCACAACCAGCTCTTACGGGCTTCAACTGGCCCTAACAACAAGGAGATTAGATCAAACCTAGGACAATCCACTCTTAGTAACATAGTAACATAGTAGATGAAGGCAGATAAAAACCCGAATGGTCCATCCAGTCTACCCAACCTGATTCAATTTCAATTTTTTTTTTTTTATTTTCTTCTTAGCTATTTCTGGGCAAGAATCCAAAGCTTTACCCGGTACTGTGCTTGGGTTCCAACTGCCGAAATCTCTGTTAAGACTTACTCCAGCCCATCTACACCCTCCCAGCCATTGAAGCCCTCCCCTGCCCATCCTCCTCCAAACGGCCATACACAGACACAGACTGTGCAAGTCTACTCAGTACTGGCCTAGTTCAATATTTAATATTATTTTTTGATTCTAAATCTTCTGTGTTCATCCCACACTTCTTTGAACTCAGTCACAGTTTTACTCTCCACCACCTCTCTCAGGAGTGCATTCCAGGCATCCACTACCCTCTCCGTAAAGTAGAATTTCCTAACATTGCCCCTGAATCTACCACCCCTCAACCTCAAATTATGTCCTCTGGTTTTACCATTTTCCTTTCTCTGGAAAAGATTTTGTTCTACGTTAATACCCTTCAAGTATTTGAACGTCTGAATCATATCTCCCCTGTCTCTCCTTTCCTCTAGGGTATACATAGTCAGGGCTTCCAGTCTCTCCTCATATGTCTTCTGGCGCAAGCCTCCTATCATTTTCGTCGCCCTCCTCTGGACCGCCTCAAGTCTTCTTACGTCTTTCGCTAGATACGGTCTCCAAAACTGAACACAATACTCCAAGTGCGGCCTTACCAATGACCTGTACAGGGGCATCAACACCTTCTTCCTTCTACTGACTATGCCTCTCTTTATACAGCCCAGCATCCTTCTGGCACCAGCCACTGCCTTGTCACACAGTTTTTTTGCCTTTAGATCTTCGGACACTATAACCCCAAGGTCCCTCTCCCCGTCCGTGCATATCAGCTTCTCTCCTCCCAGCATATACGGTTCCTTCCCATTATTAATCCCCAAATGCATTACTCTGCATTTCTTTGCATTGAATTTTAGTTGCCAGGCATTAGACCATTCCTCTAACTTTTGCAGATCTTTTTTCATATTTTCCACTCCCTCTTCGGTGTCTACTCTGTTACAAATCTTGTTATCTGCAAAAAGGCACACTTTTCCTTCTAACCCTACAGCAATGTCACTCACAAACATAATGAACAGGATCAGCCCCAGCACCGAACCCTGAGGGACTCCACTACTCACCTTTCCTTCCTCCGAGCGACTTCCATTAACCACCACCCTCTGGCATCTATCCGACAGCCAGTTTCTGACCCAGTTCACCACTTTGGGTCCTAACTTCAGCCCTTCAAGTTTGTTCAACAGCCACCTATGAGGAACTGTATCAAAGGCTTTGCTGAAATCCAAGTAAATTACATCTAGCATATGTCCTCGATCCACCTCTCTGGTCACCCAATCAAAAAATTCAATCAGGTTCGTTTGGCACGATTTACCTTTTGTAAAGCCATGTTGCCTCGGATCCTGTAACCCATTAGATTCAAGGAAGTACGCTATCCTTTCTTTCAGTAATACTTCCATTATTTTTCCAACAACTGAAGTGAGGCTCACCGGCCTGTAGTTTCCTGCTTCATCCCTGTGACCACTTTTATGAATAGGGACCACATCCGCTCTCCTCCAATCCCCAGGAATCACTCCCGTCTCCAGAGATTTGTTAAACAAGTCTTTAATAGTACTCGCCAGAACCTCTCTGAGCTCCCTTAGTATCCTGGGATGGATCCTGTCTGGTCCCATCGCTTTGTCCACCTTCAGTTTTTCAAGTTGCTCATAAACACCCTCCTCCCTGAACAGCGCAGAATCTACTCCATTTTCTCGTGTAACGTTGCCAGACAATCTCGGTCCTTCTCCAGGATTTTCTTCTGTGAACACAGAACAGAAGTATTTGTTTAGCACATTTGCTTTCTCCTCATCACTCTCCACATATTGGTTCCCAGCATCTTTTAGCCTAGCAATTCCATTTTTTATCTCCTCCTTTCACTAATATATCTGAAAAAATTTTTGTCTCCCTTTTTTACATTTTTAGCCATTTGTTCTTCCGCCTGTGCTTTCGCCAGACGTATCTTTCTCTTAGCTTCTTTCAGTTTCACCCTGTAGTTCTTTCTGCACTCCTCTTCTTGGGGATTTTTATATTTCACAAACGCCAACTCTTTCGCCTTTATTTTCTTTGCCACTAGTTTGGAGAACCATATCGGCTTCCTTTTTTTCTTGTTTTTATTGATTTTCTTCACATAAAGGTCCGTAGCCATTTTTATCGCTCCTTTCAGCTTAGACCACTGTCTTTCCACTTCTCTTGCATTACTCCAAGATTCTACTGACCAGATAAACTGTCTATCTTTCAGTACTTTTTCTAACTTCAGACTCCCACCTTTAACAAACCTCTTCAAAGTCTTTCTACATTCTGGGATTCAAGGGCAAGTTGGATGCACATCTTCTTGCAAATCACATTTGGGGATACGAGTAAATAAGGTTTCTCAGCAGGGAACACCTGGCTTGGCCTCCGCGGGTCGCCGGACTGGATGGACCTAGAGTCTGATCCGGCGAAGCCATTTCTTATGTTCTTAATCTATAAATGCTCCCAACAATCCAACAGAAACCATTCCTCCCTTATTTCTCAAGAAATTCTTTTCTTTCTTTGGTCCATTTTTATTAGAAATGGTGACTAAAAGTCTTACCATTAATCTTGTCCCTAAAGCCTGGAAATCAGCCCTGGTCTTCCCAAAACTAAAAAACCAAAATCTAGACACAACATTACCAGCAAACTTCTGTCCTATTGCTAACCTTCCTCTCATCATTTCTAAACTAACGGAGAAAATAGTACATAACCAGCTACACCCGCATCAAACTGGCTTTCGCTCTAATTACTCTACCAAATTATCTTTACTAGGTCTCATCACTACTATACACTACTTTCTTGACCACCGAAAATCTGTCCTTCTTCTCTTGACCTGTCTGCAGCATTCAATACTGTTGATCACTTTCTTCTCATTGATCGTCTTAGAAACTGTGGCATCACAGGTTCAGCCCTTTCATGGTTCACATCTTACTTTAATGAACATAATTTTAAAGTTCACTCAAAAGAGGAAACCTCACCACCTATAGTTTCAAACTTACGATGTCCCACAAGGCTCTATTCTCCTTTACTATTTAATATCTTTATTTCTCCTCTCCTCACTCTAGTTCAGTCTATTGGTTTCACGATTTTCGCATATGCAGACAACATTCAACTACTTCTCCCCGTTGATTCTTCAAACATATCCGAAATACAAGAAATTAACACTAAACTGGATAAAATCAGTGATTGGCTTCATGCAAACAAACTCTCCCTCAATATCAACAAATCCTGTGGTTTTACTTTTTCCAACCAAAATCAATGAAATAATAACAGGAAAGATCCTCATCAAATCTTACCCTGTAAAAATGGAAACAAAAATAAAATTATTTGGTGTAATCATAGACAAAGATTTAACTTTTCATGATCAGATTAGTTCTGTGGTAAAAATCTGCTTTTATAAACTCCGGCTTATTCGCTCTTTAACTTCTATTCTCGAAACCAAAGCTATTACAACCCTTGTTCATTCACCAGTTATCTCTATCTTGATTACTGCAATTCTCTTTACAACGGAATTCCCCAAAAAGAATTACGACATCTACAACTCATTCAAAACACGGCAATAAAACTCATACATAAGTTAGGGAAATATGATCATGTAATCCCCTTCTGAAAGAAGCCCACTGGCTACCTATCACACACCACATTACCTATAAAACACTTATGCTGGTCTTTAAAATTAAACTTTTGCGTCTACTACCCTTTCTGGACAAACTCCTTATCCCTTTCTGCCCCTCTCGGATTCTTAGATCAGCAGATCAAAACCTACTATCTGTTCCTTCTATTAAGGAATTCTATTACATCGGGAAATCCAATTTCTCTGTAGTCGCCCCAACTTTATGAAATGCCATGCCATGCCAACTTCGCCATGAAAATCTTCTTGATAAATTCAAGACTAATCTAAAAACGTTCTTATTTCAAGATGCATTCCACAGCTCCTGAACTTCTCATCACTAAGCCTGCCAACCGCTTTTAAGAAGCGACCCTATCCCTAATGTTTTATTCCTCTCCCTCTCTTTAACCCCCCAATTTTTTTTTTCTCTCCTAACAATGTAACTTTACCCCTCCCCTTTTCTTCTCAAGCCCCACTCTCATGTTTGTTATTGTACAACGTCTTCAATGTTCACCTCCCCCCCTTTTATAAGTATTATTTTAATTCTTTATCTTATCTTAGCATTGTAAACCGGCTAGATACTTGTTGTTGGTCGGTATATTAAAAATAATAAAACTTGAAACTATGTGTTTTTTACTGTTGTTTGAACTTCAAGTTCTGTTTGGGGGTCTTAGAACTGTGGGTTCGGTCAATATACGTTTAAGGAATGGATATTTTATTGAGGCTAAGTTTTATGACTAGAAATCCGTTGAGGGAGCCGGGACTTTCCCGCCCTTTGCATGCACGCGCTTGGTTTCCTTGATAGTTACAGCGTGGTAGTAGCGGTGCAATTTCATGCTCGCACTTGTTCTCCTCGTTGGGTTTCAGTGCAGCAGTAGTGGTCCTGTTTATTCTGAGGCTCTCTTTCGTCGGTGTTTGTCACGGCCATGTGCAGCTGATTGTGCAGGCGCCGGTTAATTGTAGCGCGTATGAGATAGGACATGTTTTTTCCGGCGCTGTGGAAAGCACCGCACCATTCTAGTTATTCCCCGAGTCTGATTTTCTTTCTATTCAGGCCACAGCAGGGTAAATTTTGTGGGGCTTGAATCTGACTATGTTTCTAGGAGCGTTGATGCAGTGGCCACGTGTCGGCGAGATTCAGGCACGCGCTTTGGCCTCTGGCGATGGCAGGAGAGCTGCAGCATTCGGGTAGTTTATTTCCAGCTGACTTTGCTCAGGGTATGCTGCGGCTTCTCTCCTTTCCGGTTCAGACAAGTTGTACGTGATTCACTAGCTTTGGGACAAGCTTGGGCAGATTTATATGTCTATGTCTGTGTTCCTGCTGTATTCACTTGAAGGAAGCTGCTAGTTTAATCGGACTCTGGGGTTAGCACTCAAGGGGATTACCAGAGAGACTCTGACCTGTGCTAGGTCACCCAGTCTCGGTTTATCTCCGGACTGGGTCGACATACGGCAAATCATGGCACAGTGATATAGTGCCCTGTATTTCACATGGGTATCTCATTGTCTCTCTTGGAGTTCCTGCAGATTGAGCCTTTGTCTGTTGGTAACTGTGCTTCTTATTTGGGCCTCTGTGCTGCGCTGCATGTGTCTAGTAGTGGCATAGGATATATATGCCTAAAGGTAGTACAAACAGTTTCCAAGTTCAGGCTGTCTCTAAGGATATAATGACACTTTGCATCTTCCTGCGGCCAGGACTCTCTTTCTCTATTTCTGAGGGGGCCTGAACTTCAGATTTCCATGCTTATCACGCTGGTTTTTCCTGTCGCCATTTTCTCATGGCACATGCTAGATGGACCTCCCAACCAGACAGGAAGGGCTGTACAGCTCCTTCTAACCAGGAGCCAGTTACCTATTCTATCAAACCCACGGAAGAGCAAGCGCTATGTGGCTGTTAGCCTCATCCCTGAAGCTCTCATTAGCGATGTGAGCTTTGTCTGATACCTGTTAGGATGCTGTTGTTTTCCACGGGGCGATAGATGCAGCATCTTAATTGCGTCTAGTACGTATTCACTTTAAAGGACATACGTACTTCGCTCACGTTACATGGAGTTAGTACTGTTTTCATGGTTCCAGTACATTCCTCTTTACATTGCGAAACTTGATTTTTCCTAGGAGAATTTCTTTCTTCTTACAGATCCTATAGTTCTCATCCTGCCGTCCCCTGTCCTTCTGCACTTCATTCTGAGGGGATCTTGACTTCTTCCAATGACTCTTCAGGCTTTCTCATGGGGGGAAGACGCTATAATGTCAGGTCAGGGGGCTGTGAACATTTTTCAGGATGCTTACAACTTTGCATCCTCCTCAGGTTTCCAGTTCGTTCTTGGTCTCTATGGTTTGTGTTTCCCATTTAAGTATTACTGGTCCTCAGGGCAGTTCTTGTAGTTCTTCAGGAACTAAGGGACGTTGTTCCACTTACTGCATGGTGCCCAAGACGGGGGCATTGGGCAAACTGGATCCCATTCTGCTGAATTAGTTTCTCAGGGTTACACATTTCTGCAGAAAAACTGGGAGAAAATTTACATTTTCACTATGGACTCCGAATCGGCACTAGGTTTGCTTGCCAATCTTGGAGCAGCGCTTTCGGTTTTGGCACATGCCATTTCGCCTACCCAAGGCTTCACGAACATTTTAGAAAATCAGGGCGGTGGTACCGTTTTGGCACTACCAGGCGATTCATCTACTTTCTTCTTGATTGACTGCTTGGTTCGGATGTCTTCCAGTCGGGCCATTTGACTGACACGAGTGTGTGCAGTCTTTCTTCAAACATGCACACTCGATTGTTCCCCTCGACCCTGAAGAAAAACATTGTTTGAAACATGCATGTCGGGAGAGGTGGCATTGATGAACATTTGAGAGCTAACCTCGAAGCTAAGTAGCTAAGTAATAAGATTAAATTAGAAGAAAAAGACATTAAGTAAGGAAATGAAGGAAACTAAAATGAAATACAATGAAGAAATAGTTATGGAATTATGAAATTAAGAATAAGTATGAAACTAAATGAATTTTAGAGTTTTGAGTAAATAAACAATAAAGTGGACTGATGAAGACAAGAGATTGCTGGTCATTATTTATGGTCCAGTTGATATCCGAAGGTCCATACAAATGAAAAAATAAAGAATTAATATATAGCTACATATACATATATTATGAAGTATATGTTAGTACTAGACCAATAATCTCTTTACAGTGTATATGGGGCCGCAATATATAAACAGGCACCATATAGCTTTACAATATTAGAGATTTAAAAAGAGTACAGAGAATAGTTAGTGATTTAGAGAGAAGTGAATAAGGACTACACTAACAATTGGTTAAGATTTTTCAAGTGATCCTTTCTTTTATGACACGCTCACTTTTCCTTCTTTCTTCCTGGGAGGAGAAATGGGGAGACGTGCTTTTATTTACTGCATTTTTTTGAAAGTGCGTAGCATTCTCCGTAAGCTAGGTTTCTAACGACTTTTAGTTGTTTAGATCACCTTTTTGTATTCTTCAAGGGATACCTCAAACGTATGGCGGCGTCCACAGCCTCCATCGCTCGATGGGTCCATGAGGACATTCTTTACGCTTGCTTGATGGCAGGGAAGCAGTTGGCAAAAGAACTTCATAACCATTCCACCAGAGCGATGGCTACTTCTTGGACTCGGTCCAAAGGTTTTTTCCCTTGGAGGAGTTTTGTCTCGCGGCTACTTGGTCTTCCGAGAATGCTTTATCTCAGCATTACAGGTTGGATGTGGGGCGCATGCAGTGGATGCGTTTAGTGCATCGGTTGTTGGGGAGGAGGCGTTTGCTTCCCACCCAGATTGAGGATTGCTTTGCTATCCCATTGGTCTCTGGATTCATCTGCTGCTGTTGCTAAGGAAGGGAAAATTATGTACTTACCTGTTAATTTTCTTTCTTTTAGACGCAGCAGATGAATCCAGAGCCCCACCCTTTCTGGATATTGTCTGCCTGTTTTTCCTTTTGCAACTTTCGAAGTTTGTTATTATTGATGGTTGTATTCTGTATTATTACCTTTTGAGATTTGTTATGGGAAAGAAGTTTTTTTTATATGCTATGCCTATTGATGGTTACGGATGCTTGGGCAAGGAGCTATACTGAAGATGCAGGAGGAGTGCCAGCCAAAAGGACCTGTTAATCAGTTTCTCTATCTCCGCCTGCTGGTAGATGTGTGCTATCCCATTGGTCTCTGGATTCATCTGCTGTGTCTAAAGGAAAGAAAATTAAAAGGTAAGAACATGATTTTTCCATCTTTCCACATGTGATGTACACATTTGTTTCCATCAAGACACTCCCGTATCCTACATTCACTACCAACTCATCATGGCTCCCACACGCTGCACACACTTACATATTTTCATTTGTCTAGACAAGCACAAGATGTTTATAACCATTCTTTTATTCTATGACATAACACACATTTGTTGGCATATATTCACATATTCAACAATTTCTTTTATTTCAATATCCATATTCTTTTGACTGATTTATATACACCTTCTTCTTAAGTCATTTCATTCACTTTCATGTGTTTCTCAGACACATTCTTTCTGCAGGAGCTCTCATTCATTTCATTTTTCCCGTTCATCTATCCAAGCACAATTAGTCCTATCCTTTGGGTTCTGTTTTGTGTGTTCATTCTTGCCTTACATTCCCCTACCTCTGAACTCTTTCCCAACATAACTACCTTGTTTCCCTGAAAATAAGACCTAGCATGATTTTTAAAGAGTCTCCTAATATAAGCTCTACCCCCCAAAATAAGCCATAGTTAAGGTCGACCCTCGAAGTCCCCCCCCCCACAAATGTCTTTCACACTCCCCGACTCCATCCTTGACACTAGTGCTGCCTAATTTGCTTAAAACAACTGGTCTCGTCGATTCAGTAACTCTCACCCCTGCTGCTTTAGGAGGCCTCAGAGCAGAGGCATGTCAGTCTCACGTTGGGAGGGTCGGTGGGGTTCTGCCGCACAAGGCGATGGGTGAGAGGGGAGGAATGATGCTGCACATGGGGGGAGGGGGAGAAAGGAAAGAGGAAGAATTGAGGTGGAGGAGATGATTGTTCATCCCCAAAATAGGCCCTAATGCTTTTTTTGGACCCCAAATTAATATATGACACTGTCTTATTTTCAGGTAAACACAGTAGGAAAGAAAGGTCCAAATTCAAAGACTGCTATGGAGAATTTTGCATATTAATCTGCTTGATTTTCATTAACAATAACCTCAGTGTGTGTGTGTTGGGGGGCGTGGCTTGGCTGTGAGTCAGAATGGACCGATAGTTTCTGAGCTCTTCCCTCAGGTGTCCTTTTTTAGCTAATTTATCAGCATTTTCCAACCTAAAAGGTAGTCATTTAAAGCGGGATCTTTTCTTTTATCGATCTGACGGCGTCTGGCAGGCAGACCAGATTGGATGCCGCATTTGCGGCAGGTGTAGCAAAACGATCAAAGCCCGACCCACCCACACCATCAAAAGTGCCTTTAGCAAAGGTCTCAGGAGAGCAATTTGAGCAGCTGATGGCAGAACTTAAATCAATAAAGGATTTATTGCAGGAAAACCAGGTTAAAATACATGCGGTCCAAGAAGAAATGGCTAATATGTCATTGCAGTTAAAGGTATGCAATGCCCATAGTGAACAGTTAGAAAATAATAATAACTTTATTTTTGTATACCGCAATACCAGAAGCAGTTCAGAGGCAGTTTACATAGGAAGAGACTGTACACAGACAGCGATGTTACAGAGAATATTGTCAATTACATTGGTAGAATATTCAGAAATGCAATAAGAATGTCAGAGATACAACAAGGCAGTGAGGAATCAGAGAAATTTGTCAAAGAGATAAGTTTTGATTGATTTCCTGAAGGCTTGGTAGGAGGGTGTGTTAGAAATGAGGGTGGTTAGACATTTATTCCACCTGCCAGCTTGGAATGACAGTGTTCTATCAAGGAATCTCTTGTATGTACAGCCCTTCAAGGAGGGGAAGGCAAACAGGTAGGTGTTACGTGTGCGGGAGGTGCCTGGAAATACAAAATAGTGTGACAGGTAGATCGGGGATGAACCTGTTATGGTTTTGAAGCAAAGGCAGGCAAATTTGAAGATGACCCTTGCAACCAATGAAGTTTTCTGTAGAATGGGCTTACATGGTCCGACTTTTTGAGACCATATATGAGGCGGACAGCAGTATTCTGTATGATTCTCAGGAGATTGATGGTTTTCTTAAGGGATCTCAAACAGGTAACGGAATCTGAAAGCCAGTTGAAGCAATGTAAAATTGATCACAGACTGATGGCTCGATTAGAGAAAAGAATTAGAGGACTCTAATAACCAGAGTAGGGTAGAAGGATCAAATCCAATCAAATTTTTAAAGGAAAATATCCCCAAGCTGCTCTCACATTTCAGTTTCCTTTTGAAATTGAGCTGGCTCACCACATTCCATTGCGGACTGGTAATAAGCAGAGCAGTCCTAGACTGTTGATCTTCAAAGTGCTTAGGTTTCAGCAAGCCTTTGAAATACTTAATGCTGTCAAACAGATGAGAGATATAAAGTGGCAACAAGCTAAGATTCTATGTTTAACAGATTTTGCTAAGTTCACTGCTAACAAGAGGAAACAGTTTTTGGTTCTAAGAGCTCAGAGGAAACAGTTGGAAGCCACTTACAAACTGTTGTACCCTGCAGTTTGAGGGTGTCTCATAATAATAAAACTTTCCATTATGAAGAACCAAGTGCTCTGCAAAACTACATAAACCAGCAATTGGAACCAATGACTTAATTATAAGCTGTGGCAGTGGTAAATTTTGAGTGTTTAACAGATTTAACATATTAAAATCTCCTGATAATAACTGCTTATAATGGATTACTACGGGTTGCCAATTTCTACAGATAGATTTTGAGGAGGCTTTAAAGTTTCAAGTTCTGCATATAGTTATAAGTCTTGGATATTATGTTTTTATCATATGAGAGGTTGGGGTTTTTTTGCACTTTGATTGATGACATATTTTATAAAATTGATCTGAGGAACTTCCTTTTCTACTGTCAATATGTCAATTCCAGCGCTGGTTATTTTTAAAATGGCAGGCGCTAAGAACATAAGAATTGCCATCTCCGGATCAGACCCTGGGTCCATCAAGTCCAGTGATCCGCACACGCGGAGGCCCCGCCAGGTGTACCCCGGCATAGTTTTAGTCCACATATCACTGTATGCTTCTCAAGGGAGATGTGCATCTAATTTACCCTTACCCGTATCACTCTATCATCTTAAGGAGATGTGCATCTAGTTTACCCTTAAATCCTAGAACGGTGGATTCTGCAATTACTTCCTCTGAGAGAGTATTCCAGGTGTCCATCACTCGCTGCGTGAAACAGAACTTCCTGATATTCGTCCTGGACCTGCTTCAGTCTATGTCCTCTTGTCCGTGTCACATTGGACATTGTAAATAACTGCTTTCCCTGCTCCATTTTGTCAAATCCTTTCAGCATTTTGAAAGTCTCGATCAGATCCCCTCGCAGTCTCCAGGGAGAACAACCCCAGTCTCCTAAGTCATTCCTCGTAGTCCAGGTTCTCCATACCTTTCACTAGCTTCGTTGCTCATCTCTAGCAGTTTTATATCCTTCCTTAGGTATGGAGACCAATGCTGGACGCAGTATTCCAGATGCAATCTGACCATGGCTCTGTACAGCGGTATTATAACTTTCTCTGATCTACTCGTAATTCCCTTCTTTATCATGCCAAGCATTCTATTTGCTTTCTTAGCCGCCGCCACACATTGCGCCAACGGTTTCAGGGTCCTATCTATCAGTACACCCAGGTCCTTTTTCTGTTCGGTCTTTCCCAGAGTTATATCTGACATACTATACTTGTGATCTTTATTTTTTCTGCCTAAATGCATCACTTTGCACTTTTCCACATTAAAATTCATCTGCTATTTATCTGCCCACTTCTCCAATTGATTCAAGTCGCTCTAGAGTTCCTCGCCGTCCTTCTGCGATCTGATTGCCCGGCATAGCTTTGTGTCGTCTGCAAACTTGATGATTTCACTGGATGTTCCTTCTTCCAGGTCATTTATGAAAATATTAAATAAGATGGATCCAAGTACTGAGCCCTGGGGTACACCGCTAGTCACTTTTTCCCATTCTGAGAACTTCCCATTTTTGCCCACTCTCTGTTTTCTGTTCTCTAGCCATTTGCCTATCCATCTTAGTATATCTCCCTCTATTCCATGGCCTTGTAATTTCCTGAGAAGTCTTACATGTGGAACCTTGTCGACCGCTTTCTGAAAGTCCAAGTATACAATATCCACCGTTTCTCCACTATCAATTTGTCTGTTCACTGTCTCAAAAAATTGAAGTAGGTTCATTGTGTAGTTAAGGACGCAGGAACTTCACGCCAGGTAAGTTAGCGGTTTACACCAGTGTTAATTTTCTCCCCTAAGGCCTTGTTCTGGCATTCACGGCATTTTCAGTTGGACTTGAAAACCGGGAGTGTTGGCAAAGAGAAAGTCAAGAAGACCCTGATTTAACTTTCTTGAGGGATCTAACAAATACTGGTTTTTTCTAGCTTGTTTTCACTTTCTACAGTGAAGTGCTGTGTTGTTCTTGGTTGTGGTGAAGTGTCACTCAGCGGAAGTTTATAGGAAATCTACAAAAAGGATTACATAGTTCCGCAGATAAAAGTGTCACTTGTCCAACTTCCATGCTAACGGTTATCTGCAGGAAATTAAACATCAGACGGGGCCATGAAATAGTGTCTCCTTAAATTTATTGGCCTTTGGGAAGTTCACCCTTATGGAATTTCATATTATCATTGAAGACCAGGTTTGGAATACTAATGGCAGCGTTGCTCTCTTGTAACATGAGACATGATAATATGATCTCTAAATCAATTCAAGGTAAGAGTTCATTGTTTAATTTTGGTGCAGATCGTATGGTCTATAGTCATACTTAAAAGGAATCCAAAATATTTTATGGAATGCTTTATAATGATTAATAGTATTAATAGTATTTTTGATTTTATCTTTGATTTTAGCTACAGTGATTTACTATTTATGGTATTTTCAGTTATTGAAACACTGCTAACATTGGTAGTTTAATCTTTTTTCTTAATTAATTTATTTGGCTATTGGATGAAATTTTTGACTTTCAATTTATTATATTGGGTGTATGTTGCAATAAATAAAGTAGTTATGAATTTTGAATGAATTGCTATGCATGGTACTAAATAGGTGATAAAATATTGTCCAAATTGATGATAATGGTTCCAGCATGTTTATATGTTCAGGATTTTTAATTGTTTTTAATTAAGTTATATATGGAATGCGTTGTAGGTCAAATACTATCTTACATATATTTTATATAATTGATATGTTTTATTTATAGTATATATACATTTATTATATTAAGTGTATATTATATTTATTTGCTAAATTGGGGTATGTTCTGCAGATTGTTTTAAGTGTGAATGGGTTTAAATGTAAGTTTATTATTATAGTCAAACCTCGGTTTATGAGTGCCGTAGTTTGCGAGTGTTTTGCAAGACGAGCAAAACATTCACAGTTAATTATCGGATAACGTACAAACTCTGTCTGCTTGTTTTTAAATCTCTTCTTCATAAGACCCCAGCATTCATATTTAAACATTTAATTCCTTATCATTCAAATAGAATTTTGAGGTCTAATGAGCAAAACCTATTAACCATTCCATCACTTAAAATTATTAACACTAGACGTCAATTTATTTTTTCTGTAACTGCTCCTCAAACTTGGAACGATCTTCCCATTTACCTGCGGAATGAGCAGGATTTAGGAAAATTTAAAAGCAATTTGAAAACATTTCTTTTTAAAGATGCTTTTAATATTTAATTAAATAGTTCTTAATTTGGTGATGCTATTTTACTGTGTTATGCTATGTGTTAATTGATTCCCCTAATGTATTTTTCCTTTGTTTTACTTTTCTTTATCAATTGGATTTCCAACCCTTATCTTACCCTATGTCATAAGTATAAAATATTATGTATTAGTTTTTACCCAATGTTATTATTTAAAGTTTGTTTTGTATTGTATTGTCCTTATTAGACTATATTTAACATGTTCATCGCTTAGAATTGGATTAAGCGATTAATCAAGAAAAATAATAAACTTGAAACTTGAAAATCTGCGCCTCGGAAACCGAGCTTGACTCGATTTACAAGTGCCCCTCCCCCTGCGATCTGGCATCCCCCCCATTCACGTCACACACCCCCCCCCCCCCCCGCCACAATCTGGCATCCCCCACTCACTCACCCACCCTCCCACCCAAACATACCGTAAACCGTTCTGAGCTACTGGGAGGACGGGATAAAAATCTAAATAAATAAATAAATACCCCTATCTGGAACCGGCACCAGTACCAATGCACAGGACATGCTGGTGCCAGTGCCCGAAGATCTTCCCTCTTCCTTGTGCTCGGCCTTGAGCATCTGCGCATGCTCAAGGCCTTCTAGTTCTCGCAGAAAGCGGCGTGAGATCGGGCAGGCAGCCTTGTGCGCCATTCTGCTGCAAGGGAAGAGGACTCAAGCCGTGTCAGCCATCACTGCTTGCGGGGACCAGGCAGGCAGCCACGTCCAGTGAAGGAGGGCGATGGAATGAAAAAAGGTAACGGGGGGGGGGGGGGGGGGATTTGGAGTGTTTGCTCCATAAGACGCACTCTTATTTCCACCCCCTTTTTGGGGGTGGAAAAAATGCATCTTATAAGCGCAAAATACGGTAATCTTTTCAGACAGTGCACAGCCCCCCAAAAAACCACCCCAATGCATAATTAAAAACTATTTGTTCAGTTTAAAACATTCCTCTTCCCATTCTAAGAACTCTTCATAACATACCAATTAAAGGCTCATTTCTCTCAGGATCATCAATGTAGTCTTTCAGGGACCTTATCGATTTCTGAGGTTCAGCTGCCATAAAAACATAAAACATTTAAAAGACTGTTAATGGCATTTAATATGTAGCAATGATCTAGCTTTAGATTATATAAATGCAATATTGAGAGTATAAAAACTGATAATTTTTTTTCATTAATCAAATTGAGTTAAGAATCACCATGTAAAATCCTATAAAGAAAAAAAATGCCATCAATACAGATATTTTGAAAGAATTACATTCATAATCAAGAACTGGCAAGTTCCACCTGCTTAATTAGTCTTTCCTCAGACTGTCCATCTTCATGGCTCATTTCTCTGGAACTCCCAGTGTGAACTGGCCCATTTCAAACAAGATATATCTTTTGACCAGTTTTTCAGGGAATGGCGGGAAAAATAGTGATTGAATTGTATCAATTTTGAGAATTTATATCTGTATTTTGAACTGTTCATGAAGAAACGCATTTGTTTCTTTTTCTCTGCAGTTGTACTGCATGCAGTCCTGCATCTTAGGGTTTGCTTGTATATATTAGTACTTTTAGTTTTTGGTCCCTTATTTGCATAGGGGTTATCTGTGTTCTGGTAGGAATGAATGTTGAGACGCATAGTGTGCTTTGTGTAGTTTAATTTTGTGGTTAACCATTATTGTTGTTAATAAGATTATATTGTGTGTATAAATGAAAAATGAATGGAGAAAATAGTATTACAATTAGTACTATTATGGAGGCTGGGTCTGGGGTGGAAATAGGCGGGGTCCGGCCCATGACTTAGCCCAGTGTTCTTCAACCGCTGGTCCACGGACTGGTGCCAGTCCACAAAATAATTATTTTATTTCCGTTGGTCCATAGGTGTAAAAAAAGTTGAAAAACACTGATCTAGATGAAATCAAATGACTCAATAGTGAAACACACCCTGACAGGGTGCTCAAGGCCTTAGGGGGAGGGGGGGTCTAGTGGGTGATTGAAATGGCCAAAACATTGAATAATGAAATAAAGAGGGGTAAAGGGGAAACTGGCCCCACATGAGACATTTACAATACATGGCGTGGTTCTGGGTGAGAAACAGACGAAAGTGCTCACCTTCGCAGATTATATCCTGCTCGTTCTTTCTAATCTGCAGGCATCACTACTCACCTTGTTGGGCTTAGTTGATGAATTTGGATTTTATTCTGGGTTTCATCTCAAACTGAAATCTGTAGTCATTGCCTTAAATCCAGGGATTCTTTCTAGGTGGTGAGGAGATTTTCCCTTAAGCTGGGCAGCAGATAGCATAAAATATCTTAGTATCTGGATACCCCGAGATCTTTCACAACTGTATTCCCTCAACATTAAGTCCTGCATGCAGTTTATGGAGCAAAGGTTTTCAGCATAGAGGGCCCTTCCTCTGTCTATATTGGGTAAAATCATTTTATATAATATGTCATTGTTACCTTATTGGCTCTACCTTTTTCAAATGCTACTATCATCATATACCCACAAATGTATAGTGTGCGCTTTAAATAAGATTATTTGGAATGGCAAGAAACCTAGAGTAGCTTACAGTAGTGGCCTCTCCTCAAGACAAAGGGGGCTTGGGGCTCTTGCATATCCACACCTTTGTGATGGCATGTCAACTTCGCCATATTAATGATTGGTACAGAGGAATTTCTAAACTTTCATTCACTTTGGCCAAAACAGCCCTTCTTCACACGCATCTTTGAAATATTTTTGTCAACTCCTCCAGGATTACCCTATATACTCTGCTACGAGAGCAGCTTGGCGGTGGCTCTGTGCTCTATTAAAAATCTGTCCCACTTCTACCCCTTTGCTACCCTTATGGGATAACCCTGATTTTAAACCAGGATGGACTTTTTGGGTATTTCAATGTTGGGCGACAAGGGGTATTTGTTCTTTATTTCAGGTATTGTCTAAGGATGGGTCTATCAAGTCTTTCTCTGTACTGCAGACTACTTTTACTGACCTCTGATGAATATGCTTACTTGCAATTATGCTGCTATGTATGCTCTCTGCCCCATTTTACTTGGCCTTCGAACCGCTTTGAACAACTCAAAGAAGCCCTCTGTCTTGATGCTCTTACCATAAGGGCCTTCAGGAGTGGCAGTCTGATGATGACTACTCATGGCTTAGTGCTACTGATCTAGGGATGGAGCTCTCGTCAGACAAACTTAGACGTTACATACAGATATTTCATTTGTGCTTGCTGGTTTCTCTTCTGGAAATCAGCTAAAAGATGGCCATGCATCTATAAATTCCCCCATGTCGAGCACAACGCATGGCAATCCGACAAGATTCTATTTGCCTGAAGTGTAGGCATCAGTCTGCCACTTTTGGTCACGTTTTATTCTTGTACATAATAACATAAGAATTGCCGCTGATGTGTCAGACCAGTGGTCCAAAGTGCCCAGCAGTCCATTCATGCGGCGGCCCTTAGGTCAAAGACCAATGCCCTATTTGAGTATAGCCTTACCTGCGTACGTTCTGGTTCAGCAGGAACTTATCTAACCCTTTCTTGAATCCCTGGAGGGTGCTTACCCCTATAACAGCCTCTGGAAGAGCGTTCCAGATTTCTACCACTCTCTGGGTGAAGAAGAACTTCCTTACATGTTTATGGAATCTATCCCCTTTTAATTTTAGAGAGTGCCCTCTCATTCTCTTCACCTTGGGGAGGGTGAACAATCTCTTTTTCTCTACTAAGTCAATTCCCTTCAATATCTTGAATGTTTCGATCATGTCCCCTCTCAGTCTCCTCTTTTCAAGGGAGAAAAGGCCCATTATAGAGTATTTTTGGAAGAGGATTTTACATCATATACATGTATTATGGTGGGTGAAGTGTATATAAACCCCAAAGGTATTATTTTCCCATTGCCCAGTAGTCGCTCTTCTGAGTGTTAAATCTATCTTGATACACTGGCTAACTCCAGCATCTCCAACCGTAGCTCAGTGGAAAACTTTACTTATCCAGCATCTGCAGCTGGAATGCCTGGGGATCCCGGATCTAGATACTCCTAGAGGAAGATGCCTGCAAGCAACTTAGGAGTCATTTTGGAACT
Organism: Geotrypetes seraphini; assembly: GCF_902459505.1. Taxonomy (NCBI): domain Eukaryota; kingdom Metazoa; phylum Chordata; class Amphibia; order Gymnophiona; family Dermophiidae; genus Geotrypetes; species Geotrypetes seraphini. Next base: position 271,382,717 of record NC_047085.1, on the reverse strand, counting down.
CCCTGACTCCAGTTGCTAGGAGCTGATTATTAAATTTGTGACTACCCTGTTTAGAACTTTGTTACTTTCTGATTGGAAAATTGAGGATTAATTCTTTGTTGAGGATGGGAGGGAGGGACAAAATTGAAAATTATTATTCATAAGATATGTACCTTGTACATGGCAATTATATTATATACCTTGTATTGTGTTTGCAATGTATTGCTATAACAATTTTTCAATAAACATGTTTTTGAAAAAAAATATATATATATATATATATTTCCCATGCGTGCGAAGGTCAGTGCTTTCTCCAATACATACATATACATAAATACGTACGTACATACATATATATATGTATGTATGTACGTATATATGTATATGTATGTATGTATGTATTGCGTGCGAAGGTCAGTGCTTTCTCCAATACATACATATACATAAATACGTACGTACATACATATATATATGTATGTATGTACGTATATATGTATATGTATGTATGTATGTATTGGAGAAAGCACTGATCTTCGCACGCATGGGAGATTTCGTCTACCAGACGCTGCAGGTTCAAGAAGTAACTGATAATGTGGAAGCTATGTGGACAACCTTGAAATCGATCCTTCATGAGGCAACTATCCACTACATAAAATCGGTAACCAAACAACAAAGAAAAAGGAAACCCCAATGGTTCACAGATAAGGTATCACACCTCGTCAAGGAGAAGAAAAGAGCATTTCTATCATACAAACGCATGGGGGAAAAAGAAGCAAACATTGAATACAGGACAAAGTCTGCAGCGGTCAAAACAGCAGTCAGGGAGGCCAAACTTCGTATGGAAGAAACTCTAGCGATCAACATCAAGAAAGGGGACAAATCCTTCTTCAGATACATTAGCGACAGGAAAAAGAACACAAACGGGATAGTACACCTTAGAACGCCAGACGGGAATTATGTGGAAACTGACTCCGATAAAGCCGAACTACTGAATGATTACTTCTGTTCAGTCTTTGTATCCACCAGGGCACGGGCCTTGGCTGGATACAAAGCAAAGCCTGGGTGACCCATTTCAGAAGTTTGAGTTCACACCAGCTGATGTTTACAGAGAACTGTCAAGCCTCAAGGTGAACAAAGCCATGGGACCGGACAATCTGCACCCAAGAGTGCTCAGAGAGCTATGCGATGTTTTGGCGGAACCGTTAGCCATGCTCTTCAATCTCTCCCTAAGTACGGGGAGAGTCCCCCTGGACTGGAAAACTGCCAATGTTGTTCCTCTGCACAAAAAGGGTTGCAGAGCGGAGGCTGCAAATTACAACCAGTAAGTCTCACATCAATAGTGTGTAAACTCATGGAAACTCTACTTAAAGGGAAATTAGACACGATATTGGATGAGGGGAATCTGAGGTATCCCTGTCAACATGGATTCACTAGGGGCAGGTCATGCCAATCCAATCTTATCAGCTTCTTTGACTGGGTGACAGGAAAGCTAGACTCGGGAGAGTCTCTGGACATAGTGTACTTGGATTTCAGTAAAGCGTTTGACAGTGTCCCACACCGTAGACTATTAAACAAGATGAAATCGATGGGGTTAGGTGAGAAACTAACGGCATGGGTCAATGACTGGCTGAGTGGAAGACTTCAGAGGGTGGTGGTCAATGGCACCCTCTCTAAGACATCGGAGGTGACTAGCGGAGTACCGCAGGGCTCAGTCCTGGGACCATCCCTTTTTAACATATTCATAAGGGACTTGACCCGAGGGCTTCAGGGAAAAGTGGCACTGTTTGCCGACGACGCCAAACTGTGTAATATAGTAGGTGAAAGCGATCTCACGGATGGTATGGCGCAGGATCTGATCAAGTTGGAAAACTGGTCCTCAACATGGCAGCTGGGCTTCAACGCAAAGAAGTGTAAGGTGATGCATCTCGGCAGCAGAAATCCATGCAGAACATACACCTTGAATGGAGAAACACTAGCTACGACCTCAGAAGAACGGGACTTGGGAGTAATCATCAGTGCAGACATGAAGGCTGCCAAACAAGTAGAGAAGGCCTCATCCAAGGCAAGGCGGATGATGGGATGTATCAATAGAAGCTTCGTCAGCTGTAAACCTGAAGTCATAATGCCACTGTACAGAGCCATGGTGAGACCTCATCTGGAGTACTGTGCGCAATTCTGGAGGCCACATTACCGTAAAGATGTACTTCGAGCTGAGTCAGTCCAGCGAATGGCCATTAGGATGGTCTCCAGACTAAAGGGTCTCTCATACGAGGAAAGACTGGGCAAATTGCAGCTCTACTCTCTAGAGGAGCGCAGGGAGAGGGGTGACATGATTGAGACATTTAAGTTCGTCACAGGTCGTGTCGAGGTGGAAAACGACATATTCTTTCCTAAGGGACCTTCAATCACAAGGGGACACCAACTCAAACTCAGAGGAGGGAGATTTGGTGGTGACACCAGGAAGTATTTCTTTACAGAAAGGGTGGTGGATCAATGGAACAAACTACCGGTGCAGGTGATCGAGGCCACTAGCGTGCTCGACTTTAAGAATAAATGGGACATCCACGTGGGATCTCTACATGGGTCGAGCAGCACTCTGACTTAATGGGGTGGGACAGTAGAGTGGGCAGACTTGGTGGGCTGTGGCCCTTTTCTGTCGTCACCTTTCTATGTTTCTATGTCATCAGATTTCTAATAACTCCCAGTTATTTCAAATCCTGACCATGTCTTTTTTTTTTAACTTTCAATCATTTGCCCCTCCTGTCCCTTTCATGTGAATATAACAACTGCATATATTACTCCTGGCAGAATTCTGTGTGAAAGCGCAATGCAGAATTTCTGCAGAATTGCACAGTCGCGCAGAAAGCACATTTACTTATTGTAATAGGTATTATCCAGGGACAGCAGGCAGCATATTCTCACTTGTGGGTGATGTCACCGATGGAGCCTCAGTACAGACACTTTTAAAAGTGCATTGCCATTTTAAGACTTTCAGAAAGTTTGCGATAGCCCGCACTGCGTATGTGCCTTCCCGCCCGACGTAGGCGCACAGTCGCTTAGTTTGTTTTATCCCAGGATAAGCAGGCAGTATATTCTCACATGTGAGTGATCTCCAAGCTAACCAAGGTGGGATGGTGGGAGTGTTGGCCTTTAAGAAAATTAATTTTATAATACAGAATGGCCGAAATGCCAATCTCATCTGGAGAAAGACTCCAGACAATCTGAAGTGGAGAGAATCAAGATGGCGACGGTGTGCTAACAGCTAGTTTGAAGCACTCCGTCCTACCTTGCATGTTTCTACAATGCCGCTATTTGGCTTGATTTTTTTTTTCCCAATGCCTCATACTAGACACAAGGGGCTCCTTCGGATGGACCCATCTACGCCCAGGCAGGCGACGATGTAGCGTTTCTTAGCTAGTTTTCCATTGGTTCCAGGAGTGGAGTTGCCTGCGTTGACCTCGGAGGAAGGAGCCTCCACAGTTTTAGGGCTGGAAAAGCACAGTTACTTACCGTAACAGTTGTTATCCAGGGGCAGCAGGCCAATATTCTCACATGTGGGTGACATCATCTACGGAGCCCAGATGCGGACAGCCTTGCAAGCAGACTTGCTTATAAAAAACTTCAAAGTTTCAAGTCTGCCGCACCGCTCATGCGCTAGTGCCTTCCCACCCAGCATAGGGCGCATCTCAGTTCAGATAGCTAGCAGAGAAGCCAACCAAGGGAGGTGGGTGGGTTGTGAGAATAGCTGCCTGCTGTCCCTGGATAACAACCGTTATGGTAAGTAACTGTGCTTTATCCCAGGACAAGCAGGCAGCCTATTCTCACATGTGGGTGACCTCCAAGCTAACCAGAATGGAATGGTGGGAGTGTTGGCAACTTAGGAGAATAAAATTTTTTAATACTCTCTGGCCAAAATGGCCATCCCATCTGGAGAAAACATCCAGACAATAATGAGAGGTGAAAGTATGAACCGAGGACCAGGTGGCAGCTTTGCAAATTTCCTCAATAGGACTGGATCTGAGAAAAGCTACTGAAGTCGCCCCCATGGCTCTGAATTTGTGGGCTATGATTCAACTCTGTAGATGCAGTCCAGCCTGGGCATAGCAGAAAGAGATACAAGCAGCCATCCAGTTGGAGATGGTACCCTTAGAAATTGGATGTCCCAACTTGTTTGGATTGAAGGAGAAAAAAAGTTGAGGAGCAGATCTGTGTAGTTTGGTGCGTTCCAGGTAGAAGTCTAAAGCACGTTTACAGTCCAACATATGAAGAGCTGATTAAGAACGTAAGAATTGCCGCTGCTGGGTCAGACCAGTGGTCAATCATGCCCAGCAGTCCACTCACGCGGCGGCCCTCTGGTCAAAGACCAGCGCCCTAACTAAGACTAACCCTATCAGCGTACATCCTTATTCAGCAGAAACTTGTCTAGCTTTGTCTTGAATCCCTGGAGGGTGTCTTCCCCTCTCGTTCTCCCTACCTTGTAGAGGGTGAACAACCAGTCCTTATCTACTAAGTCTATCCCCTTCAGTACCTTGAATGTTTTGATCATGTCTCCTCTCAATCTCTTCTGTTTGAGGGAGAAGAGTTCCAGTTTCTCTAATCTTTCGCTGTACGGCAGCTCCTCCAACTCCTTAACCATCTTAGTCATTCTTCTCTGAACCCTTTCGAGTAGTACCGTGTCCTTCTTCATGTACGGGGACCAGTGCTGTACGCAGTACTCCAGGTGAGGGTGCACCATGGCCCGGTACAGCGGTATGATAACCTTCTCCATCTGTTTGTGATTCCCTTCTTTATCATTCCTAGCATTCTGTTCACCTTTTTCGCCGCCACCACACATTGTGTGGACGGCTTCATCAATTTGTCGATCAGAACTCCCAAGTCTCTTTCCAAAAGCCTGGAAATCAGCTCTGGTCTTTCCAAAACTAAAAAACCAAAATCCAGACACAACTCAACCAGCAAACTTCTGTCCCATTGCTAACCTGCCTCTTATTTCTAAACTAAAGGAGAAAATAGTATATAACCAGCTTGCCGAATTCTTTGATAAAACCAATGCACTACATCCGTATCAAACTGGCTTTTGCTCTAATTACTCTACCAAATTATCTCTACTAGATAATCACTACTATACACTACTTTCTTGACCACCAAAAATCTGTCCTCCTTATCTCTCCTGACTTGTCTTCAGTGTTTGATACTTTCGATCACTTTCTTCTTATTGATCGCCTTAGAAACTGTGGCATCATAGACTCTGCTCTTTCATGGTTCGCCTCTTACTTTAAAGAACGTAACTTCAAAGTTCACTCAAAACAGGAAACCTCACTTCCTATAGCTCAAACGTACGGCGTCCCACAAGTCTCCATTCTCTCTCCTTTACTATTTAATATCTTTATTGCTCCTCTCCTCACTTTAGCTCAGTCGGTCAGTTTCACGATTTTCGCATACGCGGATGACATTCAACTACTTCACCCCATTAATTCTTCAAACATATCCAAAATACTAGAAATTAATTCTAAACTGGACAAAATCAGTGATTGGCTTCACGCAAACAAACTTTCCCTCAATATCAACAAATCCTGTGGCTTACTTTTTCCAACCAAGAACAACGAAATAATAAAAGAACAGATCCTTATCAAATCTTACCCTGTAAAAATGGAAACAAAAATAAAACTACTTGGTGCAATTCTAGACAAAGATTTAACTTTTCATGATCATATTAGTTCAGTGGTAAAAATCTGCTTCTATAAACTCCGGCTTATTCGTTCTTTAACTTCTGTTCTCGAAACCAAAGCTATTACAACCCTTGTCCATTCATTAGTTATCTCTCACCTTGTCTACTGCAATTCTCAAAAAGAATTACGACGTTTACAGCTCATTCAAAACACGGCAATAAAACTCATACATAAGTTAGGGAAATATGATCACGTTACCCCCCTTCTGAAAGAAGCCCACTGGCTACCTATCACACACCGCATTACCTATAAAACACTTATGCTAGTCTTTAAAATAAAACTTTCATGTCTTCCTCCCTTTCTGGACAAACTCCTCATCCCTTTCTGCCCTTCTCGGACTCTTAGATCAGCAGATCAGAACCTACTATCTGTTCCCTCTATTAAAGAATTCTATTATATTAGGAAATCCAATTTCTCCGTTGTCGCCCCAACTTTATGGAGTGCCTTACCTCCCCAACTTCGCCACGAAAATCTCCTAGATAGATAAATTCAAGACTAAACTAAAAACGTTTTTATTTCAAGATGCATTCCACAGCTCCTAAATTTCTTATTGCCAAGTCTGCCAACCACTTTTAAGAAGCGACCCAATCCCTAATGTTTTATCCCTCTCCATTCTTTTTAACCCTAGTTTTTTTTTCTTTTTTCTCTTTAACAATGTAACTTTACCCCCACCTTCCTTCTTCAATCCCCACTCTCATGTATGTCTTTGTAAAACGTCTACAATGTTCACTTTTCCCCCTTTTATAAGCATTATTTTAATTCTTCATTTTATCATAGCATTGTAAACCGGCTAGATATTTATTGATGGTCGGTATATTAAAAATAATAAAACTTGAGACTAGATTCTGAGGGCTGAAGTTGGGATTTGGGAAAGTTGATTTCGAATCCCAAGCTTTGTAGAAACCACGTAGTCCGTTGGGTCGCTACAATAACCCCCTGAGAACCAGTTGTCCAGGTACCTGAAGACCAAGGTTCCTTAGTGCTGCTGCTACCACCACTAGGCACTTGGTGAAAACTCTGGGAGATGATGCCAGGCCGAAGGGTAGCACTCTGTATTGAAAATGCAGATTTCCCACCCGAAAGCTGAGGTACTGACGGGAGGTTGGATGAATGGGAATGTGAGTGTAAGCCTCCATGAGATCTAGAAAGCATAACCAATCATTCTGATCTAGAAGGGGATACAGGGATACCAGGGACAACATGCAAAATTTTTCTTTGACCAAAAAAATTGTTGAGAGCCCTCAGATCCAGAATGGGTCGCAGATCGCCCGTCTTCTTCGGAACTAGGAAGTAACGGGAGTAAAACCCTCTAGCTCTGCTGTTCCAAAGGAATTTCCTTGATGGCACGGAGACGAAGCAGAGCTTGAGCTTCCTGAAAGAAGGGCGGTCTGGGCTGGATTGGAAGGGTACTCTCTTGGAGGAAGCTCTGGTGGAATCTGAGTGAAATGAAGAGAGTATCCTTCCCTGATTATTGTCAGCACCCAGAGGTCGGATGTAATGGTCTCCCATCGATGGTAAAAAAGATGAAGACTACCTCCTATGGGGAGAGGGGAGGACAGAGGCAGAACGATAGAGGTTAGGCTCTGTTTGAGACAGTCAAAAAGGCTGAGAAGCCTTAGCTATAGCAGAAGGTTAAGGTTTCTGTTGCTTCTGCTGTTATTTCTTGGAAGGTGCTTGAGTGTAAGGAGCTGCCCTCGGAGTATATAGATTAATATTTTATACAAAGGAGCTCTTAACCAAATACAGGTCTCCCTCCATATTCGCCTGGTTTAGTGGGCATAGCCCCATAGCAAATAACATAAAATCACAAATAACTCTCTCACTCTATATTCATTGGGGGGGGTAAATACCAACACCCTCGCAAATACAACACATATAATTCATAATAAGAAGGAGAGTGTGGCGCAGTGGTTAAAGCTAGAGCCTCAGCACCCTGAGGTTGTGGATTCAAACCCATGCTGCTCCTTGTGACCCTGGGCAAGTCACTTAATGCCTCCATTGCACCAGGTACATTAGATAGATTGTGATCCCACCAGGTACATTAGATAGATTGTGATCCCACCAGGACAGAGAGGGAAAAATGCTTGAGTACCTGAATAAATTCATGTAAACCATTCTGAGCTCCCTTGGGAGAACGGTATAGAAAACTGAATGAATATATAAATTAATTAATGAACAACAATAAATGAGCACTTATAACCAAAAATACTGTTCAGGGTTCAGAAAAGTTTAAGCAAACATACAAATATGCTTGGCAAAGTTTTTGTTTTATGCTTGGGTGTTTTAGATTTACTTAACTTTTAAGCTGGGCAAGTCACTTAATCCTCCATAGCCCCAGGTACGTTAGACAGATTGTGAGCCCACCGGGACAGACAGGGAAAATGCTTGAGTACCTGATTGTAGAACCGCTTAGATAACCTTGATAGGCGGTATATAAAAAAAAAATCCTAATAATAATAATAATAAAAAAAAAGCTCTCGGAAAAAATTTAGAAAGAATTAAAGATGCCTTGACTCACAGTTAAAGAGATTAGGTTCTTACGTTGCTAATATCTTTTGTTGTAGATAGGTGTGTCATTCTGGATAGTAGGGTATTCTCCCCATGCTTGCATGCCATGCAGAAGGAATCCATTTCAGGTTTTCAAATCCTCCTCCTTCTCCAGAGGGCTCTCCTGCCCCTTCAGTTTGAACCAAAGAAGCCATTGCCCTATATAGGAGCACATAAGGAGGTGGTTTGGGCAGACTTCCTAAACTACAAATCTATTCTGCTCTTAAAGTAATCAAAAACACCAAAATAACCATACCAATCAAAAACCTTTATGGAGCTCAAACATTCCCCCACTGTGTTACAGCAATATATTTATTCTTCAAACATTTAAGGTCTGACATCAAAATCTCAGTTTTAACTCAAATTTTCTTATTGAGATAGTAAGCAGATGGAGAAAATACTGACAGGGCTAAGTCTGGATAATAAGCCAGGGGAGTTGTTCATGGGCTATAAAACATGAGAAGCCTTTCCCCCCTGAGTGACGCTACTGTGAGGCCTTTGTTGAGGCCTGCTTGGAGAAAAGCTAGTACCACTGCAATCAAAGTATTAAACAGCTCCATCTTCTTTTTCGTGTACCAGTGTTGAAACATCTCCCAAGCCTTAGCGCAAGCACAGACCATCATAGGCTTCTTGGCTCCGAGGAGAATAGCAATGTTTGCCTTTTTAGTATCCTTTGTGCTCTAACTCCACATACTCAAGGGCCATGCCATAAAACCAAAGCAATCTGGATCTTTAATGACCACTGGACACTGAGACAGAAGATGATTGTGCTGTACCTGAAAGTTTGAGACCCATGTCCCTCTGAAGATGCACTAGGTCTATGTACCATGGCCTATCTGGTGCTATGAGGACCAATCTCCCTGCTATTCTGTGAAGTATCTGCCCCAATCATGGGCCATGGAGGAAACAAGTACATGAACTCACTCATTGGCTACAGCTGAATTAGGGCATTCAGGCCTTCGCTTCTGGGCTCAGATCTTTGCCTGAAGAGGCAGTTCACCTTCTTGTTTCTCGCTGTAGCCATCAGATCGAAAGTTGGCCATTCCCATCGACGAACGATGGACTGAAATGCTGCAGCAGATAATGTCTATTCTTCTGGGTCTAAGTTCTGTTTGCTGAGAAAATTGGCTTGGACCTTGTCCACTCCCACTGGATGCGCCATAGAGATCACCTGCATGTGTAGCTCTGCCCACTGGAACAATAAGTGGGCTTCCAGGCTCAGCTGTGCACTCTTGGTGATTGACCTATGGAACTGCTGTAGCATTGCCCGAGAAAACTCAGACCGCCTGTCCTTCCAGACTCTTCTTCAACTTTTGTAATGCCATTCAAATGGATTGAAATTCCAGTCCATTGATGGATCACTTCCACTGGGAGGCTGACCACCACCCCAGTTGAATAGGTTGGTATCCTTTGTGAGAAATCACCCACAAAGTTATTCTGAGGGTCATGCCTCGTAATAATGACTGTGGACAGAGCTAGCAATTCATATTGCAGCGGGATGCTGGAGTTCAAAGTGGAGTCATTTGAAGGGAGTATGTTTGTGGGGACCACCGAGACAGTAGTATGTTCTGAAGAGGAAGCATGTGAGCCTTTGCCCAAGGGACCACACTTATAGTGGCTGCCAAGGAACCTCATACTGGGAGGTAGTGCCAAGCTGACGGAGCTGGCTTGGCCATCATATCTATTATCTGAGTGCTGAGTCTTGTTGACGTGTGTGAGATCCAGAATGGGTCTCCAACCTTCTGAGCCTTTCTTGGACACTATGAAGTATATGGAGTATCTCCTTGAACATGATTTCTCGGGCAGCAGTGGCTGAATTTCTACAAGTCTCTATACTGTTGCCAAGACTCTGCATGAATTTAATGGGTGCCCCACCGGGAATCCACAAACCAGTCTGTTAAGGGATGCGCGCACTCTAGCTTGTACCCTCCTCAAATGATCTCCAGCACACAGCAGTCTGAAAAGATCTGTATCCCAACCCCGCATACATCATGAGCCTTTCCAAACAACTTTGAAAGGGAATCTACTGAGAACAGCCTTGGAGGTGAAATCTGCCCTTTCCCTTATCCAGATCATTATGAGGGTTGAAATTGAATAAGCTGAAATTTTGATCAACTCTTAATGATGTTATAGAGAGCATCAGCCACATAATCCACCCCTGCTAGCATCAGCTGGCACAAAAACTTGCCCTCTGCCAGGGTGAGCCCACGCATCTTGGTATGACAAATGCGTGCCACAAAAGAGGCTGCTGCAGCTGCTTTGATCTGTAAGGCCAAAGCTTCAAACTGACTTTTAGGACCACATTCACTCTGTGATCCTGCGTATCCTTTAATACTACACCTCCCTTACTCGGCAGGAATGTGCACTTAGTTACCTGAGCTACCAAGCAATCCACTTTAGGTTGAGCGAACACCAGTTGCCACTCCTATTGCACAGGATATAGCCTAGTCATTGTTTTGGTTACCTTTAAAGAGTCCTGAAGAGCATCCCAGTGCTCTGTGACCAACAGACTAATTTCAGGATGCCAGGGAAAAGTCGAGGGCTGCGCTCTCACTCCCCTTAAGATAGAACACTGAGTAAAAGGGGTCTGCTGGGAGTCTAACTGTAAGTCCTGCAGGGAATCAGTAATGAGCTCTAATAGTGTTGAAGGTTTGAACAGTCAGTGAACTGGGTCTTCTCCTTGGTCAAGGGCCACCACTATTTCCTGCATACTTGCTCCTTTTTGCGACCCTGTATCACCCAGCAGGGAAGACTCACTCTGTGACAGCAAGGGCATACAGACGGATCCCTTGCCCTATAAGTCCCTCTCAGAAAGGTCCACAGGATCCTGGTCAGCCTCTGCCAATGACACTGATGCACCCTGGAAGTCCAAACCCACTTGTGCAACTCCTGGCTCTCTGAATATGAGGTTCCCGGCTATCCAAATAAGCTCTCTATATCAAATGAAAAAATTCAGGAGAAAAGGTTTTACTAGGCAGCACCAAGTTCCCTTTAGGTAACACCACTTTATGTCTCTTTGGCTCCCACACTCCTACGCATAGGTACACCACTGTTCAAGGACTCTGGGAGGGATTTTCTCACAGTAAACAGGTCGCCCAAAAGTTCCTCAGTCCTAGATTCCAAAGAGGATGCTAAGCACAATGCTCTCAACACCCCTCTCCCACGCCCCTTCACATGCTGTGCGGCACATGGCACACTTCCAGTGTCCAACCAGCACAAATCTGGCATGAATTAGGGATAAAAGAGCTTGAGGACGCCCTTCCTGCCAATTTTTAGGCAAATCGAGGTGATTTGAAGGATCTGGAGAACTTTGAAAAGACAAATCGGGAAATCCAAGATGGCCACCACGGCAGCGTTTTAGCACCAAAAAATGAATTTACTAATTGTAAAAAACCCAGAAAACAGGATTTTAGATATATGGAACCCTACAGGATGTGGCATAAATCTTCAAAGATAGGTTTTTCAGACACGCTCCCCCCTCCCCGATTTTGTCCATAAGCTGCATTAGCTTTATTCACTGTGACATGTACTCTAAAGATGATGCAGTCTGCCTCAGCTCTAATCTCTGCCTCAATCAACTAGTCCACCAAGCACCGAGATCTTCAGGCTGCTAGTCGGACCGAAGTTGAACTGATCTTTAACCCCCGTGGAACCACATATGCAAAAGTGGCGCATGCAAAGGTAGGGAGGTGAAATTGCAGATGACACCCTGAAGAGCCCCACTGAGCCCCCTGAGGATGCTTAACAGCTTGTATTCAAGCTCTTGCAATTCAGTAGGCGAGCTAAGCTATTAGGGATATAGACCCCGAGCGCCATAAAGTATTCTACAAGTCCCCAAGGGATTAACCTGCCAGCTGCAGGCCCAAGTCTGCTTCTTCTTCATACAGGCAAAGCTTTCCCCTGCATTGGGGATCTCTGTTGCATTGATAGCTGCGAAGCAAAAAAACAAAAACAACCCAAAATAATAAGGAAATATACAGAGCAGATCATAAAGACACCTTCTGGCTTACATTCAGAAGGAAAAATAGAAGAGGGCAGCAGAGCCCTCTGGAGGAGGAGTTGAAAACCTGGAATAGATTCCTTCTGTACAGTTTGTAAGCATGGGGAAGATATCCTACTGTCCAGAATGATACACCTACTATACTAGAAAGTTAGATTGTGAGCCCACCAGGACAGATAGGGAAAAATTCTTAGAGTATCTGATAGAAAAACATATACACAAAACTGCATACTTCCCTGAACTTCTCCAAGATAGGGCAGTATATCAAATACCAATAAATAAACTTAACCAGAAGTTAATTAGTAGGCAGTACAGTGGTACCTTGGATTACGAGCATAATCCGTTCCAGGAGCATGCTCGTAATCCAAAATGCTCGTTTATCAAAGCAAAGTTCCCCATAGAAAACAGTGGCAACAGCAACGATTCGTTCCAGAACCCGGGATCTGTACCTGTCAGGTGTCAGGATGGCACCCGGCCACGCAGGCCCAAGACAGAGGTCCTCCAACCTGCGGAAGGCACTCGACGTGGAAGGCTGGTCGGAAGACGGAAGAGGAATCCCCCGAAGCAGCGTATCCTGGTCTGTAAGTGCTCGTTTATCAGAGCAGTGCTCGGTTTGTGAGTCAAAAGTTTGCTGAGTGTTTTGCTCATCTTGCAAAACACTTGCAAACCGGGTTACTCGCAAACCAAGGTTCCACTGTATTATGTTTCTCAATGACATTGAATCAGCAGCCAGGAAGAACAAGCAACACAAATTACACAGATGTCAGCAGTCGTGAGATGAGTTCCAACCACTCTCCTTGTCAGGCGTTAAATTGATGGTGCTATAATCCACATTTTCCACATGACATTCCAAAAGCCTAGCATAACAACCAACCATTAAAGAGATAAGTTTGAAACAAACAACTAAATCAGGAAACAGGATGTAAAGTGAATTTCGGAATGTCCAAAACTTCAGATACTTGTTAACACTTACTATTTGGTTACTAAATTGGGGAGCTCTTTACTCTTCTGTTAGGAGCCATACATTGATCTTTAATGCACAGTTCTAATGTTTGCCCCTCTGTTGGTAAACAACTCCAGGTAGTTTTACTTGGAACAAATGGCATAAGCACTGAATTATTTTCTTCCTTTATTATGTTTTTATATTGTTTCCTCTCTATTCAGTCCCAGCACCCCCCCCCCCCCCCACGGCACCTTTACATTGTGCTGGTCCAGCAGTGTATCAGCAGGAGCGAGCTTTCTGCGCTCCTGCCCCTCCCTCGCTGGACGGCTGCCTCCTGAGTCCTCATTATGTTGGGGCTAGCAGCGCACAAGGCAGGAGCGAACTTTTTGCACTCCTGCCTGGGCCCACGCTGCTTCCTGAATGGCTGCCGTCAGTTCTTGCAAGACTCGTGAGAACTGATGGCAGCCATTCAGGAAGCGATGCAGGCCCAGGCAGGAATGCGAAAAGCTCGCTCCTGCCTTGTGTGCTGCTGGCCGCAACATGAGGACTCAGGAGGCAGCCGTCCAGCGAGGGAGGGACAGGAGCGCTGAAAGCTCGCTCCTGCCGATACACCGCTGGACCCACACAATTTAGAGATACCGGAGGGGGGGTATTCGCTCCATAAGAAACACTCTTATTTCCACCCACTTTTTGGGGGGAAAAAGTGCATCTTATGGAGTGAAAAATATGGTATTTCATTTAATGCAAATTCAACAGAACACACTGTTTTAAAACAAGACCACAAATGAAAAACATCATTAAGCATAATCAATTCTATTTGAGATCTTGTAAACACCTGATGTAAAGAATCAATTAATTTTTACATGACCAGAGCTTATTGATGGGATAAACAGCTAAATTTGTTTTTGAATGTTATCAATACTATAAAATTAACTATGTGATATACAGTATGTGATTGGCTAACATTTAAAAAACAAAACTAAAGTTAGAGGCTGTCACATGGTCCATATGGAATGTTATATTCAAAAATTATTCCAGGAATATGGTATCTTTATTTCAGTGAACTTTTCTTGTTGGAGATACATTTGGTGTTCAAGCTTATAAACAAGTCCACTTTCAAAGCATTTCTTGAAGTGAAGTCAACTACAAATTACAACGGTCATACTTACCAGAGCAACTGAATCTTTTCTCCCTCTTAATTTGGAGGTGCGATTCATTTCCAAAACAAAAAAGAAAAAATACCATTAATACATGAAATATTCCATGCTAATATTTACTAGCAAAAGTAAGACAGCTTTTGCAGATGTTTTACAGTAAAGGCTAACTTTTCTTTTTAAGATAAAGTAAAGCCTTCACAATATTCTGCAAAAAGCCATAACTGTCACAGGAGGAAAAAACATCCAACATCCAACAGTTTACTACTGCTTCAATATCACACAATGAAAATATACTTATAAAACTAGAAATGTTCAACAAACATTCTAGCAGCTAATAACCTTAAACTGGAAATAGGTTGCAAGAAATCTCATTTTCCCGGTGGTCTTCAGGTTGGCCAGAACTGTAAAAAATAAACAAGTGATGTTCCCCTTAGCATCATACTGTTGGCACAACCTACTGGTTGGCATAAAGAAGGCAAAGACTGAATTCTGAATAGAATCCACTCTTGCCTCTTTGCCACAGGAGATTGTTGCAATGTCTGACATAAGGGCTGTGGGAAACAAGTTTAGAGGAAACAGTTCAGAACTGTGTAGGAGAGTCCAACAGTGCTGATCTTCATGCTTCCATCCACTCTGCGACAACCAACTATTACGAGTTGGTTGTGCAGATCGATCAGCCATGGAAGTCTTACAACTGTTCACAGAAACTGTTTTCTGAATGAACAGTCGTAGACATTGAAACAGTGTGGTGCGAAGTTCAAGTGGAAGCTCTGCTAAGAACCAGACAAGACCCTAAAAGAAAAATAAAGGGAGAAAAAATATTTTAGATGAGTTAAAAAAAAAACCCAAACAAATTAAGAATTTGGCTTTTAAAAGCTTTTAACCTAATTAATAATATTTTATTAAAATATATATAACAAACAATTTAAACTTGTGGAAAAGAGACTTTATAAAAAAAAGAAGAGTTTCAGTATTTTTATAGGTTAGCAATGCTCATTTTTAAGTCAATACATAGAAAGCTTATTCTATAAATTAATTTGTTTAAATATTATCTCAGTTAGAAAAATTGAACAAGTATAAAATTAATGTGGGGTGGAGATAGGATGGAATACTAGAAGCTATTATAAAGTAGAGCACAGTTCTTCAACCGCCGGTCCGCAGAAAATTCCTGCCAGTCCGCACAGGACCGGCGAGATCAACTTCTTCAATTTCCTGCCGGTCCGCGCAGGACCGGCAAGATCGAGGAACTGTCGTTCGCGCAGGGCTGGAGAGATAATAGGGAGCCTCACACTGTGCTTTCTCCCCTCCCAGCGGCTCTCCTTACAAACGCAGCAATTCAAAAAGGAAGCCTTGGAGCTTTTGCTGAGTCGGGCCGCCTCTGATGATGCAACTTCCGCTTTCCTCAGAGGCGGTGCGACCCAACAAAGGACCCGAGGCTGCCTTACTGAATCGCAGTGCTGGCAAGTAAGGAGAGTTGCTGGAAGGGGAGAAAGCTGCTGGGCATGGTGAAAAAAAAAAAGGGACAGCTGCTACTGGACCTGGATAGGGAGAAGGAGAGATGCTGCTGGGAAGGGGGAGGGAAAGGAGTCTGGGAAGATGCTGGGTAAGGGGGAAAAAGGGACAGCTGCTACTGGACCTGAAGAGGGAGAAAGAGAGATGCTGCTGGGAGGGGAGGAGGGAAAGGATTCTGGGAAACTGCTGGGCAAGGGGAAAAAGGGACAGCTGCTACTGGACCTGGATAGGGAGAAGGAGAGATGCTGCTGCGAGGGGAGGAGGGAAAGGAGTCTGGGAAGCTGCTGGGCATGGTGAAAAAAAAAAGGGACAGCTGCTACTGGACCTGGAGAGGGAGAAGGAGAGATGCTGCTGGGAGGGAATGAGGGAAAGGAGCCAGGGAAACTGCTGGGCAAGGGGGAAAAGGGACAGCTGCTACTGGACCTGGAGAGGGAGAAGGAGAGATTCTACTGGGAGGGGAGGAGGGAAAGGAGTCTGGGAAGCTGCTGGGTAAGGGAGAAAAAGGGACAGCTGCTACTGGACCTGGAGAGGGAGAAGGAGAGATGCTGCTGGGAGGGGAGGAGGGAAAGGAGTCTGGGAAGCTGCTGGGCAAGGGGGAAAAAGGGACAGCTGCTACTGGACCTGGAGGGAGGGAGAAGAAGAGATGCTGCTGGGAGGGGAGGAGGGAAAGGAAAGGGAAGAGAGTTACTGCTGGACAGGGGGAGGAGGAAAGGGAGAAGAAAAAAGGAAGGAAACAGCTTGCATGGAGATTAGAGGAGGGGAAGGGGAGAGACGGGAAGGGGAGAGACAGGAATGAGATGGGAAGGGGGGTCAGCAGAGAAATTGAGAGGGACAAAGATGCTAGAACTGGTGTAGGAGAGATAAAAAATGAAGAGAGCAGTGAAGCTGGAGTGAATCGTGTAAAAAGGAGAGAGGGGCATAGGCTGGATGGAAAGGGGAGAGGGGCATAGAAAGAAGACAAATACCATATGGAAGGGGGAGAGGTCAGACAGTAGATGGAAGGGGCAGATGCTGGATTGAAGAGACAGAGAGGGCAGACGCTGGAAAGAAGAGAGTGAAAAGAAGATGAAATCAGAAACCAGAGACAACAAAAGGTAGAAACAAATAATTTTATTTCTATTTTGTGATTAGAATATATCAGATTTGAAATATATATCCTGCTAGAGCTGGTGTTAGACATAACTGGGGACTGCAAAGTCCAGGCAGTGGCTTAGGGCTCTCTCTGACCAGTGGGGCAGTTGCCCTAGTTGCACTCCCCTAACCCTATTCCTGCTATGTGTGACTGCGGTATTCTGTTAGCATGATATTTCTGTGTAGCATTCTGTAATAATTTGGCTTATTCAGTTTTCTTGATAGTAGAGGGGATATATGTGAAGGGGAGGGGAGACAGGGTTTTGTTGATCCTTGCTCTGTATTATTTTTATTTATAAAATGACAATTGTACAGAATATTGTTTCTTTTTATACTTTAATAAAATACATTCAGTATAAAATCATAACTGAGGCTTGTGCGGATGGGATCAGATGGTTTGCGAGGACCGAGCTCGCGGAGACGGAGCAGAAACGGGGTTTTTAAATTTCAGTCCTAGTAGTTTGTCGGTCCACAAAATAATTTTTTTTTTCCCGCCGGTCCATAGGTGTAAAAAGGTTGAAGAACACTGAAGTAGAGGACTGTGAATAGGAAGAATATCAGCAAGAAAGCAGTTATTTACCTGTAACAGGTGTTATCCAGGAACAACAGGCAGATATTCTCACAGATGGACGACATCATCCACCAAGTCCCGGTATGGCCAGTACAAAAGCGTACTGTCCCTTTAACTTCTTATAGAAGTTTCAAGACCACCCATACCGCACTTGCGCGAGTGCCTTCCCACCCAACGTTGGCTTACAGGGCCATCAGCTTAGTAAAAAAGCTAAGAAGCCAACTAGGGAAGTGGGAGAGTTATGAGAATATCTGCCTGCTGTCCCTGGATAACACCTGTTACAGGTAAGTAATTGCTTTATCCCAGGACAAGCAGGCAGCATATTCTCACAGATGGGACTCCCTAGCTATCACGAAAGGGATGAAGGGAAGCTGGCATTTAAAACAGAGAATAAATTTTGTAGAACTACTTGGTCAAACTGACTATTCCATCAATCAAGTGGAGCAAGCTTCATCCAAGGCAAGACAAATCATAGGTTGCATATGCAGGGGTTTCGTCAGCCGTAAGCCTGAGGTCATTATGCCTTTGTATAGATCCATGGTGAGGCCCCACCTGGAATACTGTGTGCAATTCTGGAGGCCGCATTACCGTGAGGATGTGCTGAGGCTGGAATCGGTCCAGAGAATGGCCACCCGGATGGTCTCAGGACTGAAGGATCTCCCGTACGAAGAACGGTTGGATAAATTACAGCTATACTCGCTTGAGGAGCGCAGAGAGAGGGGAGACATGATCGAGACGTTCAAGTATCTCACGGGCCGCATCGAAGCGGAGGAGGATATCTTCTTTTTCAAGGGTCCCATGGCAACAAGAGGGCATCCGTGGAAAATCAGAGGCGGGGACACCAGGAAATTCTTTTTCACTGAAAGGGTGGTTGATCGCTGGAATGGTCTTCCACTTCAGGTGATTGAGGCCAGCAGCGTGCCTGATTTTAAGGCCAAATGGGATCGACACGTGGGATCTATTCACAGGGTAAAGGCAGGGGAGGGTCATTAGGGTGGGCAGACTGGATGGGCCGTGGCCCTTATCTGCCGTCTATTTCTATGTTTCTAAAGGGATGTGAAAGTATGTAATGAGGATCAAGAGGCTGCCTTACAAATGTCAACAGGAGTAGAACAGAGAAAAGCTACTGAAGCTGCCATTGCTCTAACTTTATGTGTTGTGACACGACCTTCCAATAGTAACCCAGTCCGAACATAGCAGAAGGAGATATAGTCTGTCAACCATGGTGACATAAGAATATGCCTTCACCGGATCAGACCGTGGTCCATCTTGTCCGGCGATCCGCACACGCGGTGGCCCATCTTGTCCGGCGATCCGCGCACGCGGTGGCCCATTTAGGTACTCCTTTTTGGAGACCCGTGAAGATTTCCCGTATCCCTCAATATGATTTGCAAGAAAGTATGCATCCAACTTGCGCTTGAAACTCAGAACAGTAGTCTCCGCCACAACCTCCTCCGGGAGAGCATTCCAAGCGCCAACCACTCGCTGTGTGAAACAGAACTTCCTAACATTTGTCCTAAACCTGCTGCCACTCAGTTTCAGGCTATGACCCCTTGTCCGTGTCACCTCCGAAAATGTTAGTAATGATGTTTCCTGGTCTATTTTATCAAATCCCTTTAATATTTTAAAAGTCTCTATCAAATCCCCTCGCAATCTTCTCTTCTCGAGGGTGAATAGTCCCAGTTTTCTGAGGCATTCTTCGTAGCTCAAATTTTCCATCATGGTTTACAACAGTTCCCAGATGGTTAGGATCAAATGAAAGAAATAGTTGTGCAGAAGTTCTATGAGGCTTAGTCCGGTCCAGGTAGGTAGTAAGCTAAAACATATTTACAGTTCAATGTGTGGAGAGCAGCTTCACTAGGATGTGAATGTGGTCTTGGGAAGAAGACAGGCAGAACTATAGACTGGTTGAAATGGAATTCTACAATGACTTTTGTTAGGAATTTGGAATAAGTACAAAGAACAACTGTCGTGATAAAATGTGATATTAATATAGATCTAAAACCAGTGCTTGAAGCTCACTAACTTGACCAGCTGAGGTGATGTGTAAGAACATAAGAATAGCCTTACTGGGTCAGACCAATGGTCCATCTAATCTAGTATCCTGTCTTCAAAGATGCCAATCCAAGTCACTAATACCTAGCAAAAACTCAAATAATAGCGGCAGTCCATGTCACCAATCTAGGGCAAGCAATGGCTTCTCCTCCTCCTCCTCTATGGACTTTTCCTCCAAGAACTTGTCCAAACCTCTTTTTTAAACCAAATTAATAATAATAATTTTATTTTTTGCATACCGCCATACCTGAGAGTTCTAGGCGGTTTACAACAATCAAATGCAATTACATACAATACAATATACATTACATTAGTGACTTCTATTCCGCCTGTACCTTTCAGTTCTAAGCGGATTACAGTGTAAGATAGCTAGACATTTCCAGGAAGTTACAAATAACAGTATAAGGTAGCTGGACATTTCCAGGAAGTTACAATTTACAGTATAAGAAAGCTGGCCAATGCAAAGAAGATGCCATTTAGGGGATGATTACACAGTAGATGCAGGGGACGCTTATATAGTGGATGCAAGGGAATTACAGAATAAAGGTGTTGAGTAGAAGGGGAGGGGGACATTTAGGATCACTAGGAGGGAAGAAGAGGTTAAGGGTTGGTTTCGTGATAGGGTCAGAGGGGGGATATAAGTATAAGGGGGAGGTTAGCTGGTAGTTTGTGTGGAAGGCGGAGGAGGCGAGGGGGAGGAATAAGAAGGTAGTATAGTTTTTTTGAAAAGCAGAGTTTTGATTTCTTTTCGGAATGATTTAAAGTCACTTGTAGTTGTCAGCAGGTTGAGGATGGAGGGGTCCAGCTTCGCTGCCTGCGTCGCCAGGAGGCCATCGTACATTTTTTTGCGCTGAGTTCCCTTAAGTGGTGGGTAGGAGAATAGGGTCTGGGTTCTTCTTGGTCTGGATATGCTGTTATGATTTAGCCTGTTGTTGAGATAGGTGGGTGCAGTTCCGTTTGTTGCTTTGAATTATAGACAGTAGAATTTGAATTGGATTCAAGCTCGTATCGGTAGCCAGTGTGAGTCTAGGTAGGCATTAGTGATATGGTCAAATTTTCCGAGTGAATAGATCAACCTGAGGGCTGCGTTTGGATGGTCTGTAGTTGGTTTATCAAGATTGTGGGGCAAGGAAGGTAGAGGATATTGCAATAGTCCACTAGTCCTAGGACAAGAGATTGGACTATGATCCTGTAGTGATCTTTTAGAAAATTTTTCTTATTTTACGTAAGTTGCGCATGGTGAAAAATGCTTTTTGTGTGATTTTGTTGATTTAGGTCTGCATTGTGCAGCATCTATCTATCGATACTCCAAGGATTTTGAGAGAGGGCTGTATGGGGTATTTTGTGGCATATATTTCTAGTTCGGTTATGGATGGGATTTTGTCTTTTTCAAGTAGTAGGGATTTTGTTTTGTCCGAGTTTAGTTTCAGTTTGTGGTCTAGCATCCATTCTTCCACTGCTTCCAGTGTTGTTTTTAGGTTGCCTAACGAGGTGGGGTCTTGGATGTCGAAGGGGAGTAGTATAGTAATATCATCAGCATAGCTGAATGAAGTTACGTTTAGGGTATCTAGGGTAATGCCAAGGGATGATAGGAAGAGATTGAAGAGCATAGGCGACAAAGGGGGTGTAGCGCTGTACACTAAGGAAAGCATCAAAACTACCAGAATTACAGATGTAAGATACACCGGGGAATCCCTTTGGGTTAACCTGGCCAGAGGGAATGAAAAATGCCTATACCTTGGTGTGATATACAGACCACCCAGACAACAGGAAAACAAAGATATGGAATTAATCGAGGACATAGAGAACATCACACTACGCGGTGACACAGTAATGCTAGGAGACTTCAACATGCCAGACGCAGATTGGAACACACTCTCAGCGACTACAGGTAGCAGTAAAAGAATATTAACCTCCATAAAAGGCGCACGTCTCAAGCAAATGGTACTGGAACCCACAAGGGACAAGGCGATTCTAGACCTGGTACTCACCAACGGAGATAGCGTCTCGAACGTCTCAGTAGGCGATACACTGGCCTCCAGCGACCATAATATGGTATGGCTCAACCTTAAGAAAGGCTTCTCTAAGTCAAGCACAGCAACAAGGGTTCTCAACTTTAAAAGCACAGACTTCAACCGCATGAGAGATTTTGTCCATCAGGAGCTATATAAACAAACAAAATCTGAAAATTTAGAGGATATGTGGTTGTCTCTGAAGTCCATCCTACATGAAGCAACAAACCGATACATGAGAACAGTAAGTAAATGCAGAAGAACCAAAAGACCCCAATGGTTCACTAAAGAAATTTCAGACCTAGTTAAAAAGAAAAAAGAGGCATTCATCACCTACAAACATTTAGGAAACCAAGGGGCGAAAGAAGACTATCTAGACGGAGCTAAAGCCGTTAAAAAGAAAGTCAGAGAGGCCAAACTCCGAATGGAGGAAAAACTAGCACGGAATATCAAGAAAGGGGATAAATCTTTCTTTAGCTATATTAGTGACAGGAAAAGAAACAAAGATGGTATAGAACGGCTGCAGCAATCGGATGGTAATTTTGCAGAATCAGATTCTGCCAAGGCAGAACTACTGAACGAATACTTCTGTTCAGTCTTCACCTGCGAATCGCCGGGAGCTGGTCCGCAGCTTCAGACGGGAGATACCCAGAAAGATCCGTTTCAAGATTTCGAGTTTACGCCCAGTAACGTCTACAACGAACTATCGAAACTCAAAGTAAACAAAGCCATGGGACCGGACAACCTGCACCCCAGGGTGCTCAGGGAACTAAGTGGAGTCCTGGCCGAACCATTATCTGAGCTTTTCAATCTCTCCCTACGCACAGGAAGAGTCCCCTTGGACTGGAAAACCGCCAACGTAATCCCACTCCACAAAAAGGGCTGCAGGACAGAGACGGCAAACTACAGACCGGTGAGTCTCACGTCTATAGTGTGTAAACTCATGGAAACACTGATCAAACGGAACCTTGACATAATCCTGGACGAAGAAAACTTACGAGACCCCCACCAGCACGGGTTCACCCAGGGTAGATCCTGCCAATCTAATCTGATTAGCTTTTTCGACTGGGTTACTAGACAACTGGATGCAGGAGAGTCACTGGACGTGGTATATTTGGACTTCAGTAAAGCATTTGATAGCGTCCCACACAGAAGGCTATTAAACAAATTGAAATCGATAGGATTAGGAACAACTCTAACTGCATGGGTTGGAGATTGGCTAAGCGGTAGACTTCAGAGGGTGGTGGTGAACGGTACCCCATCCAAGGCGTCAAGCGTGACCAGTGGGGTGCCGCAAGGCTCGGTTCTGGGCCCAATTCTATTCAATTTATTCATAAGAGATATGACACAAGGACTTAAAGGAAGGATAGCACTATTCGCTGACGACGCCAAACTTTGCAACATAATAGGCAAAAGCTTATTGCCTGATAATATGACACACGATCTATGACTGCTGGAAAGATGGTCAACTACTTGGCAGCTAAGCTTTAATGCTAAAAAATGCAAGGTGATGCACCTGGGAAAGAAAAATCCACACAAAAATTATGTACTGAATGGTGAGACCTTAGTTGAGACCAAGGCAGAACGCGATCTAGGGGTGATTATTAGTGAGGACATGAAGGCTGCCAATCAAGTGGAGAAGGCTTCCTCCAAGGCAAGACAGATGATAGGTTGTATCCGTAGAGGGTTTGTCAGCAGGAGACCTGAAGTCATGATGCCGTTGTACAGATCCATGGTGAGGCCTCACTTGGAGTACTGTGTTCAGTTCTGGAGACCACACTACCGTAAGGACATACTGAGGATCGAGTCAGTTCAGCGAATGGCGACCAGGATGGTCCTGGGGCTAAAGGATCTCACGTACGAAGAAAGACTAAAAAAATTGTGGCTGTACTCACTTGAAGAAAGAAGAGAACGGGGAGACATGATTGAAACGTACAAATACATCACGGGACGTATCGAGTCAGAAGATAATATCTTCTGTCTCATGGGACCCTCAACAACCAGAGGGCATCCGCTGAAAATCAGAGGAGGGAAATTTCATAGCGACTCCAGGAAGTACTTTTTCACCGAGAGAGTGGTGGAGCGTTGGAATGGACTCCCACTGCAGGTGATTGAAGCCAGCAGCGTGACTGATTTTAAGAGGAAATGGGGTACTCATGTGGGATCTCTAAGGGAGTGAACTCTGGGGGGAGGCAAATTGCAATGGGCAGACTTGGTGGGCTATAGCCCTTTTCTGCCGTCATTTTCTATGTTTCTATGTTTCTAAGGTGATCCTTGTGGGACTCCACAGGGGTTATCCAGGGGTCCGATTTGTAGTCGTTTGACTTGACTCTGTAGGTTCTTGTTTTTAGGAATTCTTGGAACCAGTTGTATACTACTCCTGAGATCCCTATGCTGTCGAGAATCTGTAGCAGTATGATGTGGTCAACCAGGTTGAATGCCGCTGAGAGGTCGAGTTGAATTAGCAACATTCTTCTTCCTTTACTGAGGTGCTCTCTGGCTGTATCTAGTAGTGTTGCTAATAATGTCTCTGTACTATAACTGGATCTGAATCCTGATTGAGAGGGGTGAAGTATGTTGTGGTCTTCTAGGTATTTGGTGAGGTATTGTGCTACTAGTCCTTCTATTATTTTAACGTATAGTGGGATTGAGGCGATGGGTCTGTAGTTAGAGGGGGTGTCTATTGGGCCTTTGAGATCTTTCAATAGAGGGGTGATTATAATTTTGCCTAATTCAGATGGGAATTGACCTTCTGTGAGTGTGGTTTGAATCCATTGCATGGCTTTGAATTTAGGAGTGGCGTTTGTTAGTAGATATGAGGGACAGTTATTCAAGTCACATGATGCTTTGCTATATTTTTTGTAGATACGGTCCATGTCAGACCATTGAACTAGTGGGAAGGTGGTCCAGATCCTGTCTGCTGCTATGGGTTCTTCTGTTGTAGATTTTGTTGCGATCTCGTTGAGGTATGCTGATGAGTTGTTGAAGGTGGATCTGATTGTGCAGATATTGCTTTTGTAGTGGTCAGCTAGCTGGGAGGCTGTTGGTGGGTGGTTTCCTTGGGTGGCTAAGAGAGGTTTGGTGTCAATGAGGTTCTTTACTAGTTTGAAGAGCATTTTAGTGTCTGAGGTTGCTGTGCCAACTAGTTTGGAGTGGTAGGCTTTCCGTTTTTCATTAAGTTTGAACTTGTAATGTTTGATTAGGTTTCTCCATTCGACTTTGGTTTGATCCTGGTTCTGTTTTTTCCAAGCTCTTTCGAGTTGTCTACAGCGCCTTTTTAGTTGTAGTAGTTCGGTGTCGAACCATTTGTCGGAAGGCCTGCAAATTCTATTCTTAGGTTTTAATGGGGCTAGTTCATTCAGTGTTGTTTCGCTTAAGGTTCGCCAGTGGTGTATAAACTCTGTAGGATCTGTTGAGTCTATAGTGTCTATAGTGGGGTCTATTTTTTCCCAGAATGTGGTTTGTTCGATTTTTTGACGGGTTTTGTAGAAGGTTTTGTGGGGTTCAGATTTGTTGTTGCTTTGTGCCCAGTTGATATTGAAGGTATATTTGTGGTGGTCTGACCAGAGGGAGGGGTGCCAGGTACCGTTGGAGATGTGGATATCTGGTGTATTGGAGTTTTGGGCTGTGTATGCTGCAATATCAAGTTGGTGGCCTTTTTCATGCGTGGGTTGGGGATTAAGGATTTGATAGGATAGTGCGTTGAGGTATGCGAGTAGATCTTCGACTTGTTTTGAGGTGTGGTCTTCTAGGTGTAGATTAAAGTTTCCAAGCAGCAGGTTATGTGTTGAGTTAAGGGAATTCTGGAATATGAAGTCTTCGAGTTCGTGTTTGGAGGTATTCCATTTGCCTGGTGTAATGTAGCAAAGAAGGCAAGTTAAGGTACCTCCGAGTGTGTGGTCGGATAGTTGGCATGCTAGAAGGTCCAGGTGGGGGGAGGAGCGTTTGTCCAGGACTTTTAGGTTGTTGTTTTTTTACTAGTATGGCCAGTCCTCCCCCTCACTTGTTTTGTCGGCAGACTAGTTCTAGTTTGTATCTTCTTGGGCAGAATTCGGTTATTCGTGGGTCTGAGTCGGATGTTAGCCAGGTTTCGGCTAAAAGAGGCAGCCTAGATGTTCTTTAGTTATCCAGTCTTTGATTAGGTCTGCCTTTGGGCTGATTGATCTTATGTTCATGTATGCACAGGCTAAAGAGGTGAATTTTTGAAAGGAGTGGGGGTGATCTTTGGATGGAGTAGTTGTCTGGGAAGTGTCCAAGGTTTTTGAGGTGTTGTTTTGGGATTTGGTGGTGGCCTTTTTCCCCAGATGGGGGGATGCTATCGAAGGTTGATAATGGGCAGGGTATAGGATTTCTGGAGGAGGGGTTTCCTGGATGGTTGGAATTGACTGTATACTGCTGTCACTGTTGGGATTGGTTGAATGTGGTAACCTGCTGTTTTCCAGTTTGTTAGGAATAGGGCGAGCAGTAAGAGAGTCAGTGTGAGCTTAGCTGTGCTGGCTGCCATTGCTAATTAGGTAGGTGGCGTTTGTGTGAGAGGTGGATCTTTGCCTTTTTGTTCTTGTTGGGAAGTAAGGTTTATATGAGGGGAAGTTCCTTATCACTGGTTCTTATAGGATTAAACTGTACAAATGTAAACAGTACAAATGCAAACATCAGATTTGAAGTTCTAAAGAACCTACATGAAGAAAGTTGACTGTGTTGAGAGATCAGAGCAATTTAAAAGGAAGAAAGGAATTAAGAACAACAATTAAGATTCTAGCTTGTTAAATAGATAGGTTTTTATCTGTTTTCTAAAGTCTAGGTCGGAAGAAATTAAGACAACCACTTTCCACATCAGGTATTTGAGGGATGAAGATGTCAATAGTTCAAATTGTGGCTTCATGAAAGCAGAAAGTACCACGCTGAGGTCCCAGGCAACTGGAGGAGGCTTGATTGGTGGTTTTGAGTGTAATAAATCTTTCATGAATCTGGAAACTAATGGGTGTATAGCCAGAGGATTATCACTGAGAGGAATGCGAAAAGCACTGATAGCACTGAGATGCACCCTCACTGAAGTAGTTTTTAGTCCCGAGTTGGAGAAATGCAAGTGGTAATCCAAAATTGATGACAGAGGACACGTATCTGGAAGTAAAGTGTGCCAGCTAAACCATAGGGTAAACCGGGTCCGCTTGAAAAGGTAACAGCGTTGTATGGACGGATTTCTGGAAGCGTCAATGATAGATACTGGAGCAGAGAGACTGAATCCATTTTGTCATTGGGACACAAAAGCACCAGGCTGTGAGAGCCAATGAATGTAGATTGGGGAGGAGGAAAGACCCCTCATTCTAAGTCAGAACAGTCGGGAAAATCTGCAGTGGAACTGATTCCTTAACACAGAGTTGTACTAGTAGTGGGAACCAGGGTTGTCTTGGCTACCTCGGAGCTATGAGAATCACAGTGGCTGGGTCCTGTCTGAGTTTGAACAGAGTTTTCCCTATTAGAGGTAATGCATAAAGAAATTTGTTCATCCAGTCTAGGAGGAATGCATCGTATTCTAGACGAAGAGGTGAGTGTAGCTTGGAACAAAACTATGGAAGCTTGTGATTGATGTGAGATGCAAACAGATCTATCCGAGGGGTTCCCCATTTGAGAAGAATTGATGTACTGTCATTGAGTTCAGTGACCACTTGTGAGGTTGAAGGCATCTACTCAGCTTGTCTGCTAGCGTGTTCTGTTTGCCTGCTAGGTAAACAGCCTTGAGAAAGATGTTTCGTGGAATTGCCCAGTTCCAGATTTGTGTCACTTCTTGGCAAAGGAGGCAAGAACCTATGCCATCTTGCTTGTTGATATAATACATGTGTGAAGTGCTCTGTGGATTGCCCACAATTCTAGATTGATGTGAAAGATTTCTCTTGAACAGTCCAAATGCCTTAGGTATGAAGGCTGTCTAGGTGAGCTACCCATCCAGACATGGATGTATTTGTTAATATATTTTGATGCAGGGGAACATTAAATAGAAGACACCTGGAGAGGTTTGTTGGGATGAGCCACCATTGTAGAGATTGACGGAGAAGTGAGGTGACTGAGTTGATGGAAAAGCAGATCTGTGAACTGAGACCATTTTGAGGACTGAGATGGAGACGGGCAAATGGGGTAATGTACTATGGACGTTGTGTGTCCCAATTGTGACATTTCCATTCCTAAGGAGGAACCTGTCAGGGTTAAGTCCTGTACTAAAACCATTTCCCGAGGCAGGAATCCGGTTGAAAGTAGAGCCCCAGAGGTTGTTGAGGACAGGGCTGCCTATTCTGAGGAGCATGAGCATGACCATGACCTAGAACCCATGCTAGAGCCAGAGCCTGCTAAGAGAGTAAGCTCCCTTAGGAAATTCAATCAGTTCCCCAATACCTAATGAACCGAGAGGGAGCCAGAGAGCATTCAAACCTGTGCCCCAGCCACGTAAGATACGGAGTGGTTTTAACTCCCTAAAACAGCTCTCAAGGCTGTGAAGCAAGCAGCACACGAGGACCTGGCAGATAGGGCTCTTCTGGCCAGGCACAATCCAGGAACCCATGGATTGGGAAGGCTCTACACCCCAAGGGACTATAGAGCTAGCAGTTCCAGAGGAAAGCATGGACACAGCAGAGTTTGAAATGCCTGAAGCTGAACCATTGGAACCAATGGACATAAGTTTGGCAGTTTCTTGCCAATTATTTAATTTGCTCTTTTTGAATATTTTTTGGGGACAATTCAACAAAGAACTATTTGTTTTTGAAAAGTGTTTTGTGTTGCACAGCAGTGGGGGCTGGGCTGAAAGAAGTGCTGGAGTTGTGCACAGCACTAATTAAGCTGCTACACACCAGCTGTGACTGAGCCAGGAGAAAGCTGGTGTAACATTCTTTTGTTGGCTGTATTGCAAGCCAGTGACTTACAGGAATGGGGAGGGTTCCCCGAAGACCAAGGGTTGGGATTTTGCGGGTGCTTGAGAAAGCCATTATAGAAAGGGGATCCAGCAATTCTGTTCCCAGTCTTCAGAGGCTGGAGAGTTGCTACAGCCTAAAGAGGCAAAGGCTACAAACAGCATTGCTTTAAAGTTTATTTTGTGGTGTATGGTGCAGGAGCCTGGTGAAGAACAGGACTGGATTACTAAAAGCCCAGGGCTCCAGGAAGACTTGGAAAAGTGTTTGCTTTATTTTTCTGTTTTCTGGTTTGAAGCTGTGTGAAGTTGCCAGAAGGTTACCTAGGACTTATAGTTACTTACCTGGGACTAAACTTAAGTTTATTCACTGGACTACAACTGGTTTCTATGAACTATTTGTTGGAAGAAGAAAAGCCAGTGAAATAATTTTTGTGGGTTTTTTTTCCTTCTTGTTTTGGGTGAATTAAACCTATTGCATTTGTCTGAGCACGTGTTGGCTTATTATTATTATTGTGAAGCCAAGGAATTTAAGGTCTCCCCCTTTGGGAGCCGCGCCAGGGTCGTGCTGCCACCTGTCGGCGGTCCCCTGCAGTTTCCTCGTGGGCCCAGCAGGTGACACAATGGACACATCATTTGCCATGCCTAGTTGGTTGAGTAAGCACTTGGTTGCAAAAGCAATTCAGATTCCATTTTAACTGCTTGCCACATCTGCTGAATGAATCTTGTGAATGACGGGCTCTCTGGTGGAGACCTTCATCTAGGTGGTGGAGGAGAGAGATCTGAAGAAATGTCATAAGAGACCAGTGCAGAGAGCTCTGGATCAGAATAAGTGCAATCTGAAAGATCTGAGTCAAAGTCAACCCTCCTGGGAGATGGGCTATGCCTAGTGGTCTCTGGATTTAGAAGAACATAGATCAAAAATTTAAATTGCAAGAGCCTCCCTCAACATAAACCATTCCACAGATCTCACAAACTCACTGAACTCAAGAAATCGTGCACTCCAAGCCGACATGATCTAGAGCTCCTTCTCCAACCCATCTTGGTCTCAATTTCACTTCCTATTTAAAAAAATATGCGTAAACATATTCTCCCATTGACTCCTGCACAAATGTCTAAAGCCTCTAAGTTCTTGGCAGATCTTTATAGGAATAACTAACACACTAATTAGAGGACAGTTCCCAGCAGATAGAGGACACATTATCAGACCCATCATAAAAGACAAGTAAAACACCACTTCTCAGCCTCATAACTACAGGCCCATTGCCCTAATCCCATTCTTCATAAAACTGATGAGAGGGGATAGTACAAATCCAACTGATGAATCACCTGGAACACTTTCAGCTACTCCATGATTCCCAATCTGGCTTCAGTCATATAGCACCGAGACGGTAATCACATCACTTATCACCAACCTATACAATCTACTATGCAAAGGTCTAAATGCGCTCGTAATCCAACTGGACCTTAGCAGTACTTTCGACCTTACAGATCATGACCTGGTGCTATCCTGCCTAGATGCCTATGGACTATCAGGAAAAGTATGAACTGCTTTCAAGGCTTCTTGAAATCCTGTAGTTACCAAGTGAAGATTGGGAACACACTATCTATAACATGGACCAGCAAATGCAGCTTCCCACAAGGCTCCCCACTGTCGCCCTTGCTTTTCAACATCTACCTTGTCTCCTTAGGGGAACTACTCAGCAGTCTAAACATCTCCGACTATAGCTACGCCAACAATATCACACAGAAACTTACAGAACAGACACCATCCTGTCCACCATAGAAAATTGGATGGCCCATTTCAAATTAAAACTGAACACTGAGAAAACCAAATTCTTCTTAGCTACAGCCATCAACTTCTCTACAAACTCCCTAGCCCTAAGGGGAACCAACTTCCTCATCTCACCCACAATCAGAATCCTGGGAGTGCATCTTGACAGACAAAACTGTACATGTCTGCCCAAGTCAACCATGTCACATGCAAAGGCTTGAACGCACACTGGAAATTCAGATCCATTAGAAAATACTTTGACCAGGGGCCTTTCAAACTCATAGTCCAAACTCTAGTCCTAAGCATCCTAGACTACTGCAACATCATCTATCTAGCAGGTCTGTGCAAACACTTCCAGAGATTAAGTGTCATCCAAATACCGCAGTGAGGCTCATATTCAACCTGAAAAAATTTAACCACATCACACCTTTCTATCAAAAACTGCACTGGCTGAAAATTGAGAGTCGAGTGTTTTAGTAATAAAATTAGTAACAATTAGTAATAAAAATAATAACAGCAAAAAAAAACCCAAAAACTGACAAACAAAATCTAAAAATGTAGACAAAATATAAAAACAGGATTAACAGGAATGAGAGGAAAAGGGAAAAGATCTACTAGGACAATTAAAGATCATACAAAAGGAGGAGGACAAGGAAGGGCAGCTTTAGGGCCAGACCTAATGATGTCTTTAACACATCCTTAGAAGGACAGTCAAGGTTCAAAAGCTCTTTAAAAAGAAATGTTTTTAAGTTGGATTTAAAGAAATCTAGAGATGTAGCTTCTCTTAATTGATTTGGTGCCGAATTCCAGAGTGATGGAGCAGTAATAGAGAATATAGTTCTCATAGTATTAATGTGCTGTAATAATAATAATAACAACAACTTTATTCTTCTATACCGCCATGGGATGGAGAGCAAGTTTTGATTAGAGGATTGGAGCGAAAGTTGCATGGAATGAGGGATCAGGAGCTTGTTGATAAATTCTGGATGACCTGCAATTAAGGTTTTGTATGTTAACAGCATTATTTTATAAGTAATTCGATGTTCGATGGGTAGTCAGTGTGCATTATACAGAAGAGAAGTGGCATGATCAAATTTTTCTTGCATTATTAATAACTTTTATAGTGTAGTTTTGTACAATTTGTAAACGCTTTATTTCTTTTTTTGTAATTCCTTTGTAAAGAGCATTACTATAGTCTAGACATGAGATGACTAGAGAATGGACGGGTTTACTGTACTGCAAATAAAGTTATGTTATCTGATGCTAATATAAAGCACCTAATTATATATATTTAATATAAATGCTCAGATAACTTTTCATATACTTCATATGAAGCTTAAAAAGTAGCAGATTTGCTCAACCACTTTGACCTATGCTCTAGTTAAGGCAGAAATATCAACTCAAAACAAACTAAAATTTTAATTTGAGGCATTTGAGTGATTTATCCACATCCAATATATTTCTATTAGTAAGTAAAAATTACACTGAAGAAAACACAATGCAAAATTCTTCCTAAAAGAAAGTAGTGTAGAATTTATTATTTTCTTACCATGGTCAAGTAGCCAGTTTCATCCAGTTGCTCTTCTGCTTGCTTTGTCGTCCCCACCCCCAATCCCCAAGAGGGTATATGTCTTCCAGTTGTCATCACAGTTGCCATATGACTAAACTCTGGACTGAATAGGGAGCGATATCAAAAGGCTTCCTCTTTCTTTCCATCTTCCTTGTTGAGTCAGTAATGGATGGTCACAAGCCACACAATTTATGGAACCAGCAAAGTAGTATGACTACAGAGTACTGTACAATCTATAGAGCAGTGTTCTTCAACCACTGCTCTGTGGACCAGTGCCGGTCCACAGAAATTTCCTAACGGTCCACAGGGCCAGCACGTGCATCAGGCCCAAAACAGTGTTCTTCAACCACCGGTCTACAGTGCGATCGATGCGACGTTATCTTCGAGCCAGCTCCCTCTTCCTAACTGATTCAGTGCAGAAAGCCATGGGCAGTGGCTCCTATGAGCATCCTGCGCCTGAACCGGAAGCCTTCTCTCTGACATTGCAACGTCAGAGGAAAGGCTTTGAAATGAGGCACGGGACGTGCAAGGTGCAATTAGTACTATTATGGGGCGGGATCAAGGGTGGAGATTGGGTTGAGATGGGTGGGGTCTGGCCCATGACTTAGCCCCGTGTTCTTCAACTGCCGGTCCACGGACCGATGCCGGTCCACAGAATAATTATTTTATTTCTGCCGGTCCATAGGTGTAAAAAGGTAGAAAAACACTGCTATAGAGTATATCTCCTCTGACTCAAAAAAGAAAATGAAGAGATCTCTAGTTCCTGATAGGTCAAGAGAGTCATCACATCTTAAAACCCTCTGATATTTTATGCTTCAGCGTATGACTTGATTGTGAAACACTTTCCATGAGAGTACTAAGTGCAGTATTATTTCAACATATCTTCAACTGCATTCCTTACAGACAGAACAATCCAGTGCCCTTTAGAAGATTTATTCATGAAAATAAGATTGTTTATAACACGAGAGTCACAATTGTTGAAAAAATTAAAATCAATATTGAGTGGATCAGTCTGATGGCACAGTAACAATCCACACATCACACAAGAGTGTAACTAGGAAAAGGCAGCATCTTACATATTGCAGTGAGCAGTACATCAATACACCCATTGTAAAACTAAACAAGCCAGACTAGTACAGATCAATCCTACACAGTTAATCCTAACTGAAAACCATGTCTTTCGAACACACAGAACATAAAAAACACCTTTGCCTAGTATGGAATATGTAATCACAAACTAACCCCTCTCCCTTTTACAAAACTGTAATGTGGTTTTTAGCCATGGTGGCAACAGCTCAGACTCTCATAGAATTCTGAGCAATTACCACCATGGCCAGTGCTAAAAAAACGCTCTACAGTTTTGTAAAAGGGGGGATAAAATAGAAAAACGTAGACAAAGGTTAAATTGATCCATCAAGAAGCTGGACTCTGCATACAATGCAACACCACAGAAACAGCGATGCATCTCCCCTAAAGCAAAAAAATAAATAAATAGAATATTTTTCTACATTGTCTTCTCTGGTTTCTGCTTTCCTCATAGTCTTGTCACTCTCTTCCTTTCATCCAATGTCTACCCTCTTTCTGCCCCTTCTATATGGCATCTTCTCTCCTTGTATTTCCCTTCACCCCTATTATTCTGGCATCCATCTTCTTTCCCTTCCCTCCTCCAATGTCTGGCATCTCTCTCCTCTTCTTCCCTTCCCTCTCCCACACCCCCATGGTCTGGCATTTCACCCTCTCCTCTCCCTTCCCCCCACTTCCATCAGCACCTGCCCCCTTTCTTTCCCTCCAACCCAATTCCATCCAGTATCATTCCCCCTTATGTCTCTCTTTCTGTTGCACTATGTATTGGATTTCAAAAATGAATAAAGAATTAAAAAAATATATATATATATTTTGGGGCTCTTTTACTAAAGCTTAGTGTGCACAAAACGTTAAGAAGCCCATTTTTATACCAATGACCTTCTTAGCATTTAGTACAGTATTCCAGTTTTAATGACTACTTTGTATTAACCACTAACAAAGGAAAACTGCCTGAGGTTTCTGAGTACTAAAAAACAAACAAAAAAAACCCAACAAAAAAAACTATGGCAGAGTACTTTGAGAAATCTGCTTTCAGTCTCCTGCACTAGAACTGGGTCACTTTTAAGCAAGTTTCCAAATTCCCCATTTTTAAGTGCATCTAAAGAAAATGGGGCTCAGAAGAGTACAATTATATCAGAAGTGTATGCTGTAGTTAGAGGTCACACAGTATCCTGAAGAGTAGGGAGGGAAAAAAAAAAAAAAATCTGGTCAGAAGTCTCCTGCCCTCCCCCAAGCCACTGCCACTGTCGTGGCCATTGGATAACAGGCCCCAAAGCTGCCGCCGCCACCCCAAGCTCTCTCCCTGCTTCGGGCCGACCAGCATTCCTCTCCCCGACATCAATTCTGCCGTCGGGGAGAGAAAGGCTGATCAGCCCAAGATCATGATCGACCTATTGGAGAAATGCTGCCGGATCCTCCTTCGCAGAAACAGAAAGTAGGCAGGACCCGGCAGCAAGAAAAGCAAATTGTAAGCTTCACTGACCTGTCTCCCACCTTAGCCCGTGGCGAACGCAAGCTTCGGGGCTCTAACATGTGCGTGCCGGCTTCCCTTCTTTCTCTCCCCACCCCCCCACCTCCCCGGACATAACGTCCGGTTTCGGAGGGAAGAGAAGGGAAGCCGGCATGCACACGTTAGAGCCCCGGAGCATAAGTTCGCTACGGGCTAAGACTGAAATCACCAAGCCGTTTTTTTTTTAATGTTGAGCACCGGCGGCAGCAGCAGAATTCACAGCCGGGCGGTCATCTAAATTACCTGGGCGGACTGCCCGTCTAAAAGGCCCTAGGGAGAACACTGGGTAAACTCTGATCCCCTGGTGCCAAAGAAATGGTACTATTATGACCACAACCTTTGAAAACATCCTCGTCACTGTGGCCAATCCAAATGCCTTGGGCCCTGAAATGGAAATATTGACTTAGCACTGCAAAGCGCAGGAACTAGTTATTAGGAGCCCATATTCTGTGAATGTACTCTTGTAACCCGTTCTGGGCTCAAGAAATGAATAAATAAAAAAAATAAATATGGGAATATGTAGTTATGCCTTGAAGTCGAGCATGGTGAGAAATTCCTCCGCTTGCACCAATGCAATGACTGACAGATTGTAAGCCCTATTGAACAGGGATCGTCTCTTATATGTCAACGTACAGCACTGCATACATCTAGCAGCGCTGTAAAAATGATAAGTAGTACAAGTAGTAACAGCAGCATCTATATGTGAAAATGCAAGACACGGGGACACCAATTGAGCCCTTTGAGATCTAGGACCGGTCGCAAAGTACCCTCTTTTTTGGGCATAGGAAGTAAATGGAGTACCTGCCTTGTCCCCACTCTTCTGAAGGTACGAGCCTGGTACTAGCCTGTCATGCCAGTAATGAATTGAGAGTAGACAATTTGGGCCACCTTGATGCTCCCCTTGACAGGGAGATAGTAAAAAGAAAGGAGCAACCAGGAGAGAGAATTCTAACTTGTAACCTTCACACAGAATATCCAGGAACCACTGTAGTGATGGCGGCCCACTCCCCCTGAAACTCCCGGACAAACTCCCACAGGCATGGAGGAGTAGATCCAGGTGGCCTGGTATTATTTGGAGGGATGGCAAACTTCGCTGCTTGTGAGGCAAACTTCTTGTTGGCACAAAAGGATTGCTGTCCTGTCTGGAAGGGAGATCTCTGGCTATATGGTTCTCGGCTTGGCCTGTAACACCAACTGTCCTAAAACCTCTGACACTTCGGCCCTGAAAGTGCAGAAACAGCGTGACAAGGCAGTGGCTGTAGCCAGAAGGATGCTAGGCTGTATAGAGAGAGGCATAACTAGTATAGGAAAGGAGGTGTTGATACCTCTGTACAGGACATTGGTGAGGTCCCATTTGTAATATTGTGTTCAATTTTGGAGACCATATTTGGCGAAGGATATAAGATGCCTTGAAGCGGGGTCCAGTGAAAGGCAACAAAGATGGTAGGAGGCTTAAGCCAAAAGACATACAAGGAGAGACTGGAAGACCTGAATATTTATACTCTAGCATAGGAGAGATATGATACAGACGTTTAAATACTTTAAAAGTATTAATATAGAACCAAATCTTTTCCGGAGAAAGGAAAATGGTAAAATTAGAGGACATAAACTGAAGAAATACTTTTTCATAGAGAGGGTGGTGAATGCCTGGAATGTCCTCCTAAGGGAGGTAGAAGAAAACAGTGATAGAATTCAAAAGAGCATGGGTTGAATACAGAGTATCTCTAATCAGAAAATGAAGGTTATATAATTGGAAGAACCAAAGCAGGTACTGGGCAGACCTGAATGGTTTGTGTTATAAGAACATAAGAAGTGCCTCTGT
The DNA here is from genome assembly GCF_902459505.1 of Geotrypetes seraphini. Taxonomy (NCBI): domain Eukaryota; kingdom Metazoa; phylum Chordata; class Amphibia; order Gymnophiona; family Dermophiidae; genus Geotrypetes; species Geotrypetes seraphini. The sequence continues at coordinate 271,346,430 of NC_047085.1, read as the reverse complement.
TGGGTCAGACCAGTGGTCCATCGTGCCCAGCAGTCCGCTCTTGCGGCAGCCCAACAGGTCCTGGACCTATGTAGTAGTCATCTATCTATACCCCTCTAACCCCTTTTCCTTCAGAAAATTGTCCAATCCCTTCTTGAACCCTAATACCGTACTCTGTCCTATCACGCCCTCTGGAAGCGAATTCCAGGAGTTCACCACTCGTTGGGTGAAGATAAACTTCCTAGAATTGGTTTTGAATTTGTCCCCTTTCAACTTTTCCGAATGCCCTCTCATTCTTGTACTTTTCGAAAGTTTGAAGAATCTGACCCTCTCTACTTTCTCTATGCCCTTCATGATCTTGTAAGTCTCTATCATATCCCCTCTAATTCTCCTCTTCTCCAGGGAAAAGAGCCCCATTTTCTCCAGTCTCTCAGTGTATGAAAGGTTTTCCAGACCCTTTATCAAATATGGCGCTCTCCTCTGAACCCTCTCGAGTATCGCCATATCCTTCTTAAGGTACGGCGACCAATATTGGACGCAGTACTCCAGATGCGGACACACCATTGCCTGATACAACGGCAGGATACCTTCTTTCGTTCTGGTTGTAATACCCTTCTTGATTATACCTAGCATTCTATTTGCTTTCTTAGCAGCCACTGCGCACTGTGCCGTCAGCTTCATTGTTTTGTCCACAGTTACCCCCAAGTCCCTTTCTTGGGTACTCTCACTCAATAACATCCCTTCCATCGTATAGCTGTATCTTGGGTTTCTGCTTCCTACATGCAATACTTTACATTTCTCTACATTGAACTTCATCTGCCATCTCGTCGCCCACTCCTCTAGTTTGTTCAGGTCCCTTTGTAATTCTTTGCAGTCCTCTTTAGTCTGAGCACCACTAAATAATTTGGTGTCGTCTGCAAATTTTATTATTTCGCACTTCGTCCCTGTTTTTATATCATTTATAAATATATTGAATAGCAGCGGTCCGAGCACCGACATCTGTGGAATACCACTTGTGACCCTCCTCCAGTCCGAGTAGTGGCCCTTTACTCCTACCCTCTGCTTCCTACCCGCCAACCAATTCCTGATCCATCTACGTACGTCTCTTTCCACCCCATAGTTCTTCAGTTTCCAAAGTAGGCATTCATGGGGTACCTTGTCAAAGGCTTTTTGGAAATCTAAATATACGATGTCTGTGGGGTCCCCTTTGTCCATTCTTTTGTTAATTCCTTCGAAGAAGTGCAGTAAGTTCGTTAGGCACGATCTCCCCTTGCAGAAGCCATGTTGGCTTGTGTTTAGAAGTTTATTTCTTTCAAAATGCTTATCGATGCTGTCTTATCAGCGCTTCCGCCATTTTCCCTGGAACTGAGTTCAGACTCACCGATCTGTAGTTCCCTGGGTCACCTCTTGCTCTCTTTTTAAAGATGGGCGTAACATTGGCTATCTTCCAATCCTCCAGGATCACTTCTGTTTTCAGGGATAGATTGCAAACTTGCTGTAATAGTTCCGCTATTTCCTCCTTTAGTTCTTTCAGAACCCTTGCGTGGATTCCATCCAGGCCCAGTGATTTGTCAGTTTTTAATTTTTCTAACTGCCTGCATACGTCTTCAAGGCTTACTCCCATGGATGTTAATTTATCTGTTTGGTCTCCTTTGAAGATTTGCTCAGGTTCCGGTATATTGGATGTGTCCTCTTTTATTAATACAGATGAAAAGAACATGTTTAGTCTTTCCACCACTTCTTTCTCTTCCTTCACTACTCCCTTCCTGTCTCCGTCATCCAGCGGGCCAACCTCCTCCCTAGCCGGCTGCTTCCCCTTAACATACCTGAAGAACAGTTTGAAATTTCGTGCTTCCTTGGCTAGCCTTTCTTCATATTCTCTTTTGGCTTTTCTAACCACATGGTGACATTCTTTTTGATACTTCCTGTGCTCGTTCCAGTTCTCCTCAGTTTTGCCTTTTTCCATTTCCAGAATAAATTCTTCTTATCACCAATAGCTTTCTTCACTTCTTTGGTTATCCACACCGGGTCTTTTGTTCGATTCTTTTTGCACCCTTTTCTGAATCTTGGGATATGCAGATTTTGCGCCTCGATCACCGTGTCCTTGAATAAAGACCAGGCTTGCTTTACAGTCTGCCATTTCTTTGAGGTGTTCCTAAGTTTCTTCCTTTACTCTCATTGCTTCGTAGTTTCCTTTCTTGAAGTTAAAAGTTGTTGCTATGGTTCTCTTTCCCTTCGGTATTCCTACTTCAACTTTGAACTTGATCATATTGTGATCGCTGTTTCCCAACGGTCCCACTACTTCCACTTCCTTCACAGGTCCTCCTAGCCCATTTAGGATTAGATCCAGAGTGGCATTCCCTCTCATCGGTTCTCTGACAAGTTGATCCATGAAGCAATCTTGTATAGCCTCCAGGAATCCAGTCTCTCTAGGGTATTTTGAGCTTCCAAGACTCCAGTCTATCCCGGGATAGTTGAAATCTCCCATCATAATCGTGTTACAGCCTTTGCATTGTCGCTTCATCTCGGCTTCCATTTCTTCATCAATAACTTCGGTTTGCCCAGATGGACGATAATACAGGCCCATCTTTATCTCGGGTCCTTTCCTTCCCAGTATTTTAATCCATAGCGATTCCAAATTGTTGGTCGTCGCTGCTGTGTCAATTCTGGTCGAGTGTATGCTTTCTTTTATGTATAGGGCTATTCCTCCTCTTTTCTGACCTGTCCTGGCGATAGAGTTTGTACCCCGGCAGTGCTGTATCCCATTTGTTTTCTTCATTCCACCATGTTTCGGAGACCCCAATGATGTCTATATTCTCAGTTTTGGCTATTCAACTTAGGATGGGCTGGGGAGGGCTTTAATGGAAACTTCAGTAATTTGGGATGATCTAGATCAGTGGTCTCAAACTCAAATCCTTTGCAGGTACTTGGGGGGCCTCAGAAAAAATAGTTAATGTTTTATTAAAGAAATGACAATTATGTATGAAGTAAAACTCTTTATAGTTTATAAAATCTTTCCTTTTGGCTAAGTCTTAATAATAATATTGTAATTTATAGCTAAAGAGACATATGATCAAGAAACTGTTTTATTTTATTTTTATGATTATGCTAAACATACCGAGGGCCTTAAAATAGTACCCGATGGGCCTCATGTGGCCCCTGGCCCCCGGGCCACTGGTCTAGATAGACTGGAGTGAGCTTCGACTGCAACTCCAATAGTTGGAACCTAAGCACATTACTGGGCAGACTTCTGTGTCAGAGCCCCAATGCAATTCTAAGATACAGGAAGTAGGACTTATCCCTGCGAGCTGCTCCCCACATGCTATCTCTAGAAGGGTACCCTGAGGTGAATCCCCATCACTCACTGAGAAAGAATCGTCGGGTCAGGACTCAGGGGTCTGGAACCTCCAGATATGACTCAGATAAGACCAAAGACTGGGAACCAGTTGACTAACCAGACCAGGAGCAGAACACTCAGAACTGGAGGCTGATCATTATGACCACCTGGATGTAGAAAACACTGAACTGAGCTCTGCTATATCCATTCAGTTATTCAGCTCAGCTTCTCAGTATTTTCTATCTCCATCTCCTGGTTGATGGACATTAGTGGGAAGTTGTGTAATAGAAGTCTAATTTACACAGCTTGAAAACCAGATCCATTTCTTTCCACTGAGTACCAGCAGTAAAAACAGATATCTTGTGTTAAGGATGTGTTGCATTATTAAGTGTTATACAACTGGATGTTATAAAATGCAGAGTGTAATAAAATTTTCAGACACTATTAGGCGTTCAAACAAAATAACATAATACAAGGAACATATCATATCACAAAGAAATAATTTAATAACATCTATCAACACCATAACATATTCTAGCACCAAATTTTAAAATGTCTCAGTTATCTTTCTGTATTTAATACAAGTTGGTCCTACAACATTTTACAGGTGTAGCAACAAGCATTAAAATATTTCAATATTCTTTTCTAGTCCTTAAGGTATTCAAGTTCACAATGCATCCAAAGCAAAGATCCACATTCTTTAGGAGACAACTGTGAGACTACATTGGTAGCTTACAGGTATTTATTCTCACAAACCTGAAATTTCCAAAGGGAATCAAACTCCTCAATGAAATCTACAGCCAGCATTATGCTGCTTGTACAAAAATACCTGTTGAATTTGCTCTAGCTTTAGAACAGAAGATAAAATTGGGCAAGGAGTTCAGAAGAAAATTTCCATTCCTACTTTCTCTTCCTCACTCATCTCAGGTCACACCTATACTTTTAGCCACTGATGAGAGCGCATTTTTCAGCCCTTAGGTATTTACCATGGTAAATCCATATTACCAGAGTCAGTTCATTTGCAAACTGTTTTGAATGTACACCACAGTGCGCCTCATTCTTAACCATTTTCAGTCTTTTCTAAACCAAATGCTCAGTAAATAACTAGACATTTCCAAATTATTTTCTAACACAAACCATGAAAATTACCTTTGTATGCTTTGCTCCACGTAGATGGGACTGAAGGGTTGCAGCACTCATACAAGTAACTCTGCAGAGCTAAATGTGAAAAGATAAATGAATATGCAATTATGCAAGAGTTCTAAATACTGAAATACTACTGTTGAAGAAGCAGCTGGTGATATCACTAAACTTCTAAAATAAATAGCCTAGTATGAAAATACTCCAGTATCAAAATAAAGTTTAAAAAAAACATGTAGTTCAAGGAAAAATTATGCCTTGCCTGATAATTTTCTTTCCCTTAGTCACAGCAAATGAATATAGACATATGGGTTAAGTCCATCCACCAATAGGCAGAGACAGAGAGCACAAATTTGTGACTGATACAGGATGGCATGCTCCTTGATCACTCAGTATTCTTCTAAAAAAGCAAGAGAATCAACCACGAACAGGACTCCCTCCTCACACAAAAACTAGATAATCTCCGCAAGAAAAGACTTCCTAAGGAACCAAAAACAGGCAACTATATACAAATTCACATGGACAAACAGTAAAATTAATACATCTGACATAGAGGTGGAGCTTTATATTTGTCTGCTATGACCAAGGGAAAGAAAATTATTAGTTAAGACATAATTTTTCCTTCCCTAATCCAGATGTATGGGATGTAGCAAAGCAGTCAACAAGGGTGGGAACCGGTCAACGCTGCTGAAAGAATTAAAGCCTCAAAAGAGGCCTCCGACCACGCCACCAAATCCACCTGATAATGCCTGACAAACGAATATACCGATGACCAGGTAACTGCCTGGCATTTTTCCTCCAAGGAGAAAACCCATGACTTGGCCAAGGAAATGGCTAATGTCCGAGTAAAGTGCACCATATAGGCAAAGGCGAAGCTCTCCCTGCTGAGATATAAGCCACAAAATAAAAAGACCAAACACTGGTAAAATTCAGCAGTTCAAGCCCTGGTGAGCCAGCAAAGATAAGTGTGTTAAATTTATTCTTAAACCACTGATGCACCCCAAAAATTTTTTTGTGGTTGTGAAATTTACATGACTCTTTTTACTCTTAACCTTAGGTATTTATATTGACACTTGTACTTTTTGCACAATTTGTTTTCAGCACAAGGGAGGGTCCAAGGATGGTGTGCTGCAATGGGCTGTATAGCCTGTGCATGAGTTAAGTATTGAACGCTACTGCGTTCACCTGACTATGCAATCACACTGAGGACCTCCTGTTTCAAAAATATTAAAATAATTGAAATATTTATTGTTTTAAAGATTTAAAACTGTTTAGAGGGGAGTGTGCTTTTTCACAATCGCTTTGTTTTTGTTGAGAACTACATATCTATTCAGGATTTTCACAGTGTTCTTCAGAAGGGTTTTTTGTACTGAAAGATATAAGCAGAAGACTTAGGTTCCCAAAGCCAATTAGACACTGTTGTTTTCAACACCACAAAGCACCTAGAAAGCTGCCAAACAGGACAAATGTGATCAGAACGAAGAAAGTTATTCATGATCTGCAGACAAGGCAACAAAGCCCTGCGGCCGTTTAAAAGATGCAATTGCTGAACTTGACCAGGATAATCCTCCTCCTCCTGAAAGGCTGGAATGAACAAAGGCTGATTAAAGTGAAGGGCGGAAACCACCTTAGGCAGAAAGGATGGGACTGGACAAATAGTAGCACCTTCCTCTGTTAACCACAGGAAGGGATCGCAGCAGTAGAGAGCTGATGCTCAGGAATACAACACACCGAGGAAACTGTCAACCAAAACACCATCTTCAAGGTGAGGTCCTTTACTGTAGCTTTATAAAGGGGCTCAAATGGGCCCTCTGCAATGCCTGCAGGATTAGACTGAGATTCCACTCTGAAAAAGGAACTCTGATATAAGACCACAAACTACCAACCCCCTTCAAAAATCAGATATCTGGATGGTCCGCTAGGGAGGAATTCATGTAAAAACAGGCCAATGATACCACTTGGACCCTGAAAGAACAAGACTCCTAAAATTCTAGCAGCCTTCGAAGGCCAGAATCTTGTAGTAAAGAAGAGTGTATTGGGTCAATTGCGTGCTGAAATTACAATGACTTAAACAAGTGCCAAACTCTGGCACAAGACCACCTAAGTAGACTGCTTCCTGGCTTGCAACAAGACCGCAATTACTGAATCTGAATATCCTTTTCTTTTAAAACAAGCCCTCTTAACAGCCAGGTCAGAAGACCAAAGTGAAATGGATTGCCCATGAAAACTGGCCCTTCCCATAGAAGATCCAAGTCCGCTGGCAGCCACAGCAGCTCCACCACAAATAAGGGACCAAATCTGAATACTTCGGCCTTTGTGGCCAATCTGGGACAATGAGAATCACCCGACCCAGGTGACAACTGATCCTGAAGAGAACCCTGCTGATCAATGGCCATGGCAGAAACACATACAGGAGGTTGCTTGATGGCCAGAGTTGAAGGAGAGCATCTAGGCCTTCTGACCCACACTCTTCTCCTGCTGAAAAAGCAGGGTACCCTGGCAGTGGAGCGTGAAGCCATCATGTCTAGAACTGGCATGCCCCACTTTTATGTCACCAGATAAAATGCCACTGGAGACAACTCCCACTCTGCCAAATCCAGAGTGGTCCGACTTAGAAAGTCTGATTATATGTTCAGAACATCTGCAATGTGGGCCCCTGACAACAGTGGAAAATCCTGCCCCGCCCACTGAAAGAGAAGTCTCCTCTGCCATCTGTGCACTGTGGGTACTCCCCCGTCTGTTGATATAGGCCACTGTGATCACATTATCTGAGAACACTTGGACCCAGAGGAAGTGTGCTGAAGGATAAGAGTGCCAGGCGAACAGCTTGGAGCTCCAGCTGATTGATGGGCCATCCCACCTCCATACTCCCTGAGCGTTGGAGACAATGGGCTTCCCAAGTCCACCAGACTGCATCTGTCACCACCACTACCCAAGGTGAAAATGCCAAGAGTATCCCGTCAGAGCCTCCAGAACATGCTGGCTATAGCCTCTAATGTCCAGTACAGACAAGAGCTGTAGACTTGAGACACTGGGAACCACCAGGAAAATTCAGAGCTCTGAAGCTACATGTGAGCCCCCACCCAGGGTACCACTTCCGGTGAAGCTACCAAGAAGACCACCCCTTACGAGTAAGGTCCTTCAACGAGCAGGCACCCAAAGGCTCAAACAGGGGGCGCACCAGCCTGGACAGGACCAGATTCAAATCCCAAGAGAGAACAGACGGTCGCACAGGAGGCTTGAGCAACTTGGCCGCCCACAAGAAGCGAATGACATCACGAATGGCAGACCCCGTAATAACCTTTCGAAAGGCTGACAGGGCCGCAAGTTGAACCCGAAAAGAAGGCCAAGCCCTATCCACTCTGCAAATATACATCAAACCCACACATAAGCCCAAGAAATGGAAAGTCTGTGGGACCCCAAGAGAATGGAGATCATTTTATCTGAATACCCCTTTCAAGGGCCAAGCCGTATGACAAAAGGGACCCGGATCAAACATGGAAACGGGGCCCTGAGTGAAAAGGTTGGGCGGCAGAGGATCTGACACCAGATGCCACACCAGATCCGCACACCACGGCCGTCTGGACCAATCTGGAGCCACCAGGCCCAGATTGCAAACAATGTGGAGTAGAACTTTGCCCACTAATGGCCACGGAGGAAACACATACAACAGCCCCTCCTTTGACCAAGGTTGAATCAGAGCATCCAGACCTTCGGCCTGACCATCTCTGCGACAACTTAAGAAGCAGGGTGTTTAGGCGTTGACACCTGTGGCCATAAGGTCCATGAGGGACTAACCCCAAGACTGCATTATCAACTGAAAGGCCACGAGGCTTAGATACCACTCTCCAGGATCTAGCATGTGATGAACTGAGGAAGTCCGCTTGAACATTCTGCACTCCGGCTATGAGGGAGGCCGAGATGACCTGAAGATGCGACTCTGCCCAGACCATGAGCAGAGCCGCCTCCTGCGCCACCTGAGTGCCCCCCTGATGATTAACATAGGCTACCGCCGTGGCATTGTCTGACAGAACCCGGACTGACTTGCCCATCGAGGAAGAGTGGAAGGCTAACAGCAACAGACGGATGGTTCTGGTCTCCAGAACATTGATTAACAAGGACGTCTCATCCGTGGACCAGGTTCCCTGAGCTGATTGACCTAGACATTGAGCTTCCCAAATGAGGAGACTAACATCCATGGGAAGCACCATCCACTGTGTCTGATCCAGACACGTACCTTGTACAAGATGGGAGGTTTGAAGTCACCCACGAAGAGATCAGCGAGCCAAGCCCCGCAGAGGAACAGGGTGATCCAGACAGAGCCTCTGGGGTGACCACCTCCGAAGCAGACCTTACTGAAGAGGACGCACCTTATCACGTCGAGGGAAGCGGCCATCAACCCAAAGACTTGGAAAAAATCCTGTGTCCGTGGACACCAGGAGGCCATAAGCAGGTGAAAACTGAGATTGCAATTTGCTTACCCGGGTCTCTGGGAGGAAGACCTTCCTCAAGGAGCTGTCGAACAGAACCCCAAGATACTCCATGCACTGCCAGGGACCCAACCGGCTCTTGACAAGGTTCACAACCCATCTCAGTGACAGTAGGAATTACACCACCTGAGCCATGACCTGGGTGCTCTCCTGTAACGACTTTGCGTGAAAAAACAAATCCTCCAATTAGAGATGCACAAGAATGCCGTATGTCCGCAAGGGTGCCGCAATGACTACCATAACCTTGGTGAACGTCTGTGGAGCCATGGCCAGATCAAAAAGAAGCGCACAGAGAGCACAGTTACTTACTGTAACAGGTGTTATCCAGGGACAGCAGGCAGATATTCTCTACATGTGGGTGAAGTCATCCACGGAGCTCCATCGCGGACAGCTTTTCAAGCAAACTTGATTGAAGATCTCAAGTTTGCTAGTGCTGCACCGTGCATGCGTGTGCCTTCCCGCTCAGCTAGAGGGTGCGTCTCCTCAACGTGGTCCTCAGTTCAGATAGCTAGCAAAGAAGCCAACCCGGGAAGGTGGGAGGGTTGCGAGAATATCTGCCTGCTGTCCCTGGATAACACCTGTTACGGTAAGTAACTGTGCTTTATCCCAGGACAAGCTGGCAGCATATTCTCTACATGTGGGTGACCTCCAAGCTAACTAGGAAGGGACAGTGGGAGAGTTGGCAATTTAGGAGAACAGAACCTTCAATCCTGGGCCCACACTGTGCAGATGAAACTGAACGAATCTAAAACAAAACTTCTCTGGCTCGGCCCAAAATTAGACCAACTGCCCACCTCCATCCCACTGTCCTCTGGCCCCACTCTGCATCTTGAATATTCTAGTAAAGTTCTGGGAGTCATCATTGACTCTACACTTTCCTTCAACGACCACCTCAACTCCCTAGTAAAAAAATGTTTCTTCAGCCTTCACATGCTGAGAAAAGTGAGATCCTGTTTCCATCAAAAACACTTTGCCGTCCTTGTCCAATCCACCATCCTTTCCAGACTGGACTACTGCAACTCTATCTACCTTAGCCTAACAAAGAAAAACCTTCAAAGACTCCAGCAGATTCAGAATACCGCTGCTAAGCTTATCTTCGCAAAAAGCAAATTCGACCACGTCTCACCGCTTTTATCCAAGCTCCACTGGCTTCCGATTATCTCCAGAGTCCACTTCAAATGTGCCTGCCTCATTTTCAAGGTCCTACACGGTATCCTCCCTCCCTTCATTCCTCTTTTTTGGAACTCCTCTAACCCCAATTCTGCCAGATCCACCCAAAAACTGAAACTTTCCTTTCCCTCTCTAAAAGATGTTTCACTTGTAGGAAAACTAGGTTCTTCCCTCCCTTTCAGAATCACTCAGCTCTGGAACAACCTTACCTCCCCTCTTAGGAATCTGAGCTCCCTCCAACTCTTCCGTAAACATCTGAAAACCTGGTTATTCTCAAAAATGTAACTCCTCCTCCCTCTCTGGTTATTCTAGTCCTCTAAATTTTCTCTTCATTTTGCCTCTTCCTTTCTACCCTAACTCTTGTTAACCGTGTCGAGCTTTACGAATGTAGAGATGATGCAGTATACAAACCTAAGGTTTAGATTAGATTAGATTACGCAAAACCGACTAGCCGAACCGGCCGTCACGCCTGGAAAAAGTATCCAGACAGTAGTGAGAGGTGAATGTATGAACCAAGGACCAAGTGGCGGCCTTGCAGATCTCCTCAATAGGCATGGACCTGAGGAAAGCGACAGACACCGCCATCGCTCTGACTTTATGCCCCGTGACCCAACCCGGCAGCGGAAGACCAGCCTGAGCATAGCAGAAGGAAATACAAGCAGCCAACCAGTTGGACAAGGTGCGCTTGGAAACAGGACGGCCCAACTGATTAGGATCAAAAGATATGAAGATTTGAGGAGCCATCCGATGAGACTGGAGGTAAAAAGCCAACTTTCTCTTACAGTCAAGAGTGTGAAGCGCCACTTCACCAGGATGAGAATGGGGCTTTGGAAAAAAACCCGGAAGAACAATGGACTGGTTGAGGTGGAAATCCAAAACCACCTTGTGCAAGAACTTAGGATGAGTACGAAGGACCACCTTGTCATGATGAAAAACAGTAAAAGGCGGGTCCACAACCAGAGCTTGTAGCTCACTGACTCTGCGAGCAGATATGAGGGCAACCAGGAATACCACCTTCCAAGTGAGGTACTTCAGATGAGCCTTATCAATGGGTTCAAATGGAGGTTTCATCAACTGAGCCAGAACCACATTAAGATCCCAAACCACGGGAGAAGGCTTGAGTGGAGGATGAACATTAAAAAGACCCTTCATGAATCGAGAAACCACCGGATGGACGGAGAGCAATTTCCTATCAATCGGCTGATGAAAGGCAGCAATCACACTAAGGTGGACTCGAATAGAAGTCGATTTGAGGCCAGACCAAGACAAGTGGAGCAAATAATCCAGCATGGAGGACAAGGAGGCAGACAGCGGCTCCACGCGATGCGAAGCACACCACGCAGCAAATCTAGACCACTTCTGGGAGTAGTATTGTCTAGTAGAACTCTTGCGAGAGGCATCAAGAACATCCCTCACCGACTGAGAAAAACCGAAGGAGGGAGTCAGGTGGAAAGAAACCAAGCTGTTAAGTGTAGAGACTGCAGATTGGGATGCAGCAGCGAACCCCGACTCTGAGACAGCAGAGAAGGAAACACAGGCAGAAGCAGAGGCTCCCTGACACTGAGTTGGAGGAGAAGGGAGAACCACGGCTGCCTGGGCCACCGAGGAGCTATCAAAATCATGGCGTGAGCCGACTTGAGCTGTACGAAGAGTCCTCAGAATCAGAGGAAAAGGAGGGAACGTGTAGAGGAACCAGCCCATCTAATGCAGAAAGAAAGCATCCACCTCAAGACGATCTGGGGAGTAAATCCTTGAACAGAAGCGAGGCAATTTGTGGTTAAGGGTGAGGCAAATAGATCTATCTGCGGCGTCCCCCATTGAGCAAACATCTGACACAGATTTGAGGAATGGAGCGTCTATTCGTGCGGCTGGAGAAGACGACTCAACCTGTCCGCCAGGCAGTTTTGCTCGCCTTGGATGTAGATCGCTCGAAGGAAGATGTGGCGTATCGCCCACTCCCAGAGCCAAAGAGCCTCCCGGCAAAGAGACAGGGAACCCGTACCCCCATGTTTGTTTACATAATACATAGCAACCTGGTTGTCCGTGCGCACCAGGACTACTTAATCCTGAAGCAAATGCCGAAAGGCGACCAGGGCACTGTAAAAGGCCCGAAGCTCCAGCAGGTTGATATGGCAGCAACGGTCGGCGCACGACCAAAGACCCTGAGTTCAGAGGCCGTCGAGGTGAGCCCCCCAGGCATACGTGGAGGAGTCCGTTCTTAGGACCTTCCGCGGCGGGGGCATAAGAAAGAGAAAACCTCTGGAAATATTGGAAGAAAGCATCCACCAACGGTGCGAACGCCTCAAGGAGGGAGTCACTGCAATGTGCTGAGAGGCGGGATCCCAGTCCTTTCTCCACTGGGATGCCAGGGTCCACTGAAGTACTCGGAGGTGAAGTCTGGCAAAAGGAGTCACATGAACGGTGGAAGTCATGTGTCCCAACAGGATCATCATCTGCTTGGCGGAGGCCGTGGACTGAAGGAAGACCTGCCGGTACAGGTGGATGAGGGCGGCCTGCCGAGGTTGAGGCAGAAACGAGCGGAGGCGAACCATGTCCAGCACCGCCCCAATGAACTGCAGAGACTGAGAGGGGCACAACTGGGACTTGGGAAAGTTGACCTTGAAGCTCAGACGCTGAAGGAACGTAATAATCCGATGGGTTGCTGAAATAACTACCCGCCATGACGGTGCTTTGATGAGCCAGTTGTCGAGGTACGGGAACACTTGAAGACCCTGCGACCGCAGGGCCACCGCCACCACCACGAGGCACTTCGTGAAGACCCGTGGAGACGAAGCGAGCCCGAACGGGAGGACTCGATACTGTAGGTGAAGGTCTCCCACCTGAAAGCAAAGGAACATGCGAGAGGCCAGGTGGATCGGGATGTGAGTTTAGGCCTCCTTCAGGTCCAGGGAGCATAACCAGTCCCCCTCGTCCAACGTGGGAAGAGAGAGCATATGGAACTTCTCCTTGACCAGGAACTTGTTCAGCACTCGGAGGTCCCGGATAGGGCGCAGGTCCACGGTCTTTTTGGGGACTAAAAAGTACCGGGAGTAGAATCCGGTGCCCCGCTGACATAAAGGGACCTCCTCCATCGCTCCTCCCACTGAGTTTGACACCCCCAAGGTCAGACGGACCCCCAAACAGGGTCCACTCAAGCTTAATCCAGCACTAAAAAGGGGACAAAAGTCCTAAACAAATTCCAACAGCTCTACCAAGGGAGATAGGTACAGCTCACCATACCTGCTGGAGACTGAGGTAATTAGGGAGGAGTCACATGATATGTACTATTACAAAGTTTTGTCTCAGTCCCCACCTGTTGGTCATGATGAGATTTAACCCACTTGTAAGATTAACCTATGTCGGTCTAGAGAGTTGCTAAAGAAGCCCTTTTTAAATCTCCTCTTACTGATGTCAGAGACCAATTTGCAAACGTGTCCCAAAACACAACACAAAAAGCAAGTCATATAGAAATAATCATAAAACAGCTGCATATTTTCACTCACCTCACAGGTATACTTTCTGAATTTGGTGCTCATTTTTCAGGATGAACAAAGAAACTAAAACCAAAGAGAACAATTATTGTACTATCCATATTAATTTCGGACTTTTGTTTTTTAAAAATCTAAAATGTCTTACATATACAAAGCAAATTGCTTATCTAAAATGATTCTTAAGTAATATATTTTTGGATTCATAGAGGATTGCCCAATCTATTGTGATCACTCTGAGGGCCTGGGCTCTAGAATTTGTTGTAAATTACTTCTAAGGTCAATATAATAAGCCATGTTTTAGAACAGGGGTCTCCAAAATCCCTCCTTGAGGACCAAATCCAGTCGGGTTCTCAGGATTTCCCCAAAGAGAGATCTATGTGCATGCACTGCTTTCAATGTATATTCATTGGGGAAATCCTGAAAACCTGACTGGATTCGGCCCTCAAGGGACTTTGGAGACTCCTGCTTTAGAATAATATACTGATCTTCAGCACAATATTCTAACAGTGTTTCTCAACCCAGGGTATGTGGGCCAACTGTTGGAGGTACACGGCCTGGCCGCCAATTCCTACCTGTCCATCCGCTGCCGCCACCACCACCACCACCATCCGGGATCTCGCGTTCCTACCCATCCCCCATGCCGCTCCTGCGACAACCTTCTTGAAGCCGCACTTGCTTCTTCAGTCTTCGACAGTGCTCCTTGCAGTGAGCAGCGCATGTAGCGATTCAGGTGCTACATGTTAGTGGTTGACCCAGAAGCCTTCTCTCCGACGTGCAGCGTGTGGGTTGCTGCTTGCACCATCCATTGCGGGAGTGCTGCAGGGGGCTGAGGAGCGAGTGCAGTTCAGACAAGTAAGGGTGACATGATGTTTTGCAACCGTTCAGGGTTCGATAATGACTTGATTTAGTACTACTAGAAACAGAGCTGTGTGTTACATTGTAATATAAATATGCAAGCCACTTCAGCTGCAAACAGGTACTTCAGCTGCAAACAGGTGTTGTTAGTGGACTTTCAATCCAAGTTTTATATGTCTTGCCCAAAGTCAAAAGGAGCCACATTGGAAATCAAACTAGAGAATGACACAGGGACAAATTTTTCCCCATCCCTGTGGGAACTCATTTTCCTGTCCCATCCCCGTGAGTTTTTTTCCTGTCCCTGCCCCAATCCTGCAAGCTCCATCCTCATCTGCACAAGCCTCAAACACTTTAAAATCATAAGTGTCTGAGGCTTGTGCGGTTAAGGCAGAGCTTACAGGAATGGGGCAGGGGCAGGGACATTGACAAAACTCGTGGGGAAATTGAGTTCCTGTAGGGACAGGGACAAATTTGTCCCCGTGTCATTCTCTAAATCAAACCTGGTTCTGCTGTGGTTTAAGTGCCTTTTGTGTTAGGGGGCATGGGTGGATAATTTTACAAGAAATTCCATAGATTAATTGTTTATTAAGTTGGATATGGTGGTGGAGAGGAAACTGAGGGAGAGACTTGAAGGGGATGCAAGGTGGGGGAATATTGGCATTACAATTAGTACTATTATGGGAGTGGAATCTGGGGCAGAGTTTGAGCCTGTCTTGGACGGGGGTACTCAGTTGGTATTTGTTAGGCTTAGGGGGTACTTGGCTTGAAAAGGTTGAGAAACACTGTTCTAACACATATGATTAAAAGTTAAATTTGTTCTTACCTGCTAATTTATTTTAATTCATTTACTTAGACTACCCCAGACTGATAAGTTATGCCATTAGGGACAGCAGACAGCTAATTCTCACTAATGGGTGATGTGATCCAACGGAGCCCCGATGCGGACGCTTCTTTGAAGAAAACTCGAGGTTTCAAGTCGCCCGCACCGCGCATGCGCGAGTGCCTTCCCGCCCGATGTACCGGACGTGTCTCTTCAGTTTAGCTAGCTAGCAGAGAAGCCAACCCAGGGGAGGTGGGTGGGACGTGAGAATAGCTGCCTGCTGTCCCTGGATAACAACTGTTACGGTAAGTAACATTGCTTTATCCCAGGACAAGCAGGCAAGTATTCTCACTAATGGGTGACCTCCAAGCTAACCAGAATGGGATGGTGGGAGAGTTGGCAACTTAGGAGAATAAATTTTGCAATACTGTTTGGCCAAACTGTCCATCCCGTCTGGAGAAAGTATCCAGACAATAGTGTGAAGTGAAGGTATGAACCGAGGACCAAGTGGCAGCTTTACAAATCTCCTCAATCGGTGTTGATCTGAGGAAAGATACAGAAGCTGCCATCGCTCTGACCTTATAGGCTGTGATTTTTCTGTAAAGGGGCAATCCAGCCTGGGCATAGCAGAATGAGATGCAAGCTGCCATCCAGCTGGAGATGGTGCGCTTAGAAATAGGACATCCCAACTTGTTCGGATCAAAGGAGATGAACAATTGAGGAGCAGTTCTGTGAGGTTTGGTGCGTTCTAGGTAGAAGGCTAAAGCACGCTTGCAGTCCAGAGTATGCAGGGCAGTTTCTCCAGAGTGAGAATGTAGCTTTGGAAAGAACACTGGAAGCAAAATGGATTGGTTGAGATGAAATTCTGAGACAACTTTAGGAAGGAATTTCAGGTGCGTGCGGAGAACCACTTTGTCATGATGGAATACTGTAAAAGGCAGGTCCGCAACCAAGGCTTGTAGCTCACTGACTCTTCGGGCAGAGGTGAGGCCAATGAGAAAACCACTTTCCAAGTGAGATACTTCAGGTGAGCCTTGTGAAGAGGTTCAAATGGAGGCTTCATAAGTTGTGAAAGAACAACATTGAGGTCCCAAACCACTGGAGGCGGTTTGAGGGGAGGGTTGACATGGAACAGTCCTTTCATGAATCTGGAAACCACAGGATGAGCAGATAGAGGTTTCCCTTGAAGAGGCTGATGGAAAGCAGCAATTGCACTGAGATGGACTCGTATCGAGGAAGACTTGAGGCCAGAATGAGACAGGTGCAAAAAGATAGTCCAAAACCGAAAATAAGGAGGAGTGTTGAGGCTCCTGGCGTTGGGAAACACACCAAACAGAGAATCTAGCCCATTTTTGGTGGTAGCATTGTTTGGTAGCAGGCTTCCTTGAAGCTTCCAAGACATCCCTCACAGGTTGGGAGAACTGTAGAGGGGTTACGTTGAGAGGAACCAAGCTGTCAGGTGTAGAGACTGCAGGTTGGGGTGAAGTAGAGATCCCTGATGCTGTGTAAGCAGAGATGGAAAAACTGGTAGAGGGTATGGCTCCCTGCTGCTAAGTTGAAGTAGAATGGAGTACCAAGGTTGTCTGGGCCACCATGGGGCAATCAGGATCATGGTGGCATGGTCTGACTTCAGCTTGACCAGAGTCTTTTGAATGAGAGGAAATGAAGGAAACACATATAGAAAGCGATTCATACAGTCCAGGAGGAATGCATCTGCCTCGAGGCGGTGAGGGGTGTAGATCCTGGAGCAGAAGTGAGGCAGTTTGAAGTTGTGGGGGCCTGCAAAGAGGTCTATCTGAGGCGTGCCCCACAGAGAGAAGATGTGAAGAAGGGGCGTGGAGTTGAGAGTGCACTCGTGAGGTTGCAGAAGACGGCTCAGGCTGTCTGCTAAGGCATTGTCCGCCCCCTGAATGTAGACCGCTCTGAGGAAGGTGTTGTTGCGAGTCGCCCAATCCCGCACCTTCAGAGCTTCCTGGCAGAGGGAGGCCGATCCCGTGCCTCCCTGCTTGTTCACGTAGTACATGGCGACCTGGGTGTCTGTGCGGATGAGGACAACCTGGTCACGAAGGAGATGTTGAAAGGTCTGGAGGGCATAGAAGATCGCCCTGAGCTCCAGGAGATTGATGTGGCACTGGCGGTCCGTGCTGGTCCAGTGGCCTTGGGTACGGAGGCCATCTAGGTGAGCCCCCCAAGCATAAGTCGACGAGTCGGTTGTGAGGACTTTCTGATGACGGGGGGTGTGGAATAACAAGCCTCTGGATAGATTGGAGGAGAGCATCCACCAGCGAAGAGACTGTTGTAGAGCAGGAGTGACCCTGATGAGGTGAGTCAGAAGGTCGGACATCTGGGACCACTGGGACGCTAGGGTCCATTGGGGAATCCTGAGGTGAAGTCTGGCAAGCGGAATCACGTGAACTGTAGAGGCCATGTGGCCTAGGAGGACCATCATTTGTCTCGCTGAGATGGACGGGCAAGAGGACACTGAGTGGCAAAGGTGAAGAAGATCATCCCTGCGTGGGGGAGGGAGGAGCGCTCTGAGTTGGGTAGTATCCAGAATCGATCCAATGAAGGGAAGAGTCTGGGAAGGTTGCAGATGGGATTTGGAAAAGTTGATCTCGAATCCCAGGTGTTGCAGTAACCAAATTGTCTTCTGGATCGCGAGAACAGCTCCCTGAGATGTGGAATCCTTGATGAGCCAGTCGTCCAGTTAAGGAAACAACTGGAGGCCAGGGTTCCTGAGTCTGCGGCCACCACAACCAGGCATTTGGTAAAGACTCTGGGTGACGAGGTCAGGCCAAAGGGGAGCACTCGGTATTGGAGATGAAGGTGTCCCACCCTGAATCTGAGATATTGACGGGAGGCTGGATGAATTGGAATGTGAGTGTAGGCCTCCTTGAGATCCAGCGAGCATAACCAGTCGTTCTGCTCGAGGAGGGGGTACAGTGATGCCAGGGTCAGCATGCAAAACTTTTCTTTGACCAGATACTTGTTGAGTATCCTGAGGTCCAAAATGGGTCGCAGGTCGCCCGTCTTCTTTGGAACAAGGAAGTATCGGGAGTAAAACCCCTTGTTCTGTTGGTCCTGGGGGACCGGCTCGACAGCCCCCAGCTGTAACAAGGCCTGAGCTTCCTGAAGAAGGGTGGTCTGGGTCAAATTGGAAGGACACTCTCTTGGAGGGTGCTCCGGAGGAGCTTGGTGGAACTGAAGGGAATATCCTTCTTTTATGATGGAGAGAACCCAGAGGTCTGTGGTGATAGTCGTCCATCGGTTGTAGAAATGATGGAGGCGATCTCCGATGGGTGGATTTACTGAGAAAGGGAGGACGATGGAGGATATGTCCTCTTTGAGACAGTCAAAAGGGCTGGGGAGCCTTAGGCGCAGCCGGTAGCTGAGGCTTATGCTGGTGTTTCTGCGGGTGCTGCCTCTTCACAGGCTGTCTTCTGGGGAGCCTGTTTTGGAGGATAACGCCGCTGGTATACCAACGGTGGGCGTGGCTGGCGAGGGGGAGCAGGCCTGTGCTTCGGACGTAAGATGGACTGGAAGGATTGCTCATGGTCCGATAGCTTCTTGGTCACCGCCTCGATGGACTCGTCGAAGAGGTTGGTGCCAACGCAGGGAACATTTGCGAGCCTGTCCTGGAGGTTGGGGTCCATGTCGATGGTCCTCAGCCATGCCAGCCGGCACATGGCCACCGAACATACTCTTGCCCGAGCCGCAAGCTCAAAGGCGTCGTACGAGGACTGCATCAACTGTATCCGGAGCTGGGACTGCGAGGCCAGCGCTTCTTGGTACTCGAAATGTGCCCTCATGTCCACGTAGGGCATAAACTTCTGGAATACCGATAGAAGGAACTCCAAGTATGTTGTGAAGTGGAAGTTGAAGTTCAGAACTCTCGAGGCCATCATGGAGTTCTGGTAAACTCTCCTGACGAATCGGTCCATGGTTTTCCCTTCTCTGCCAGGCGGGACGGCGGCGAAGACCTGGGAGGGATGGGATCGCTTCAATGATGACTCCACCAACAGGGACTGGTGGGAGAGTTGAGAGCTGTTGAACCCTTTACGATGGACCGTGCATTACCTGGTGTCCAGTTTACTCGGGACAGCCGGGATGGAGTAAGGTGTCTCGAGGCATCGAGTGAAAGTCTGGTCCAGAAGCTTGTGCAACGGAAGCTTAAGGGACTCAACGGGTGGTTGAGGAAGGCGCATAGTCTCCAGGTATTCCTTTGAGAATTTGGAACCCATATCCAGTGGGATGTCCATGTCCTCAGCCATCTGCCGAAGGAACGAGGAGAAGGACAGTTGGTCTGCCATTGCCTGGCTTCGTGAAGGGCTCGACGAGGTCAAGGCTTCCGGCTCCGCTGGGGACCGGGATCAAGATGGTGAGATAGATCCCATTGTGTCCTCGAGTTCTGGCATCGGTGGAGGTGAATACTCCAGGTATGCTTGCTACCGCCGAGGCGAGGCATGCCTGGATGAGTGTCTCGAGGAATGCCTCGATCGATGTCGAGAGGTTGGCCTCGATGGACGGGGCGAGGCAGGCTTCGTTGAGGCCCTCAGGTAGTGCATGGGGCTGGAAGCAGTCGATCGAAGCAGGGGTTGCTGCCATAGAGGTTTGAACCCTGTCGGGGTGAACGGCTCCAACGGAGGCACTCGCAAAGACTCTGCTCCTTGCATCGAGTGAATCGGCTCCAACGGAGGCACTCGCAAAGACTCTGCTCCTTGCATTGAGTGCATCGGTTCCAAAGGTGGCATGGGCAAAGACTCTGTTCCTTGTGATGCATGCATTGTTGCCAGACCGGACACTTGCAGAGACTCTGCTCCCTGTTGAGAGTGTGTTCCCCACTGAGGCACTGGAGGCGGCTCGACCTTGCGGGAGGCCTCCGCGTGCCTAGGCTGGATTTGGGAGAGAAGCTGAGGCCCCATCGTGGTAAAGAGCTCTATGAAATGCTTCTGTAACATGGTCTGGAACAAGGCCGGCAAGGATGGATCCGCATCTGAAATGGGACCACCTGCGCGGGTCTCGCGTTCCCTCGGGGCAGTGTGTGAGTGCTTGGACTTTGAGGCCTTGGGCACTTCCAACACTACTGGGGGAATGGGCTGCTGAGCTACCTGACCTGAGGTTGAGGAAGGCATCGCAGCAGGCGCTGGAGTTTGAGCTGGAACAAACGAGGCGGGCTTGATGAGACTCTGTGTCGCAGAGGTGAAAGGCTGTGGAGTTGCGGATGATGTCGAAGGTGCGGGTCCCTTTGAAGTCGATGGATCCATCAAGGACTCCATGAAGAGCGATTCCCACAGGACGCAACGGCGCTTGAAAGCACGTGCGGTGAGTGTGGAGAAAGGCTGGCACGAATTCGGGATGTGTTCAGGCCCGAGACACCGAACACAGCATCGATGAGGGACACAATGAAAATCAGCGATTATGATCAATTAAAATCAAAACCGCGGACTTAGAAGGCACAAGCGAAGGAACTTTGCGCAGAGAGTCAAAGACGGACTTCTCAGCTCTGCGGAAAAGTAAGAACTGAGGAGACACGCCCGGTACATCGGGCGGGAAGGCACTCCCGACTCGAAACTTCAAGTTTTCTTCAAAGAAGCGTCCGCATCGGGGCTCCGTTGGATGACGTCACCCATTAGTGAGAATACCTGCCTGCTTGTCCTGGGATAACTTCCTATCAACAGATGGAGGCAGATAACCTGGAATTTTCCAATTATATAATAATAACAGTTTATATATCGCAGGACCGTGAAGTTCTATGCGGTTTACAATGATTAAAAAATGTTACAGATTGAGTAGTTCTAACAGAATTAATTTAGCGGTCAGTTATTGTTGGGAAAGATTGTGCAGTGCAGCTGCCTACGTACTTTAGGAACAGATATGTTTTTAGGTGTTTCCTAAATTCCCCATAAGTATTTGCAAACATGAGTAATTGTTTCAGATCTTTACCCCATAATGTTGCCTGATATGAGAAGAGATGTTGATGATGTCTTTTAAATTTACATGCTCTAACCGGTGGGGAAACAAAATTCAAGTTTGAGCTTCTCATACGTTGATTGGTTGAGAAAGAGAAAAGGTCATAGAAACATAGAAATAGACGGCAGATAAGGGCCACGGCCCATCTAGTCTGCCCACCCTAATGACCCTCCCCTACCTTTGCCCTGTGAATAGATCCCATGTGTCGATCCCATTTGGCTTTAAAATCAGGCACGCTGCTGGCCTCAATCACCTGAAGTGGAAGACTATTCCAGCGATCAACCACCCTTTCAGTGAAAAAGAATTTCCTGGTGTCACCTCGCAGTTTCCCGCCCCTGATTTTCCACGGATGCCCTCTTGTTGCCGTGGGACCCTTGAAAAAGAAGATATCTTCCTCCGCCTCGATGCGGCCCGTGAGATACTTGAAGGTCAGTTATATATCTGGGGGCTAGGCCGAAAAGTACCTTAAAGCAAAACATCCAAACTTAAACTTCACACGTACCTCCATCGACAGCCAATGCAGAAGTCGGTAGGAAGGAGTTACATGATCGAACTTCTTCAGCCCAAAAATCAGCCTGACCGCCGCATTTTGCACCAGTTGTATATGTCAGTATAAGGAGCAATGCAGTTTTGGAACTTGCCAGAAAACTACTGTCAAAGCTCTTCACTAAAGATGCACTATTATAGAATTCTGGAGACCCATGCTTAATTTACCAATGAGCATTTATACCTGGTTTCTGCTGGTGTAAATCTTCAAGCCCAAAACTGGGTGCAGATCTAGGTGCTACACATTATTCTACAAGCGGCATCTAACTTGAAGTGCTGTTTATAGAATAGCACTCAGCATGCATTTTTTTCAGTGCCCAATTTGGGCACCATGGACTGAAATCTAGTCTAATGTGACCAAATCGTCCTCAAAAGAGGCGTATAGAAACATAGAAACAGATAAAGGCCAAATGGCCCATCTAGTCTGCCCATCCACAATAACCATTATCTCTTTCTCTCTCTGAGATTCCACATGCCTAATGTGACCATTTCTTTTTTTCATCAAAAAGGGAAGTGGCATTGCACAACGCATGCTCATTTAGTAAAAGAAATTATGACATCAATTGTAGAGAGCTTTAAAACGCATGCGTGGCATCTGTTAGTTGTCAGCGCCATTTTTTCACTGCATAAGCAAGAAGGTTAACACAGTGAATATCCGCGGGTTTAATGTTATAATTGTTTGAGAATTAAAGCAATACAGTGAATGGTAATTTTTCTTTATTTGCAGTATATATTGGAAGACCCCTGAAGAAGCTGATAAAAAGGTGAAACGGGGCCCGTAGGGTTAATGGCTGCAAGGCACAACGAAGAGCAGTAACGACATAAGAGCAGAAACAAAAAGATAAGTGCCGGTTATTAAGCTCCAAGTTCGTTGTTATTTTAACAAGTTGCACTTTATACAGCACTTGTTTGGCACAGCATATAGCACTTTAAAAAAAAGTTTATAATTAGCATTTTAAAAATTTACAAATGCAGCTCGATGAAAGACATCCTGTTCCTGCAATGACTGATTTAAACACCTTGAATAATCAGTGCAGGCATCTGACAGCTTAGAAGCATTCTCTGACGATTAGGTCAGTAAGTCCTATTTTTTATTTGGCCTCAGTTGAGAAATTTTCCTGTGGCTCAGGCCTTAGTTCGGTGTTTGTTCCTGTAGCTCGGACCTCCGTTTGCGTGATTTTCCTGTGGCTCAGGCCTCAGTTGAGAGCATTTCTTGTGGCTCGGGTCTCCGTTGGGGACTTTCTGGTAGCTCACGCCTCAGTGGATAAATTTCCTCTGGCTTGGGCCTCAGTTGGGAGATTTTCCTGTGACTTGGGCCTGAATGGTAAGGTTTTCTTGGGGCTTGGGCCTCAGTTGAGAGGTCTCAAATATTTCTCTGTGATTCGGTCCTCAGTTGTAGAAACATAGAAAATGGTGGCAGAAAAGGGCCATAGCCCATCGAGTCTTCCCATTCCAAGTACCCGCCTCCCTGAATTTACTCCCTTAAAGATCCCACATGAGCATCCCATTTTCTCTTAAAATCCGTCACGTTGCTTGCCTCAATCACCTGCAGTGGGAGTCTGTTCCAATGATCTACCACTCTTTTGGTGAAGAAGTACTTTCTGGAGTCGCTATGAAACTTCCCTCCCCTGATTTTCAGCGGGTGCCCTCTGGTGGTCGAGGGTCCCACGAGACAGAAGATATTATCTTCCGACTCGATGCGACCCGTGATATACTTGAACGTTTCAATCATGTCTCCCCTCTCTCTTCGTTCCTCAAGTGAGTACAGCCGCAATTCTTTTAGTCTTTCTTTGTATGTCAGATCCTTGAATCCCAAGACCATCCTGGTGGCCATTCCCTGAACTGACTCGATCCTCAGCATGTCCTTACGGTAGTGTGGTCTCCAGAATTGGACACAGTACTCCAAGTGAGGCCTTCTCCACCTGATTGGCAGCTTTCATGTCGTCACTAATGATCACCCCTAGATCACGTTCTGCCGTGGTCGCAGCTAAGGTCTTACCATTTAGTGCATAAGTTCTGCGCGGGTTTCTCTTGCATTTTTTAGCATTGAAGCCCAGCTGCCAAGTTGTTGACCATCGTTCCAGCAGCAGTAGGTCCTGTGTCATATTATCAGGTAACAAGCTTTTGCCTACTATGTTGCAAGTTTTGTTTCTGCCGCTCCTTCTTGGATTCCTTCCTATTGAGGAGTGGATGAGATGTGTAGATCTACTTCCTCATCTTCTGAGGTTGTCACTGGTTTTTTCCTGGGGAATGGGAGAGGGGAGGGAAACCTTGTCTCCTAGTTTTCTTCCCCACTTTGGTTGACAGTTTGCCTCCTATGGGAGCCCCTTGGACTTTAGGACTGAGAAGGCTTCGATTGGATGGGGAGCCTTCCCTTGTTGCAATCTTGGCTTGCAGCCCTGCCACCTTGCGGGGGTGTGGCAGTCATCTAAAAACGGGTCTCTGACATAATAGGGTTATTCCACAGGGGGTTCTCTGGGGCATTGTAGTCACGGTAGGAGGCTGCTTGCCCTCTTAAGTTTCAGGGGGCAGCACAGAGCGGTGATGTCCGCAGCATGGTGCTCTCCGGCGATAATTGCTCC
The DNA here is from genome assembly GCF_902459505.1 of Geotrypetes seraphini. Taxonomy (NCBI): domain Eukaryota; kingdom Metazoa; phylum Chordata; class Amphibia; order Gymnophiona; family Dermophiidae; genus Geotrypetes; species Geotrypetes seraphini. The sequence continues at coordinate 271,322,050 of NC_047085.1, read as the reverse complement.
TACTCACAGGGGCTATGGAGGGGGTTAACCTCTGCATGAGCACGGGATACATACTCTCTGGAGTTTTGTATCTCCTTGGCCGGGTGCTGCAAGGCAGGATTGGGGGGAAATGTGGCCTTGCACATTCCCTGGGTTCTTTCCTTCCCTATTGCTTTGGTACATCCCACTAGTCTCTGGATTCATCTGTTGATGATGACAAGAAAGGGAAAATTATGTCCTACCTGTTAATTTTCTTTCCTTTAGTCACAGCAGATGAATCCAGAGCCCCATCCTATTGCGGGGTTTGGCATTTGCAGGCGCGGTTTGGACATGCCTTGTAGACTGGAATTGCATTCTCAGTTTGAGTGCCTCAGGGATTTGGGTAGCACATGTGCGGACAGATGTTACATAGGTTCCTTATCTCATAGGTTTCATTCATTTTCTGTACGTTGTTTCAGTTTCTTTGAAAAACTTTTACTGGTTGGCCAGGGGGCTATGCATCCAAGATATACCCTGAGAACAACTCAGTACACACTATCTCCACCTGCTGGTTGATGGCTGTTATCCCACTAGTCTCTGGATTCATCTGCTGTGACTAAAGGAAAGAAGATTAACAGGTAGGACATAATTTTACCTTCAATATATAATCATAACTGAGGCTTGTGCGGATGGGATCAGATGGTTTGCGGGGACCGAGCTCACGGGGATGGTGCCGAAACAGGGTGTCTTAGTAGTTTGCCGGTCCACAAAATAATTATTTTATTTCCGCCGGTCCATAGGTGTAAAAAAGTTTAAGGACACTGATATAAATAGCAGTGTGGAATTCATATGGATAGAAATTCCATATGTGAAGGTAAAGAATATAAAAGTAGGATTATACTACCATCCCCTGGGACAAAATGAGCAGACAGATGAAGAAATGTTTTCAGAGATTAGAAAAGCTGGAGAATTGGGCAACAGTATTATAATGGGTGATTTTAATTACATATATTATTATAGAAATGTGCTGATACTAGTTTGGGGAGGCTCAAATTCATCAACGCTGTGAACTCTGAAACTTGTTTAAATATAGAGCCAAAAAGGAAAAAAGAAAAAAAATTGTGTGGAGACAAAAAAAAATTGTGTGGAGAAAAAAAAGGATCTCAGTTTGGTTTCATGGATCTTTATGTAAAAAAATTAAGCTGAAATGAGTTATTTTTCCTCCACAAAATTTTTTTTTTCTTTCTTTGTTGGATCTATGTTTAAATAAATTTCAGCTTTCACAGCACTGATGAATTTGAGTCTGCCCAAAGTAGTGTCAGCACATTTCTATAATAACATATATGATTGAATAAGTGTGCTTTCTATATAGCAGTAGTATCAAACTCAAACTCTTTGCAGGGCCACATTTTGGATTTGTAGGTACTCGGAGGGCCTCAGAAAATATAGTTAATGTCTTATTAAAGAAATGACAATTTTGCATGAGGTAAACCTCTTTATGGTTTATAATTCTTTCCTTTTGGCTAAGTATTAATAATAATATTGTAATTTATATCTAAAGAGACATATGATCAAGAAACTGTTTTACTTAACTTTTGTGATTATGATAAACATACCGAGGGCCTCAAAATAGTACCTGGCAGGCCACATGTGGCCCCCAGGCTGCGAGTTTGAGATCACTGCTATATAGTGTGAGTGATTTCAATTACCCCATCATTGACTAGCTCGGGGTAGGCAATTCTGGTCCTCGAGAGCCGGAGCCAGGTCAGGTTTTCAGGATATCCATAATAAATATACATGAGATAGATTTGCATCTCAAGGAAGCAGTGCATACAAATCCATCTCATACATATTCATTGTGGCTATCCTGAAAACCTGACCTGGCTCAGGCTCTCGAGGACCAGAATTGCCTAACCCTGGACTAGTTAAATGTTACATCAGGGAGTGCTAGGGAGGTAAAATTCCTAGACGTCATAAATGACTGCTTCTTGGAGCAACTGGTCCAGGAACCAACAAGAGGGGGAGCTAGTTTAGATTTGGTCCTTAGTGGCATGCAAGGCATAGTACAGGATTTAACTGTGTTGGGTCCGCTTGGAAACAGTGATCATAATGTGATCAAATTTGAGCTGATACTTGAAGTGACTTCGCAAAAGAAATCTACTGTAGAGCACCCTAAGTACAAATAAAAAAGCCAAAAACAGAAAACTATTACTGTTGGGGGATTCCATCATCAGAGGCATTAACTTTGGAACACAGGCGAGGAGTCCAAAATAGTGAAATGTCTTCCAGGATCCTCAGCTACCAGGAGTTCCAGGCAAATACTGACTATAATTAAGGAAGAAACTAAGGATTTTAACACTGATGTTGTTATCCATCTGGGAACAAATGACCTGGCCAACAACTCCACACTTGCAGCACAGAAAGCTTTTCGGGAGCTTGGTGAGGGCGTGAAACCTTTTGTAAAGACTTTAGCTTTTTCTGAAATACTGCCTGCATATGGAAAAGGAGAGCAAAGAGTGAAAAACACAGAGGACTTTAATAGATGGCTCAGAGCCTGGTGTCATCAAGAAGGCTTCAGGTACATAGGAGGATGGGGAAATACATGGAAGGACAAGAAGCTATATTGCACTGATGGGCTACATATTACTACAGCAGGAAAAAGAAACCTTGCAGAGAAATTTAGACAATATTTTTCTAGGCATTTAAACTAGAAGGTGGGGGTGGTGTATGTACGAAGGACAATTATAGAGACCACCCCCGGCAAAAGAAAAGATGTGATAGTAGTAAAGGCTGCAACATAAGCAATATCAGCAACTCATTTCTTAGTATTGCAACGGAAAGTGAAACGACACAAAAATCCATACGAAAAAGGAGATTATCGCTGAAAAATAGCTGGAAAGCGATGACCACAAATGCTCGCAGTCTAAGCAACAAAGTTCATGATCTGCAAGCCCTGATATTAGAGGCAGATCTAGATATTGTTGCTATCACAGAGACATGGTTCAGTGAATCACATGGATGGGATGCAAACATACCGGGATATAATCTTTTTAGGAAGGACAGAGATGGTCATAAAGGTGGAGGAGTAGCTCTCTATGTAAAGATCAATATCCAAGCGACCGAAATGCAAGGGACCTGGGGAGAGGAAGAAGCGATATGGATTGCTCTGAAAAGAGAAGATGGAACTTCTATCTACGTGGGTGTAGTCTACAGACCTCCGACTCAATCGCAGCAAATTGATAAGGATCTGATTGTGGATATCCAAAAGTTTGGAAGGAAAGAGGAGGTTCTGCTGTTGGGAGATTTCAACCTGCCGGATGCGGACTGGAATGTTCCGTCTGCGGAATCGGAAAGAAGTAGGGAGATTGTGGATGCCTTTCAAGAGGCTCTGCTCAGACAAATGGTGACGGAACCCACAAGGGAAAAAGCGATATTGGATCTGGTCCTCACAAATGGAGAGAGTATCTCTAATGTTCGAGTGGGTGCTCACCTGGGTAGTAGCGATCATCAAACGGTTTGGTTTGATATAACGGCTAAAGTGGAGAGCGGCCGCACGATACTTAAAGTCCTAGATTTCAAACGTACGGACTTTAATGCAATGGGAAAGTACCTGAAGAAAGAGCTGTTAGGATGGCAGGACATAAGAGAAGTGGAAAGACAGTGGTCTAAGCTGAAAGGAGCGATAAAAATGGCTACGGACCTTTATGTGAAGAAAATCAATAAATACAAGAGAAAAAGGAAGCCGATATGGTTCTCCAACCTAGTGGCTGAGAAAATACCGTATTTTCGCGGATATAACGCGCACCATTGTAAAACGCGCACAGGGGTATAGCGCGCAGAAATCACGATGATATGTACAAAAACTTTTCTATACCGCGCTCAGGCATATAACGCGCATGCTGCCCGACTCTCCTTTCGCCCGCCCTGACTTTCCGTGCGCTGTCCCGACTCTCCGTTCACCCCCCCTGACTTCCGTGCACTGTCCTCCCTTGAAGTCCTGTCCCCCCTTGAAGGTCTGTCCCCATCCTGAAAGCCTGATGCCCCCCCCGACGTCCGATACATCCCCCCCCCCGGCAGGACCACTCGCACCCTCACCCCGAAGGACCGCCGACTCCCCAACAATATCGGGCCAGGAGGGAGCCCAAACCCTCCTGGCCACGGCGACCCCTAACCCCACCCCGCACTACATTACGGGCAGGAGGGATCCCAGGCCCTCCTGCCCTCGACGCAAACCCCCTCCCCCCAACGACCGCCCCCCCCCAAGAACCTCCGCCCGTCCCCCAGCCGACCCGCGACCCCCCTGGCCGACCCCCACGACACCCCCACCCGCCTTCCCCGTACCTTTGTGTAGTTGGGCCAGAAGGGAGCCCAAACCCTCCTGGCCACGGCGACCCCCTAACCCCACCCCGCACTACATTACGGGCAGGAGGGATCCCAGGCCCTCCTGCCCTCGACGCAAACCCCCCTCCCCCCCAGCCGACCCGCGACCCCCCTGGCCGACCCCCACGACCCCCCCACCCCCCTTCCCCGTACCTTTGGAAGTTGGCCGGACAGACGGGAGCCAAACCCGCCTGTCCGGCAGGCAGCCAACGAAGGAATGAGGCCGGATTGGCCCATCCGTCCTAAAGCTCCGCCTACTGGTGGGGCCTAAGGCGCGTGGGCCAATCAGAATAGGCCCTGGAGCCTTAGGTCCCACCTGGGGGCGCGGCCTGAGACACATGGTCGGGTTTGGCCCATGTGCCTCAGGCCGTGCCCCCAGGTGGGACCTAAGGCTCCAGGGCCTATTCTGATTGGCCCACGCGCCTTAGGCCCCACCAGTAGGCGGAGCTTTAGGACGGATGGGCCAATCCGGCCTCATTCCTTCGTTGGCTGCCTGCCGGACAGGCGGGTTTGGCTCCTGTCTGTCCGGCCAACTTCCAAAGGTACGGGGAAGGGGGGTGGGGGTCGGCCAGGGGGGTCGTGGGTCGGCTGGGGGGGAGGGGGGTTTGCGTCGAGGGCAGGAGGGCCTGGGATCCCTCCTGCCCGTAATGTAGTGCGGGGTGGGGTTAGGGTGTCGCCGTGGCCAGGAGGGTTTGGGCTCCCTTCTGGCCCAACTACACAAAGGTACGGGGAAGGCGGGTGGGGGTGTCGTGGGGGTCGGCCAGGGGGGTCGCGGGTCGGCTGGGGGACGGGCGGAGGTTCTTGGGGGGGGGCGGTCGTTGGAGGGTGGGGGGTTTGCGTCGAGGGCAGGAGGGCCTGGGATCCCTCCTGCCCGTAATGTAGTGCGGGGTGGGGTTAGGGGGTCGCCGTGGCCAGGAGGGTTTGGGCTCCCTCCTGGCCCGATATTGTTGGGGAGTCGGCCGGGCAAGAGGGCTTGGGCTCCCTCTTGCTCCGATCGTGGATGCGGGTGCGGGTGGGAGCGCGTGCGAGCGGTCGTTCGGGGTGGGGGTGCGAGCGGTCCTGCTGGGGGGGTGAATCGGGCGTCGGGCGGGGTGGGAACTATGTTTAAAAACTTTTGTATACCGCGCTCAGGCATATAACACGCGAGGGGTATGCGCGGTACGTAAAATCACGTATAACGCGCGCGTTATATCCGCGAAAATACGGTAAAGGCGAAAGAGTTGGCGTTCATGAAATATAAAAAAACCCAAGAAGAGGAGAGCAGAAAGGACTACAGGGTGAAATTGAAAGAAGCCAAGAGAGAAATACGTTTGGCGAAGGCACAGGCGGAAGAACAAATGGCTAAAAATGTAAAAAAGGGAGATAAAAATTTTTTCAGATATATTAGTGAAAGGAGGAAGATAAAAAATGGAATTGCTAGGCTAAAAGATGCTGGGAACAAATATGTGGAGAGTGATGAGGAGAAAGCAAATATGCTTAACAAATACTTCTGTTCTGTGTTCACAGAAGAAAATCCTGGAGAAGGACCGAGATTGTCCGGCAAAGTTACACGAGAAAATGGAGTAGATTCTGCGCCGTTCACGGAGGAGGGTGTTTATGAGCAACTTGAAAAACTGAAGGTGGACAAAGCGATGGGACCAGACGGGATCCATCCCAGGATACTAAGGGAACTCAGAGAGGTTCTGGCGAGTCCTATTAAAGATTTGTTCAACAAATCTCTGGAGACGGGAGTGATTCCTGGGGATTGGAGGAGAGCGGATGTGGTCCCTATTCATAAAAGTGGTCACAGGGATGAAGCAGGAAACTACAGGCCGGTGAGCCTCATTTCAGTTGTTGGAAAAATAATGGAAGTGTTGCTGAAAGAAAGGATAGTGTATTTTCTTGAATCTAATGGGTTACAGGATCCGAGGCAACATGGCTTTACAAAAGGTAAATCATGCCAAACGAACCTGATTGAATTTTTTGATTGGGTGACCAGAGAGCTGGATCGAGGACATATGCTAGATGTAATTTACTTGGATTTCAGCAAAGCCTTTGATACAGTTCCTCATAGGAGGCTGTTGAACAAACTTGAAGGGCTGAAGTTAGGACCCAAAGTGGTGAACTGGGTCAGAAACTGGCTGTCGGACAGACGCCAGAGGGTGGTGGTTAATGGAAGTCGCTCGAAGGAAGGAAAGGTGACTAGTGGAGTCCCTCAGGGTTCGGTGCTGCGGCCAAACCTGTTCAATATGTATGTAAGTGACATTGCTGAAGGGTTAGAAGGAAAAGTGTGCCTTTTTGCAGATGATACCAAGATTTGTAACAGAGTAGACACCGTAGAGGGAGTGGAAAATATGAAAAAGGATCTGCAAAAGTTAGAGGAATGGTCTAATGCCTGGCAACTAAAATTCAATGCAAAGAAATGCAGAGTAATGCATTTGGGGATTAATAATAGGAAGGAACCGTATATGCTGGGAGGAGAGAAGCTGATATGCACGGATGGGGAGAGGGACCTTGGGGTGATAGTGTCCGAAGATCTAAAGGCGAAAAACAGTGTGACAAGGCAGTGGCTGCTGCCAGAAGGATTTTGGGCTGTATAAAGAGAGGCGTAGTCAGTAGAAGGAAGAAGGTGTTGATGCCCCTGTACAGGTCATTGGTGAGGCCCCACTTGGAGTATTGTGTTCAGTTTTGGAGACCGTATCTGGCGAAAGACGTAAGAAGACTTGAGGCGGTCCAGAGGAGGGCGACGAAAATGATAGGAGGCTTGCGCCAGAAGACGTATGAGGAGAGACTGGAAGCCCTGAATATGTATACCCTAGAGGAAAGGAGAGACAGGGGAGATATGATTCAGACGTTCAAATACTTAAAGGGTATTAACGTAGAACAAAATCTTTTCCAGAGAAAGGAAAATGGTAAAACCAGAGGACATAATTTGAGGTTGAGGGGTGGTAGATTCAGGGGCAATGTTAGGAAATTCTACTTTACGGAGAGGGTGGTGGATGCCTGGAATGCGCTCCCGAGAGAGGTGGTGGAGAGTAAAACTGTGACTGAGTTCAAAGAAGCGTGGGATGAACACAGAAGATTTAGAATCAGAAAATAATATTAAAGATTGAACTAGGCCAGTTACTGGGCAGACTTGTACGGTCTGTGTCTGTGCATGGCCGTTTGGAGGAGGATGGGCAGGGGAGGGCTTCAATGGCTGGGAGGGTGTAGATGGGCTGGAGTAAGTCTTAACAAAGATTTCGGCAGTTGGAACCCAAGCACAGTACCGGGTAAAGCTTTGGATTCTCGCCCAGAAATAGCTAAGAAGAAAAAAAAAAAAAAAAAAACAATTTAAATTGAACCAGGTTGGGCAGACTGGATGGACCATTCGGGTCTTTATCTGCCGTCATCTACTATGTTACTATGTTACATTTAATTTTCGAAAGGTTGACTATGATAAAATGAGGAAAATGGTTAAAAAGAAGCTAAAAGGATCAGTTGCAAAGGTTAGGACTGTAAACCAGGCATGGATGTTATTTAAAAATACCATCATGGAAGCCCAGACCAGATGTATTCCACATATTAGCAAAGGTGGAAAGAAGAAATAAGAGCCAGCATGGTTAAAAGGTGAAGTGAAAGAGGCTATTTAGAGCAAAAAAAAATCCTTTTTAGAATGGAAAAAGGATCCGAATGAAGAAAATAAGAAGAAACACAAGCACTGGCAAGTTAGATGCATGAGATCTATGTGCATGCATTGCTTTCAATGCATATTCATTGGGGAAATCCTGAAAACCCAACTGGTTGCGGCCCTCAAGGAGGGACTTTGAGATCCTTGCAAGTCTGGTGGGATCATATTTTGAGATGTTGAAGCAGGTGTCCTTAAAGGATCTTCCCTTGAAGATGGTCTTACGGACTATACGTCTCTCTTGTTCTTTTTATGGAAAAGGTGGTAGATGCGTGGAACACTCTCCTGGAAAAGGTGGTAGAAACAGAGACTGTGTCTGAATTTAAGAGGGCCTAGGATAGGCATATGTAATGTGACCATACGTCCCGTTATCCCAGAACAAGCAGGCAGCCTATTCTCACATATGAATGACATCATCCACAGAGCCTGGATGCAGACAGCTTCACAAGCAGACTTGCTTGTAGAACTTTAGAAAGTTTGCGACTGCTGCACCGCGCATGAGCAAGTGCCTTCCCGCCCAGTGCAGGACGCGCGTCTCCTCAGTTTTCAGCTAATTTTATTAATGAGTACTTCCACATCAACCGGTCCAATTTCAAAGAGGGTCCCCACTTAACATCTTCTGCAGATACAAAAACATGGCACAATAAAGGGGCCCCTAACTCTGGATCTAGTTGAGACCATGCCCCATAACTCTGGATATCTTCATTATAGGTTCCGATCAATTTCTGAGAAGGGCGATTGGGGAGCTCTGGACCACTTGACATGGAATGACCCTAATACATGGAGAACTGTAGTTTTAAACTTCAGTTTCCAACTATTTCTAGAGTAATTAGGAAGAGTCAACTGGTACAATCATTTTCTTATCAGGCTGTTCAGACATGGAACAGTCTTCCATTAAAAATAAGAATCTAAGAGTCATATATAATTTTTTGTAAAGTCTTAAAGACCTACTTTTTTAAAAATATTACTCTTGATTTTAACATTTTCAGCCTCTTCTACAACAGCCTCGAAGCCCTTTAAATCTCTATGGGTTTCGGGGCCATTAGCGCAGCACAGCTAGTGTGGCTTTTAAGAGGCCGTTTGTGTAAGAATTTTTTAAGTATATGTGCTCTCCTTAATGTAGAGTTTCTCTTGTTGTAATCCGCTCTGAATCTGAATTGAAAAGCAGAATATAACATTACTGATATAGTACAATTACCGTATTTTCACTCATATACTGCGCACCCGTGTAAAACGCGCACACGGGTATAGCGCGCAGGAAACTGTAATTTATGTAAAGAAATTTTTATATAGCGCGCACACCCGTATACCGCGCATGCCACCCCGACTCTCCCGTCGCCGCCCGACTCTCCTTTCGCCCGCCCCGACTCTCCTCTGGCCGCCCCGACTCTCCTCTTGCCGTCCTGACTCTCCTTTCGCCCGCCCCGACTCTCCTCTCCCCCTTGAAGTCCTGTCCCCCCTTGAAGTCCTGTCCCCACCCTGAAAGCCTGATGCCCCCCCCTGCAGGACCGCTCGCACCCCCACCCTGAAGGACGCTCGCACTTGCACCCTCACCCCGAAGGACCGCTTGCACCCCCACAGCCTCCCACCCCCCCCATCATGGAGAAGCTGCCTACCATTGTCCTGCTGCTTCCTCTGACGGCGGTCCCGCCCCTTCTCTGAGCCCTGCGTCTGCGCTGCTTCCTCTTCCGGCGGTCCCGCCCCTTCTCTGACGTCTGAGTGCAAGCGGTCCTTCGGGGTGGGGTGCGAACGGTCCTGCGGGGTGAATCGGACATCGGGGGGGGGGAACTATGTAAAAAAAAAATTTGGACAACGCGCTCACGAACATAAAGCGCATGGTTATACTCGGTTTGTAAAATCGTGTATAACGCACGCGTTATATGCGTGAAAATACGGTACTTACCTTAACAGTTGTTATCCAGAGACAGCAGGCAGATATTCTCAACATGTGGGTGACGTCATCCATGGAGCCCCGTAGCGGAGAGCCTCGCAAGCAACTTGCTTGTAGAACTTCAAAGTTCGAGAGTACCACACCGCCTGAGTCAGGGCGCACGTCTCCTCAGTTCAGATAGCTAGCTAAGAAGCCAACCAGGGGAGGTGGGTGGGTTGTGAGAATATCTGCCTGCTGTCCCTGGATAACAACTGTTATGGTAAGTAACTGTACTTTATCCCAGGACAAGCAGGCAGCATATTCTCAACATGTGGGTGACCTCCAAGCTAACCAGAATGGGATGGTGGGAGAGTTGGCAATTTAGGAAAATAAATGTTGTAAAACTGCCTGACCAAAAAGGCCATCCCGTCTGGAGAAAAATCCAGACAAGAATGAGAGGTGAATGTATTAACCAAGTGGCAGCCTTGCAGATTTCCAGAATAGAAGTTAATCTGAAGAAAATCACAGACGCCACCAGAGTTCTAACTGTATGGCTCATGACTTGATCCTGCAGAGGGAGAGCAGCCTGAGCAGAGCAAAAAAAGATGCAAGCAGCCATCGAGCTGGAGATGGTGCGCTTGGAAACAGGATACTCCAACGTATATGGATTGAAGGAGAAAAAACGTGGAGGAGCAGATCTGTGAGGTAGAGTATGTTGCAAGTAGAAAGCCAAAGCATGCTTACAGTCCATAGTATGAAGAGCTGATTCTCCAGCATTAGAATGAGGTTTTGGGAAAAAAACACACTGGAAGAACAAGGAAATGATGGAAATGAAATTCTGAAGCCACTTTAGGCAGGCAACATGAAGAAAGCAATATAGAAGGCTTTAAACTGAAGGACAGGGGAAAGCCGACAGTCGACCACCGGTCGATGGCACGGACAACAGGATGCCCCGACGTAGGAACAAAGGACTACTACTCATACACAAGAGAGGTCGACCTCACAGCCAACAAAGGAGAACAAGCAGGAAGGGACAACTCAGACACAGGAGGGGATGACCACACAGCAAACATGGGAGATAACACAGGAGCAGTAAAGGATACCGTAAATGAAACTGTAAGGACAGCCAAGAGTAGAAGGTCCAAAAAGGTAACACGAAGGGAACTTAGATGTATGTATACAAATGCTAGAAGTCTAGGAAACAAAATGGGAGAACTAGAGACGATAGCAAGACATGAGAACATGGATATCATTGGCATAACAGAAACATGGTGGAATGAAGAAAACAAATGGGACACAGTACTACAGGGATACAAACTATATAGAAGGGATCGAGAAGGGCAGAAAGGTGGAGGTATTGCCCTATATGTTAAGGAAGGAATAGATTCTGTTGGAATGATTACAACAGACAGGAAAGAGAAGCTGGAGTCCCTCTGGATCAAAATTCCTGGTCACAATGGCGCAGATACAAAAATTGGCCTTTACTATCGTCCCCCAGGACAGGCGGAGGTCACTGACTCAGAAATGATGGAGGAAATCAAACAAGTATGCAAGACAGGCAATGTAGTTATATTGGGAGACTTCAATTTCCCAGGAATAGACTGGAAACTAGGAGCCTCCAACTGCGGCAAGGAGGCCAAGTTCCTGGAGGTGCTAGGGGATTGCTTCCTGGAGCAAATGGTAAAAGAGCCGACAAGAGGCGACGCCACCTTGGACTTGGTCCTAAATGGTCTCACCGGACCGATAACAGAAGTAGAAGTCATGGTTCCACTGGGAACGAGTGATCACAATGTAATCAACTTTAAACTTGACATCGGGAAAGGGAAACATGCCAAAACCTTAACCACCACCTTAAACTTTAAAAAGGGTAAATACGATTGCATGAGAGCCATGGTAACAAAACGACTCGAGAAGATGGTGGACAAACTTGAAACAGTAGACCAGGCATGGTGCCTATTGAAAAATACTATTGCAGAAGCACAAGATCTCTACATTCCGAGGATTTCCAAAGATCGGAGAACTAAAGGCAAAGGAGAACCAGCATGGCTTACCATACAGGTGAAGGAAGCCATAAAAGAAAAGAAGGACTCTTTCAAAAAATGGAAATGCACGAAGACAACCGAAGCCTGGAACAAACATAAAGATGAACAGAAGAAATGTCACAAGGCGGTGAGGGATGCAAAACAGGACTATGAGGAAAAAATAGCCCGGGAGGCCAAAAACTTCAAGCCCTTCTTTAGATACGTGAAAGGGAAAAAACCTGCAAAAGAGGCAGTGGGACCCCTGGACGACATGGGAAGAAAAGGGTATATCAAGGAAGATAAACAAATCGCAGACAAACTAAATTCCTTCTTTGCGTCTGTCTTTACGAAGGAGGACACCTCAAAAATACCTGAAGTGGAGAAACTGTTTACAGGAGAAATAAAGGACAGCCTCACCACAGTTGAAGTGAACTTAGATCAGATATACTACCAGATCGACAAACTTAAAAGTGACAAATCCCCTGGACCGGATGAAATTCACCCGAGAGTCTTGAAGGAATTGAAGGTCGAAATCGGAGAGTTACTGCAAAAACTTGCAAACCTGTCAATCAGAACTGGTCAGATACCAGACGACTGGAGGAAAGCGAACGTCACGCCAATTTTCAAAAAAGGATCGAGAGGAGAACCGGGCAACTATAGACCTGTGAGTCTTACATCTGTCCCCGGCAAGATGATTGAATCACTGATCAAGGATAGCATAGTTCAGCACTTGGACACACATGACTTGATGAAACCCAGTCAACATGGATTCAGGAAAGGGAAATCGTGTTTGACGAATTTACTCCAATTCTTTGAGACCGTGAACGAGCAAATTGATAGTGGAAAGCCGGTGGACATAATATACTTGGACTTCCAGAAAGCATTTGACAAAGTTCCACACAAAAGACTTCTTAGGAAACTACAAAGCCATGGCATAGAGGGAGATATACAAAGATGGATAGGCAAATGGCTGGAAAACAGGAAGCAGAGAGTGGGCATAAATGGGAAGTTCTCCGACTGGGAGAAAGTGACTAGTGGTGTACCCCAAGGCTCGGTACTTGGGCCGATCCTTTTTAATATTTATATCAATGACCTGGAAAACGGAACATCCAGTGAGATCATCAAGTTTGCAGACGACACAAAACTCTGCCGGGCAATCAGATCGCAGGAGGACAGTGAGGAACTCCAGAGCGATTTGTGTCGGTTAGAAAAATGGGCGGAGAAATGGCAGATGAAGTTCAACGTGGAGAAATGCAAGGTAATGCATTTAGGCAGTAAAAATAAGGAATACGAGTACAGAATGTCAGGTGCAACTCTGGGAAAAAGTGAACAAGAAAGGGATCTGGGTGTACTGATAGATAGGACCCTGAAGCCGTCGGCACAATGCGCGGCAGCGGCAAATAAGGCAAATAGAATGTTGGGCATGATAAAGAAAGGAATCTCGAGTAGATCGGAGAAAGTTATAATGCCGCTTTATAGGGCAATGGTCAGACCCCACTTGGAATACTGCGTCCAACATTGGTCTCCCTACTTAAAGAAGGATATAAAACTGCTGGAGAGGGTGCAGAGACGAGCAACTAAACTAGTGAAGGGTATGGAGAAACTGGAATATGAGGATCGACTTAAAACACTGGGATTGTTCTCCCTTGAGAAAAGGAGACTGCGTGGGGATATGATCGAAACCTTCAAAATACTGAAAGGAATCGACAAAATAGAGCAGAAAAAACTATTTACATTGTCCAATTTGACACGGACAAGAGGACATGAAATGAAGCTAAGGGGGGGCAAGTTCAGGACTAATATCAGGAAGTTCTGCTTCACACAGAGAGTGGTTGACATCTGGAATACTCTCCCAGGGGAGATTATTGCGGAATCGACAGTCCTAGGCTTCAAAAGCAAACTAGATGCATATCTCCTTGAGAGAGGCATATAAAGATATGGTTGGCTATAAAATAAGCCAGGTGTATACCTAGCAGGGCCTCCGCGTGTGCGGATCGCCAGACTTGATGGACCAAAGGTCTGATCCGGAGATGGCGCTTCTTATGTTCTTATGTTCTAAGAATTTTGGATGATTACAGAGGACCACCTCGTTCTTGATGGGAAATCGTGAAAGGTGGATAAGTTACTAGAGGTTGCAGCTCACTGACTAGTGTAACAGAGGTGAGTGCAATGAGAAACATCAATTTCCAAATGAGGTATTTCAAATGAGCCATATGCACTGGTTCAAAAGGAGGCTTCATCAAGTGAGCTAGGACTACATTGAGATCCCAAACCACTGGAGGCGATTTGAGCAGTGGTTTGATATTGAAAAGCCCTTTCATAAAACTTGAAACAAGATGAGCCGAAAGGGGTTTCCCTTCAATAGGCTGTTGAAAAGCAGCAATAGCACTTAGATGGACTCCACTAGATGTGGATTTGAGGCCAGAGTGAGATAAGTGCAGCAGACAATGCAGAACTGAAGACAAGGAGGTAGATAGCGGCCCCTTGGGATGAGTAGTACACCAAGCAGAAAATCTAGCCCATTTCTGGGTGTAACACTGCCAAGTGGACGGCTTTCTGGAAGCCTCTAGGATGTCCTGTACAAATTGAGAAAATTGTAGAGTAGCAGTTAGGTTGAAAGGAACCAAGCTGTCAAGTGTAGAGACTGCAGGTTGAGATGAAGTAGAGACCTCTGACTCTGTGTAAGCAGAGAGGGAAATACTGGTAGAAGTAGAGGCTCCCTGGTGCTTAGTTGAAGTAGAAGGGAGTACCATGGTTGTATGAGCTACCGAGGAGCTATCAGAAGCATGGTGGCGGGCTCCATCTTGAGTTTGACAAGAGTCTTGAGAACAGAGGGAATGGAGGGAACGCATAGAGAAACTGATTCATCCATTCCAGAAGGAAAGCGTCTGCCGTGAGGCAATGAGGAGAGTATATCCTGGAGCAGAACAGAGGCAGCTTGTTGTGGGGGGACGCAAAGAGATCTGCGGAGTTCCCCATTGAGCAAACACTTGATGTAGAGGCGAGGAATTGAGTGTCTATTCGTGAGGATACAGAAGATGACTCAAATTGTCCTCCAGACAGTTTTGCTGACCTTGAAAGTAGACAGCTCTGAGGAAGATATTGTGAAGGACTGCCCAATTCCAAAGCTTCAGAACTTCTTGACAGAGAGGGAGAGCCCGTGCCTCCTTGCTTGTTGAGATAGTGCATGGCGACTTGGTTGTTCATCCGAATGAGGACCACCTGGTCATGAAGAAGACGTTGAATAGCTTTGAGAGCATGGAAAATCGCTCTGAGCTCCAACAGAGTGATGTAACAGACGATCCGTGCTGGACCAATGGCTTTGAGCACGGAGACCATCGAGATGAGCCCCCCAAGCGTAGGTTGAAGAATCTGTTTTGAGCATCTTCTGATGGGGGGGGCATGTGGATTAGCAAATCTCTGGAAAGATTGGAAGAGAGCATCCACCAGTGGAGAGATTGTCTCAACAAAGGAGTTACTGTAATTAGAGAGAGCAGATCGCAAGCTTGCTGCCACTGATATTCCAGGGTCCACTGAGGAATCCGGAGGTGAAGTCTGGCAAAAGGAGTAACATGAACTGTAGAAGCCATGTGACTGAGCAGAATCATTATTTGTCTTGCCGAGATTGATGTGAGAGAAGGTGGCAAAGGTGAATGAAAGCATATTGACGTGGTTGAGGCAGGAATGCTCTGAGATGCACAGTGTTCAGCAGGGCTCTGATAACTGTAGAGTTTAGTAGGGATGCAACTGGGACTTTGGAAAATTGACTTCGAACCCCAGACTTTGGAAGAACGCAATAGTCTGTTGGGTCACTACAATAACCTATTGATGAAAGGAGGCTTTGATGAGCCAGTCATCCATTCATGGAAAGACTTGAAGACCCTGCGTCCGCAGGGCTGCAGCTACCTCCACCAGGCACTTCGTGAAGATCCTGGAAGAGGAAGCGAGACCGAAAGGAAGGTCTCGGTATTGAATATAAAGATTCCCCACCCGAAATCTTAGGAATCTGAGAGAGGCTGAATGAATTGAAAATGAGTAAGTCTCATTGAGATCTAGAGCATAACCAATCGCCTTGAGCACTCAAGGGATTTGAAGCAGGTAACTCTCCTTGACAATGGTAAAAATTCAGAGGTGTAATCTGCTCCCATCGTTGAAAGAAAGGATGCAAAGGAAAAACTGCAGAGGGTTAACCCCAGCAGGAGTCTGGGGAGTGTGCAGATGGAGTCACTGAGGCTGTTTCCAAGGTGGAGGCCTGGAACAAGCTGGAGTAGAATTATGGGAATACCGACGTGGAAAAGGCTGAGCCAGCGGCGATGTAGGCTTAGGATGAATCAAAGAGGTGCTCTGAAAAGTCTTTGATGACGTCCGCAATGTATTCATCAACAACTCATATCCTTGATAGTCGGTCTGGAAGATTGGAATCCATGTCCACAATCCGTAACCAAGCCAGACATCCCATTGCCACAGAAAAGGCTGTGACTGTGGTTGATAGGTCAAATCAGCAGATTGTGCCTGGACCATGTGTAATCAGAAGTGGAACACAACAAAAAGATATGCCGGCACGTCTGAGAAGAAAAAAGGCACGGTGGTCATGCCTAACTTCAAAAAAGAGGTTAAGGTGTAAATCAAAAACCTATTTCTTCCATGAAAGTATGACAAAGACAACAGCCAAACTTATCATTGGACCTTCCTACACTCCCAGGATGGACTAAAGGGTAGACCTGAGAGGGAGGTGAGAGAAGAGTCCATCAGGAAGGGTGAGTAGGACAACTGAGGCTTGTCAACTCCTGGACAAGGAATCAGGCCTGGATGGAATAAGGTGCCTCCAAATTCCTTAGGCAAGCCGGACTCAAATTGAGGAGTCAGAAGAAGGCTCAACAACTCATATCATAAAAGCGAGAACGTAGGAGCTGCAGAATATAATGGAGAAGCCTTCCAATGAAAAAGTCAGGGGAAAGAGTCTGCTGCTTGATTTAGGCCAGAGAATACTTCCCATTAGAAGGACTCGGAGAGGCAGGAGGAGTATGAGAAAATTGAGTGCCTCGACACAGGTATCATAGAAACTGGAGAAACAAGGATCCCCCACAGCATGCCTCGAAAGAGGAGTCCGGGGCCTCGAAAAGCCTCAAGGCGGAGTGGAACGAGGCCTACAAGGACCTCCAGCACGAGATCCCACCTGGGCCTGGAAGACTCCCCGAAGAGCCTCAAAGTACGAGGGAAAGAGGAATCTGTAACCTGCCTCAAACATGGGTGTCTCGATGGAGAGGAGTACCTCGAGGCAGAAGCAGATCGAGGCTTTGTGACTGCCTCAAAAGCTTGACAGCAAGAGTACAATGCCTGGGTTGACCAGGCAAGGACTCAGTAAAGGACGAGGCACGAGGCCTCAGAGACCAAGCAGGGTGCGTCTCAAGGAGTACAAGGCCTGAAGTGACCAGGTGAGGCCTCAGTTGAGGACGAGGCCTCAGAGACCAAGCAGTGTGCGCCTCGAGGACATGCTCCGACTGGCTTGCAGGAAGCTTGGTCTAGGCCGAGATCCTGCACGGGTCTGGAAGGTTCCCATAAGAGCCTCGAAGGATGAAGAAGAGAGGGA
Source organism: Geotrypetes seraphini (assembly GCF_902459505.1). NCBI lineage: Eukaryota > Metazoa > Chordata > Amphibia > Gymnophiona > Dermophiidae > Geotrypetes > Geotrypetes seraphini. Next base: position 271,304,585 of record NC_047085.1, on the reverse strand, counting down.
TCCTAATCCTGCCTTGAACAGAGGTGCCTCGATGAAGAGGAATACTTCGAGGCAGAAGCAGATCGAGGCATCTTGAGTGCCTCGAAGCTTGACAGCTAGAGTACAAGACCTGGATTGACCAGATGAGGACGAGGCATGAGGCAGGTTGAACCTTGAGGATATGTTCAGACTGGCTTGCAGGGAGCAAAGTCAAGGCCGGAGCATGTTGAGCAAACACAGTGCTAAGCTCTCAGCCCTGGAAAGATGCACCATACCAATGAACTGGTACTGAAGGTGCAGCAGTCTGCTCCATAGAGGGCAACCTCGAGAATGAGTATTCCCTAGGGGGTCTCATAGAGGCTGGTACAACTGCACTCATTGCCTGGATTGCCCGAGACTTTGGTTGAAAGGCTGAAGGCTTCGTAGCCAGTGAACCTGCAGAGGAAAAAAGATACTTGCCTGTCTTCAGAGGATTCCCCGAGGAAGGAGGCTTGGCCAACGAGGGCACTGACAGGGTCGAGGTTGAGGCCATTTCAGCAGACGGTTTCATGACCCCAAAAAGTTGCTGAATCTGGACCCAACATGTCCTAAGAGCCCCTTCTGAAAAGTAGCACAGCGGGTGCAGGAATTAGGATGGTGGTCGGGTCTCAAATAGTGAAGACATGAATGCTGTAGGACAGTGAGAAAACCCCACATGGTTACACTGACTACAGCATTGAAAATCCTGGAACAAGCCGGGACATGAAAGAAAACAACGGCCGCAGCCGAAACGAAGACTTGCAGTTAGGACTGCGGCCCCAGCTGGTCGACGGAAGAAAAGAACAAAAGTCTTCTTTTTTTTTTTTTTACACGCACCACACAGCGACTTGAAACTAAAAGTAATTTAAAATAACCAAAAACAAAGCCGCAGTGTGAGAAGGCAATGGACAACAGGGCAGAACTAGAAAACAGGTGCTTCTCAGCTCCGCGCAAAAACAAGAACTGAGGAGATGCTGAGGAGACGTGCACCCTGACTCGGGCGGGAAGGCACTCGCGAACTTTAAAGTTCTACAAGCAAGTTGCTTGCGAGGCTCTCCGCTACGGAGCTCCGTGGATGACATCACCCCATGTTGAGAATATGCTGCCTGCTTGTCCTGGGACAATAGGTTATTTTTATATCCTTCTTAAAGCATATTAGACACCTTCAAATTTAGCAAAACTATTTAAACATCCTTCCAACCTGTGCTGGTCTTGTAATCAAGATGGGTGACACCTGTTATTTAATTGTATATATCTATGTTCATACTTGGAAAGAATATAAGAGGAAATAAACTCTATAATTTCAATGGGATCTCATGCACTCATATCATTTGGCATTGTATGAGTAATACTTCGAGCAATGAAGCCCTAAACTCAACATCCCAGAGAAATATACAAAACTGTTCAACATCATGATGGCAATAATGACTTACCTTATTATCCTCTGTTGGACAATATGAAGCTTACTTGCAATGAATGGTGGTCACAGCTTTGCATGCATGCATACTATCTCCTCCTCTGTGAAAACTTGGTCTGCGCTTTATAACATGTGTAACATCTAGTAAACGTTATGAAATAGAGTTGCTTTTGTTACCGTTACTCCTTCACATCACTAATTTAATAATAATAAACTTTATTCTTATATACTGTCACACCATGACAGTTCAAGGCGGTTTATAACAAGAGAAACTGAACAATATCGAGGTTGTTTTATACTATATTGACATTTGAATAAAAATAAATTTTAAAAATGCATGGGATAAACATAATGGAATCCTGTATGGAAAGAGAATGGAAACAAACTGAGCTGTGTTTAGATGGCAATTCTAGTATTTGTGAAGTGAAGGCAGTACCAGGCAGACTTCCTCAGTCTGTATCCTGAACATGACAAGAACAAATCAAGATCAAGTATGTATATATAGTATATCATATCTTATGAGTTTATCTTGTTTGGGCAACACAAGTCTTTATCTGTTGTCATCTATGAATTTGTGAGGGCCAAGATATGAAGTGTGAGAAAGAAAGAGAAAAAGCTCATCAGCCACTCTATTCAGCAACAGCACTGGCTCGCATTTAATTTTTTTTTATTATCATTTTTTATTTCTTTTCCACAGAATAATCCCTATTTGAAAAAAAAAAAAAGAAGATCTCTGCTTTGGACACAGTACAGAAAAACACCTTGAATCAATCTATTTCTGAAGAAGCCCATACCCTACACTTTTTACTTCCAACCGTTGGCTCCAGACTGACTGCGGGCCAAGAGAAAAAGGGAAGTCAAGGTTCAAACCCAACTGCAGCTCTTGTGATCTAAGCAAGTCTTTTAACCTCCCATTACATCTTGTACAAACAGATTGCAAACTCCCTGACAAGTACCTACTAGACTTGAATTCAACTTGCCTTGAACTATTTTTCGAAAAAGGTGACCACATTATCAGGGTTGAGTTTTGACTTAGGAACTAACATATCACAGACCTACAGTGAAATGTTTCATTGAACGTCTAGCTCTCAGGGCCACTAACCAATCAATTACATGAGAGACTGCGCTGCTCGGAAGCACTTTAGCATTTTCTGGGGGATCTGCATTAGTGTGCAAGCGAATACTGCAGACATAACGCACATCCCTCGGCAAATAAGTTTTTCCAACATTCAGAAGCGGCAAGCGTCACAATCTAATCTTTATTAGCAACACCGTGTACAACTCTTCAAGCTTCTCCTCCCCTCTCACCGGCAATGGAATGTTCTCACGTTCCAGTTCACAGCTATTTCACTGCACTTTAAGAAAAAAAAAAAAAAAAAGGTGCCCGTCAACGGTGGTGCTCCATCTGCAGAATGCCCCTCCCCCACGACAGGAGCGTTCCGTTGCACCCTGGTATCTAACTTTGCTGCCCCGCTCACCTGCTGCGGTTTCTCTTACGATCACACAGCAGCCAGACAACCAAATAGAAAACCCGCCGACCTCCAGGGTATCTAAAACCGCCACAGGCCCGTACTCCTGTAGACGGCGGCTCTGCAATGGTCTGCGCGTGCGTCCACTCAACCAACACAAACCACATCAGCCTATAACAGACGCGCATAGCCTGCTCAGTGAGAGCGACTTCCATCGACTTCCGGTAGGAAGCGAGGGAAAAAAACCTTGTAGAAGAGCTACTCTATACGCATAAAAAGTGTGCGGCTTACTAAGCAGCGCCGCCTGGTGATAGCTGTCTTTTTTTTTTTTTTTTAGTACGAGACATGTGATGGCCAGTATAATAAGTCTAACTCACATTTAATTATCCTATGTTTGGATAAGAAACATAGTAACATAGTAGATGACAGCAGAGAAAGACCCGAATGGACCATCTAGTCTGTCGAACCTGATTCGATCTAAAAGTTTGTTGGGTATTTTTTTTTCTTCTTCTTCTCCTTAGCTATTTCTGGGCAAGAATCTAAAGCTCAAAGAAAGCAAACAGAATGCTGGGTATCATCAAGAAGGGTATCACGACCAGGACAAAGGAAGTCATCAAGCCACTATCGTGCAATGGTGCGCTCGCATCTGGAGTACTGTGTCCAGTATTGGTCGCCATACCGCAAGAAGGACATGGCAATACCTGAGGGAGTCCAGAGAAGAGCGACGAAAATGATGAGGTATGGAAAACTTTTCGTATGCCAACAAGTTAGAACAGCTGGGGCTGTTCTTCCTGGAAAAGCAGAGACTTAGAGGAGACATGATACAAACTTTCAAGATCCTGAAAGGCATAGATAAGGTAGACAGGGACAGATTCTTCAGACTATGGGGAACAACAAGTACAAGGGGGCACTCAGAGAAACTGAAAGGGGACAGGTTTAGAACCAATGCCAGGAAGTTCTTCTTCACCCAGAGAGTGGTGGACACATGAAACGCACTACCGGAGGTTGTGATAGGGCAGAAGATACTACAGGGATTCAAAGAAGTTTGGATAAATTCCTGAAGGATAAGGGGATTGAGGGATACGGATAGAAGTAGTGATAGGTTTCAGGATGAGGCAGGGACCACTTGACAGGTCATGGATCTGATGGGCCGCCGCAGGTGCAGACTGCTGGGCATGATGGACTCTGGTCTGACCCAGTGGAGGCAACTTCTTATGTTCTTATGTTCTCTGCCTGGTACTGTTCTTAGGTTCCAACTACTGAAATCTCCATCAAAGCTCACTCCAATCCATTCTACACCCTCCCAGTCCTTGAAGCCCTCCCCAAACGGCCATATACAGACACAGACTGTGCATGTCTGCCCAGTACTGGTCTTAGTTCTTCGATAATTACTATTAGTCTTTAAGCCCATTACATTAATGGGTGCTAGAATAGATGTGTCTGTCTTTCTTTCTTTCTCGCTCCTTGGCCGCTGTCTATCTCTCTGGCCCCGTTTGTCATTCTTTCTGTCTGTCTCTCTCCCTGGCTCCCTGCTTATCTCTCTCTGCCCCCCCTCCCCCCCCCCCGAGCAAACCAAGATTGCTGCCTGCCCCCCAGCATACCCCTCCCCCCAAAGCAGCCCCTTTTCCCTCTCCCCCTCTTCTTGCTGTCTCTCTGTCTCTCTCCCTGGCCCCCTATCTTTCTTTGCCCCCCCCCCCGAGCATACCAAGATTGCTGCCTGCCCCAATACATCCCTCCCACCCTGTTCGCTTCGTCCAGGCTGAAGGACACCCTCCTGTCATTGTTCTCGCTGCCACTCAAACCGCCACATAATGACGCAAGCCACTGCATGCAACACAAATCGAGCACAGCCATGGAATCACACATCACACTGTCAGGGATCACGGCATTGTAAATGCGCATGCACACTTAGGGTTTTATTAGGCAGGGGTAGGGAACTCCAGTCCTCGAAAGCCGTATTCCAGTCGAGTTTTCAGGATTTCCCCAATGAATATGCATTGAAAGCAGTGCATGCAAATAGATCTCATGCATATTCATTGGGGAAATCCTGAAAACCTGACTGGCATACAGCTCTCGAGGACCGGAGTTCCCTACCCCTGGTATAGAGGATTATTTTCTGATTCTAGATCAGACATGGGCAACTCTGGTCCTCGAGGGTCAGAATCCATTTGGGTTTTCAGGATTTCCCCAGGAGCAGGCAGGGAGGCTTGCCAGCGTGGGAGCGCACTCCGCCCCTCCCCCCTCCCGATGGGACTGCACAGGGCCGACTTCGCTGGACCCAGGAGCAGGCAGGGAGGCTTGCCGGAGTGGGAGCGCACTCCGCCCCTCCCCCCACCCGACGAGACTACACTGAGCCAGTTGGAAGGCTCAGGAAGTCTCTCAGCATCCGTATTTCTGTTAGTTTCTGTTTACTTCTTGTTTCTCGTTTGAAACTCACTTTGGCCACATTGCTGGACCCATGAGCAGGCAGGGAGGCTTGCTGGCGTGGGAGCACACTCCGCCCCTCCCCCCTCCCGACAGGACTGCACAGGGCCTACATCGCTGGACCCAGGAGCAGGTAGGGAGGCTTGCCAGCGTGGGAGCGCACTCCGCCCCTCCCCCCACCCGACGAGACTACACTGAGCCAGTTGGAAGGTTCAGGAAATCTTTCAGCACCCATGTTTCTGTTTACTTCTTGTTTCTTGTTTGAAACTCACTGTGGCCAGATCGCTCGACCCAGGAGCAGGCAGGGAGGCTTGCCGGCGTGGGAGCGCACTCCGCCCCTCCCCCCACCTGACAGGACTACATTGAGCCAGTTGGAAGGCTCAGGGAGTCTCCCAGCACCTGTTTTTAGTTTGTCTCTTTTTCTTTTTGCTTTATTTTAATCTCACTTTGGCCGACATCGCTGGACCCAGGAGCAGGCAGGGAGGCTTGCCGGCGTGGGAGCGCACTCCGCCTCTCCTCCCCACCCGATGGGACTACGCTGAACCAATAAAAGATTCAGCACCTAACAGCACACTGTCTAAGACGCTCATAGCACCTTTGTGAAGCGACCAAGAAGCGATCCACCCCCCCACAACACTACCAAACGTAAAACCAACCAAAAAACAGCAGCCAAACCACCAAAGACCCTTCAACCACCTTTCACCAACCACCAACCACCAAACAAACCCCCCCCCAAAAAAAAAAACAACCCAAAATGAAGCTAACCTCATGAGCCCAGCACTTCGTACTGTTAATCCTTCTTTTAACCAGCGGGAAGACAGCAGCAAATAACCTCCTCCCTACACCCGCTACAGATATAAATAAATCTCTCTTCCAAAATAGGAGAACATCAAGTGACAGAAACTCAAACCTACAATCTAACACTCTACACTCCATTACCACAGCATGGGGAAAAAGACCAACACACACTAAGACTAAACCACACCGGCACACCAAATCACTTATATATCCAAACACAACCCACAACTATCACACAGAGATATCCACACTCAAATGCGCCTACTTAATTATCAGAGTGCTAGGTCCAAAAACAGAGCTTATAAAAACCTGGATAACACAAGAAAACCTGGACTGTCTTTTCCTCACAGAAACCTGACTAACCTCCGACTCAGACCCCAGAATAACTGAAGTCTGCCCACAAGGATACAAAATTACAGTGGTCTGCAGAGAATAAAAAAGAGGCGGAGGCCTAGCATAATCAAACAAGATCTAACCCTTAATATAATTGAGAAAACATCTAACCCGTACATGGACCTTTTAGCTTGCCAACTCTCAAGCACCACACTAAAAGACACACTAAACTGCATGCTCTGCTACATAGCGCCGGGAAATTGGTCTTTAGCAAGAATCATAGTGGAAGACTTCATATACCAAAACTCACTAATAGCAACCTTCAACCTACTCCTAGGAGACCTAAATCTACACCTAGATGATCAATCATCCAAACAAGTAGACAACTTTCTCTCATTTCTCAAAGCCTTATCCTTCCAAATGCTAAATCCACAAACAACTCATGAAAAAGGCCACCAACTTGATATTGCAGCCTTCATGACCCACCAACCATCCTTAACAGAAATTCATATATCTAACGGAACATGGTCCAGATCCATCTGGTCAGACCACTACACCTACACTTTCAACATCAACTGGACCAAAAACAACAAAAAAAACTATACCAAAACTCAATAAAGTAACATACACCTCACGCAAACACATCGAACCCTCCATATTCTGGTCTAAAATAGATTAAACTATTCTAGAAAACAACCCCGAGGACTTCATCTTACATTGGGAAAGACTTTGCTCCAACACCCTTGATGATTTAGCCCCACTGCAAACCAAATCCAGACCCAGCAGGAGATCAGATAAATGGTTCGACTCCGAACTGCTACAACTCAAAAGACAATGTAGACGACTAGAGAGAAAATGGAGAAAATCAAACTCGGATCATACAAAATCCGCCTGGAAAAAAATCAACAAACAATACAAATCACAATTAAAGGACAAGAGAAAAGCACACTCACCAACCTAATAGGCACTGAAACCCAAGACACCAAAAAACTATTCCAAATTCTAAAAACCCTAACCGACACCAAACCCTACCTGACCACTAACAATACTACCCCCCCTCAGCCACTCTATTAGCAGAACACTTCCAAAATAAAATTACCAATGCAAGAGCTACCCTCAATGACACCTCTACCCATCCTAACGAATTCACAATTCTCCCCATAGATAGAGATTCTACTGCAGCAGATAGAATATGGTCTCAATTCCCCAACATACAATGGCCCGAATTCAACAAATACTACAAAAAAATACAGCCATGCATCCTGTGACCTCAACAACTGTCCACCATATCTTCGAAAAACATCCAGCACAAAATTCCGAGCTTTTCTTCTAAATTGGATACAAATCTCGCTAATAAACGGCCACTACCCTACCAACCTCAGCGAAATCATCATCACCCCGATCCTCAAAGACCCCAAAGGACCGATAGACCAAAGAGCCAACTACAGACCCATTGCCTCTATTCCACTCTACATCAAAATAATAGAAGGACTAGTTGCCAAATTCCTCTCCAATTACCTAGAAAACCATAACATACTCCATCCCACACAATCCGGCTTCAGAAACAACTTCAGCACGGAAACACTACTAGGATCTCTTGGACACAGCCAGACATCTCAGCACAGGAAAAAAAATGATGCTCATACAACTAGACCTTACCGCTGCATTCGACTTGGTGGACCATAACATTCTACTACAAATCCTGGATACAATAGGTATCACAGATAAAGTATTCACATGGTTTGAAGGATTCCTTAAATCAAGAACCTATAGAGTAAAATCAGACAAACAAAAATCTGAACCTTGGTCAAACCCCTGCGGAGTTCCCCAAGGATCTCCTCTATCCCCGACTCTCTTCAATCTCTATACAGCCTCCCTCAGCTCTCACCTGGACAAACAAGGCATAACCTCCTACAGCTATGCCGATGACATTACCATTCTGATACCCTTCGATCAACCTGAACTCTCCATGACGAACACAATATACCAAACACTAAAATCAATAGCAACCTGGATGAAAGATCACAAACTGAAATTGAACCCAGATAAAACAAAATTCATCCTCCTAGAAAACAACAAAATACCAACCATAACCAACATTGAAATCAATGCAATCAACTACTCCATACAAACCACCCTAAAACTGCTAGGAATAACTATCGACAGATGCTGCACCATGCAACTGCAAATCAATAAAACAATACAAAAGTCATTCTTAGTCATGAGAAACTTAAGACAAGTTCGGAAATTCTTTGAGAAAACTCAATTCCAGCTCATAGTTCAGTCCTTAATTCCAGCTCATAGTTCAGTCCTTAATACTAGGCCTACTTGACTACTGTAATATCCTCTACTTCCCATGCCCTACAACCATAACAAAACAACAACAAACTATCCAAAACACAGCACTCATCTACTCATTAAAGAAACATTACAGAAGCATATCTCCAATCGCACTGGCTTTCGATCCCAGCAAGAATACAATTTAAATTCTACTGCCTACTATTTAAGACTTTATACGGAAACAGTCCAAACGACCTGAATAACCGCCTCATCCACAACCCCGCAACCAGACATAGGAAAACTCATACCCCATTCTCATACCCCCCAATTAAGGAGGTCAAACAGAAAAAACTATATGATGGCCTCCTGGCCACTCAAGCAGCCAAACTAGACAACCAAATCACCAATCTACTGACGGCATCCCAAGACTACAAGACTTTTAGAAAAGAAATAAAGACCATACTCTTCAAGAAAACTCTGAAAAAAGAAATAATACCGCAAGTCTCAAACTCCACCTCTCAGCACCTCTCTCCACCGCTCAGCACCGCATCACCCAGCTCGACCGGGCCGGCGTGGGAGCCCTGCTCCGCCCCCCCGATCCTGCAGGAGGACACCACATTAAAAAGACCTGGCGCCAACGGCGCACCGTCGTTCGGCACGCCGACGAAGGCGCACGACAAAGGCGCCTGCGCCTTTGTGAGTGCCTTCGTGGAGCACCTGAGGGGAACACCTAAGCGGGAACACTTTCGCCCTAAAGAACGCTCCACCAGATAATCTGCTGACCACCAACAAGGCAAGAAGCCCGAGACCCCCCCCCCCCCCCGACAATCATAGACTATTACCCCATTCAACTCCTTCACAATCATATAACAATTTATTCGCAATCCTTTACAAGAGCATCTGCGGACAAAGACAGAAAGCCTACATAGACAATATACCAACATAAGTCAACACTAGAAAGATTCCAAATCAGCAATCATGAAACTCTTACCAATCCTACTGATATATTTGCTATGCAACAATGTGAAAAAAGCTATATCACTCTATCCAAAGATGCACTCCGCACACGAACCTGATACACCAATTAGGCTCCTAATTAACCAACAGGAAGAAAGAATAAATCATATTACAACGATCACTAATAATAACAGACCTCACCGCACCCTCAAAAAAAGACCAAGGGAGTTAAAACTCATCAAAATCAGTACACCCACCACACTCAACACAACTACCTCCATTCCCTGAGCCTACCTTAACACCAGATCAGTAAGGAACAAAGCTTTCTTAATCAAAGACTGGATCGTCCACAAAAAGATAGCCTGCCTCTTTCTAACGGAAACATGGTTACTATCAGAAGAGGATCCAATACTAAATGACCTAATACCAAATAACTACAAAATCCACATGCTAAACCGTGAAGACCGCAGAGGGGGAGGACTAGCAATCATCCTCAAGGAAGAACTCGAACTAGAATTAGTTGACTCCAAGATAACCAACCAACTAGAAACACTAGCATGCAAGATTAGCAATAAAGACCTAGAAGAGTACCTCTCCTGCATTCTATTTTACATACCGCCAAAATGCTGGTCAAAGGCCAGAGAAGACTTCTATGAATTCATCCTACACAACTCAATCACCCCATCCTACAATATTATAGCAGGAGACGCAAACCTACATCTAGAAAACAAGAAAAATCCCGACACAAAAGATTTTAAAAACTTCCTATCCTCACTCAATTTCAATCTCCCTTCATCCACACAAACCCATGAAAAAGGCCACCAGCTAGATTTGGTAGCTATGTCCACAAAATAAATCCTAAATCCCACTATCTACATATCAAACGGCAGTTGGACCCACGACATCTGATCCGACCACTACACCTATTACTTTAATTTAAACTGGAACCAAACTACAGTAAAAACTCACCCAAGGATAAAAAAAGAATATCTCATAAGGGGCCACATTAACCCAGAGGAATACTGGGCCCACTACAAAGCGCACGAGGAGACGAATGATAAAGGAGAATTCTGGGAACAATGGTCAAAAACAAGCTCAAATATCTTAGACAAAATAGCACCCAAACAAAACAGAACAAAACGTTCAAATAAATATAACAACTGGTACGACTCCGAACTACAAAAAATGAAACAATCAACACGACGACTAGAAAGGATCTGGAACAAATCAGGTGAAATATCTGACAGGAATAACTGGAGATCAAACATAAAGGAATATAAACAATTGATAAAAGATAAAAGGAAAAAATTCTACTCAACCAAAATATATACATCCAACACAACCTCAAAAGGAATTAATACTCATGAATTGTTCAATCTAGTAAAAAATTTATTTGATACCACACGCCACAGTCAATCAACGCACGGCATAAAACTTCCATCAGCAGATGAGCTAGCACAACACTTTAACTCAAAAATTGTAAACCTAAGGAACAACTGCCCAACAAACAACACAGATGAACAGCAAATAGCCAACACACACGAAAACGAAACACCAGTGGATATGTACTGGAACTCCTTTCAGGACCTAGAATGGAACAACTTCATAAAACTCTACAATAAATATACCAAATCAAACTGCATCCTAGATCCCTGCCCATAATGAAACCTAACATAATGAAAGCAGCCCCTTTAGACTTTAAGATAACACTATGGACACATATGTCCAACAATTTCAAAAACGGAAAATTCCTATCAAAAAATGGTCACATTATAATCACCCCAATCCCAAAAAATCATAAACTACCACTAACTTCAGCAACCAACTATAGACCAGTAGCATCCATCCCATTTTTTGTAAAAATAATGGAAGGCTTGGTACAAACCCAATTGATGGACTATCTAGATCGGTTCTCACTGCTACATGAAACCCAGTCAGGTTTCAGACCTCTGTTCAGCACTGAGACGGTGATAGCAGCAATCTTAGAATACCTACATAACTTATTTAGTAAGGGCCACAAAGCCTTAGTGATGCAATTCGACATGAGCTCAGCCTTCGACTTGGTAAATCACAAAAAACTACTACAATGCTTAGACTCAATAGGCATCGGAGGCGAAGTGCTGAACTGGTTCTGAGGCTTCCTTACGACCCGCACCTATCAAGTTCGCTTCAACTACAATCTCTCTAAAACATGGAGAAACCCATCAGGCGTCCCACAAGGGTCCCCACTATCCCCATTACTCTTCAACGTCTACATAGCTTCACTAGGCACAAAGCTAACCCAGCAAGGCATAAAAGTATTCAGCTACGCAGACGACTTCACAATCATAATCCCATTTACAGCATCCCCTCCGAAATCACACCAACAGCAACTGAAGCGCTAAACACGATGGATCAATGGACCACAGATTTCAGACTGAAGCTCAATTCAGAAAAAACTAAATTCTTCATAGCCTCGCTACACGCACAGAACACGACAATATCAATACACATTAACAATCTAAACTACCCCATTCAACCAACGATGAAGGTTCTAGGAGTAATACTAGACCAAGGACTAACCATGAAGGACCACATAAACTCCTTAATCAAAAGAGGGTTTTTCACTCTCTGGAAACTTAAGTCCATTAAGGCGTACTTCCACACTTCAGCTTTTAGAATTCTAGTACAATCCCTAATACTAAATCACCTGGACTACTGCAACATCACCCATCTGACAATCCCCCAGAAGCAAATGCAAAGACAACTGATACAAAATGCAGCAGTCAGGATGATCTTCGGGCTGAAGAAGTCCGATCACATAACCCCTTCCTACCGACTCCTACACTGGCTACCGATGGAGGCGCGCACGAAGTTCAAGCTAGGATGTCTCTGCTTCAAGGTACTAAATGGTCTAGCCCCAAAATACATAACAGATCTCTTCTCATTTCCAACCAACAGACATGAAAGAAAAACACACATGAAATTTATCTCCCCACCGGCTAGAGGGTGCAAATATAAGAGACACCATCAACAACTGCTATCATATCAAGCTGCCATATGGGGTAAAGACCTAGAAAAACTAATTGCGCACACAAACAACTATGAAGAATTCAGAAAACACCTAAAAACTTACCTATTCTTGAAATACCTAGGTAACGAACCGGAACATCAACCCCCCTCGTAACATCACCACACACCTGAATTTTCAACTGTTAACCCCAAACCCCCCTAATCACTAAACATGAACACTATACGAACTTACGGAATATTTCTACTTCTGTTTAAACAACTTGGCGCTTCCTGGCCTTGCAACACACAAACTGACGTTAACACTACTAATGTCATCAGAAGTACAATGCTATACACTTTAAGTAGTTGTACGAGAGATACACTGCTATACTCTCTAATTCGCTGTATGAAAAACTTCTCTTGATTGTATTTACAGTTTCTTTATTGTAAACCGCTATACCCTCTAATTCGCTGTATGTAAAACTTCTCTTGATTGTATTTACAGTTTCTTTATTGTAAATCGCTATACTCTCTAATTTGCTGTATGAAAAACTTCTCTTGATTGTATTTACAGTTTCTTTATTGTAAACCGCTATACTCTCTAATTCGCTGTATGTAAAACTTCTCTTGATTGTATTTACAGTTTAGTTTATTGTAAACCGCCTAGAAGTCGCAAGATTACAGGCGGGATATAAGAATAAAGTTATTATTACTAAAGCCAACTACCCCAAACAAATAACCTTACCCATTTCTCACTCTTTTTGAAAATGACCAATTTTTATTTTTTTTTTGTAAGTTCTTGTTGCAATACATCTTGGATAATTCTTTTGTAATCCGCCTTGAAACTGCAAGGTAATGGCGGAATAGAAATCCCTAATGTAATGTAATGTAATGAATATGCATGAGATCTATTTGCATGTACTGCTTATGTAGGGTCATGAAATGGTTAACTGTTGTTTAAAATATTGCTCTGGTCTACATAGCTGAAGAAAGTGTACAATCTATTGACTTCATCTGCCTAAAATGTATGTCCCTACCTTACCACATTGTAAGCTGAATAGATAAGAGTTTGAGCCATGATGTACCCTGTCCTTCTGTACATGTAGCATTTAGACCTGTAAGATTTAGATAAGCAGACAAATGAGCTAGATTCCTATAGGACTATAAGTTGTACCCCTGAACCTATCATAAGTGCTGGCTTAGGACCAATAATAATTGTAGAAAGTTATAGAAGTAACAAATGAAAATTGTAGTTTTTGCATATATTAGTTTGCGAAAAGGGCATAAAAGTCCATGTATTTCCTGTTTCTGACACTCTAGTAGGCAGGCTATTAATTGCACTAGAGTCCGGTATACCGTAATAAATTTATTGTACTTTCTTCACGCCTCTGACTTTGTGTGTCCAAGTGACCTTTCATTTGGCTTCCGAACAGGGACTTGAAGGTCTCTTGACCACTGGTTACTCGATTGGTCACTTGTTTCTGGTCCTACGGCTGATGTGTCTGCTTAGCCGGCTGCCTTCCTTTTGGGGGGTTGGCAGACCTCAGGACGTTTGACCACATCAACTGACTTATCTAGTCTCAGTTTAAAGTACAAGAATCTGTATCAGTTTAATTCTGTCCTGGAGTGGCCACCATCTGGTAAGTGGGGATTGATCATCCCTATCCTGTCTCTCGTCTCCTGCCTAGTAAGCCATGTGATCTGTCGCTGAAGTCGTGGGGGGGGGGGATTCTATGAACTGTTATTTTCTGGTTGAGTAACTGAACTGAAATCTGTTGTGTTTTGTGTGTTTGAGAGTGTCTGAGACGTCCTTGAGGACGAAGTGAGTGTGGACCTGTTAGTACTGCGTTTCCCTAGTCCGGAGACAGGCAGGGCCAGGAATTCAGGGAAGTGTTTTTGTCCTCCATTGCACAATGGGGGGGATGTCTGTCTACCTGTGGGGATCCCTTGATATGTTAACTAATTTTAAAAAGGAATTTGTCTTTGATTATACTTAACAAATCAACCCTTATTCATCTGTGCCAGTTAGAATGGCCGATATTTGGTGTGGGCTGGCCCCCCTCTGGCTCCCTGGAAAAGGACATAACTCGTCAGGTTATGCATTCATTTGCTGTCGGTTCCTCTTCCAGTCAGCCAATTTTTGCATTCCAATGGGAAAACCCTTCACTGGACAAACCTCCTAAGTAACCTGGACTCGTCTATCCCAGGGCTTTAAAATTAGCCCCACTCTATTCAGCACCGCCCTTGCTTCAGACCTTGCCAACTTCTTCCCTTCATCTGATTCCCAAGTCCTGCAGTATTCTGGGTTCTTTATGAGTTCTGTCTGTCCAAATGTATCAGTGAAGTTTAAATTGTCAGTTGTTCACAGCATGAGAGGAGAGTACTTTTTCTTTTGTGCTGATAAGGGCCATGAAGTGTTTAGCACTTCAAATGCGGTTTCTCCTGAAATAGATAAGTGGTTTTGCATTTGAAGTTTTTGGCTATGTTATAAAATGTTTATATATATTCAGAAATAAATATAAACGAAAAATATGATTTCTGGAAATTATATTCCATGCTAAAAAGAAGTTCTTTGTCCAAATTTAGAAGTTATTTGTCTAAATTTTAAAATTCTGAAAAGGACTACATCTGTAATTTGATCTCTTTGATCTTTAAGCAACTCTCTCTCCTTTGTGAAATTCTGTAGGAAGGGGGAGTAAGTCTCTACTGAGACCCATGTTGATTGTAAAAAAAAAAAAAAAAAAATGTTTAAACTTGTGAATACAGTAAAACCTTGGTTTGGGAGCATAATTTGTTCCAGAAGCATGCTTGTAGTCCAGGGCACTCGTGTACAAAAATATACATACTTGTATTGCAAGCCCTTGCTCATTTGGAACAGTCACTGCATTTCTGCAGCGTCATATAGAAAGGAACCATTGGCTCAGTTGTGAAAATGTGATGCTTCTATACTGTATGTACGTGTATTGCAAGACATTGCTGGTATAGCAAGTTAAAATTTAATCATTGCTTGTCTTATAGAACACTTGCAAACCAAGTTATTTGCAATCCAAAGTTTTACTGTATATTCCAATCTTTGTTTTGTATTTCTTTTTATAAAAATGTAAGCTTAGTATAAAAATGTAAGTTTAGGTAAGAATGTAATTTTTAGGAATGCTTTTATAAGGAAGTAAATATTTTTGCCAGTCAGCTGATAGTGAAGGGACTGCTGCTTTACAGAGCGCTTGTGTCAGACTACCCTGCTTAGTGGGTGGATCCAGAACTGCATTTTACTTAATTTTTACAAGTCAGCTCTTTGGGGTAGGAACCTGATATAGAATAGGGATTGAGAACAATTCTTATGTGTTAGTAGACATCTTAAGTTCAATTATTTTGTAACTTCTCTAATCTTTTGTAAACCGCATAGCACTTCACGGTATTGCGGTATATAAACTGTTATTATTATTATTTATCTGAGTCTTTCAGATAGTGGGTCTGCCTTTTAAATTTTCCTGTGGCCATATTTACACTGATTTCAAGTATGCCTTCCTTGTGTCACCTACCTTGGCTTTCAAATCTCCCAGGGTACCAGGTCCCTTCCTACACCTGTGTCCAGGCTGTCTGTAGTCTCCCTGTCCCTGATAACTGCAAGGCTCTGAGCACCTTTCTCAGTATTGCAGGATACTGTCCCATCTGGATCCCTGATTTCTCTACTATTGCTCGTCCTCTGTATGATTCCACCAAAGGCGCTGACTCAGCCCCTTTTGTCTGGACCCAACTTCAGGAGCGGTCTTTTCGCTGCCTCCAAAACTTCTGACTCAGGCCCCTACCCAAGCAGCTGAGCTGTATGCCCTCACTTCTGCCCTGCGATATTCTGCCTCTCAGTCTTGCAACATCTACACTGACTCCAAATATGCTTTCTTTACCTTGCATTCCCATAGGGCCATCTGGAAACATCGAGGTTTCATTACAGCCTCCGGCCGCCTGATCCATCATGCTCCCCTCATTCTTGACCTTCTTGAGGCCGTACAACTACCCTCACGTGTTTCTGTTATGCACTGCCATGCTTACAGATGCGTGGCGGACCTTGTCTCTCATAGCAATGCCCTTGCCGACCGCACAGCCCGAGCTGCCAGTCTCTGCCCCCTCTTTCGGTTCCTCTGTATACAATCATTCCTTTTCTGGACACTCTTACACCCCAGTACACTTCTCAGGAACAGACTTGGGCATGCACTATTTTGGGCCAGTCTGTCCTGAAAGGGGGGTGGATACAAATATGCGCCAATTTAAGTGCCAATCCAGACCCACACACTGATATTTCAAACACGAGCACAGTGGGTACCCTCATAGTTATTCCTCAACACCTGGCCCTCACGATTGTCAAAAGATGCCATGATCTGGCACACTCTGGAGAACCCGCTATGCAAATGACTCTCAAGAGACATTTCTTTATCAATCACCTTGATCAGCTAGTCCGGAATATGGTCCAACAGTGTGTTGTCGGTTCTAGAATAAAATTCCCAATCAGATGACTGCTACCTCTTGGACACCAACCCATTGGAACATATCCGATGCAGGTTTGTCTGTAGATTTTACCCATATGCCCATTTCCCGTTCCCTCAGTCACTTCCTAGTCTTCACAGACACCCTGACTAGATGGATCAAAGCCTTCCTTACTTGCACTGAACGCGCCAAAGACGTAACCAAACACCTCCTGAATAATTCCGTGCTTTGATCTCCTTGTTTCCATAGGCAGTGACAACGGCCCCCGCTTTCATTGTCAATGTTGTCCAACAAATTGCTCAGGCCCTCCTAATTAAATAGAAATTATATGCTGCTTACCATCCTGAGAGCTCTGGTCAGGTCGAAAGAATGAACAGAACTCTTAAGACCCTTCTCATGAAACGAATTGAAGAAACCAATCTGTCCTGGCCTGTCCTGCTGCCCTCTGTCCTATTTCAGATTAGATGCACTCCATCTAAACCCACTAAATTGTCCCCATTTGAGCTCATGTTCGGCCGGCCACCACCCATTGTGAACCCAGATCCTGGTTCCTTTGCTACTCTGGGATCAGATATCCTCCAGAGTCAGGTCCAATCTTTAGCTAAGGCCCTTCAAGAGCTCCACAAATGGGTCCTAGAAAGGGCCCCACTATCGATAGCTACACAAGTCTATGGGTATGTCCCTGGAAATACAGTATGGCTAAAACTTGGAAATCAGACACCCTGAAACCTAGGTGAATAGGTCCTTTTACTGTCCTAATTTCTTCTCTTACAGTTGTCAAGGTGTCCGGACATGAAACTTGGTTCCACTACAAAACGGATCTTCATCTGAAGCTTTCTAAGACCTCAAAAGTTCTGAATATTTACCACTGTACTTAGCAGGTGTTCTGAATATAATTCTTTATAAGTGTTTGAGTTTAATTGACTGCCTGTGGTTCACCACTGCCTTTAGCAAGTGTCTTGAGTATAACTGTTTGAAGTTTTCTAAGTTGTGCCTGAAAAAAAAATGAGCTTCCTTTGTTAGTATATATATATATATATCTGATATTTGTGTTGCCCTTACTTATGCTTCTTTCTTCTGTATTTCTTTCCTATTGTACTTAACAAGTGCAGCCCCTTTTGCCTGATGTTTGTTTGCATGAAGGAGTTAAGTACAGAAAGTGTCAAACATTTGAGGGTATTTTCTGTTTCCAACCTACTGGTGATGAAGTTTAAAAGTGGACGGAAATCTGCATTTATAATGTTGAGGGTCCACTTATCAATTAGACTCTTATTGTAGACCCCACTCGCCCGGTGTCTTTGTATTTTTATACATGTGTGCTATTTGATGTTGCCCAGGGTCATGGTTTTGCCCCTAATACAGTTTTGTGTGGCTCCCTAGATTAACTGTGTTATTATACCAAATGTGCTAAGTATATATGTCTGTATAACCTGATGCCTTTAAGAACTGCCCCTATGAGGAAACCTTCACTAATGGTGGAGCCAGTCCTTTATGAGAAAGTGTCTTGTGGGCTATCTACAATAACCCACACAAATATCCCCTAATACCCCGTCTGTCTCCCTTACTATAGGTCCTAGCTCCGGCCCCTAGTATACTACAGGCTACTGTAATCCCATGGTTTTCACTATCACTGACCCATATAACTGGAATGCCAATGTCCAAGTCCAGAAGGCCAGAGACCGCATGGCATTGTATATTGATGGTAAAAGGTGAGACCCAGGTACTGATGTATATGTCCGAATTGTATTCCGCTCATGTGCTCCTGTCCATCACTCTTTGGTGTTTCCCCAGTTTTATGAAAGTAGATACTGATATCCTGTAATCACTAGAAATCTGTTTATACAGTTTGCTGAAACTATAGGTCAGACTCTTAATGTTAGCAATTTTTTTGTATGAGGAGGGACTGGTATGGGAGAACAGTGGCTATGGGAGGCAATGCAGCTGGACATGTTAAACCTGACTTCACAGACCCTCACTTTTACGTCAGGTCCATGACCTTCACGATGGGCCTTGCAAACCTCCATTGTTGCTTCCCACTGTCTTCAGCGCCCTTCAGACTCTGCTTAATGAAACTTCCTATGAATGATGGTCAGCTCCTGATAGTTGATATTGGCTCTGTGATCTGTTTGCCTACTCTTGGTTGCCTGCTAACTAGACTGGTACATGTGTGCTTTGCATGATCCGCTCCAGCTTCTTCCTGTTACCGCTGGCCGATGGTGAACACCTGGGAGGCCCTGTATTCAACACCAGGGGTCACCAAAAGCGGTCTACTTCCACCAATTCCCTTAAAATAGGTGAATGGGGTAATGACTGTCCTGCAAAATGGATCATTGCTGCTTATGGACCTGCCACATGGACCGAGGATGACACCTGGGGCTATCGGACCCCAATCTACATGCTGAACTGCATTATTCGTCTACAAGCTGTACTTGAACTGATAACTAATGAGACCACCCAAGCTATGAGTACTATTGGCAGAGCAAATGCTAAAATGTGCACTGCTATTTATCAGAATCGTCTAGCTTTGGACTATTTACTAGCTGCTGTGTCTGTGGTAAATTCAACCTCTCCAACGGCTGCCTTGAACTTGAGTAAAATGATTGAGGACGATGTGGATCATATCACCAAACTGGCTCATGTTCCTGACCAGACCTGGCGTGACCTTACTGCAGACTGGATCTCTGGTACCTTCGGCTCCTGGTTGCCCTCTGGTTCAGCACTGAAGATCATCTTGCTGGTTGCCGCCCTGTCTTCTCTGCTCCTTTGCTGCCTGCCCTGTGTAGTCCCCAGCCATAAAGCTGCTCCACTAAACTATGGACTCTGTTGTCAACTGTTCCACTGCTGCATTGGCCCTTGCCCTCTCCCAGTATCATCCCTTACCCACTGGGAACCCTGACTTTCCTGACCCCTAACTTTATTTTGTCAGGCTTGGCTCCTTAGGTACGCCAGCCTGAAAGGGGGAATGTAGGGTCATGAAATGGTTAACTGTTGTTTAAAATATTGCTCTGGTGTACATAGCTGAAGAAAGTGTACAATCTATTGACTTCATCTGCCTAAAATGTATGTTCCTACCTTACCACATTGTAAGCTGAATAGATAAGAGTTTGAGCCATGATGTACCCTGCCCTTCTGTACATGTAGCATTTAGACCTGTAAGATTTAGATAAGCAGAGAAATGAGCTAGTTTCCTATAGAACTATAAGTTGTACCCCTGAACCTATCATAAGTGCTGGCTTAGGACCAATAATAATTGTAGAAAGTTATAGAAGTAACAAATGAAAATTGTAGTTTTTGCATATATTAGTTTGCGAAAGGGCATAAAAGTCCGTGTATTTCCTGTTTCTGACACTCTAGTAGGCAGGCTATTAATTGCACTAGAGTCCGGTATACCGTAATAAATTTCTTGTACTTTCTTCACGCCTCTGACTTTGTGTGTCCAAGTGACCTTTCACTTCCATGCATATTCATTGGGGAAATCCTGAAAACCTAAGGCGCCTGGGCCAATCAGAATAGGCTCGGGAGCCTTAGGTTCCACCTGGGGGCGGGGCCTGAGGCACATGGGCCCAACCCGACCATGTGCCAAGGCCCCGCCCCCAGGAGGGACCTAAGGCTCCCGGGCCTATTCTGATTGGCCCAGGCGCCTTAGGCCCCACCAGTAGGCGGAGCTTTGGGACGGATGGGCCAATCCGGCCTCATTCCGTCTTGGCTGCCTGCCGGACAGGCGGGTTTGGCTCCCGTCTGTCCGGCCAACTACAGAAAGGTACGGGGAAGGGGGGTGGGGGTGTTGTGGGGGTCGGCCAGGGGGGTCGCGGGTCGGCTGGGGGGGCGGTCGGAGGTTCTTGGGGGAGCGGTCGTTGGGGGGAGGGGGGTTTGCGTCGAGGGCAGGAGGGCCTGGGATCCCTCCTGCCCGTAATGTAGTGCGGGGTGGGGGTCGCCATGGCCAGGAGGGTTTGGGCTCCCTCCTGGCCCGAACAACTAGCGGGGGGGGGGGGGGGGTCGCCAGGGCCGGGAGGACTTGGGCTCCCTCCTGGCCCGATATTGTCGGGGAGTCGGCGGGGCAAGAGGGCTTGGGCTCCCTTTTGCCCCGATCGTGTTGGGGAGTCGGGGGGGCAAGAGGGCTTGAGCTCCCTCTTGCCCCGATCGTGTCGGGGGTGCCGCGGTTGGCTGGGGCAAGAGGGCTTGAGCTCCCTCTTGCCCCGATCGTGTCTCGTGTCGGGGAGTCGGGACCGCCAAGAGGAAGCAGCAGGACACCGGTAGGAGCTTGTACATGATGGGGGGGGTCGGGAGGCTGTGGGGGTGCGAGCGGTCCTTCAGGGTGGGGGTGGGAGTGCGTGCGAGCGGTCCTGCAGGGGGGGGTGAATCAGACGTCAGGGGGGGCATCAGGCTTTCAGGGTGGGGACAGGACTTCAAGGGGGAGAGGAGAGTCGGGGTGGCCAGAGGAGAGTCGAGGCGGGCGAAAGGAGAGTCGGGCAGCATGCGCGGTATACGGGTGTGCGCGGTATATAAAAATTTCTGTACATAATTTTGTGTTTTTTGCGCGCTATACCCGGTGCGCGTTATCTACGTGAAAATACGGTAATTGTACCAATTGGTACATATTTGAAGAACTTACCAGTTCTTCTCCAATTGTTATCTAATCTTACAATTCCTTTTCTTGTCAATACCTTGGTTGTGTGGAGTTATGTGGGAATGCTGCTAGGTTCGTCGACACTTGCACCAACTTAAATCTATAGGTAGTTATACCACTCCACCAACAAGGGGTCCACACCATGAACTGTGCCTTCTTCTGTTTGCATCTTGGCGAGACATGCTGTCTGAGCAGAGGATTCATCTACAAAAAGTCAATTCATTATTCTTCTGTGTGGTTGACAATACCATTTTGGACAGGTCCTGATTGGCCCATGTGTGGCACCAGTGCACACCAAAAGACAAAGAAACTGGGGATTTATTCGAGTTTGAACTTGGGAAGTTCAGCTGTGCATTTGGAGGAGAAAAATAAGAGAAAAAACCCTTCCTTGTTGTGCATCCTATCAGCTGATGGGGAGAAACTGTTCTATATCTGGACAGTAATTAATTTTGTCTCTGGGCAATAACCTTTCCACAAAGAATTGGCAAATGAGTGCTTTGTGCCTATTAATACACTGAAATACCTTCTGCTGTAGCAGTGCTTGAATTTTGGATCTTGCTTGCTGGGAACAGTGCCTTAGGAAAAGGAGGAATGAAGACCACCCCAGGTACTGTTTTCTTGGGGGTACTAGCACCTCACCCCCTCCCCTCCCACATGTTCACCGGTGCAAGCAGCATCTTCCACCTACTGCTTGCGCTGACCTTGGATCCCTTCTGACATCACTTCCCAGTGGCCAAACCAGGACATGACATCAGAAGGGATCCAAGGGTGACATGAGCAGCAGGTGGACGATGCTGCTTGCACGTGAACATTTCAAGAGGGGCAGGGGGTACTCAAGCAGGGAAGGGATGCACCAACACCCCAGACACCAACCTCCCTCACTATGCCACAGGCTGGGAAGCTTGTAGCATGAAGAGAAATCATTTCTACTACATCCATTGCTAACCTCAGCGGAAAAGTGTGAGAAGTGATTCTCTTTGATTGCAAGGGGTTTCACAGAATTATCATTGGCTTGCAAAGAAGGGGTTATTTTTGGGACTATATCTACTGTATAGTTGTTGCTTTATAATCTCTTCTCAGGTAATCTTAGTATTGTAACGTTAGATACTGTAGAACAGGGGTGCCCAAAAGATCAGTCACGATCTACCAGTAGATCGCAAAGACAATGCGAGTTGATCGCGGAGTCCTGGGCTCTGTGATACTCACATTGCCCCTATGTTCTCCCTGCTTCCCCGACGCAACAAGCCAGGCACGTGCAGCCACTGTACAAGCGACAGACCCACAAACCTTGCCCCTGGCGTCAATTCTGACATCGGAGAGGAAGTTCCGAATACACCACATCTAGCGCACTCCATCTACCCAGTTCTCTGGTCATCCAGTCAAAAAAAATTATGAGATTTGTCTTTGAGCACCATTCCACCAGGGGGGTGGCACTTAGTAAGATATCCATTTTAGGCCGACTAAAAAGCTACCAACACTCTTGTGCTATAGGATACAGCCTGGACTTGGATCTTGCAACTTTGAGAGTTCCCTCCGGAGAATCGCATTGCTCTGAAATCAAGATGTTAATATCTGGATGCCAGGGAAACACTGAGAAATGAGCTCTCACTTTATATATGATAAAGGATGTGGCTCAAGAAGCAGCAGCTGGCTATCTAAATTGACTCAGAAATCAGCTCCAGTAAGGCAGATTTAAATAAATTAGGAACTAAAGAGTCAGTGCACATTTCCAGGTTCTCTGTCATGAGAGGAGCATCCACAAAAAATAAGGGATCAGCAAATTCATCATCATCTCTGTATCCACTGGAGAGAGGTCTCCCACATCCTGAAAGCAGCAAATTGGGAAGAGTCATGTGAGGCTATCCCGGATGAAAGCAAGTCCATCAGAGTGGGACTGAGCAGGAAAAGCAAAGACTTTCCACAAAAATTAAAAAAAAACTCTGAGAATGCATCTGGAATAAGGAGTCACCCTGTGATGACTCTACTTTGCGTTTCTTGGGCTGCGGGGCGTCTGTTTCCTTAGTCGCAGACCATTATATTTCTAGGCCCTGAAATTAAAGATGGCTGCCTCACCTGGCCAGCTGCCCTTTTTAGGAGCTTAGTATGCTAAGAAGATAAGCTTACTGCTCCCGCCTCTCCAGTGCGTGCTGTGTGGTACAAGAATGCTCCTGTGGTGCAAACATTGTGCAATCCTGGCACGAATTTAGGGTAGCAGAGCCCAAGGAGTCCATCCCAATGCGTTTTGAGGCAAAAACTGCAATTTTGGAAGTGCAAGGAACTTTTGAAAAAAAGATTGCTAAAAATCCAAGATGGCCACTCACAAGATTTTGGTACCTAATTGCCCAAAAAAAATACACTTGAAGTCAGAAAATGGCAAAATTAGGATTTTCCAGGTGGAGAAACGGGAAAACCTGCAAAAACCCCTGAAAACCTGATTTTCAGACAACACCCAATTCAACTCATAGGCTGTAACTTGTGCTGCAGCCTGCTTCAGCTCTCTTACAGTAGCTGGAAATAAGAATCACTGATTCAAACTGGAAATGCCTCTTCAACACTGATTTTAGGGCTGTCAGTCAGATGTGACATCTGACCACTCCCCTACCCACGCAGACTGACGGATACACTACCAGTAAGGGGGGGGGGGGCGGAAACAAAAAAACACAGCTGGAACCCTGCAAGCCTACAGATGCCTAACAGTCTGCACTCAAACCTTTACAAAGAAGTAGTGGAGATGGTAAGCAGGGATGGCCCCTGGCTCCAAAAACACTTGTGAAGGCTAGCTAACAGGTATCACCAAGAATCAGCTTCTTCTCTATGCAGGCAGAACTGGACCAAGGCAGAATTCTCCAAGCACAAAATACACCAAACACCGAATAAAATAAGAAATAGGGGAAAGCAGAACAGGAACACTTCATCTGGCTCGCATGCAAAAAGGAAAAAAATGCAAGTGGCAGTAGAGCTCCCAATGAAGTAGCAGGATCAGTGAAAAAATTTGGAGTGGATTCCTTCTGCATATACGTCACAGCCCTGGGGGGAAAAAAACCTGCATGACTAGAATGACAAACCTGTTGCACTGGAATATAAGTTGTGACTTCTAGCTTCATTCTTATTTGCTGAACTACAACAACATGTATTCCAGTTTGTCAGATGTAAAATGAAAAATTAATGAATTCAAATCTAGAGCTATTTGGGTTTTTGTCAGGTACCTGTGACTTGGCTTGACCACTGTTGGAAGCAGGATATTGGGTTAGATCAGGGATGTCACAATCCCTCCTCAAGGGCCGAAATCCAGTCGGGTTTCAGGATTTCCCCAATGAATATGCGTGAGATCTATTAGCATACAATGAAAGCACTGCATGCAAATAGATCTCATGCATATTCATTGGGGAAATCCTGAAAATCCGACTGGATTGCGGCCCTCGAGGAGGGACTTTGACACCCCTGGGTTAGATGGACCTTTGATCTGACCCAGTATGGCTATTCTTATGTTAATGCTAACATTAAAACAATAAAACAAGGACCATAGTAGGAAAGTAAACTAGTTTTACACTTTATTTTAGGAAGGGGCTTAAGACATTTGTTTCTACTAAAGTAATATAATGAAAAAAAGTTTTACTTTAATTCCAGATCCAGAACCTGTATCAACTTAGCAGTCATCTTAAAACACTGGTTAATGTTTGTTTTATCACATGAAATGAATATGTCCTATGCAAATATTTAAAAATACATTCTACTCATTTCCATTAAAAACAAACAAATATTCTTGAATTTTCAGTTTCAACCACTTCTAGTTTGGTCAGTTGTCTCTTAGACTATTACTCCATTGTCAACAAGCACTTTCACCAAATTGGGAATGTTCAATTCTGGGGGAAAAAGAAAACAAAAAATTAAGAATGTTAATTATGATAGAATTGAAATGAACCTGTTCCTTAAGAGTAACAATGTCATAAGCATGTAATTTCTTTTACAGAACAATAGAAATAATACTTTATAAATACCATTTAGGCACATTTTCTTAGAAATAGTTAATTACAGAATGTTATTAGAATAGGTAATTTATTCAGTCACATCCATTAATATAGCTTTCCTTGAAGAGCTGATTATGAATAACTAAGCTTGCAACACAGAACTAATGTGCCTATTTCTCTGGAAACTTCTGGATACTGACACACCAAATGTAATCCAACTCACATATGGAAAAAATGTTCTTACCTCTTAATTTTATTTCCTTTAGTCCCTACCAGTGAGTCCAGTACATATGGGTTGTGCCTATCAGCCTGATGTGGAGACAATCTGGAATTCTGGGCTTTACCCTTTAAGGGCATTATGCAGCATCAGATGTTCAGTATTTTGAATGACAAAGCAGTAACTTCATGCTACTAGAGAAGTTAATGATATTATACTGTGAGTGGACCTTCAATCAATATTAAAAAGAATATTTATTAAATGGGAGTTGGGATTAAATAAGAGAAACAGGCCAAGGAAAATAAGATGCTGACCCAACTTAGTCTCTGAATTACAATTCCAAAAAACAGGTCAGAAATAAATCAGGCAGGAGGCAGATACAATCCGAAACTCACTATAAGAATATTGAGATTAAATAATCTTGCACATCAATTGTGAATAATACACCACCCCACAATGAATGGAGAAACATCAAAGAATGTGTCCTCTAATTTTAGTAATACTTCTCAATTGAAATTTTTAAAAATAATATTACTAAAATTAAAGGAAACAATGCAGAATTGCTTTATGAAGAGTAGTTATTTCAAACACATTTTTTTTGGAGTTCTATCAGCAACTATATGCCAAGGAATGCATGATAGCAACAGAGACAATTTCCTAATTTTTATCAGGCGCTGGCTATCAGAGATTACAGTTTACTGAAGTAAGAAATTAGATTAAGATATAATGATGACAAATACTGGAGACCAGAAAAAACACCTGGGCTAGTATGGATACTCTAATGCTTTTAATAAAACATTTCAACTTCCTTAGCCTCCTCATTAGCTTAATAGATGTAGATATATTGACAAACTTCCCAACTCAATGAATACAGCAGGCATCACAATATTATGCAAGCCTAGTTGTGACCCCCACTAGCTGTGGGTTCTGCCACAACATTTCATTGATGTAGATCTGAAGATCCTAAGATTTTAGCAAATTGCTTAGGCCCAATATTACCTTATATTGTTCAAGCAGACCATAATGGGTTTGTACCAGGTAGAGAGATAATATAAAGACGTTATTGAACTTGGTATGGATAGTCAGAGTTAATAACCACCTGCTTGTAGTCCATCTGCATATTCTTCCCAGCATTCTGCAGGGTGACTCCCAGGTCAACCCCAATTCACTCAGGGCCTCTGCTCCAAATGCTCAGTGTTCCCATAGCCACTTTGCAGGTGCAGAGGATGTCTTGTAGCCCATCCGTATATTCCGCCTAGCATTCTCTGGAGTGACTCTGGGGTCATCCACTCAGGGTCTCCATGCCAGATGCCACGCATTAATGGTGTGCAAAACATTCTATTTCTACTGCTTTTCCCTTTCCTCTATTTCCATGGCTCCAGTACCCTTTCTCCTCCTAATGCTGACTTTTCCTAAACTTTCTCCATTTCAAACTGCTACATTCCTCAAGACTACTTTACCTACCTTCTGAATTCATCACCTCGCCTTTGTTTTCTACTTTCAAATCAGCTCTGAAGCTTCAACATTTTCTTCCTCTCATTTAACTATTCCCATTCTGTCCAAGTGCATCCCATCTATGGCGCTGCCATCTTTCTCCAACTCCTGTCTATATTCTCCTGCTCCTTTTGCTCTCTTCTGGGGTTATCAATCCCAATCCTGGTCCTCTTAATCAATTCTCACTCTACTCATGCAGGTCACACTGCAAAGTCTCCAGACTTATTTCTGTTCCTCTCCTTCCCTCTTCTTCTCTGCCTTTCTCATGTGCCCTGTGGAAAGTCTGCTCAGTCTCCAACAAGCTTGCTTACATCCATGACCTGCTTTAGTTATATATTCTGTTTCAGTTAACTTGCCTTGTGTCATGGAGGTTAACTTTTCTCCCATACACTTTACCCAGTTGATCACTTTCTTGTAGACTTCAATCTCTTCTTCCACCTCAGTCTCACTGCTTTTCTTCCTTTGAAGTCTACTCCATCCATTTGCTCTTCTAGCTCTCCGAGTAGCAGTCATTTATCAACCCTCTGAGTCCCTTTCTTCCTTTTTCACAAACTCCTGGATTTCCTTCTTTCTCGAACCTTCATCTCCTTCCCTCAGATTTTAACTTTCATGCTAATGACCACAATGCTTCTAGGTTTCTTGCTTTAATATTCTTATTCAATCTGTTCTCTACTATCCCTAAAGCCCCAGAATGGCCACTGCCTTGATCTTGTCTTCTTCAACTGCTCTAGAGCCAATTTCTACACCTCAGTTCTTCTCCTCTCTGACTATCATTTCATAACTCTCACAATTCATACCCCCCCCCCAATACATTTAGAAATCTTCAGGCTATTGATCATTGCACTATCTCCACCATTGTTTCATCCCTCCTCTCAACCACTATATTATACAAGTCTGTCAATGAGACTTTCTCTTCCTATAACACCATCTGTTATATCCTCTGCTCTAGATACCCTCGCTCCTCTCATTCTACATTCTGTAAGACAACCTAAACCCCAGCCCTGGCCAACTTTGAAAATCTGCTACTTATGTTCCGGTGCCCAATCTGCTGAACATCTGGAACAAATTCTGTACTCTTGCTGACTTCATACATTTCCAATTCCTGCTGACCTCCTTCTTTGAGTGGAAAGGAGTTGGGATAACTACCTCTGAATAACCGTGCATCATCAAGGTCCTTGACTGATAAGATAAGAACATAAGAAGTTGCCTCCGCTGAGTCAGACCAGAGGTCCATCGCGCCCAGCGGTCCGCTCCCGCAGCAGCCCATCAGGCCCATTGCCTAAGCAGTGGTCCTTGACTATTTCTATAACCTATCTCTACTCCTATCCTTATAACCTAACCTCAACCCTTATCTGTACCCCTCAATTCCTTTGTCCTCTAGGAACCTATCCAAGCCTTCTTTGAAGCCCTGTAACTTGTTCCGGCCTATCACAGCCTCTGGAAGCGCGTTCCATGTATCCACCACCCGCTAGGTGAAAAAGTACTTCCTAGTGTTTGTTTTAAACCTGTCCCCTTTCAATTTCTCCGAGTGCCCCCTTGTACTTGTGGTTCCCCATAATCTGAAAAATCTGTCTCTGTCCACTTTTTCTATGCCCTTCAGAATCTTGAAGGTTTCTATCATGTCTCCTCTAAGTCTCCACTTCTCTAGGGAGAACAGCCCCAGCTTTTTTAGCCTGTCAGCATATGAGAGGTTTTCCATACCCTTTATGTTTAGTTGCTCTTCTCTGGACTCCCTCGAGTACTGCCATGTCTTTCTTGAGGTACGGCGACCAATACTCCAGATGCGGGCGCACCATTGCGCGATAAAGTGGCAGGATGACTTTCTTTGTCCTGGCCGTGATGCCCTTCTTAATGATGCCAAGCATTTTGTTTGCTTTCCTTGAGGCTGTGGCGCACTGTGCCGATGCCTTCGGTGTTGTGTCCACCATTACTCCCAGGGAGCTGGAGCTTCTTGTCCCACTGAAGACATACGAGAACTGCATACCATGGGTGGTGAGGTCAATCCGGAACCACTAGACACACCAGGTCAGGAAGCATTGCTGTCTGGCGGATGACCCGACCAACCAGAGGCCACGGAGGGCTATTATACAGGCACTCGTGAGCCAGCCAGGGCCAAACCAAGGTATCCAGCCCCAGCTTCCTCGTTGGCCATCAACCGAAAAGATGCCCAGCCTTCGAGATCTCTGCTGAAGCCAACAAGACCCTCTGGGGCAAACCCCAGCTCTTGTAAGATCAGACGGAATGCATCCTGCGAGAGGGATCTTTCTCCTGAGACCAGGAACTGTCGGCCAAAGAAGACTGCTGGAATATTGCTGACTCTGGCCCAATGCGCCGTCGAGAAAGACAGAAGATGCACTTCCGCCCAGTGGAACGCCACTATCTTTCTGGCCCAAGAGAGAGAACATTAGAGCTTCCTCGTGATATACATACGACGCCACGGCATCAAAAAACTTGCACCACTGGTATTTCTGCTGATGCTCCAGACAATTGATCAACCAACGTTGCAAACCAGGCTGGCCTCCATCACAAGAATCATCCACTTGGAAAACCAAAGCCAGCCAGCCAAGGCCACCCTCTGAAGCCACCAGCTCAAATTGCTGCTAGCTGGCTCCGACCAAGGGAGCGGCATCTGAAGGGAGAAACTCAGTGGAGATAACTCCACTGGACAGGAGAGACTCATCAAGGACGCATGGGCGCGCCAGCCCAGGGGATTGCCTCCAAGGAGGCTGCCCGAGACCCCAGAACCTGCAGACAAAAATCAGGCTGAGAGAGCTGGCAAAGAAAATTCCAATTTGTTGACAAAGGTTCTGTCCACTTTCCCTGAGAAAAAAACACGACCCTGTCTGGAAACGAAGAGAAGCCCCAGAAATTCTAAGGACTAGGATGACGCTAATCGCCTCTCCCTGAACTCGCCAAAGCCTGTAGTAGAGAGACTACTGTCCCCACTGCACCTTCATACCCAATGACACGGAACCCAGATCACCAGCTGTCCCAGGAAGGGTGGACTTGGACCTCCTGCAGGCATAAAGCTGCCTCAACTACAAGCACTTTGATAAAAGTGCAGGAGCCGTTAGGAGGCCCAAAGGCAGAGCTGGAAATGTAGTTGCAGAACACGGAAACGCAGAAACCTGCAATGCTTTGGGCAGATGGAAATATGGAGGAAAACCTCTGTGAGATCCAAGGAAACTAGAAAATCCCCTAGAGACAGCTAGCACCGTGTACTCCATTGTCCATTTGGAAAATGGAATTCGCAAGAAATGGGTGACCAATTGTAGATCCAGATTATGTCTCCAATCCTCCGAGCCTTCCTGACACGAGGAAGTTTCAAGAGTATGTTTATGTTTATTAAGAATTTGATATACCACTCCCGCATTTTACTGACCTACGTGGTTTACAATGTAGCAATTGAATAATGAAAGGAACTCCATTGAAGTTAGGAAAGATAGAGATAGACAAGATATATACATCCCAACAAGTATTCAGTGAGGATAAAAGAAACAAAGATTACCTTAAAAACAAAAATAAAATAATTAAATTATAAATTAAAAGATTAAACATTAATTAATTAAATTAAAAAATAAAATAAAATAAAATTCCAGTCAGACATTAGATCCTGATAATAGAAGAATGCAGAGGCGACAGGCCAAGGAGAGAAAGAGGAACCAGCACTCAGCCATCATGTTACACTTATCCACGTTGAACCTCATCTCCCATGTTGATGCCCATTCCTCGAGCATGATTGTGACATTGCAGATCTTTGCAATCCCCCCGTGTCTTCACTACTCTGAATAACTTTGTATTGTCCGCAAATTTAATCACCTCACTCGTCGTACCAATGTCCAGATCATTTATAAAGATGTTGAAGAGCATGGGTCCAAGCACAGAGCCCTGAAGCACCACACTGGTGACGTTCTTCCAATCCGAGTATTGTCCATTTACCCCCACTCTCTGTTTCCTATGCTCCAGCCAGTTTTTAATCTACACCCTCGATTCCATGGCTCACAATTTTCCAAAGTAGTCATTCATGCAGAACCTTGTCAAATGCCTTCTGAAAATCCAGATATACAATGTCGACCAGGTCGCCCTTGTCTATCTGTCTGTTTACTCTCTCAAAGAAGTATAGCAAGTTCGTCAAACACGATCTACCTTTGCTAAAACTGTGCTGACTGGTCCTCATCAGCCCGTGTCCATCAAGGTGATCAATGATGCGGTCCTTTATCAGCGACTCTACCATGTTTCCCGGTACCGAATTTAGACTCACCGGTCTGTAGTTTCTCGGATCTCCCCTCGAACCTTTCTTGAAGATCGGTGTAACATTCGCCACCTTCCAGTCTTCAGGAATCCTTCATGATTTGATCGACAGATTGGCTATTAGTTGAAGCAGTTCAGCTATGGTCTGTTTCAGTTCCTTGATTATCCTCAAATGGATGCCATCCGGTCCCAGGGATTTATCGTTCTTAAGCCTATCAACCAGCCTACACACCTCCTCTGGACTGACCGTCAATCCTGTCAGCTTTCCGTCTTCGTTTCCAGCATATAGCCTGATGGGTTCCGGTATGCTTTGTACATCTTTTTCGGTAAATACAGACGCAAAAAATGTGTTCAGTTTGTCAGCGATTGCTTTGTCCTCCTTTAGTGCTCCCTTTATTCTATGTACGTGAAACAAAAATAGCAGGGTTGATATAATTAGAATACAAAGATCTTAACCGTAATACCTCAGCCCCACCACTCCACCGCTATGTAAAATTTCTAAAGCAGGAAGTTATTGTGGTGCTTCATCATTGGTAATTCGGTATAAATCGCCGTAAGTGTATTCATATAGAAATATTCACAGACTTGACACTTGTGAGTCGGATGACTGCGGCGACCTCGGGAGACCCTTGAAACAGCACGAATTGTGCGAAACATGTCAGGTCAGGCTCCCAGGTTCGGCTGTGTGTAGAAGTTAAGTATATACACCTATACACTTTTATATGGTTTATTTATTGAAAAAAACACAATAAAAACATAAAAATATTTCTATATGAATACACTTACGGCGATTTATACCAAATTACCAATGATGAAGCACCACAATAACTTCCTGCTTTAGAAATTTTACATAGCGGTGGAGTGGTGGGGCTGAGGTATTACGGTTAAGATCTTTGTATTCTAATTATATCAACCCTGCTATTTTTGTTTCACGTACTCTATTTTGAGAGGGTTGATAATACGCTTTTGATATATACTGGTATTTGGACTAACCCTTTATTCTATGGTCATCCAACGGTCCCACCGCTTCCTTCGCGGGTCATTTCCCCTTAATATATCGAAACAGCAGCTTGAAGTTCTTCACCTCCTTGGCTATTTTTTCCTCGTGGTCCCTTTTGGCCCCTTTTACCACCTAATGGCACCTGCGTTGATGTTTTTTGTGCTTGTTCCAATTTTCGTCCGTTTTTTAACCTTTTCTATTCCTTAAACTACGTTTTCTTTTTTTTTATATATATATATTTATCAAAATTAAACATTTTGTACAGAAAGATTGTTCGTTAACATAACATTAAAAGGAGAGGAAAATACAAGAATAATTTTACTTAAAACAATCTCAAGTCCACATTTCGATCCATTAATTTTATGAGTGAACATTAATGAAATTCAATAGATATATAAGCAAAAACAAGGTATCTATGACTGGTTCGAGGAGCTTAACTCTAATTAACTAATCCGATGTTCCTTCCTTTTCCAGACGTTTCAGCGTCAGGAAGGCTGTAAGTTGGGCCGGTTCAAAAAAGACATATTTATTATCTCGATACCTAACAATACATTTACATGGGAAACGTAAGAAAAAAATACCACCCAACTAAGTGACATCTGGTTTCAATAAAAGAAATTATCATCTGCGGTTTTGAGTTTCTTTACTAACATCTGGGAAAACTTGAATTTTCAAACCTAGAAACTTCTTATCTTTATTTTTAAAGAACATTTTTAATATCCATTCTTTATCTGGCAATAATGCCACAGATAATAGAAGAGTAGCTGGTTTAGCCAAATCCTTATCAGATACTTCCAAAATTGCTGTCAAATCTAATTGAAGGTCCTGCTCCTGATCTTCTGCTTGCTGTTGTAATGCTTTACCGGGGAGATAATACACCCGAGTAAAGGGAGGTACTGAGTCCTCAGGAATTTTCAAAATCTCCATGAAGTACCTTTTTATCATTTCCCTTGGACTTATAGAGGGAACTTTTGGAAAGTTTAGCAAGTGTAGATTATTAGCTCGATAACTATTTTCCATTGTCTCTAATTTCCTTCTAATAAACTGATTATCTTTTATTATTGTTAATTGAACTTGTTTAATCGCAGTCACTTCTTTATCAAGATCTCCTACATTAACTTTTAACATTGGAAATTTCTTGTCTATTTTATTCTATTTCTTATTTCTGAGTTTTTAAGTTCTTTTCACCTTCTTTAATCTGTTTAGTCAAAGAGTCTCCTAGTTTGGAAACCAAGTCCCATATTGAATCCAAGATAACTTCTGCTGGCTTCTCTAAATGAAAGGAAATTCCCTGTAATGTTTGTTCCGGCTCACCTTGTCCACCTTCTGTCTGCCAAACCTGGTCATCTCCTCCCGATGGTAATCTGGCCACTGGTATAGTCTCAGGGCTTGAGACTTCTATTAGCTGGCTTCCAGATTATTCAGCCTCCCGCTCAGGAAGTGCTACCACTCTGGGCTTACTCCCTTCGCGTGGTGAACTAGCACTCAGCAGGGGGGGAGGGAGGATTCCTTTGGTTGGGGCTCAAAGTTGTTTCCAGCCCAGGGACTTCCGGGACAGCTTCACTCCACGCTGATGGTCCAGCGGCCGACTCCCCGACGCTACTGGCTCACTCTGAAGACGCTGCAGGAACTGCTCGATAGTAGCGAGGGGGAACTCCGGAGCACCACGAGGCTGCAGCGGCACTCCTGCCCCTTCTCTTCGGCATAGCGGAAAAGACCCTAGCAGAAAAATCGGCTCCAGCAATTGGCAACTCTCACGGTGTCCTTCCAGTCAAAAGGTACTTAACGCCATCTTCAAGTTTTCTTGTCTCTGATCGCTTCCTTCACCTCTACAGTGAGCCATGCCGGTTCTTTGTTCTTTTTCCTCTTTGATCCCTTGTTGATACGCGGTATAAATAGATTTTGTGCCACGGTGACTGTGTCCTTAAAAAGGGACCAAACTTGCTCTAGCATTTTTACACTGCTTATCCTCTTCTTAATCTTCTTCCCTACCATGAGTCTCATCCCTTCGTAATTCCCTTTTCGGAAGTTCAGTGCCATGGCTATTGTTTTGGACCGATGTTTCTCCCCTGCATCCAGATTGAAGTGTATCATATTGTGATCGCTGTTTCCCAGCGTCCCTTCTACTTCTACATCTTGTGCCGGTCCTCTCAAGCCATTTAGAATTAAGTCCAGAATTGCATTTCCTCTAGTATTTTCCTTGACAAGTTGTTCCAGGAAGTAATCGCCTACAACATCCAAGAACTTGGTCGCTCTAATGCAACTGGAGGTGCCTAGGTTCCAGTCTATTCCCGGATAGTTGAAGTCACCCATGATAACTGCGTTGCCTCCCTTGCAGTTGCGTTTAATCTCGTCCATCATTTCTCCATAAATTTCTTTGGACTGCCCTGGGGGTCGGTAGTAGATGCTGATCTTTGTTTCCAGGCCATTTGTTCCCGAAATTTTGAAGAAAAGGACTTAGACCTTGCTTGATTTAAAGTATTCTAAGTTTGCTTATGTTGAGCTAACTTTTGTGCAGCAACCTCAATGTGCTCGCCAAAAAGCTCTTTCACAATGCATGGAATTCTATTCTGGACATTGATATCCATATCAGAAGGCCTGAGCCAAACCAGGCATCTCATAGCTACTGAAAGAGCAGACTCTCAAGAAGACAGTTTCTACTGAAGAGAGGGCTTTAAACTAGTGATGCGGAAGGGTGATCAAAGCTCCTGGGTATGTAAATCACTGAATACCTCTACAAGGATGGGAAAAGGGGCAATGTCTAGAAAGCAGTATACTAATGCTCAAAGTATAGGAAACAAGGCTCTGGATCTAGAAGCTGTGATGGAAGAAGAGGAGTTGGATATAGTGGCGATCACAGAGACATGGTTCACAGAGAACCATGACTGGAATGTAGCTATACCGGGCTATAATCTGTTCAGGAAAGACTGGGTAGAAAGAAGAGGAGGAGGATTAGCATTATATGTTAAAAATCATATTAAAGCCACACAATTGCAGGATCTGCAGGGCAAGGAAGAGGCACTGTGGATCAATTTGGAAAGAGGGAATGTTGAATATATTTACATTGGTGTGATATACAGGCCTCCTTCACAGACGGACGAAGTAGATAGAGATTTTATAGTAGACATTCAGAATATATCTAAAAAGGGGAAGTCTTGCTAATAGGTGATTTTAGCATGTCAGATGTTGATTAGGGTATCCCTATTGAGGGGTCATCTACAAGTAGGGAGATCCTGGATTCTCTACAAGGAGAACTGTTCCAGCAGTTGATAATGGAACCCACACGGGATGGGGGTCATTCTGGACTTAGTGCTTACATACGGGGAAATCTAATCTTCTATTGCTGCGTCACACAATAACTAAGCAGGCACAAGGAAGTGTTTTGGATGTTACAGTGGGTGATCAACTGGCATCTATTGATCACTGCATGGTACAGTTTAATATTAAGATGGGTATAGAGAGGGCTCATTCAAAAGCAAAAGTTCTAGACTTAAAAAAAACAAAAAACTAACTTTGTTCGAATGGGGGTTTACGTCAAGGAATTATTGTTTGGAAGGGAACACGTCTGGAAGGAGTGGAAATGCGGTGAGCAAAACTGAAAGGAGCAATTGTAAGGGTGACAAACCTTTTTGTGAGGCAAGTAAATAAAAATAAGAGGAATAGAAGATCGCTTAGATTCTCAAAAGTAGTAGTTGAGAAGGTACAGAATAAAAGGTTAGCTTTCATAAACTACAAAAGATCACAGAAAGAGGAAGACAGACAAAAATATCTGGAAAAGTTAAGAGAGGCTAGTCGTGTAGTCAGGAAAGCAAAGATGCAAATAGAAGAAAAAATAGCTGACATGGTAAAACGGGGAGACAAGACATTTTTTAGATTTATTAGTGATAGAAGAAGTGCAAAAGTGGATATCTTTTGTTTCATGAGTAAATCAAGGAAAATTTTTGATGTTTACCTGCAATTACATCACTTTCTTTTCCAGAGATAGATAAAAAAAAGACTTAGCATCGATATGTGAACATTTCTTAAGGAAGAACTGAATTTTTCATGGGGTGTCCTAATTTTTTCACATGACTGTATAGAATCGGGCTCATGGTGTATAAAACATTATAAATCCTGCATTAAATACCTAGCACATTTTAATAGTCCCCTAAAGAATTCTGATATGCCAATATCATTTCAGATTTCTAATTTATTTCACACTAACTAAAATCTTACTTACTCTGCAGGTCTGGGTGATGAACTGCAAGGTGGTTGAGAATTGCTGTTGCTGTAAATATATCTTTTCCTCGTACTCTATTCACAATTTCAGGAGGAAGATTCATGGAATGCTTTTCTGTTATTTTACTGAATCTAGGATCTTGTGGTAACTTTTTGAATGAATCATGAGGAAAATCAATCAGAGGATCAGCAATCATATGGGATTCCAAATGAATGTGTTGGGGCCTACCAGAAGCATTTCTTACAAGCATCATATCATTTTTCTTAGGTCTAGTGCTGAAATGGGAAAGAATATCCTTCTCAGACACATAGTTAGATGCTGCTGAAGTTTGATAGATTCTTGGACCTGGTAAATCTCTTCTTTCTGAAAATATTGGTGTTTGTCTCCAGTTTTCTTGGATTTTGGCTGCACGTCTAAGATCAGAATCCTCAAAATATTCACCAGGGGAGTATGAAGACATGCCACTGGTTGATGGAAAATTTAGCTGGTTACATAAGTTATCCCAACTGGACAAACCTGTGGAAGATCCAATAGATGGCATGGGATAAGGCAAAGTATTTGGAGCCCTCAGAGCTCTTTGGTTTTTTATCTGCTGCAGTTGTCTATTCAGTATGATAGCCTCCTGACTGAGATTAATTTCTGAAATGCTTGGATTCAAAATGTTTTCTGAAATACATTGAACTGGCTGAACTTGTTGATTATGCATCATGGATTGCTGACTTATACTGCCCTCTGTATACTGAATCTTATTCCAATTTCTAACTCCAGAGTTATAACCCTCCCGCTGAGTTTGCATCAGAGCAGCTCGATTCAGATTTCCATCTTCAAAACCATAACCTCTCCCTTGATTTTGCATCACCATGGGATTCTGAATTCCAAAACCACTATGGCCCTGTTGATTTTGCATCATGAGTTTACGATTCTGTTGATTTTGCATCATGAGTTTATGATTCCAGTTTCTATCGCCAGTACGACCACGATTTTGCATCATGAATTTCTGATTCAAGCTTTCATTCTGTTGGCTCTGGACCATGGGATTCTGATCTCCACTGCCACTTCCTGAAAAAAAAAATACAGGAAGATATTTATTAAAACTCTCCATTAAATCATTATAGAGTACAGAATATTTAAGATAAACGTTAAAACCTGCAACCAAATGACTTAGGAGAGATTTATAACTAATGGTCATTACAGACAGTACAATCAAATATGAATGCAACATTTTTGCTTTTAAATCTTATATTTCTATCGCTTGAATGCAATTTAGTTTTCTGCTTTAAATCAAACATTCTTTATGTCTCTCCTGCTCAAATCTTTGGCATTTCTTGCACTCTTTTCACATTGCATGGATATTAAACAAATTTTGTTACTCAGACCACCACTCCTACTGAGTTTCATTTTTGTTTTAATTAGAGCACACACCAAATAAATTCCACAAACCACAGAGCAGTGGCGTACCTAGGGTATGTGGCACCCGGGGCCCATCATTTTTTGACACCCCCCCCCCCCTCATGGAAAAATTTTTTTTTTTTTTTTTTTTTGCAATAACCATGAAATGGAATAAATGGTCAGAATAGAAACAGGCAGTGAAAATTTTCTTTTATTGAACCTCATTTATGTAACCATTATTCCAAACATAACATAACATAAATTATGTCGGAATTGTCATGACATCAGAAGTACATATGGAGTAGTTGCAGGTGATGCTTGGGACAGTTCTGATTATGTTAGTTTGGTTTTATGTGTTTTTTGAATAGAAGGGTTTTTATTTCTTTTTTTAAGGTTTTGTAGTTTGTGGTCGAGGTCAATAGGTTGTAGAGTTGGGGGTCAAGTGTTGCAGCTCGAATGGCTAGGAGGTTGTCGAACAGTTTTTTTCTTTTGACGTTTTTGGTTGGAGGGTGTGTGAATGGTGCGTGAGTTCTCCTATGTCTGTTTGAAGTGGATTGAATTATTTAGCTGAAGAAATTAGTTACCCCCCCATTCCACACACATTAATTCTCTTCCATTTTTGTTCCCATTATAAAAAAACACTGATAA
Source organism: Geotrypetes seraphini (assembly GCF_902459505.1). Classification (NCBI taxonomy): domain Eukaryota; kingdom Metazoa; phylum Chordata; class Amphibia; order Gymnophiona; family Dermophiidae; genus Geotrypetes; species Geotrypetes seraphini. Next base: position 271,265,627 of record NC_047085.1, on the reverse strand, counting down.
GTTCCCAGGAAAAAAATACATTAAAATAAGAAGTGAAAACAAAGGCCCCTACAGATGAGAACATAACATAAGAATAGCCTAACTGGGTCACACCAATGGTCCATCATGCCCAGTAGCCCATTCTCATGGTAGCCAATAGTGCTGCCCGATTCAGAGAAAAATATTTCATTCGATTCGATTCACCCTGTTGAATCGATTTTTCGATTAGATTCACTGTTAATGACACCGCATTTTAAGTTTAAACAAAGTATAACAATAAATTTCACAACAACAATAAATTTCACAAAGTACTTAAAAAAAAAAAAATCACATTTTTCCATTAAAGCAGTTCTGGAGACATTTGCTTGAACAGTCTTTTTTCCCAGTCCATAAGCAAGCAATATGAAAAAGATTTCCTTAATTATCTACTCAAACATTTTTGCTATTTACTTTCATTGTACCTAGACTATTATTCAGTAGAAAAAATTTAGTTTGTTCAATCAAGCAGAACATTCACTCATAGAAGTCCAATGTCCACACAGGATTTGATTGAACAAACCATATTTTTTCTACTGAATAATAGTTTAGGTATACTGAATAGCAAAAATGTTAAAGCCACACAGAAAAGCAGTAAAAGTCAATAGGTTCTCCAAGTGGGAACAACCTGATGTCTCAGCACTTGAGGAAAAGACCACGTAATAATGTTTATAAGATAAATCATATAAATGATTATACCGAAGCAGGGTGTCCTCAGCGTGAGAGGTAAGCGAGAGGAGAGAATTCTCCAGTGCTTTACACAATAAGGCTCCTCTGCCTGCAGTGCACACCATCATAGGACACCTCAGGTGTGCTCAAATTAATCAATGTGATAAATTAAACAGTGATAAACAATTGGTCAATCACAAGAGTGCAAGATCAAACAGGTTGTTCCCACTCAGAGAACCTATTGACTTTACTGCTTTTCTGTGTGAGTAGATAATTAAGCAAATTTCTGATAGCCTACAGAACTGATTCTCACCTTCCATCCCCAGCCCCCAAGACTTACCAGACCCCCCCTGCCGATGCATTTACTTACTGCCTGAACTGGATATTAAATCGTGGGGAAGAGAGGAGAAATGCGGGGAAAGAGCCAGCCAAAACTAGTATTTGTTGCTGCTGAGTGCACCAATCCAGGGCAAGCAGACGCTTCCCCCATGTCTTAATAATAGACAATGGACTTTTCCTCCAGGAATTTGTCCAAACCTTTCTTAAAACCAGCTACGCTATCTACTTTTAACATAACTTCTGGCCACTTCATTTTTAAGCTTAGATCTTTCCTTCCAAACAGAGACCTTGCTAGATGTCAAATACAGCACAAGGTAACTTCACATGGACTTAACTGTGCAGGAAATGAATCTCCTCATACACCCACCATATAGTGCAAAAATGTGCAAAGGTCTGTTTTTTTCTTTCGATCACTACATAGCCTAATGCCACACAAGCAGCGCTGTTACAAACATATTCTGAAGGTCAATGCTAAGGTTGACAAAGTTTCCTTCCTTGGACCAGAAGGAGATACTGACAAACCACTGGAAGAGATTCTAAAACAACTACCCAGAAATAACACCCAAAGACCCACTCAGTGTGTGAACCAGTTGAGTGGAGTGGACTAACTGGGGGTGGAAATGGGCCCAGAGTTTGCTCAGCAGAATTTCCCAGACTACCTCTTCCTCTCAACACACTGACATGCTACCACCACCACCAACACTAGGAACACCTCACCGAGTATGCCAGCAATGCTTATAAACTTTATAAAACACATTATTATATTTTCTTATAAAGCATATATTTTAACTGAACTCAGCCTTGCCATTCACAAAAATAGAAAAGTTCCCATTTCAAGCTGTCTCATGTACACTTTTCAAATCTAACATATTGTAATCGCAAAACAGAAAATAAAATTATTTTTTCTACCTTTTGTTCTCTGATCAATATTCAAATCTTGTTGGTCCCAGGCTCTTGTTGTCTTGCTTGCCAGGGTCTCCTTTCTCCGTGCTAACCATCCGTCTGCCATCTCTGTTCTCCCCTTCCGTTTCCTTTCCCTCTCCCGGAGATCTGGCATCTTTCCTTTTTTTTGTCTCCATCCACAGATTCACCTTTTCTCAACTCCCCACCACCCCAGGATCCACCATCTCTCCCTTTCTGTTCCCAACTATCCTCCTATCCAGTATCTCTATCCCCCCTCCACACCATCCCCTGTTTCCAAGTTCTCTCCCTTTCTGTTCCTTCCCTCCCTAAATCCCATTATGCACCATCTCTCTCCCACTCCTCTGTTTTTAGACCCATTATTTCTAACCCCCAAAGTCTGGCATATGCACGTATCTTTGAACCCCCCCTTCCCTCTCTCCCTCTGTGTACTTTTACACCAGGACCCCCCTCCCCCGAAGGTCTGTCCCCCCTCAGAAGGGCTACACCCCACCCCTGAAGACCTGCACCCCCCGAAGGACTTTACCTCCCACCCGAAGGTCTGTCCCCCTCTGAACGCCTAAACCCCACCCCTGAAGGCCTGCACCCTCCCCGAAGGATTGTACCCCCCACCCGAAGGTCTGTCCCCCCCCTGAAGGCCTGCACCCATCCCGAAGGCCTGCACCCACCCCGAAGGCCTGCACCCACCCCGAAGGCCTGCACCCACCCCGAAGGCCTGCACCCACCCCGAAGGCCTGTCCCCCCCCCCTTGAAGGCCTGACCCCCCCTTGAAGGCCTGCCTGCTTGTCCCCCCTTGAAGGCCTATCCCCCCTTAAAGGTCTGCCTGTCCCACCCCCTTGTAGGCCTGTCCCCCCTTAAAGGTCTGCCTGTCCCACCCCCTTGTAGGCCTGTCCCCCCCTTGAAGGCCTGACCCCCCCTTGAAGGCCTGCCTGCTTGTCCCCCCTTGAAGGCCTGTCCCCCCCCTTGAAGGTTGGCACCCCCCCAAAGGCCTGCACCCCCTTGAAGGCCTGTCCCACCCCCTTGTAGGCCTGTCCCCCCCTTGAAGGCCTGCCTGCTTGTCCCCCCTTGAAGGCCTGTCCCCCCCCTTGAAGGCCTGCACCCCCCCTTGAAGGTTGGCACCCCCCCAAAGGCCTGCACCCCCTTGAAGGCCTGTCCCACCCCCTTGTAGGCCTGTCCCCCCCTTGAAGGCCTGCACCCCCTTGAAGGTCTGCACCCCCCCCGAAGGCCTGCACCCCCCCAAGGCCTGTCCCCCCACTTGAAGGCCTGCCTGCCTGTCCCCCCCTTGAAGGCCTGCACCCCCTTGAAGGTCGGCACCCCCCCTGAAGGCATGCACCCCCCCTGAAGGCCTGTCCCCCCTTGAAGGCCTGTCCCCCCCCCTTGTAGGCCTGCACCCCCTTGTAGGCCTGTCCCCCCCCCCTTGTAGGCCTGTCCCCCCCTTGAAGGCCTGCCTGCCTGTCCCCCCCTTGAAGGTCTGCACCCCCCCGAAGACCTGCACCCCCCCTTGAAGGCCTGCCTGCCTGTCACCCCCCTCCCCCTTGAAAGTCTGCCTGCCTGCCCGCCCGCCCGCCCCACCCTGAAGGCCTGATGCCCCGACCCACCCCGAAGGACCATTCGCCCCCCTGGCCTCCCCGCACTACCTATGAAGCAGCCGCAGCAGGATCGCGACGTCAGCTATCTTTGCGCTGCTTAGGAGCTGCTTCCTGCGCCGGGCTACCTTAAGCTACTGCCCCCCCCACGCCCGAAGGACCGCTCGCCCCACTGACCTTCCAGCACACCTATGAAGCAGCCCGCAGCAGGATCGCGACGTCAGCAATCCCTCAGCTGCTTGGGCGCTGCTTCCTGCACCGCGGTCCCGCCCCCTCCTCTGACGTCAGAGGAGGGACGGGACCGCGGCGCAGGAAGCAGCGCCCAAGCAGCTGAGGGATTGCTGACGTCGCGATCCTGCTGCGGGCTGCTTCATAGGTGTGCTGGAAGGTCAGTGGGGCGAGCGGTCCTTCGGGCGTGGGGGGGACTGAGCGGCAAGGCCGGGAACACCCCCTCAGGGCTGGTACCCGGGGCGGGGCGGGGCGGCCCGCCCCCCCCCCGCCCCCTCTAGGTACGCCACTGCCACAGAGCACACACCAAATAAAATTCCATAAACTATATGATTTAAACCAGTGATTCCCAAAGTGGGCGCCACCACCCCCTGGTGGACGCTGCAGCGATTCAGGGGGGCAGTGATGGTCACAGGTGCATTTGGGGGGCGATGAATAACTGTAAGGGGGCGGTGACAGTATAAAAGAAAGAAGAGAAGATTTAGAAAAATTGATTTATGTATTCCGCTCATAACGCTTAACTTTTCTTTGAACAATGTACTGGACATTAGCTCGGTTCCAGCATACTCCCTCACTTGCATTGAGGTATGTGCAATCGCGCACTGCTACTGTTCATGTGGTGCCACTGAATTGCCGTTCCAAAACACGTGAGCACTACGAGCATTGCTGCGGGTAAATGCCACTCATGTGATTGGTCGATCGCAAGGCCAAAGTCTGGAATGGCAGCAGTAGTACTGGCTACTGGCAGTATTACCAGCAGATTTTGGAGCACGCTATAAATTAGGAGATTTCTCCGTAATTACGCGTAATATAACTCAAACAAAGGTTAGATTGTTGTGATATGATATTGTGACAAGTTAAAGTTAACTAACAAATAGTGCGACTATAATTGGTGAGTATTATTTATTTATTTTGTAATAATTATATGCGCTTTACAATTAATAATATCATGTTTATTTATTTCATCAGTATTTATTTTAGTTTGTTTTTTACAAAAATATTTCAAAAAATTACTAAAAAAATATTATTAAAAATACCCCCTTAACCCTTTGAACTCTAACTTCCCTCCCTTTTCGGCTCCACTACTAGGCTCGGTTTTAGGCGTAGGGCCTAAGGCGTAGGCCCTACGCCTAAAACCGAGCCTAGTAGTGGAGCTACGCCTAAAATCGGGCTTGAATTAGACATAGAAGATTTGGTAAAAGATTTTGTAGAATTAAAAGCTAGGAAAATTCACTTTTAATTATGATTTATTTATGTTATTTTTTATTTTTGCATAATATTTATTTACCTTATTTTTCTTAACGAAATATAATATTTTCTAACGCAATAAAAAAATTAAATTTGGATTTTCAGTATTTTTTTATTTTTATTCAACTTAAAAATTAATTCATTTTTGTTTGGGAGGCAAAGTTTCAACTCGCCTACATACAGAATTCAGTAGAACTGGGCCTGTTTAACGGCCCCACGGGTAGTGGTGACAGATAGGCAGGCCGGAAAAACAGCCCATAGGGTTCAAAGGGTTAAAAAATTTATTTTTTTCTACAGATAATAATGGCTCAACCAAAGAAAAAATGTAGACAATATAACATCGAATATTTGAAATATGGCCTTATTGAGTCGCCTGTAAACAATACATTACCAATGTGCCTGATTTGCCAGAAAGTTTTATCAAACGAAGCTATGAAGCCTTCCAGACTACAAGAACATTTGAGTAAAATTCATGGTGATAAAAAAAGATAAGGATTTATCTTATTTTAGAACACTAAAAGAAAAATTTATCAAACAACCGACATTGGCAAAACTCTTTTCAACCGCAACCACACAAGATGGCAATGGCTTGCTTGCTTCTTACAATATTTCGTTAATGATTGCCAAATCGGGAAAACCTCATACTATTGGTGAAGAACTAATTAAACCGGCTATAACTGAAGTAATACGTGCTACACAAGCCAGCATCTGATATTATCAAGAAAATTTAGTTGAGCAATAATACAGTGCAAAGAAGAATTGATGAAATGGCTCAAGATGTTGAAGATTTATTGTGTGGATATTTAAAAACATCTCGGTTTTCTATTCAGCTTGATGAGTCAACTTTGCCAGGAAATGAAGCTTTACTTTTAGCATACGTGCGGTTCACAAAGGAGAAACAAATTTGCCAAAAATTATTATTTGCAAAATATTTGCAAACTGATACTAAAGGAGAACCAATATTTCATGCATTGGATGAGTTTTTTAAAGAAAAAGAAATACCTCTGAGTAATATCTTATCAGTAGCCACAGATGGTGCTCCAGCGATAGTAGGGCGCTACAGAGGTTTTTTTTTCATATTTAAAAAAGGAGGTGCCGAATGTATTCACAGTACACTGTATCAACCATCGTCAACATCTAGTTGCCAAAAATTTAAGTGCACGCCTACATAATTCATTACAATATGTAATTAAAGCTATCAACATAATCAGAAGCAAATCATTGAATGACAGATTATTTAAACAGCTTTGCATTGAAAACGATGAGCTTTGCATTGAAAACGATGAAGAATTTAATCGTTTGTTGCTTTATACAAAAGTTCGTTGGTTGTCAAAGGGTGCCTGTTTAAATAGGTTTTATAAATTGTTTAACTCGGTGCTGGAGTTCTTGAAAGATAAAAATGATGCTTTACGATCCAATTTAATTCAATCCAAAAGTGACATTGCTTACTTGACTGACTTGTTTCAAAAATTTAATGAAAGCAATCTTCAACTTCAAGGTGATGAAGTGAATTTAATAAAAACAAAATCTGTTATTTCTGCATTTGTGACAAAACTTCTTCTGTACAAACGAAACTTTGGACGAGGGGAATTCAGCCAGTTCCCAAATTTATCAGGAGCAGAAAATAAAGATGAAGACATATTTTCTTATTGTGAGCACTTGGATGCTCTCCATTCAGATTTTAATCAACGATTTCATGATATTTTGAAAATGAACATACCTAATTGGATTTTGGATCCTTTTTCAAGTGTAAACACAGAAGAATTTCCACAGTTACAAGAATGTAATGTAATGTAATGTAATTTATTTCTTATATACCGCTACATCCGTTAGGTTCTAAGCGGTTTACAGAAAATATACATTAAGATTAGAAATAAGAAAGGTACTTGAAAAATTCCCTTACTGTCCCGAAGGCTCACAATCTAACTAAAGTACCTGGAGGGTAATAGAGAAGTGAAAAGTAGAGTTAGAGGAAAAATAAAAATAAAATAAACATTTTAACAAGACAGCATTGATCTAAATACTTTGGAAGGTAGAAGAGAGGAGAGAAAGGAATAGAAGCAGAAGGGGGAGCCGTTGAACAGTAGAATTCTGATGGACTGATGGAAGTAACTACAAATGATGAATTGAAATTTAAATTCAAAAGCGGCTACCAACAATTCTGGCTGCAAAAGGAGATCCCTATGGCTTATCCTGAAATATGGGCTGTAATTCAAAAGTTCTTAATTGCATTTCCTTCATCATATTTAGTGGAATGTGGATTCAGTGCGGTAGCCAATTTATTAACAAAAAAAAGAAACCAATTGCAAATAGTTAATCGCAGTGATTTAAGATTACTGCTGATGAAAATAGAGCCGAGGATTACTAAATTGGTAGCAGCACACCAGGTTCATCCTTCTCATTAAGATGATTTCGAATGTTTTAACTTTTTTTATATTACATTCTATTCGAGTTCAATAAATAGTTTCATAATTTCAAAGTTCAATGCTTCTAATTTACACCTTTCTTTACTATATTTTACGAAAAAGGTAGAAACATTAATACATATATATTTCCTATTAATTGCTATAAATTTTAAAAAAAATTAATTTCCAGGGGGCGCTAAGTAATATTTTTTCTGGAAAGGGGGCAGTAAGACAAAAAAGTTTGGGAACCACTGATTTAAACTATGTAGCATCAAATAATACTTTTGAGAGAAGACCAAAATGCTGACAGCTGAAACAGTGGCATACCAAGGGGGGGGAGGTCCACCCCGGGTGCAGCCAGGTCCGGAAAATTCTACCGGGCCGATCAGCCTGCCTCACCCCGACGTCAATTCTGCCGTCAGAGAGGAAGTTCGGGCCAGCCAATCGCTGCCTAGCTGGGTGGAACTTCCTCTCCGACGGCAGAATTGACATCGGGGAGAGGAATGCTGCTCAGCCCAACGCAGGGAAGGAGAGCTTGGGGCGACAGCGGCTTTGGGGCATGTTACCCATTGGCGGTGACTTGGGGAGCTGTTCCCTGATGGCAGCAGCAATGGCTTGGGGGAGGGCAGAGAGAAAGAAAGAAAGGGGGCAGGCAGGGAGACAGAAGGAAAAAAGTGAAACAGAGAAAAAGAAAGGGGGCATGAAGAGAGAAAAAAAGAAAGGGAGGCAGGGAGAAAGAAAGGGCAGGGAGAGAGGAAGAAAAAGTTGGGGGGGAGGGAATGAGGTCTGGAGGAGAGGAAGCATACAGGCTGAAAGAAGGGAAGAAAGATTTGATGCACAGTCAGAAGAAGAAAGTGCAACCAGAGACTCATGAAATCACCAGACAACAAGGTAGAAAAAATGATTTTATTTTAAATTTAGTGATCAAAATGTGTCTGAATTTATATCTGTTGTCTATATTTTGCACTATGGCCCCCCTTTTACTAAACCACAATAGTGGTTTTTAGCACAGGGAGCCTATGAGCGTCGAGAGCAGCCTTGGGCATTCAGCGCAGCTCCCTGCACTAAAAATTGCTATTGTGCTTTAGTAAAAAGGGAGAGGGGTATCTGTCTATTTTTGTATGGTTGTTACTGAGGTGACAATGCATAGAGTCATCTGACTTGACCTCTTTGAAAAAAACCCAGAATAGGAATGATAATTAACATTTTCTCTGCGTACAGTGTGCTTTGTGGTTTTTTTTTAAATTTTATTGTTGATAGATCATTTTGACTTGGTCATTTTAAAAGTAACTCGCAAAAAGTGTGGGCACCCCTGAGCTAGAGCGTTGAAGCTGCGTGTTTCTGCCATAAAGGTCATCTCTGACGCAACCGGAAGTTGCATCTGATACGACCTTTACGGCAGCCATATGCAACTACAACGCCGTGGTGGTAGCAGCTCTGATGCTCAGAATTCTATGAGCGTCAGAGCTGTTACCACCGTGGCTAAAATCCACACTACAGTTTTGTAAAAGGGGGAGGGTTTGGTTTGTGATGACATATTCCATACTAGGTGAAGGTGTTTTCTGTGTTCTGTGTGTTCGAAAGACATGGTTTTCTGTTAGGATTGACGGTGTAGGATTATCTGTACTAGTCTGGCTTGTTTAGTTTTACAATGGGTGTATTCATGTTGTACTGCTCACTGCAGTATGTAAGATGCTGCCTTTTTCTAGGTACTCATGTGTGACATGTGGCTTGTTACTAAAAATCATGGGCCCCGGGTGTCACATATGCTAGGTACGCCACTGAGCTGAAATTATAGTTCAGAATTTCTGAATAGTTCAAGTGACATTATAGTCACCTTGATTATGCAATTTATTTGCAAACACAGAGACAAATGCCCACCATATTCCACAGTGAAGAAGTGGTGTGCAAACTTTCAGCATGGAGATTGAGATCGAAGATGCAGCAAGGCCTGGGAGACCTCAAATGGTGTGAACTCCTGAAATTGTTGACCATGCCCATGCCCTGATTTGGGCAAATTGGCGAGTATAACTAAGTTTGATCATATCACTCCTCTAACTCAAGGCAGCTCACTAGCTCCTGATAGCTATAAACCTCTTGCTGGTCTTCAAAATCAGTAAGACCCAACTACTGACTTTCCTCAACTGTCTGCTAACCCCATATTTATGAAACGAGGCCCTTCACTCGTAACAACTTATTTATTCCAATTTTCAGGCAAATCTCTCATGAATGCACTCCCCACAGTATCTTCTCTGTCACAGGTCCTTCTCCTCTATGGAATATTCTGCCTTCTTCACTCTGCATGGAAATTTCCCTGACTAGGTTTAAAGCTGCCCTTAAGACCTTCTTGTTTAAAGATGACTATGTTTAGGTCACCTTCATTAGTTTTAGCGTGCTCAGCTTTCTAGTATCTTAATGTAGAGTATAGTATAGTCTGACTTATCTTGCTCCTTTCCTATTTTTGTATTTTTAATTTTCTTCCCTTCTATATTTTACCTCCTTACTTTCTCCCTGTATATACTGTTTGGAAATTGCTCAGTATTTCTCAATGGGCAGAAAAAACACTGGCTACCAATCAATAAACGCTACACATTCAAGGCTCTTGTAATAATGCATAAAAGATTCCACGCTACCACCCCAGCCTACATAAATAAGTTCCAAGCTACACCTGTAAGCCCTTACCCGCCCCCCTCTGCTCTAGAGCAGAGAGACAATTGTGCATCCCCACAGGAAGGTCTCTCCTGATGGAAACCGCCCGCATATGCTCCTACAGCCACTTGATCCCACAACTTTGGAACCAACTCCCCCCACAAATCAGATCACAGAACTCATTAATGACCTTACAAAGAGCTGTGAAGACCTTTCTCTTCAACTAAAGGTCCAGCCGCAAACAATCCCCTCTAAACTCTCTACCCTCTGGTCCAATCTACTTTATTATCTCTCCAGGAATTTCCTGTGAATGTCCTCCACCCAAGCAGTCCTTAAGTTACTGTACTGTCCAGCCTTGTCATTATGCTACTGTATTGTAGTATATCGTATTGCCAAATGTACTGTCCAATGTAACATGCTGTGAATGTTAGCTTGTAACCTGTTCTGAGCTCCCAGGAGGATGGGATAGAAATCGAATTAAATAAATAAATTTAAGCTACATAACCACAACAGACTGCTTATACTCCCAATACTGAGGAAGCGAAAAGCTGCTTAAGAAGCCTCTCAATCTTGCACTTATGGGCTCTTAAGGCAGTTCGGCCCTGTATCAGAAGTGCTCTTCTTAGTGACTTCCATTACCAAATCATCAACCTTAGGGACCCTAAATAACTTATCCAAACTCATTCCTACATCGAATGTTAAGCTTGCTCATCAGTCTTCTCTCCTTGAGGACCAGGTAGTAGGGAGCCTCTAATTTTGTGAGTAGCAGTTGCAACAAAGCCTTATGGGAAAAAAAGCCTTAGAAGTCTCTTTCAGGCCCTTCACAAATGGGGCCCTTTCCCAAGGCAGACACTGAAGGAATCAGAAGAGCCACTAGCACTGATTTATGAGGGATGAAAGCTCCCCGGATGAAACAAGCACACAACTGAACAACCTAAATTTTCATCATAAGAAACCTCTACCAACTCAACAGGAGTCACCCAGGACACCTGTCCTCTGAACACTCATGCTCCCCAAGTATGTTGCACTGGGAGTATCTTTTGAAGCTGCATAGGATTGTCTTGGACATGTTAACCTGAAAAATAAGCTAAAGCGAAATCAAATAATTTAATGATTAAAGTTCTCAGATGGGTTCTCAAACTGAGCTCACAAGAAAAAGTAAACTACACAATCTAAATAGAAAAAAGCTGAAAGGAAAAAGCACCAGTTCAATAATTATTTTTCATGGAGAGGATGATAGATGCCTGGAATGCCCTCCCGAAGGAAGTGGTGGAGAGGAAAATGGTAATGGAATTCAAAAAAGCGTGGGATAAACATAAGAGCATCTGTAATTTTAAAACAAAGAATGTAAATTGAAGAGCTAAGGCCGGTACTGGACAGATTTGCACAATCTGTGTCCCCATAATCAATTACCCCATTCATGAACACAAGGCAATGGCGGAATAGAAATCTGTAATGTAATGTAATATGTGGTGATTTGGTGTAGGATGGGCTGGGGAGGGCATCAATGGGAACTCAACTAACTTGAAACATGAGGATGTTACTGGCCAGACTTTATGGTCAATATCCTGCAAACAGGATGGTTGGATAGGCTATAATGAGCTTGGACGGCAACTTCAGCATTTGGAACCTAATACTGTACCAAGTAGACTTTACTATGACCCAGAAATTTCGAAGAAGAGACAAGTTAATTTAATTCTGTATTTTAATGGGTGTAACTAATGGGCAGACTGGATGGACCGTTCAAGTCTTTATCTGCCGTCATTTACTATGTCACTATATACAGAAAAAACGTATGAAAAACCAAAAGTATATTGCTAAGGTGAGAAAAACATCCAATCAGATTTTTGATGGCCACAGATGGGACTGGCGTAAATGTGAGCACCTGGGAGAAACCCAAATACTAGCAACTTTTCATGCTATTGAACTCGGAGCAAGCAGTAGCACAGTCCCTCAGGCAGGTGGGGCATTTTAGAATCCGCAAAGTTTGAACCAACTTATCCAAATCCTCTCCAAATAAAAAGGACCCCCGAAAGGGAAATTTAGTGAGTTTAGTTTTGGACGCTGCATCCGCCGACCATGCGCAAACCCACAAGGTACGATGCGCAGCCACTCCAAAAACCATAGACTTGGCTGATGTCCGCACCAAGTCATAAAGGGCATCCGAGAGGAACGAGGCAGCCATCTTAATCTTTGCCACCTCCTGATCCACGAAGGACTAGTAATCAGACTCACGATCCAGGACACGCTCAGCCCACCACAAAGAGCTGCCTGGACCCCCAAGAAAGAGACATCAAAATTCTGTTTAAGAATGGTCTCCAACTTATGCTCCTCAGAGTCCCGTAAGGCAGAACTGCCTTCTACAGGCATGATATGCCACTAAGCAATTGCTGAAACCACCGCGTCCACCACTGGCGACTTCAAGGTAGCCCTATCCCCCTCTGGGATGGGATAAAAATGAGCCATGGAGCGCGCAAACTGAAATGGTGATTCCGACGTATTGCACTTTGCCAGGACGAGATCCCGAATATCCTGATGCATAGGAAAAGAGCGGGAAGCAGCGCAGATTCCCCTAAGAGGGTCCCCCACACGCGGGGCCTCGAAAAGACCTGTTGAATCAGGTCTGGCAGCTCATCCTTCTGAAAAAGGCGCACCACAGATGCCTCCTCGCCGGAAAGCGGGAAACCAGATGCCCCGCCACCAGCGGCCATCCCCTCAAGAGGAACCTGGAATTCCTCAAAAAAATCCAGGTTCTCATCCAGGTCAAAACGCTCTTCTGATCACAATTCCTCATCCCAAGCCACCCCTGGGCGTTTGGACGAGGGAGGAGGAAGAGGGGGCGCCAAAGGCGTAGAGGAAGGCAAAGCCACAGGGGGTGCTGAGGGAAACCCCCCGGGCACATGCAGGAACCCCAGCTGCCTGAAAGCACAGTTACTTAACATAACAGGTGTTATCCAGGGACAGCAGGGCAGCTATTCTCACATATGGGTGACATCATCGACGGAGCCTGGATGCGGACGCCTCGCAAGCAGACTTGCTTGAAGAAACTCGAAGTTTCGAGTTGTCCACACCGCGCATGCGCGAGTGCCTTCCCGCCCAGCACAGGGTGCGTTTCCTCAGTTCAGATAGCTAGCAGAGAAGCCAACCAGGGGAGATGGGTGGGCTGTGAGAATAGCTGCCTGCTGTCCCTGGATAACACCTGTAACAGTAAGTAACTGTGCTTTATCCCAGAACAAGCAGGCAGTATTCTCACATATGGGTGACCTCCAAGCTAACCAGAATGGGATGGTGGGAGTGTTGGCAATTTAGGAGAATAAATTCTGTAATACTGTTTGGCCAAACTGTCCATCCTGTCTGGAGAAAGTATCCAGACAATAGTGAGAAGTGATGGTATGAACCGAGGACCAAGTAGCAGCTCTACAAATTTCCTCAATAGGTGTAGATCTGAGTAAAGCTACTGAAGCTGCCATTGCTCTGACTTTATAGGCTGTGACTTTACTGTGAAGGGGTAATCCAGCTTGGGCATAGCAGAAAGAGATATAAGCCGCCATCCAGTTGGAGATGGTACGCTTAGAAATAGGATGGCTCAACTTACTTGGATCGAAGGAAACAAAAAGTTGAGGAGCAGTTCTGTGTGGTTTGGTGCGTTCCAAGTAGAAGGCCAAAGCACGTTTTGTTCTATTTCTATCATTTAAATTTCTCCAGAATTCTACTGTTCAACGGCTCCCCCTTCTGCTTCTATTCCTTTCTCTCCTCTCTTCTACCTTCCAAAGTATTTAGATCAATGCTGTCTTGTTAAAATGTTTATTTTATTTTTATTTTTCCTCTAACTCTACTTTTCACTTCTCTATTACCCTCCAGGTACTTTAGTTAGATTGTGAGCCTTCGGGACAGTAAGGGAATTTTTCAAGTACCTTTCTTATTTCTAATCTTAATGTATATTTTCTGTAAACCGCTTAGAACCTAACGGATGTAGCGGTATATAAGAAATAAATTACATTACATTACATTACAGTCCAGAGTATGAAGAGCTGATTCTCCAGGGTGAGAATGAGGCTTTGGAAAAAACACTGGAAGTACGATGGATTGGTTGAGGTGAAAGTCCGAGACCACCTTGGGAAGGAACTTAGGATGGGTGCGCAGAACCACCTTGTCATGGTGAAAAACAGTGAAAGGTGGGTCGGCAACCAGTGCATGCAGCTCACTAACCCTCCTGGCAGAGGTGATGGCAATGAGGAAAAGCACCTTCCATGTCAGAAATTTGAGTGAAGTAGTGGCAAGAGGCTCAAATGGAGGTTTCATGAGGGTTGACAAAACCACATTCAGGTCCCAGACGACTGGAGGAGGCTTCAGAGGTGGTTTGACATTGAAGAGGCCTCTCATGAACCGGGAAACCAGGGGATGAACCGTAAGAGGTTTTCCGAGAATAGGCTCATGGAACGCAGTGATGGCACTGAGGTGGACTCTGATGGAGGTAGACTTGAGGCCAGCGTCGGACAGAGAGAGCAAATAGTCCAGTACAGTTTCCACCGCCAATGAGGTGGGATCGTGGTGATGCAGTAGACACCAAGAGGAGAACCTGGTCCACTTCTGATGGTAACATTGGAGGGTGGCCGGTTTCCTGGAGGCATCCAAAATGCGACGGACAGGCTGAGACAGATTCTGTGGAGAGGTCAGCCCGAGAGAAACCAAGCTGTCAGGTGGAGCGAGGACAGATTGGGATGTAGTAGAGACTGATGCTGCTGCGTAAGTAGAGTAGGAAACACAGGAAAAGGAATGGGCTCCCTGGAGCTGAGCTGGAGCAGGAGAGAGAACCAGTGTTGGCGAGGCCACCGAGGAGCGATGAGAATCATGGTGGCATTGTCTCTGCGGAGTTTGAACAACGTCCACAACATCAGAGGAAGTGGAGGGAAGGCATAGAGAAACCGACCCATCCAGTTGAGCAGGAACGCATCCGGGGCCAGACGATGAAGAGAGTAGAGTCTGGAACAGAAAAGGGGCAGTTGATGGTTGTGAGGAGCTGCAAAGAGGTCCACCTGAGGAGTGCCTCACCGATCGAAGATGGAGTGGAGTGTGGTCGGATCCAGAGTCCACTCGTGAGGTTGAAGGATGCGGCTGAGATTGTCAGCCAGGGAGTTCTGTTCGCCCTGGATGTAGACAGCCTTGAGGAAGAGATTGCGGGCCGTGGCCCAGGTCCAGATGCGGATGGCCTCCTGACAGAGGAGGGGAGAACCGGTGCCGCCTTACTTGTTTATGTAATACATGGCGACTTGGTTGTCTGTGCACAGGAGAAGAACCTGAGGGTAGAGAAGGTGTTGGAAAGCTTCGAGTGCATAGAACATGGCCCTGAGTTCCAGGAAGTTGATATGATGTTGACGTTCCTGAGGGGTCCAGAGACCCTGTGTGCGAAGTTCTCCCAGGTGGGCTCCCTATGCGTAGGGGGAGGCATCCGTGGTGATGACCATGGAGTGAGGGGGTAGATGAAAAAGCAGACCCCTGGAAAGATTGGAGGAGTTCAACTACCATTGAAGAGATCGCTGAAGAGACGATGTCACACAGATGGGATGAGAAAGAAGGTCCGTGGTCTGAGATCATTGGTTGGCTAGAGCCCACTGAGGTGTTCTGAGGTGGAGTCGTGCCAGAGGGAGCACATGGACCGTGGAAGCCATGTGGCCCAGGAGGACCATCATCTGCCGAGCAGGGATGGAGTGATGAAGGATCACCTGGCGGCAAAGATGGAGCAGGGTCTGTTGACGGTCGGAGGGGAGAAACGCCCTCATCAGAGTGGTGTTGAGAACTGCTCCAATGAACTGATGTCGCTGTGTGGGAAGCAGATGCGTCTTGGGGTAGTTGATCTCGAACCCCAGAAGATGGAGGAAAGAGATGGTGTGTTGAGTGGCTTGTAGCACAAGCGGAGACGTAGGTGCTTTCACCAACCAATCGTCCAAGTAGGGGAACACCTGGAGGTTGTGAGACCTGAGGAAGGCTGCCACCACAATAAGGCACTTGGTGAACACCCTGGGCGATGATGCGAGGCCAAAGGGTAGCACTTTGTACTGGTAGTGATGGTGCTGTATCTGAAACCGGAGGTAGCGACGTGAAGTCTGATTGATTGGAATGTGAGTGTAGGCCTCCTTGAGGTCTAGGGAACATAGCCAGTCGTGTTGAGAGAGAAGAGGGTAAAGCGTGGCAAGGGAGAGCATTCTGAACTTTTCCTTGACCAGACACTTGTTGAGGTCCCCAAGATCGAGGATGGGACGTAGGTCTCCTGTCTTCTTGGGTACCAGGAAGTAGCGGGAGTAGAATCCCTGACCCCTTTGGTCTTGGGGGACTTCTTCGATGGCATTGAGAAGAAGGAGGGATTGAACCTCCTTGAGAAGGAGGAGGGTTGAGAGGAGTGAGAAGCAGACTCTACGGGAGGATTGTCTGGTGGAAGAGTCTGGAAGTTGAGAGAGTAGCCGTGGCGAATGATGGTAAGGACCCACTGGTCTGACGTGATGACCTCCCAACGGCTGAGAAAAAGTTGCAGGCGTCCTCCGATAGGTTGAGGAAGAGGTAACGCTGGTGAGAGACTGGCTATGCCCTGGAGAAAGGAGTCAAAAGGGCTGAGAAGGTTTTGACTGAGGGAAAGGCTTGGCAGGTTGATGAGATTGGGAGCGAGCCTGAGTTTGCTGTTGCTGACGAGGTCGGCGAGGTTGTTGCGGAGGTGGATGAAGAGGTCTGGCTGAGAATCTGCGTTGGTATGAAGACTGCTGTCTATAGGGGCGAGCAGGCAGAGTCTTCTTCTTCGGTTTGATGAGAGTATCCCACCTGGTCTCGTGAGCAGAGAGTTTCTGGGTGGTGGAGTCTAGGGACTCTCCGAAAAGTTCATCACCAAGACAAGGTGCGTTAGCCAGGCGGTCTTGGTGGTTAACGTCGAGGTTGGAAACTCTCAGCCAGGCCAGACGTCTCATGGCAACCGCCATAGCCGAAGCTCGAGAGGTGAGCGCGAAAGAATCATAAATAGAGCGCACCATGAATTTGCGGAGTTGGAGCAGACTGGAAATGTGTTGTTGGAAAAGAGGGACCTTACGTTCAGGAAGATACTTTTGTAATGAAGAGAGTTGTTGAACCAGATACTTCATGTAGAAGGAGAAGTGAAAGGTGTAATTATTGGCTCTGTTTGCAAGCATTGAATTTTGATAAAGGCGCTTGCCAAATTTATCCATCATTTTGCCCTCTCTGCCAGGAGGGGTAGAAGCATAAATACTGGATCCCTGGGTTTTCTTCAAGGTGGATTCGACAAGAAGAGATTCATGGGGTAGTTGGGGTTTGTCAAACTCCAGGATAGGGATGACCCTGTAGAGACTATTCAGTTTTCTAAGGGCCCCCGGTACCGAGAGAGGGTTCTCCCAATTCTTGTAGAAAGTTTCCCGTAAGATGTCGTGGACGGGTAACTTTAGGAATTCTTTGGGGGGTTGCTCGAAGTCTAGGGCATCTAAGAAAGCCTGTGACTTCTTAGAGTCAGATTCTAATGGGATAGAGAGAGCCGCTGACATTTCCCGAAGAAATTTGGTGAACGAGGATTGTTCAGGCTTGGAACCGGTATCGATTGTGGAGGGCTCCTCGTCGGTTGAAGAAGCCTCATCGTCGGTACCGGGTTAGGATTCTTCCCAGAGGTCCGGGTCCCTGACGTCGGTGTGTATAGGACGGGACGGTGGTGTGGATGGTACTGCGTGGCGAGTCTTAGAGAGAGATTTGCCAGAACGCATGGAGACGGTACCGGGGGAAGAGGAGCGGTGCCGGTCTCGGTCGGCTTGGCGACGGTCCTGATGTCGGAGAGGATCGGCATCAGAGTGTAGTTGCACGAGAGGGTTGATGGGTTCCGCCGCGAGCACCGGCATGGACGTGTTTAATGGTACCGATGGAGTCGACTCCGGTGGTATGGTGCGAGGCTTGGGCCGGTCCGGTACCGGAAGGAGCGGGGCCAATATTGTTGGCAACAGGTGCTGTAGTTGTTGCTGTAGCTGCTCCTGTAATTGAGTTTGGATTATGGCCGCAATGCCGTCGTCCAGAGGAGGCACCGGTACCGCTTTTTTCTTTTTCGGTACCATAGGTGCTGCTCTACGCCCCGGCGATGAGGAGGCCAATGACGAGGCACTCACCGAAATCGGGGCGGAGCGTTTACGGGGTCGGCTGGATGCCGGGAGGACCAGTGTCGCTGCCGTGGCAGGAGGGCGCTCAAGGGAAGTGGAAGGCTTCTTAGCCGGCTTACCTGACGCCATCGACCCCGAGGAAGGATCAGGCGGTGTGGAGGTAGTCGGTGCCGACTTTAGCGGCGCCGTCGATGGTGTGGCAGACTCCATGGCAGATCCGGTGCCAAAAAGGATGTTCTGCTGGATCTGCCTATTCTTTAACGTACGTTTTTTAAGAGTAGCACAGCGGATGCAGGTGTCAGCCCGATGCTCTGGACCCAGGCACTGTAAGCACCAATTGTGCGGGTCAGTGAGAGAGATCGGGCGTGCACACCGCTGGCACTTCTTAAAACCCGGCTGAGGGGGCATGAATGGAAACACGGCCTCCGCAAAATCAAACCCGGAGGCCTGTATGTTGGCAACAGGCCCCGCTGGGGCCGGCTAGAAAAATAAAGGAAAAGACAAATTAAAGAATTTGTTGTTTTTTTTTTTTAGACGAAAAAGAAACCCGAAGGGAAAAAAGCAAAAAAGGAAGAAAATTACGCGAGTGGGAAGGCAAAGTAGAAAATTTCAACAGCCGTTGAAAGCACATGCGTCTTCTTCGCTCCGCGGAAACGAAGAAACTGGGGACCACGCTCTCCTCCGTCGAGCGGGAAGGCACCCGCGCTTGCGCGGTGCGGTCAACTAGAACTTTCTAGTTAAAAATGTCCGTACCGGGGCTCCGTCGGTGACGTCACCCATACGTTAAGAATATGCTGCCTGCTTGTCCTGGGATAATGAATATACATGAGATAGCTTTGCATACAATGGAGGTGGTGAGGGCAAATTTATCATGAGCATATTCACTGTGGATATCTTGAAAACCTGACTGGCTAAGTGTGTTCTAAGGACTAGGTTGAGAACTACTGTCCTACTTGCAAATTTCTGGAGATTAACAAATCTCTGACTGGGGTTCTTTAATATTAGCTTGGTATTCTTTAATATTAGCTTTGATTGAAAGATGCTGTGATAAGAGCTATTTACATGTTTTTAATGTTGCCCATTATTCCCTCCCAATGTAATTTATCTGCTACTCATTATCTTTCATTTCTAGTATCACTACCTTGTCTAAGATAATACTGATTTGTATTGGTATTTAAATGTTTGAGGTGAACCACCATGGCATAGATGAAGGTGGTATATCATTTACTTCTGTCCAAACTTCACTGGCTCCCAATAATTTCCAGGGTTCATTTCAAATGCACCTGCCTGGCTTTTAAGATCCTAAATGGCATCCTCCCTCCCCTAATCCCACTATCTTGGAACTCCTCGAACCCTGACACCAACAGGCCCACCCAAAAACTCAAACTATCCTTCCCCTCGCTAAAAGGTATCCTCTAAGAGGGAAAATTGGGCCATTCTCTCTTTTTCAGAATCACAGGGTTCTGGAATAATCTCACTGCCCCACTACAGAATCTGGGCTCCTTCCAACTATTCCATAAGCACCTGAAAACTAGGCTCTTCATAACAATGTAATGTTCTCTTCCCCCCTGTTCTCAACCTCCAACCCTTACGCTACTCCTTCCTTTATTAAACTCGTGTAAACCGTGCCGAGCTCTATAATTATGGAGATGACGCTGAAACCGTGGATTGAAGACAAAGTTTTATTTTATTTTTCTTTCCAGCTTATGATTTATCTTTAATCTTATCTATTGTTTTGCCTTTTGTCTTTGTTTTGTTCTATTTCTATCATTTAAATTTCTCCAGAATTCTACTGTTCAACAGCTCCCCCTTCTGCTTCTATTCCTTTCTCTCCTCTCTTCTACCTTCCAAAGTATTTAGATCAATGCTGTCTTGTTAAAATGTTTATTTTATTTTTATTTTTCCTCTAACTCTACTTTTCACTTCTCTATTACCCTCCAGGTACTTTAGTTAGATTGTGAGCCTTCGGGACAGTAAGGGAATTTTTCAAGTACCTTTCTTATTTCTAATCTTAATGTATATTTTCTGTAAACCGCTTAGAACCTAACGGATGTAGCGGTATATAAGAAATAAATTACATTACATTACATTACATATATAAACTTGAGGTTTAGTTTAGTTTAGTAATAAATCAGGACTGCATTACAAAAGGCTTTTTTAGCAGTACTTTTTAACTACTACTTTGGGTGATGGAATCTCTATTGAACGGAGGGGTAGCTTAACAATTAGTGCAGTGGGCTGAGACCTGGCAAATCCAGTTCAATACCCACTGTGGCTTCTTGTGACCCTGGGCAAGTCATTTATCCCTCCACTGCCCAGGTACAAACACTCGATTGTGAGCCCACTAAGGACAAAAAGTACTTATCTAAAATATGTAAACCGTCTTGGTTGTATCACAAAAAGGCTGTAAAGGGGATGGAACTTGATACTTTTTCTGTGTGGTTACATTACATTCAAAGCGGTTTACAATTTTTAGACAGATAACACTTCATTGCTGCAAGTATAAAATAATAAGTGACTTACCCAGAGTCACAAGGAGCTGCAGTGGGAATCGAGCTCGCAACTTCAGGGTGCTGAGGCAGCTGCTCTAAACACTAAGCCACTCCTCCACTCCAAATGCATATTAAATGCATGATCCATTTTCATAATTGTCCTGCCAATTAAAACCTAGTTTTGAAAATCTTTGACATTAGGAAAATATGTATAATACCTTCAGGTCCCATGTTACAGTTTCCCATAGAATTATACTGTTGAGTCAAGAAAGAAGCCTGTGCTATGGCTTGGGATGCTGCTTGGGTTAACTTCTTCGTAATTCTTGCTTCTTTTTTCCACTTTTGAGCTTTGACCTGGTTTGCAAATGCCAACTGAAAGAGGCAAAGTTCATAGTCAGAAAACAAGATCTAAATTTCTCCTATATGCTTATTCATACTGGTTTCATGTTTAGTTACAGGGTGGATAAAAATCAATGATTTTTTTAAAATAAAATGCTTTGTTTAAATGATTATGAACTTTTTTTTTATTATTGTAAACCACCTAGATTTTAAGCGGGTAATGAATAGTTTTATTCTATTTAAGATGCATTATAGTCTAAAGGTTGATCATCATGAAATAATGATTAGCTTTTAATTATGCAGAATGAGGCTGTATATTCATGCAATGATTACATTTTTTTGGTAAACACCATTAATCCATTCATAATGTCACAGGTAATTTTTTTTTATCTAGTAGGTATTATCAGATGCTTGGTTTTGCATTTCTCAGAATTGTGAATTTGTGTCTGCAGAGAACATGCTACTGTATATACACGAATATAAGTCAATACGAATATAAGTCAAGACCCCCCATTTTTCCTCCCAAAAAGGAAGAAAAATGGTTGACTTGAATATAAGACGGGGGCTTAATATTCAAGTGCTATGCCCTGCCAGGATCTGCACCCAGTGTCCCCTCCCTCATGCCTTCCCCTGCCAGGTTCTGCACTCAGCCCCTTCTCTCCCTGCCCTTCAAGGCTCTACACTCAGTCCCATTCCCTACCAGACTCTGAATCAAGCCCCCTTCCCTGCCAGGCTCTGAACACTGTCCCCCCTCCCTGCCAGGCTCTATACCTTGTCCCCCCTCCCTGTCAGGCTTTGCACCCTGTCCCACCTTCCTTCCCTGTACCCTCTTCCCACCAAAAAGAGCCAACCTCATCAGCGATGTCATAATGGCTTTATTGTCCTGTACTCCCCTCTGCCCTCCAACCCAGCCAGCAGATTAATCCTTCCCCTTAACTGAAACCACGTAGTGGTAGACCGGGACACGAGGGATCCCTCCTGTCTCCTGCCCGTCACTAACAATTACCACCTCCCTCCCTCGTGTACCTTTTCCCTGGTGGTCCAGTGTGTATCCCGCAATGAACCTCTCCTGCCAATTTTGACGCTAGTAGCGCACACAGGCTGGAACGCAGGAGCGAGCTTTTCATGCTCCCGGCCGGCCCTGCACCGCTCCTTGATAGGCTGCCACCATGTCTCATGGCTCTTGCGGCAGCCTATCAAGGAGCGGTGCAGGGCCGGCCGGGAGCACAAAAAGTTCACTCCTGCGTGCCGGCCCGGGTGCACCATTGGCTACTAGTGTCTAAATCGGCAGGAGGGGTTCAGTGCGGGATACACGCTGGACTACCAGGGAAAAGGTACGCGAGGGAGGGAGGCGGTAATTGTTAGTGTCGGCCAGGGCAGGAGACTGGAGGGATTCCTCCTGTCCCGGCCTAACGGCAGGCCTGCAAGAAGTCCAGGAGGGTTTTGGGTGGTCACTGGGGGATGACCCGAATATAGGATGAGACCCCCGTTTTTGGGTCATTTTTTTGTCCCCAAAATCTCATCCTATATTCGAGTATATACGGTAATTCACAGTAAAAATATTATAAAATAGATAAGACCTTAGCCCTACTGTTCCTTAGCAAATCGATGTACACAGAATCAACCCTTTACCTCAAGTGCAAAGTTTATATACCTGAACAGGGAGCTAAGTGTGAGGAGGGAGAGGAAAGCAGTAAAAATGAAAATGAAACCTTTTGAGCAGACTATTTCACAAGTTGTGGGATGTGTGTGTATATCCTGAGGTTTATTATATTATTCTCTCCTTGGAAGAGAAAACCTATAATGGCAACAGGATGAAAAAGGGACCCTGGTTTGGGAATATTTTCATGAAGTTCCTTTATCTATGGGTAAGGCAGGCATACATGCAAAATGAAAATACTATAACAAAGAAATGCAAAGCTTGGTGGCCCAAATGAATCATCATGAGAAGTGCTTTGATAAAGATGATAAATGGAACATGTTTGAACAGGCATGATCTTCAGGTTGGTAAATATTTTTGATTTCATCATATTTCTTAAAGACTGCCTTGAGGAACTGTCATATTTGAGCAAAAATATATTTGTTATTACTGTATGTTACTCTCATTTTGATCTTTTTGGGCAGTACTGAGTGGCAGTGAATACAATGAGTAATATTAAATAAGCAGAAATTGTATCAATAAAATAACAGTATTGATATTTTTGTTTAGGAGAATCTTATCAACTTTTTAAATTCTGGAAACTATCCACCTCCTGTTGTACAGTTTGTGAACAAAATAGATGTCACTGTTAAGACCAAAATCCTCAACATTGGGCTTAAGAGAAATGTTGAACGTATGCTGAGAATCCTGAAACCCATTTCTGAAGCTTTAAACAAAATAGATGTTTTACTGCTGATGCTACTAAAATTTGGAAAGAACCAAGTGAGCACTTAAACAGATCATCACAATGACATAATTAAATTATAATAATTACAAAACAAATGGAACCAGCTATATCTCATTTTCTTGCAAATATTGTCAATATTTCATACCAGGGTAAAATATTGAGTGATGAAGAAGAGTTAGCTATGACATGGGTATCCTACTACTACTAATTTATTTCTATAGCACTATATCATCCATCTGTAATACCACCTTCAATAAACTTCAGAGCTAAGGGGGAACCTATTCAAGAAATATGTTTGCCGGCGATGTTTTAAAGAAAAGACACACCAGTGAACTGGTGGAGGTCAGTTATTAAGCACTTGGATTTAGAGGCTGTTGAAGCAATGATTTCACTTTTAACAGCAATAGCTTCTTTTGCTGGCACAGAAAAAAATATTCTCTTCCTTCGAACTCATTCATTCAGGACCCAATAAACCAGGAAAGCTTGTTTTTCTTTTGCAGATTATGAACAAACAAGAAGATGAGTGAGCTAAAGAAGACAGTATTTTAAGTTTTTCAAGTGTGGACCTGGCTGATGGTCCAAGTTTTTCAATAGCTGTATAGAGATATTACTTACATTTATTTCATTTGCCTTGGTGATTGCTTTCTGTTTAAAACAGTATCCCTTCAAAGTACGAGTCAGTTCCTCTGTTATGGTCATTACTGAAACTGCTTCAGCATCTGAAGCTATTTCAAATGATTCCTGCCAAATAAGAAAGCTTTTTATTCTCACATTTATAGACTGCAACAATTTAAATTTTTATAAATTTAGCACAATGAATGATCTAGCTTTAAAAAAAAAAAAAAATGTCTAGCTTGTCATGTTAACTACATCTATAGTAATAAGATAAAAATTGTGATCCTCAAGTATGATGAGAATTACAGTTCTAGCCTTATCGCTATTGTTTAATTGAAGTTAGTCTTATGTAATGAATGGGGTACATTAGGTAATTTCATGTTTCTCCTGACACATAAATGTACAAATCAGCAGGAAATATTAAGTGAACCCCTAGTCATCACAACGCAACTGGATAATTAGAATCAGTTGCTTAAATACGTACACCACCCTGTATGATACAGTATTCCCCTAGTACAGGGGTCTGCAACCTTTAAGACATAAAGAGCCACTTGGACCCGTTTTCGAAAAGAAAAAAAAACTTGGAGCCGCAAAACCATTATAAAACAAATCTAACACTGCATATATTGTTTCTTATCTTAATGCTATATACAGGATCACTAAATTGAAAATAAAATCATTTTTCCTACCTTTGCTATTTGGTGATTTCATGAGTCTCTGGTTGCACTTTCTTCTTCTGACTGTGCATCCAATCTTTCTTCCTTTCTTTCAGCCTCCTGTATGTTTCCTCTCCTCCAGACCTCATTCTCTCCCCCAACTTTTTCTTTCTGTCTCCCTGTTCCCCCTTCTTTCTGTCTCCCTGTCTGCCCCCTTTCTTTCTTTCTTTCTCCGTGCCCTCCCCCAAGCCACTCGGTTTGCTGCCACCACCATCGGGGAACAGCCCCCAAGCCACCGCCGTCCCAAGCTTTCCCTGCAGAAGCGTCGCGCTGACCAGCATTCCACTCCCTGACATCAATTCTGATGTAGGAGAGGAAGTTCCGGGCCAACAAGGCATTTCTCCTCATTCCATCCAGCCTGAGCCCCATCTCTCCTTGATCCAGCATTTCCCTTCTGTGTCTGTCAGAATTACCATTCCCCCTATTTTCCAGCATCACCCTTCTTTGTGTCCATCTCACCTATATCCCTATCTCACCACTTTTTCAGAATCTTCATTTGTCTGTCCTTGTCTTTACCCCATGTTCACCATTTGCCCTTTCAATGTCTTTATCTCCCCCCCCCCACACACACTTTTTCAGCATTACTTCTATGTCTCTATTTCACCTCCTCTTCATGTCCCCTCTGTATCTCTATCCTTATTCAGTAGGTCCTGCTTACCCTTTCTCTTCTTTGTGTCACTATCTCCATTTTCAGCTTTCCCCCCCTTTTCCTTTGTTACTGCACCCTGTAGCTAGAATCTTTCCACCCTCCCTCCACTCAGGCCCAGCCCAGTATGAAATATTTCCTTTTGTTTCCCTCCCCTCTCTCTTTCTCTCTCTCTTCTGCTCCCTCACCCACGAGTCCTGCATCTGGCCCTCTCCCTTCTACCTGCACCTGGCAACACCCCCCTGCTCCGCGGCTCTCTTCAGCAACTCGTCAGCAGCGGTGATCAAGACAAGCTACCGACATCGAGGCCTTCCCTCTACGAGTCCCGCCTTTGTGGAAAAAGGAAGTTGAAACAAGCGGGACTCGCAGAGGGTAGGCCCCGACGTCAGAAGCTTGTGTCGATCGCTGCTGCTGAGTTGCCGAAGAGAGCCGCGGAGCAGGGGATGTGGCCGGAAGCAGGTAGAAGGGAGAGGGAGATAGGAAGGCTGTAGATCTCCGGAGCATGACACCGACCCCGGCCAGGATGATTTCTTTTTCAGACGTGCACCTTACAAGTCTGGCGTCGCGGCGGGAAATAGCCATGCTGAGCAGTGAGCTCAGCACTACACAGATGAAAGCCTTGCTTGCTGATTGGTCCGGCGGCACGGCCGCCGGACCAATCAGCAAGCAAGGCTTTCATCTGTGTACGTGCTGAGCTCACTGCTCAGCATGGCTATTTCCCGCCGCGACGCCGGACTTGTAAGCTGCATTCCTGCGTGACACACTACCGGAGCCGCAGCAAAGGTGGAAAAGAGCCGCATGCGGCTCTGGAGCCGCGGGTTGCCGACCCCCACCCTAGTAGTTAAATCAGTGTGTTAAGAACTACTCTTCCTCTCTTACAAGGATTTAGATTAGCTCTGTTTTCAGTATAAACTTATGCTAAGCTACTTACTTGTACTATCCTAGCTTTCTCAGTACTGTATTTATCCTACTAGTAAAAATAAATAATGCACTTATCCTAGTAAGCTCTTTTTTCAGTAGATAGGTGAGACATTCTAGACAAGTGGGTAGTGTCCCCATGGCCACATTTCATCTGCAGAAGGAATCCGGTCTGGATTTTTCTCGGTGCCTCTTCTGTACTTCACTGAACTCCTTAGCTCCAACGTTAGTACCCAAGCACCAAGAGCCACCAAAACCAACGTGAAGTAGAGACACCCGTAACAATCAAGGTCCTAAATAACTGCTCTGCTCAAAGAAGTAATGAAGTAATCTTCTTTCCTGTAAATCTCCTCTGTATGCTAGGGTATAAATCCCTTCCATCCCTGAACTGTAAGGAACTCAAAACCAAAGTCTAACCCCTCCTCCTGTGGTCATCTTCTGTGACACTCCCCTGGAATATCAGCCAGTTACCAAGCCAGGTAGATCTACAGGAAAAACAGGAAACAAAAGAAGAGAGAGAGGGAGGGTGCAGGGAACTCCCCGCTGCATAATCAAGTCTGCTCATGATAAACAATTTCAAAACCATTATTGCCCTAAGGCAAAACATAGCATAAACATTAAACTTGAACAATAAACAATTTGGAACTGTACAAATTTGGATAAAGCAAACAGCCTGAGGGTTCAGAAGGGGGCACCCACCCGGGAACCCATCAAACCCTGCGTTAAGTGACAAGTATGGAATTCTCAGTGAGGCTGGTCAAAGACAGAAATACCGCTTACCAGTTACTGGTCAGGCAACCTGCAAATCACACAGAAACATCTGGGCAGGTGTTCATCCTACAAAGGAAATTTACAAGAAAGATTAGCAGAGGTAAGAAACCTAATCTTTCGTTCTTGTACAATCCCTCTGTAGGCTTAGGGATGTATCAGAGCAGTCCCAGAACATCAGGGGGGGGGTCCAATGAGCCCATCACCAGGACTGAAGCCCCAAAAGCCGCATCTTGCTTGGTCACCATATCAAGTCGGTAGAACTTTGTGAAAGTATGGAGAGAGGTTCAAGTGGTCGCCCTGCAAATCTCCTCATGAGAAACAGCTGTTGACTCAGCCCAAGAGGAAGCTATTCCTCTGGTAGAATGAGCCTTCAGACCAAAGGGAGACATTTTCCCCGCTGACACATAAGCAGCGGAAAGTGCCGCAAGAATCCATCTAGAGATGGTAGCCTTAGAAGCAGGCCTACCCTGCCGGACTGGACCCACCAGCACAAAAAGATGGTCCGAAAGCCGGAAGTCATTCGTGGCCTCTAGGTATCTCAGAAGACGCCACCTCAAGTCCAGGGACTGCAAAATACGGTTCTTGGACTTAGAGCCCGATGGAACAAAGGTGGATAGCCTAACTTCCTGATTTACATTGAACGCTGAAACTACCTTCGGAAGAAGGGAAGGCATGGTCCTCAAAAGGACCGCAGAATCTGTGATGTGAAGAAAAGGATCTCTGCATGAAAGAGCTTAAAGCTCCGATGCCCTATGTGCAGAAGTGACCGCTACAAGGAAAACACTCTTGGTGAGATCTTTTCAAAGAGATCTGATCTAGGAGTTCATAGGGTTGACAAGCCAGTGAGTAGAGAACCAGGTTCAAATTCCACATTGGACAAAGCAGTCACAAAAGAGGCTGCAGCCTCCCCGCACCCCCCTCACCCCCCGCAATGTCCGGGTGAGACGCCAGTGAACCCTGAGAGTAGCGGGACCCAAGCACAAGAGTCCTGCAATCTGAACACGTAGCGAAGAAATCATAAGTCCCTTCCTGATCCCAAGCTTGCGAGAAGATCAGGGCCTGTGCCACGGAAGAGGCTGAGGGATCCACCTAATCCCTCTCACACCAGGCCTGAAAACACCTCCAGGTTTTTGCATAGGGCGACACAGTGGATTTTCACTTACTCTGAAGGAACGCAGCGATGACTACAGACGAATAGCCCCTGGCTGTCAATACTGCACGCTCAAGCACCAAGCTGTAAGACCAAAGCGGTCCAGATCTTGGGAGCGCTATGGGACCCTGTGTGAGTAGTCGCAGATGGCAGGGAAGGCGCAGACCCCTCTCTATGCGCAACCGAACCAGGTCTGTGTACCACGGCCTTCTTGGCCAGTCCATGGCCACCAGGATCACCTGGCCCACGTAAGAAGCCACCCAGCGCCAAATGTGCCGTATCATGGGCCACATGGGGAAAGACAGAGAAGACCCCCTCGAAGCCAAGGTTGTACCAGGGCATCCAGCCCTTCACTGCCAACCTCTTGGCAACGGCTGAAGAATCAGTCCGCCTTCCAGTTCCCGGCAGACACCCTGAGATCGAAGGTCGGACGGCCCCACTGCCGGACTATGGACACGAACGCTCACCTGGAGAGGGACCATTCTCCCGGGTCCAGGGACTGCCAACTTAGAAAGTCTGCCTGAACATTGTCTACGCCTGCCACGGGAGCTGCGGACAAGGCCACCAGATGCTTTTCCAACCAGGAAAAGAGCATCCGAGATTCCAGGCTTAGCAATGGACTCTGTGCCTTCCTATCGGTTGACATAAGTTATTGCTGTCTCATTGTCTGAGAACACACGGACAGCTTGACAATGGAGACACTTCTGAAAGCATAACAGGGTCAGCCGAATCACCTGCAGTTCCAGGCGATTTATGACCACCTGCTCCCCAGAGCAGACCACCGGTCCTGTGCCGGGACAGACCTACAGATTGTCCCCCAAGCTGAAAAGGCTTGCGTCCTTTGTCAGGGTCACCCAATTCAAGACCCTCAGAGGAAGCCCTATGACCAGAATCACCGGATTCAACCACCACTGCATGCTGCGGGCCACCGCCATCCAAGGTAGAGGCAAGCTCAGAGAATCCCGTGGAGGATAAAAGTAGTCACAGGGATGAAGCAGGAAACTACAGGCCGGTGAGCCTCACTTCAGTTGTTGGAAAAATAATGGAAGTGTTGCTGAAAGAAAGGATAGTGTACTTCCTTGAATCTAATGGGTTACAGGATCCGAGGCAACATGGCTTTACAAAAGGTAAATCGTGCCAAACGAACCTGATTGAATTTTTTGATTGGGTGACCAGAGAGCTGGATCGAGGACATATGCTAGAAGTAATTTACTTGGATTTCAGCAAAGCCTTTGATACAGTTCCTCATAGGAGGCTGTTGAACAAGCTTGAAGGGCTGAAGTTAGGACCCAAAGTGGTGAACTGGGTCAGAAACTGGCTGTCGGACAGATGTCAGAGGGTGGTGGTTAATGGAAGTCGCTCGAAGGAAGGAAAGGTGAGTAGTGGAGTCCCTCAGGGATCAGTGCTGGGGCCAATAATGTTCAATATATTTGTGAGTGACATTGCTGAAGGGATAGAAGGAAAAGTGTGCCTTTTTGCAGATGATACCAAGTTTTGTAACAGAGTAAACACCGAAGAGGGAGTGGAAAATATGAAAAGGGATCTGCAAAAGTTAGAGGAATGGTCTAATGCCTGGCAACTAAAATTCAATGCAAAGAAATGCAGAGTAATGCATTTGGGGATTAATAATCGGAAGGAACCGTATATGCTGGGAGGAGAGAAGCTGATATGCACGGACGGGGAGAGGGACCTTAGGGTGATAGTGTCCGAAGATCTAAAGGTGAAAAAACAGTGTGACAAGGCAGTGGCTGCTGCCAGAAGGATGCTGGGCTGTATAAAGAGAGGCGTAGTCAGTAGAAGGACGAAGGTGTTGATGCCCCTGAACAGGTCATTGGTAAGGCCCCCACTTTGAGTATTGTGTTCAATTTTGGAGACCGTATCTGGCGAAGGACGTAAGAAGACTTGAGGCGGTCCAGAGGAGGGTGACGAAAATGATAGGAAGCTTGCGCCAGAAGACGTATGAGGAGAGACTGGAAGCCCTGAATATGTATACCCTAGAGGAAAGGAGAGACAGGGGAGATATGATTCAGACGTTCAAATACTTGAAGGGTATTAACGTAGAACAAAATCTTTTTCAGAGAAAGGAAAATGGTAAAACCGGAGGACATAATTTGAGGTTGAGGGGTGGTAGATTCAAGAGCAATGTTAGGAAATTCTACTTTACGGAGAGGGTGGTGGATGCCTGGAATGCGCTCCTGAGAGAGGTGGTGGAGAGTAAAACTGTGACTGAGTTCAAAGAAGCGTGGGATGAACACAAAGGGTCTAGAATCAGAAAATAAGATTAAATATTGAACTAAGGCCAGTACTGGGCAGACTTGCACGGTTTGTGTCTGTATATGGCCATTTGGTGGAGGATGGGCTGGGGAGGGCTTCAATGGCTGGGAGGGTGTAGATGGGCTGGAGTAAGTCTTAACAGAGATTTCGGCAGTTAGAACCCAAGCACAGTACAGGGTAAAGCTTTGGATTCTTGCCCAGAAATAGTTACAAAGAAAAAATAAAAAAATTTAAATTGAATCAGGTTGGGCAGACTGGATGGACCATTTATCTGCCATCATCTACTATGTTACTATATAGGATTCCACAAAGACAATAGAGGCTGCTGAAGAGGTTGCAGCCTCACTCTGGCCCATGGAACTACATCTATGGTCGCTATCATGAGACCTAGGACCTGCAGATATTCCAGGCTGTAGGAGCCAGAACCGCTAACATGGCCTGAATGGATCTCCGTATCTTGATCTTTCTGGGGTCCAGGAGAAACACCTGGTTCCTGGCCATGTAAAACCTGACTCCCAGGTATTCCAATTCATGTGTTGGCTCGATGTGACTCTTCATCAGGGTGATCACCCAGCCAAAATGCTCCAGCAGCTGAACCACTTGATGAACTGCCCTTCACCCCTCCATCAGCGAAGGGGGCCCCAATCATCCAGTCTTCCAGGTACGGATGGACTAGGACACCCTATGAGCAAAGGTGCGCAGCTACTACCACCATGACCTTGGTGAAGGTTCTGGGTGAAGACCAGACCGAATGGCAGAGCCGCAAACTGGAAGTGCCGACCCAGCACATGGAACTGCAGAAACCTCCTGTGCTCCCAAAAAATGGGAATGTGGAGGCATGCTTCCGTGAGATCCAGGGAAGTCAAGAACTCCCCAGGCGCTACTGCCACAATGACTGAGCGCACTGTTTCCATCTTGAAGCGTGGCACGCACAGGAATGCATTTACTGCTTTTAGATTCAGAATAGGTCTTCAATCTTCTGAGCCTTTTTTTGGAACGATGAAGTATATCGAATATCTCCCTGAGCCCAAGTCGTTCTCTGGA
Organism: Geotrypetes seraphini; assembly: GCF_902459505.1. Taxonomy (NCBI): domain Eukaryota; kingdom Metazoa; phylum Chordata; class Amphibia; order Gymnophiona; family Dermophiidae; genus Geotrypetes; species Geotrypetes seraphini. Next base: position 271,234,080 of record NC_047085.1, on the reverse strand, counting down.
ACAGGTTCTACTGCTACCAGATCTAGCAGCCTGTGAACAGTGGCCCACACACACAGGGCTCTCTCTGACTGTCCTTTTGGTAAAGCCAGGAATAAATCTGATGGGAGTCGGTAAAACTCCAATCTGAGGCCTTCTTTGAGGACTTCTAGGACCCACCAGACCATCATGTCATGCCACTATGTCAGAAAGGCCGAAAGTCACCCCCCCTCCCCACCCAAGGGAGAGATGCCAGAGGCCTGGCGTCAGACTGCTTTTTAGAGGGGGCAGGAGAACGTTTGTTGAAAGATTGCTGTCGGGCCGGACCTCCAAAGCGTGGTCTGGATGATGCTCTGAATCTTTGGCCTGACATAATGGTGGGAGCACTGGTAGGGATGAAAATGCAGCCATCCCACGCCCCGGACTGGGCGAGGCTTGGAGCCCGGTAGGACCTTTAGCTTACGGTCCTGTAATCTGGCCATGAGGTCATCTAGGTCCTGGCCAAACAAAAGCAAACCTTTACAGGGCAATCTGCTCAGCGTGGCTTTGGAAGAAGAATCTCCAGACCACTGACGAAACCAAAGCATTCGCCCGGCTGAGACAGAATAAGCTCCTAACTTAGCAAACACCTTCATCACGTTATATAGGGTGTCTGCCAAGAAATCCACCCCGGAGAATAGAAAATCTAGGCCCCGGAGGACTACTTCCTCAGGATCATGGTGGAGTTTGGAGTGACATGCACAGGCAACAAAAGAGGTGGCCACTGTAGCCTTCACCTCTGCTACCGTGGAATCGAAAAGGCACTTGAGAATGAAATCCACTCGCCTGTCCTGAACATTTTTCAGGACTACCCCTCCATCAGAGGGCAAGGAAATGTGCTTATTGACCTGCGCCACAGCCGAATCCGCTTCGGCGGAGTCAGGTGTTTGGTGAACTCCGGGGCTATGGGGTACAACCTTGCCCTAGCGCATTTGAGGAGACCCTCCGGGGACTCCTTAACTTAGGAAAGGATCCTAGCCAAAACCGGATTAACCAGAAAGGAGGCGGACAGCAGACGTTGATCCCTCATTAAAGAACATCCCGTCTGTTCTGGTTGAACTGAGTTCAGATTCAACTGTCTTAAGAACTCAGCAATAATATCCGCCAGGTCATTCCCAAGATCGTGGGACCCATTCTCATCAGAATCACAAAGATCTGTGAGATTAGTCACATCAGCTACCGCTGCCGAGGATAGCTGCAACAGCAAAGGCATAAAAACTGAAGCAGAGCAATGGCGGGGACCGCCTGCCTGCTCTCCAGGGTCCTTGAGAGAGAACATAGACATGTCAGAATCCAGGTGTTGGGAAAATCCTATTTGCTGCACTGGATTTGGAGCTGAATAAACAGGTATGGCCTATTTAACCAGGAACGCCTGATACATCATATTAATAAATCCGGGGAGGGGAATTCTTCGGCGGCCAGAGCCACTCTGGTGCATCTGATCTAGAATATTTAAAAGACTTATCCCCAGAACTGCACTTGCGTTTCGCTGAAGCGTCAGTCTTACCCTTTATTAGGTCACCAGATGTGCCCTTTGCGTCTCTGGTAGTAAAGTGAGAGGGGGGCTCTCCGAAAGAGGGAAAAGCGGAATCTGCGCATACCTTGCCCTCCCCCCCCCCCCCGCATGCCGTGGTGTGCGTAGAAACCGGCTACGAATCAGACAGCCATCTGCCGCAAACGAGGCATGAATTCATGCTATGTCCTGAGGAGGCCATCTGAGAAATTTGGAGCGAAAGCAAAGCTCCTAAGTGCAAAAAATATACTTTTAAAAAGTTTAAATAAAATCCAAGATGGCCACCGCAGTGGCCAATTTTGCCCTAAAACAGCCCAGGAAAAACACAGCCCGGGAAAACGGCATGCATGGAAACCACCCAAAACCTCCTTTTTAAGACCCCCCCAAATCACCAAACCAGGCTTGCAAACAGCAACTCACCCTGGTCTGTGCTGCAATAAAAAGAATACCAAGCAAGCTGAAACAGCAAGCATGGAGATCTATTACCTCAGGAAGCTGGAAAAACTGGATTTTCACTTCTGACTGCCTCACCTGCCCGGTCATCCCAATCAGTGACTATCCGGACCTCCAGAACAATCAGGGAAGGTACGCAGTTCGGTCCCATTCCAGGTCATGCCTCCACAGAACTTCACAGCCTGCACTCTCTACCCCTTAGCGGAGGAACCCGGGATGAGTTAACTCCCAATCCTGGAGCCCCGATCTGACCTACAGACTGTCCAGGGGGTTTACTGCAGTGGCAGGGAACCCCCCAGAAGTAGACAATTTTTTATATATAGTCTGCGATCTTCTGCCGAAGGATGTCCCGCAGGGTGAATCCACAGCATTAGGGCAAGACCCGTGCCAAATAAAAATTAAAGACTAGAATTTAGCAAAATAAAACACAAACAGAAGAGATGAGCCCCTATAGCAAGGCTATAGTAAACAAAACTGATATTCCAGGGGAGTGTCACAGGAGGTGACCACAGGAGGAGGGATCAGACTTTGGTTTTGAGTTCCTTACAGTTCAGGGCAGGAAAGAATTGATAACCCTACCATTCAGCCTACAGAGGGATTGTATGAGAAACAGGCTTTATGGAAAGCCTGTAATCACCCGCAGCCAGAGCTGCCCCCATGGGGAATCTCTGCAGCGCAAGGGTGGAATTCACGAACAAAAAGACTGAGTTAAAAAACAAAATAAACCCGAAAAGACAAGCTCCCACTGTCTTGGCCTGTACAAAAAACTGGATTCCTGGGGGGCAGTACTGATTTAAGAGGGGAGGGGCTAAAAATACTGTTTGAGGCTTCCTACAAGCTATCTGGCAACCAAAGGAAAATAACCCACCTGGCCAGGAATAGAGTGGGATTGAAGATATTTAAGATGGCAACAGCACTGCATACGTCTATCAGTGCTATAGAAATGATAAATGGTGGTAGTAGTAGTAGTCTCACATATTTAAAAAAAAAATAAAAAAAAAAGATTCAAATTCTAAACATTTCTTACAAAATTGATTTGGCTGTACTATGTAGCTAATAAGTTTGTAAACCTACCAGAAATTTTAGAGCTTGATCGTTTTGTGAATTTTTCTGTAAAAAAAACAAACCCCAAACAAAACATTATTAGTTTCATATCTGTAAACCTATATAGTATGCTACAGTTATACATACAAGAGAAACTTTTTCTGTAAATCATTTACGTAAAACAATTTATTACTGTTGAAAGAATTGACATTTACCTTTTACAAAACAAAAAAATGCTATTTAAAAAAGAGCCTTCGAGTCTTCTGTAAGATAAGATTAGGTTCTTACCTCTATTATCTTCTTTCTAATAGAAAGGCATGAGTCTTGAATAGAGAATGACACGGTGGCGGTTTACCCGCGGCCACCGCATTTTAGCCGCGGGCCACCCGCCGAAAACGGGGAAGAAAACTAGCAGTCGCTGCGGCGACGGGGACAAGGCCATTCACCGCCCGCGGGGCGGTGAATGGTCTTGTCCCCGCAGTGAGGCATGAAGGATCGCGCGGTCCCCGCAGCTCATACCCGCCTGCCCAATCGATTCTAGTGTTTAGCCAGCTCTCTCCCTTCTCCTCACCTTAGTTTGTAGATTTTCTTTTTCGGCGACCCGCACGCTATCAGAGAGCCGCGCACAAGCGGCTGCTCAGTGTTCAATCTTCTGCTCTGACGCATCCGGAAACAGGAAATTGCAGCAGAGCAGAAGATTGAACACTGAGCAGCCGCGCGTGCGCGGCTCTTTGGGAAAGCGTGCAGGTCGCCGAAAAAGAAAACCTATAAACTAAGGTGAGGAGAAGGGAGAGAGCTGGCTAAACACTAGGATCGATTGGGCAGGCAGGTAGTGGCTGCGGGGACCGTGCGATCGCTAGTGTTCCCGGCTCAAATTGGAAGGAGGGAGTGAAAGGGAAAAGGATTCTGGGCCAAGGGGATGAAGTCGGAAAGAAAAACCCACAGCAGGAAAGAAAGGGAAGGACTGGCAGGTGAGCCAGATGCTAGAAGCAGGGGGGGAAAAGAAAGAGGGAAAAAAGCTAGATGGGGTTGAAAAGAAGAGACATACTGGTATGGAAGAGGAAGATAGGGGAAATCTGGACACAGGAAGGTAACAGAAAGAGGGGAAATTATGTGCATGGGGCATAGGGACAGAGACATAAAGGGGACATGCCATGGGGATGGTATATGGACACAGGGGGGGCAATGACAGATACATAGGGGAGATATTAGAAATGGAGAAAATAGGAGCACAGAAGCGAGATGGTTTGTGGGGATGGGACAGGGACCGAGCTTGCAGGCTCCAGTGGCTTGCACAAATTACATTGTAACGTGCCATGAAAATAAGAGGAAGGAAGGTAGATAGGCCACGCGAGAGGAGCTGAAGGGTAGTAGAAAGGAACAGATGGTAAAGGAGGGAGGGAAGGGTGGTGGTGGAAAGGAATAGAACAGACATTGAAGGAGGGTGGAGAGGAACAGACCCCCAAGGGAAATGTGGAAGACAGAGTGGGAAGAAGACAGATGCCAGACTATGCGGGAGCGGAGGGAAGAAGATGGGTGCTAGACCAATTGGGGTGGGGGGGGTTAAGGGAGAGGCACAGTAACAGCAAATGGAAGACGCAGAGAGAAGACACACAGTGGATGGAAGGAATTCAATGAGAAGATGTGGAAAGCAGAAACCAGACAACAAAGGTAGAAAAAAAAAATTATATTTATTTATTTATTTTTTGCTTTAGGATAAAATAGTATATTAGTTGTGTTGATAAAAATTTATAAACAAAGCCCTGCCAGCTGAATATCTCTTTCTCTAGTTCAGCAGCAGGAACTTTGATTTATAAGAAAGGAATAAGCTAAATATTACAGTACTAAGGCTTATATGGATGCAGCGGGGACGGTGACGGGGCGGTGAATGGGATGGCAGTGGCGGTGACAGGGCGGTGAAAGGGATGGCGGTGACGGTGACGGGGCGGTGAAGGGAATGGCGGTGACGGGGCGGTGCAGAGGATGGTGGGCCGGTGACGGGGACAGATTTTTTCCCCGTGTCATTCTCTAGTCTTGAACCATTGGATTATTCACCTCTAATCGCAAGTTGTGTAGAAGACATCTATATTTTTGGCTCTGCCTTCTGAATTACTGGACTGTGCTGCAGCTTCTCAGTTCATACCAAAGCACTATAAGAGAAGAAATAAAAGGAGGGGCACAGGGAACTCCCCGATAAAACAATGTCTGCTCTGTTCTTAAACAAGTACAATTAAAGAAACCAATGCCAATAGGAACATAATATAAACCAAGGCGAAAATGAACAAGCCACCTACCTGAGTACAACTAGCACTAACACTTATGTAGATCCCCCAGTCTCCCATTTATCCTTTTTTCAATAGAAAGTAATCTCAGCACTCTTTAAACCTGTTTGACAAAGTCAAGGATCTGCAAATACATAACTGTCTTGAGACAGAAAAAGCAGGCTAACTGAAATCTAACAGGAAATTTTGCAGTGTAGCTGTAACAGCATGATTAGATGCTGCTTTTGGGTCCTCAGTCCTAGCAGCAGGCTTATTTGCCCCACCCCAGACTCAGAGGACTGCTTTGGTATGTCCCAATAGTTCAAGACTCATATGCCTTTCTACTAGAAAGAAGATTGAGGTAAGAACCTAATCTTCCCTTATAATGCAAAAGGCATACAAGTCTTGAACTACTGGGACATACCAAAGCAGTTTTCCGAGTCTGGGGTGGGGCAGATAAGCCAGCTGCTAGGACTGAGGACCCAAAAGTGGCATCTAATCATGCTGTTACAGCTACACTGCAAAATTTCCTGTTAGATTTCAGTTAGCCTGCTTTTTCTGTCTCAAGACAGTTATGTATTTACAGATCCTTGACTTTGTCAAACAGGTTTAAAGAGTGCTGAGATTACTTTCTATTGCAAAAAGGATAAATGGGAGTCTGAGGTGGGGCAGATAAGCCTACTGCTAGAACTGACGACCCAAAAGCAGCATTTCATGAAAGAATGGAGGGTGGACCACATAGCCATCCTAAAACTCTTCTTATGTGAATGCCCAGGACTCCGCCCCATGAAGACACTCCTCTGTGTGCTCTCAAGGAAATTGGAGGTTGCTTACCACACCCGACATACACTGAAGATATAGCCATGAAAATCCAATTTGACTGGACCTTGCGAAAGGAAAGATGGAAGAAGTGACAGCTTGAGACATCTGTCCCTCTGTAGATGAACCAGCATCGCGATCTATGACTGACATGATCAATCTGGAGCACCCGGTATTATCAACCATGGGTAGTTCACAATTTTTCAAATGACCCAGCCTATCATGGGTCATGGGGAAACACATACAACCACTTTTTTTGTGGTCAAGGTTGTACTAGAACATCTAACTGATGTTTCTGAGCTCAAATCTTCAGCTGATGAATTGAGAGGTTTTTTTTTGTTGTTGTTGTTGGTAGCCGACACCATCAGATTGATGCTGATGAAGGACTAGGGTCTCCCAGGACTAGGGTCTGCTGGTTGAGGGAGTCGGCCTGCATTTTATCCACTTCCCCTATTATATGCTGTAGATACAGCTTGTAGGTGAACTTCTGCCCAGCAATAAACAAAAACTGGGCCTCCAGTCTCAATGGGGCACTCTTGGTACCTCCCTGCCTGTTGAAAATCTATTGCTGGACTATTTCCTCTGAGTGTTACATCAGAAGGAGGGACTCGGCTGGAAAAAGACTCCGGAGCAGGCTTGCAACGTTGCCTCTTCAGTCACTGAAGCTTCTCAAATGCTGGAAGGCCCAGGGCAGGAGGCACAAGGGGGCCGACCCAGTAGGGGACTTGCAAGGTTTGTTTTGGGGGTTTATTGCTGCTTTTAAAAGGGTATGGTTTGCTAGAATTGAAGGACCCGCAATCGTGAGGGAGGGAGGAGGGCTGCAGGCCGGGAGGGGAGGCAAGGTGAGGAGAGTGGTGACTTGCAGAAGTCATCCTTTACTGCAGGAACCCTTTACTGCTCCCGCTGGGTGGTGAAAAGTTTGATTCCCAATCCCATGGTAATGGGCAAAATTTTTCCCCGTTTCTGCGGGTTTGCCACCATATCATTCTCTAGTCAGCATCCAACGATCCAATCAAATCCTCATCCAGGATTCCTTCTTTAAGCCAACCACTTGCCTCCTATCCTTGGGAGTTTGGCAACTGGCCTGGTGTCACTGGAACTTCTTTGTAGATGCTGCAGTGCAGGAACCTGAGGGTTGAGCTTGTCTGGAGCCTCTAAAACCTGTTGAGAATCCTGAAATTGATCTCTGACCAGATGACCCCACTGAGTACTGGCAAAACAGAAAAGTCCCCCAAAAAGTAGCAAGACCCATCTCCTCTAGTATACGTTGTCTACAGCCTGGCTAAGACTTGGGGCAATAATCTGCTTAGCCATAAGATCATCCAGACCTTGATAAACAGCATTTGGTCTTTGAAACATAGCCTACTTAATGTAGCCTTTAAAGCAGAATCTTCCACTCATTGCCTAATCCAGGGCATTCTACAGGCGGAGACAGGATAAGCAGAAATTTTGCTCATGACCTTTAATACATCATAGGGAACATCTGTTGCATAATCCACCCCCAAAAATAGCAACTAGGGGTAAGCGCCCTCCTCTACTGAGGAAGCTTGGCGTAAAATAGTAAGGCAGACGCATGCAACAAAGGAAGCCACGGCTGCAGCCTTCAAACCAAAGACTGAACCTGCCCTGCAGTCTTGCGCATCCTTTAAATCACACCACCGTCACTAGACAAAGAAGTTTGATTGGTAACCTGAACTACCAGCAAATCCATCTTAGGTGGGACAAACAGGTGCTGAAAATCCAGAACCAAAGTTTATAACTTTGCCATAGTCTTAGAAACCTGCATGGTACCTTCCAGAACCTCCCACTGCTCTGCTGGCAACTTTGTAATGTCAGGATGCAAAGGAACAAAAAGGGTGGTTTGAGACTTGGGGCTGTTCATGACAAACCATTAAGCAGCAGAGGTCTGCAGGTATTCAAGCTTCAAAGCCTGCAAAGAGGCTGTGATGACCTACAGCAAAGCTGCTGGCTTAAATAGGTAGCACATCACTGGGTCCTCTGCATGGTCCAGGGCTGCCTACAGACTCCTGACCATTAGCCCCAGGCCGGGACCAAGAATCCTTAAAATTCTTCAGTCATACCATTATTTCTCTGACTGGATCTCTGGCTTCAGCAGTTGAACATTCAGAGAGAGAACTGAGCTCTGTGAGGGAACACTCCCCGCGCAACAACTGTTGTGACCCCTAACCTTGCAGCTAGACCCCTATAAACCAAACAGGCTTTGAACATAAGACAGACAAAAATCAGGGGTAAAGCCCTGAAAAGACTGCCTTGAGGACATCTATAGGGATTCCTTTTACCTCCTTGTGGGCCCAGTGGTCTTCGCCAAAGACACTATGTCGCTATCTAAGGGCTCAAAGGGATTTTTGACCCAACAAATGAGCCACCTGTGACTTCTCTGCCCCAAAAGGACCAGAAGGGGTGAAGCTCATTGTTCCTGTCTCCACCTCACATGCTCCACAGCATGTGGAACATGGATGCTCCTCAAGTCAGCCATGCAGCGCAAATCTAGCATGAATCGGGGTAAAACAGACAGATGAGTCCATCTCTATCAATTTTAAAGAAAATTGAGCTATTTTGGAGGCAGGTGGAGGCTTTTAAAATCAAATTGGGAAAATCAAGATGACCACTACAGCAGCATTTTGGCACCAAGAAACCTAATTAGAAGCACAAAAAATTCATAGAAAAGGTTTTTGAAGGTAGGGGCCCAAATCCCAGCCCCTAGAAACCTCCAAAAAAGCAATAAGGAACCCCCCGATGTATCCCATAGACCTCAATGGTCTGTACTCATGTTTATTCTGGTGCTGTGCCTGCTTCAGCTAAACAGCAGCTGGAACATGGCGAGGACAAGCCTCAGACAAGCCTGTAAAAAGATTCCAAACGCTTGTTTCTTCAGGCTGCCAGTCAGACTAAGGCAGGGGTGGGCAACTCTGGTCGTCAAGGACCGGAATCCAATCGGATTTTCAGGATTTCCCCAATGAATATGCATGGGTCTTTATCTGCCGTCATCTACTATGAGATCAATTTGCATGCACTGCTTTCAATGCATATTCATTGGGGAAATCCTGAAAACCCAACTGGATTCCGGGTCTCGAGGACTGAGGTTGCCCACCCCTGGACTAAGGTATAGCCTGGGACCCCAGATCCCCCACAGTTCCTCATGCATCATCAGGGGAGGGGAGAGGGACAAGTAGCCAGCACCCTATAGAGCCCACAGGATTGACATGAGGCCACACAGTCTGAGCTCAAGCTCCGGTAATAACTAGGAGCAAGCCTTGCTTCTAGGGAAACGGTCTCCGAGCCTTCCAAAAGTTTTAGTGCAGGCTGGCTAGGCAGATGCCCTGTAAAAGAGTTGCCCTCCTATCTATAGACTTCTGACAGAAAAGTCTGTCTTCTCCCAGACAGAGCTGCCCCAATAAAACTGGGGACCTCTGAAGCACTGAGAAGCCTCAAAATTCAGGATAAAAGACTCAAAAACAAATTGAGATCAGACACCTTCAACTCACATGTATAAAGTAAAAACTGAGGATCTGCAGCACAGCCCAGTGATACAGGAGGTGGAGCTGAAAAATGTAGACGACTTCTACCAAACTAATGATTAGGAAGGGCAGTGGTTATCACTGCCATGGAACTAGAAGATGGACTCAAAGCTCATAGTGGAAAAAGCAGAAGTAAAATACAACTTTCTTCCCTCAGTCCAGTTAATGACAACAGATGGGATTTTGTCAAACTTAAGTTCACTCCAACATATTTGCAGCTGACTGAGAATGAAACTGTGAAGACTTTCTTATCCACACATGTTAAGATACTGCATCTTAAAAGGCCATTTTTAATAGGTGGTATAGATGATAGCACACAAGTGGAACTAGTTGAGTTATGTCTATCCTCGGTATCTGGAAAGAATGCCAGGAAGTGGGTCCTTTAAGGATTGTACAATAGACTAATGTCAATTCAGTAAAAAAAAAAAAAAAAGGGGGGATTAAAGAATGTAGTAGTTACAAAAAATATTTCACCAGGCTGCAATCCACAGAAACCAGTCAATACATATCAAGTAGCAATAACTGAAAAAATTATAACACTAGCCTCTGCATCTGCTATTACTCCGATAGTCATTTCAGAGAGAAAGAATACTAGTGACCATTTTCTAATCATGATAAATTTGGTGCTTCCAGAAGGTGAGAGAGCTCCTCTAGAATCTAAACACATATTAAATTAAATTTAGAGTATAAGCAATTGGGGGATTATGTATTGGCAATGATTTCCCACCCGAAATCTGAGAAACTTGTGAGAGGCTAGGTCAGGGGTAGGCAATTCCGGTCCTCGAGAGCTGGAACCAGGTCAGGTTTTCAGGATATCCACAATGAATATGTATGAGATAGATTTGCATGCACTGCCTCCTTGAGATGCAAATCTATCTCATGCCTATTTATTGTGGATATCCTGAAAATCTGACCTGGCTCCGGCTCTCAAGGACCGGAATTGCCTACCCCTGGGCTAGGTGAATAGGAATATGAGTGTAAACCTTCTTGAAATCCAGAGAGCATAACCAATTGTTTTGATCCAGTAGGGGGTACAGGGACGCCAGAGACAGCATCCAAAATTTCTCTTTGACAAGAAATTTGTTGAGAGCTCTGAGGTCTAATATCGGGCGAAGACCTCCCATCTTCTTCAGGATGAGGCAATACTGGGAATGAAACCCCGTATTCTGCAGGTCTAAATGAACCTTTGTCGATGGCATTGAGAATGAGCAGAGATTCGACTTCCTGGAGAAGAAGAAAGGACTGCAGAGGGTTAGGAGACTCTCTTGGAGGATGATCTGGAAGAATGTCGAGGAAATGAAGAGAATAACCTTCTCGAATGATATTGAGAATCCAGAGATCGGAGGTGATTAGCTACTGATGATAATGTGTTAGACGACCTCCAATGGGGAGAGGGAGAGGCAGTTATCTTGATTGAAATTATGCCCTCGAGTAGTCGGTCAAAAATACTGATTTGACTTGGGAGCAGCAGAGGTCTGGGGTAGAGATCTGCACGGTAACGGGGATTGTGGGACTCCCGCAGGGATCCACCCCCTGGGCTACAGGACTCCCACAGGGATCCCCTCCAGGTCTACGGGATTCCCGCTGGGATTACCCCTAGGTTTTCAGGACTCCCACAGGGATCCTACCCCCAGGTCTACAGGACCCCCACGAGACTAGAACTGGGGTTCTCGAGGCCTGGAAAGAGAATTAGTAGAAGATAGACAAAAGCAGAAACTGGGACCAAGATGATGGAAAAACAAAATGTCCCACCAGCTACAGCAAGGGAGATGTTCATTTTGAGGAGGGCTAAGCTCACAGTGGGAGGCCCAGCCCCCTCTCATGGTTATGCTACCAACTGTGTTTAGTACAAAATGAAGTACTGCTGAGTTTGTTTTAGGGTTTGCAGTTTAGTTTTGGCATATTTTTCTCATGCAACCATTGCCCTGAAAAGTGCCTCTCTCAATTCTGTTTTAAATTATTTTGATGCTGTATTGTTTGATTCTTTACTCATTGCTTCATTAAAAACCAACTGTGGATCTTGGAAGGACCTCTCACAAGTTACCTATACCAGATGGTGGAACCAGATTTGTTTGCTCTAGTTCAGCGGACTCAAACACGTGGGCCGCATCTGGCTCTCCTGGTGAAGGAAAGAAGGAAAGAAGGAAAGAAGTTGGGGTGGGGACAGGGAGCCAGAAAAAAAAGCAAAAAATGGGGCACGGAGGAAGGAAGAAAGAAGGAGGGGGAACAGGGAACCAGAAACAAAGCAAAAAATGGGGCACGGAATCAGAGAAAGACAGAGAAAGAAAGAAAAAGTTGGGGGAGGGAATGAGGTCTGGGGGAGGGAATGAGGTCTGGAGGAGAGGAAGCATACAGGAGGCTGAAAGAAGGGAAGAAGTATTGGATGCACAGTCAGAAGAATAAAGTGCAACCAGAGACTGATGAAATTACCAAATAAAGGTAGGAAAATGATTTTATTTTCAATTTACTGATTGAAATGTGCCAGTTTTGAGAAAGAAAAGATATTGAACTTTAAATGTGAGTGCTGCAGAAAAAAACAGAGTACTTGGAGGGCCGCAGAAAAAATAGTTAATGTCTTATTAAAGAAATGACAATTTTGCATGAGGTAAAACTCTTAAGTTTATATATCTTTCCTTTTAACTGTTAAAGGAAAGTTTTATAAACTATAAAGAGTTTTACCTCATGCAAAATTGTCATTTCTTTAATAAGGCATTAACTATTTTTTCTGCGGCCCTCCAAGTACCTACAAATCCAAAATGTGGCCCCGCAAAGGGTTTGAGTTTGAGACCACTGCTCTAGATATATGAACTTTATATTGCCAAAAATCCAACTCTTATTCCTTTTAACAAGAAATGGTCGACCCTACATTCACATGTCTATTCTAATTATTTCCGGTGATGTATGCATCTCTTATTTCTGTTCACTGTTATTTGTTTATATTATTGGTTTAAATCAGTAGTAGGGAACTCCGGTCCTCGAGAGCCGTATTCCAGTCAGGTTTTCAGGATTTCCCTAATAAATATCCGCTTAGAACTGCAAGGTACAGGCGGAATATAAGCCAGTAATATAATGTAAATATGCACATCTATTTGCATGCACTGCTTTCAATGCATATTCATTGGGGAAATCCTGAAAACCCGACTGGAATACGGCTCTCGAGGACTGGAGCTTCCTACCCCTGGTTTAAATAAACTAAGATTTAAAAAACAAAACAAAACCAAAAAATAAAAAATAAAAAAACTGTCAGAAGTAATTGCTGCTTTTTATGGGGACAGGTAACTTTTATGGGGGGTGGGCTGGGACAGAGGAGATTCCTCACGGGGTTGGGTGGGAACAGGTGGGACACTGGTGGGGATGGGCAGGATTTCTGTCCCCACGCAACTCTCTGGTCTGGGGCTTTTGAGGATGCTGACACTACTTTATCTGTTGCGGTTTGGAAAGAGTAGAGATGATTTTAGTATATAACACCTCTGATATGAAGCAGATGGTTTGAAAGATTTGGAGGCAGAGGATTTAGATTTAGGCCTCAGTACTGAATTAAAAGACTTTTCATGCTCCGAAAGTTTTTTTGGTTGCATTTTCAATAGTGTCCCCAAAAAGCTCATTGCCAAAACAGGGAATATTAGCTAAGTGATTCTGGAGATTAGCGTCCATATCCGCTATCCGTAGCCATGCAAGCTTCCTCATGGCCACAGACACAGCAGAAACTCAAGAAGACAGCTCAAAGGCATTGTATGAAGATTGTACCATATGCTGCCTGAGTTGAGTGAGAGTATTAAATGTGTGCTGGATTTCTGACTTCCTGTGAGATGGAAAAAACTTGTAATATAATAGAGTTACATGATCACAGATGGGTGTGCGACCTAATTGCCACATTTTGTACTGTTTATAAATGTTTCAGTTGCCCCACATATACCAAGTTGCCATAGCCATAATCCAATTTAGATAGAACAAAAGCATGGATTAAAGTATGTAACCATTTCTCATCCAGGAAATCTCAAATAGCTCTAAGTTGTCTTAATGCCCCAAATTCTTTCACAACTGTAGATGAAGCCTGCTTCTCAAAATTCAAATGACAGTCAATTATAATTCCCAAATACTTAAAACTATCTACTATCTCTATATGCTGATGCTGTAGTGAAAGATCTAGTTGTGGTGTTACCTTGTCACCAGAAATACAACATTGATTACCAATGGAATTTAGAATCCTGATGCTGGCACATAGGGCATTATTTGAGTTTCAACCATTATCTCTCTAATCTAGTGTTATTTTACACACCTAGTCGCTTGTTGAGATCTTTAAATGACAATAAAGTAGTTGTTTCCCAGATCTCAAAGGCTCACCATGCCTCAACCAGAAATAGAAAAGAGACAAACAATAAGGCAGTAAAAAAGTCAATGAGTTCTAAGAATGGTAATCTGATGATAAAAGCTAGTGTGAACCGTCACAAAAAAGTGAAATCTATTAAATCATTAAATTTATAATGAAACGGGGTATCTTCAGTGTGAGAGGTCAGCAAAGGGAGAAACTTCTAAAGCGCTTTACCCAACAAAGCAAAGGTACACAAACCCCTGCCAGTACATCATCATAGGATACCTCATGTGTGCTCAACTGAAATAGTGAGGAATTAGACAATAAATAAATGGTAATCACACAAGTGAAATCAATCAAGAAAACCACTCTGAGAACCCCCCCCCAGCCAACTTCCAATTTAACTCAGACTTAGCTTAGAGGTATGCCCTTCGGTTGTGCAGGAAACTCAGGGGTATCACAAAAGTCCAGGACCCCTTTAAGGCAGGGTTCAACCTAGCCTGGTTTCGGAAACTTAGCGTCCCTTCATCAGGAACCCCTGATCAGGGCCATGATTTTTACGAGCTAACTTGGTTTGTTTTAGAACAACTGCTGGGGGATTTCAGGAGACAAGATGGCTCATATTCAACTAAGGGAACAGTTTTGGATTTTTCAATTGCATACCGTACAACCTCATGGACTTAATGATAACGCTGAGTGGAATACTATTGTGTAGTGTTATCATTATTTGACAGGGCGACTAGATCTCCTGATGGGCTCCTCTCTTCATGACGTATTTCCTGTTTGGCTTTTAAGCGCATTGTGCGCTCTGCTCTGTTAGTTCTGCCCTCCTCCCAGCCAGCTTGGACTTCCATCTGTTTGCCTTAGACAGCTATTGATTTTTTCAGTTATCTAGCAATAACGGGTTCCTGATGAAGGGATGCTGAGTTTCCGAAACCAGGCTTGGTTCCAGCAGCGTTTGATTCTCCACACACCAGTTTCTTCACTTATTCATCATCATAGGACCCTTAGGGACCCTTGAGGAAGACACCTTGTCGAAACATGGACCGTGTTAGGTCCTGTACCACTAGCCTATTAGGTCCTTTTGATTTTTATGTGGATTGTTTATTTGTTATTTAGAACTTGGCTTTTTTATGTACATTTGGAACTTCAATTAAAGTCCATTTCAGGATCATCGTCTCTCCACAGTGCTTTTTTGGTTTCTCTTGGACTCTCTCTCTCTGTGGATTCCCTGGGGTCAATTTTCTTTGGTTTGGGAATTGAATTAGGGCCTGCACTAAAATATGATTGCTATCAGGCCGCTTTGGAGACTTTTCTAGCTCTTAAATTTTTTTTATTTTACCTTATTTCATTATTTCTATTTTCTGTCTCTTTGATTTTTGATCTTGGAAATGTATTATATGTTATTACACATTTTTAGTTTATCAGGTACTTTAGCTAGATTGTGAGCTTTCGGGACAGATAGGGTAGTTTTTCTCAAGTACCTAATTTCATTTTAGTTTCATACATTGTAAACCGCTTAGGTTAGTAAAATGCAGGAGCGGTATATCAAATCTTAAATAAACAAACATAATAGTTTGGCATTTGTTTTATCAAATATTTAAGATAATAGGTAAAATAAAAATTGTAACTGATGACTATTAGCCAGCATGGAATTCTGCTAAAGACACCTCCCAAATCTGTCCATCGGTCAACCTTCCCGGCCTGGAGGAACTGTGGTGTAGATTTTAAAAGGTGCAGATTTTTTGAGAGTGAATTCAACCACGAGAGATTGATGTGAAAGTTGAGGCTTATCAAAACCAGCAATGGGAATGATTTTGTATTGAGAATCCAGCTTTGTAGAGCAGCTGGAACAGAATAAGGGCGCTACCAATTCTTACGAAGAGTTTCTTTCAGGATACTATGTAAAGGAAGTTTGAAAAGCTCCTTAGAAGGATGTTTGTAGTCCATAGTTTCAAGAAATTCTGCTGAATACTTGTAGTCTGTTTTCAATTTAACCACCATGTCTTTATTCATCTGCCTGATAAATTGAGTAAATGAGACCGGCTCAGAAGGAGAAGATTCTCTTTGAGAGGTGAATACTCTGCCTGCGAATCATAAGCTTCTGTAGAAGATGAAGATGTGTGAGGGGTAGAATCAAGACAAAGGTCTGAATCCACGGGAACTGAAGGAGAACGGTACCAACATTTGGCTCGGTACCAAACCGATGGAGCTGGCGAGACAGACTTCTTACACTTATCTGAGCGTTTGGGAGAAATATGTCTGGGCTTCAAAGAATGCTTGCCAGACTTATAGGAAGCAAGACATGGAGATGAATGACTGGTGTGAGTTTCAGAAGAATGAGGCTTCTTATGTGGATGCCTTGGAGAAGATCAATGTCTTGAAGATCGATGCTTTGTAGGAGACCGGTACCTTAAAGAACTGTGTCTAGAAGCATGACTCTATGACAATGATCGGCGCCGAGATTGACGTGTTATCAATGAGGCAGTTGTGGTACCTGCATCTTGCATGGAATGATGCTCAGGCTGGGATGGTACCGGAGGAGCCAACATGGGGTAACAAGTTGGAACATATCCCCAAACTCCAACTGAAAGAGCATCGAGCTTCTCTTTAAAAGCCTGCACCAACACCTATAGCTTGGATGCCAGTATCAACGGTGCTGCGACTTGCTCCGGAGAGGATGACATGGATGAAGATGCACCCCCTCGAAATTGAAGCAAGCCGCATTAATGGTTTCTGCTTGACCGGTATGACTAGTACCTTAGTGGCCTGAGAGACCGTCTGAGAAGCTGGCGACTTCTTAGCTGGCTTACCTGCAACATCAACATGGAAGCTGGTAGACGATGGCGATGTTTTCCATGTCGATGGCTTACACCAGTGGTTCCCAACCCTGCCCTGGAGGATCACCAGCCAGTCAGGTTTTTGGGATAGCCCTAATGAATATGCAAGAGAGAGAGATTTGCAAATAATGGAGGTGAAAGGCATGCAATCTACTCCATGCATATTCATTAGGGCTATCCCAAAAACCTGACTGGCGATCCTCCAGGACAGGGTTGGGAACCACTGGCTTACATGATGTCGAAGGTACCTGCAATGTATCCATGGTACCGAAAAGAAGTCTTTGCTATAAAAGGCAGCTTTTTATGGAACGCTTCTGAAGCGTCGAACACCGCGTACAAGGTTCCAAGCGATGGTCCGGGCCAAGGAATTGGATACACCACTTATGTAGGTCAGTTAGGGAAATAGTGCACTGGCACCTGCCGCACTTTTTAAAGCCAGTTAATGGGTGGGACATTGGAGGAAAAACCGCCTCAGCTAAATCAAAACCCGAAGGCTGAGGCAAAGGCCCCTCCTAAAAAACCAGCTAAGGCAAGAAAAAAAGAAAGAAAAAAGTAAATTATTTTTAAAAATATATATACAAAAAGAAAAGAAAAAAAAATATCAGTAAACATGTAAGCGGGATGTCAAAATAAAACGGAGACCGAAAACTGAGGATCCATGTCGGGCGGGAAGGCACTTATGCATGCATAGTGCGGTCAGTCGCGAACTTTCTAAAGTTCTTAAAGTGCAAGAGCACTTTAGCAGCTGTCTGTATCGGAGCTCCATGGATGATGCCATCCATGTGTAAGAATATGCTGCCTGCTTGTCCTGGGATAATTAGGATACCCCATGAAATATTCAGTTCTTTCTTAAGAAATGTTCACATATCGATGTCAAATCTTTTTTTTTTATCTCTGGAAAAGAAAGTGATGCAATTCCAGGTAAACAACAACATTTTTCCTTGATTTACTCATGAAACAAAAGATATCCACAAAAATGTGTATTCTAACCGAGGAATAAATTAAGACACCCTACAGTCTAATACAGGGATGCCCAAAAGGTCGATTGCGAAAGCAATGCGAGTCAGTTGTGTTGCCTTCGCGTTCTACTTGCTTCCCGACTCAGAAGCACCGAGCCGACCAACTTCCCCCACTCGACGTCAATTCTAATGTCAGAAAGGAAGTTCCAGGCCAGCCAATAGCTGCCTGGCTGGCCCGGAACTTCCTCTTCAACTTCAGAAATGACGTCTGGGTGAGGAAATCTGGTTGGCCCGACGCTTCTGTGTAGGGAAGCATGGAGAGCTTGGGGCGGCAGTGGTTTGGAGACCTGTTCCCTGATGGCGGCGGCAGTGGCTTGGGAGCAGGCAGGGAGACAGAAAGAAGGAGGAGCAGGAAGACAGAAAGAAAGAAGGGAAAAAGAAAGAAAGGGGGACAGGAAGACAGAAAGAAAGGGGCATGGAGAGAGAAAGACAGAAAGAAAGAAAGAAGGGCAGGGAGACAAAAAGTAAGAAAGAACGACAAAGAAAGAAAGGGGGCATGGAGAGAGAAAGACAGACAGAAAGAAAAAGGGGCAGGGAGACAAAGAAAGAAAGACAGAAAGAGAGGCAGGGAGACAAAGAAAGAAAGACAGAAAGAGGGGCAGGGAGACAAAGAAAGAAAGACAGAAAGAGGGGCAGGGAGACAGACAGAAAGAAAGAAAGAAAGAGGGGCAGGGAGACAGAAAGAAAGGGGGGGCAGGGAGACAGAAAGAAAGGGGGGGCAGGGAGACAGAAAGAAAGGGGGCAGGGAGACAGAAAGACAGAGGAGGGGCTGGGAGAGGAAGAAAAAGTTGGCGGAGGGAATGAAGTCTGGCAGCATACAGCAGGCTGAAAGAAGGGAAGAAATATT
Organism: Geotrypetes seraphini; assembly: GCF_902459505.1. NCBI lineage: Eukaryota > Metazoa > Chordata > Amphibia > Gymnophiona > Dermophiidae > Geotrypetes > Geotrypetes seraphini. Next base: position 271,215,418 of record NC_047085.1, on the reverse strand, counting down.
GGATACACAGTCAGAAGAATAAAGTGCAAGAAGAGACTCATGAAATCACCAGAAAACAAAAGGTAGGAAAAATGATTTTATTTTCAATTTAGTGATCAAAATGTGTCCATTTTGAGAATTTATATCTGCTGTCTATATTTTGCACTATGGCCCCTCTTTTACTAAACTGCAATAGCGGTTTTTAGCACAGGGAGCCTATGAGCATCGAGAGCAGTGCAGGGCATTCAGTGCAGCTCCCTGCACTAAAAATTGCTATCGTGGTTTAGTAAAAAAAAGGAGGGGGTATATTTGTCTATTTTTGTATAGTTGTTCCTGAGGTGACATTGCATACCGTGTTTCCCCCATTATAGAACCACCTCCTTTAGTAAGATACCCCCCTTTTTTTCCCCACCTGGGAAATATAAGGCCCCCTCCCCGAAAATAAGGCACTATTTGGCAAGCACCCCCACAGCCTCCCGACCACCCCCATCATGTAGAAGCTCCTACCGGTGTCCTGCTGCTTCCTCTTGGTGGTCCCGACACGATCGGGGCAAGAGGGAGCTCAAGCCCTCTTGCCCCAGCCAACCGCGGCACCCCCAACACGATCGGGGCAAGAGGGAGCCCAAGCCCTCTTGCCCCCCCGACTCCCCAACACTATCAGGGAAAAAGGGAGCCCAAGCCCTCTTGCCCCGCCGACTCCCCAACTCCCCGACAATATCGGGCCAGGAGGGAGCCCAAGTCCTCCTGGCCCTGGCGACCCCTCCCCCCCGCTAGTTGTTCGGGCCAGGAGGGAGCCCAAACCCTCCTGGCCACGGTGACCCCCTACCCCCATCCCGCACTACATTACGGGCAGGAGGGATCCCAGGCCCTCCTGCCCTCGACGCAAACCCCCCTCCCTCCAACGACCGCCCCCCCAAAAAAACTTCCGACCACCCCCCCCAGCCGACCCGCAACCCCCCTGGCCAACCCCCACGACACCCCCACCCCCCTTCCCCGTACCTTTCTGTAGTTGGCCGGACAGACGGGAACCAAACCCGCCTGTCCGCAGGCAGCCAACGACGGAATGAGGCCGGATTGGCCCATCTGTCCCAAAGCTCCGCCTACTGGTGGGGCCTAAGGCGCCTGGGCCAATCAGAATAGGCCCGGGAGCCTTAGGTCCCACCTGGGGGCGGGGCCTGAGGCACATGGGCCCAACCCGGCCATGTGCCCAAGGCCCCGTCCCCAGGAGGGACCTAAGGCTCCCGGGCCTATTCTGATTGGCCCAGGCGCCTTAGGCCCCACCAGTAGGCGAGCTTTGGGACGGATGGGCCAATCCGGCCTCATTCCGTCATTGGCTGCCTGCCGGACAGGCGGGTTTGGCTCCCGTCTGTCCGGCCAACTACAGAAAGGTACGGGGAAGGGGGGTGGGGGTGTCGTGGGGGTCGGCCAGGGGGTCGGTCGTTGGGGGGAGGGGGGTTTGCGTCGAGGGCAGGAGGGCCTGGGATCCCTCCTGCCCGTAATGTAGTGCGGGGTGGGGGTAGGGGGGTCGCCGTGGCCAGGAGGGTTTGGGCTCCCTCCTGGCCCGAACAACTAGCGGGGGGGGGGTGCCAGGGCCAGGAGGACTTGGGCTCCCTCCTGGCCCGAACAACTAGCGGGGGGGGGGGGTCGCCAGGGCCAGGAGGACTTGGGCCCCTCCTGGCCCGATATTGTCGGGGAGTTGGGGAGTCGGCGGGGCAAGAGGGCTTGAGCTCCCTCTTGCCCCGATCGTGTCGGGGAGTCGGGACCGCCAAGAGGTAGCAGCAGGACACCGGTATAAGCTTGTACATGATGGGGGGGTCGGGAAGCTGTGGGGGTGCGAGCGGTCCTTCAGGGTGGGGGTGCGGGTGCGAGTACGTGCGAGCGGTCCTTCGGGGTGGGGGTGCGAGCGGTCCTGCGGGGGGGGGTGAGTCGGGGGGGGGGGGGCATCAGGCTTTCAGGGTGGGGACAGGACGTGTGTGTGTGTGTCAGCTCTGCTGGTCCCATACCCTGGAACAGGAAATTGATATGAGAGAATTTGGGGCCAGTGGAACAATGATGGCACACGTGGACTGCGGACCCACACCTGCTCCATGCACACACCCTGCCTATACCCAGAACAGACTACCCCTCTGCTCCTTCCTTGGTATGCTAGAGCAATTACCTACCAAATTAACAGAGAATGGAAATATGGAGATGTGATGACCTGTACCATATACAGGTAATAAATGTCTTTTTTTCAGCAATAAATGTGTACTGTATTCTTCTTCATGGAAAAATAAGACATCCCCCTGAAAATAGAGAATGACACGGGGAAAAAATCTGTCCCCGTCACTGCACCGTCCCCGGCCCACCATCCTCTGCACCGCCCCGTCACCGCCGTTCCTTTCACTGCCCCGTCACCGTCACCCCTTTCACCGCCCCGTCACCGCCACTGCCATCCCATTCACCGCCCCTTCACTGTCTCCGTCTAGCACCCATTTTCTTCCCTCCGCTCCCCCATAGTCTGGCATCTGTCTTCTTCCCTTCCAGCATCTTCTCCCCACTCTGCCTTCCACATTTCCTTTCAGGGTCTGTTCCTCTCTACCCTCTTTCAATGTCTGTTCTATTCCTTTCCACCACCACCCTTCCCTCCCTCCTTTACCATCTGTTCCTTTCTACCACCCTTCTTTCATATCTTCTATCAGTCCCCCCACCATCACTAGCAGTCTCTCTTCTCCCTTACCATGAGCAAATAGAACTTCTGAAAATTGTATTGCTGAGGCATTATTTCTAGTACGCCTTTTTTTCCAGATGGATAATGACATCAATTTTATAATTCTTACTGTCTGCTCTGATTTCATTCACAATTTGGTTTGTGTTTTGTACCTGAGGATTCCATGAGGCATTTAACCTTTTCCTGTCTCTTCTGTGATTTCAAGTTGATTCCTTCAATAATGGAGTCTCAAGGCAGTAGCAGTTTTCTATTTTGGGCTCTTTTGACATTGTTTAAGGGATTTCTTGTACATTTAGTGCTGGTCTTCTTTGATGAGGTCACTTCAGAATCTATTTCCAAGGAAGAGAAACTTTTTCCCTTTCACCCCCTCCTTCCTTGTGTGAGCCGGAACACGCGGTCCCCGCAAGCAAGTAATTTTATATCATTTTCATTCTATTCATTCATAGAAATTAAAGTCTAGATAATGCCAGTCACATAACAAAACATGATTTTACAAAAATAATTCCCTGCACAGTCAAGCCTGCAAGGATTACTAGATGTCTTTCAGCAGCTCCCCTCCCTCCCTCCCCCTTACCTTTGTGGCCAAGTCAAAATGATCTACCAACAATAAAATTTTAAAAACACAAAGCATGCTGTACGCAGAGAAAATGTTAATTATCATTTATATTCTGCGGGTTTTCAAAGAGGTCAAGGCAGATGACTTTATGCAATGTCACCTCAGTAACAACTATACAAAAATAGACAAATATTCCCCCTCCCTTTTTACTAAACTGCGATAGCGGTTTTTAGCGCAGGGAGCTGCGCTGAATGCCCCACGCTGCTCTCGACGCTCATAGGCTCCCTGCGCTAAAAACCGCTATTGCGTTTTAGTAAAAGGGGGCCATAGTGCAAAATATAAACAGCAGATATAAATTCTCAAAACGGACACATTTTGATCACTAAGTTGAAAATAAAATCATTTTTCCTACCTTTTTGTCTGGTGATTTCATGAGTCTCTGGTCCTTCTTCTGATCCTTCTTCTTTCTTCTCCTGCCTCCCCCCCCTCTTTCTTTCTCTCTCCCCCTGGCTCCCCTCTTTCTTTCTCTCCCTCTTGACCCCCTCTTTATTTCTGCCTTTCTTTCTCTCTCCCCTTGGTCCCCCTCTTTCTTTCTGCCTTTCTTTCTCTCTCCCCCTGACCCCTCTTTATTTCTGCCTTTCTTTCTCTCTCCCCCTGCCCCCCTCTTTATTTTTTCCTTTCTTTCTCTCTCCCCCTAGCCCCCACAAAGCCATCGTGCCAATTTCTCCACTTCCACGATTCTTTCCCTGCCCTCACCCCCAAGCCAGCAGCCGATTTCACCCTGCTCCTTCCTCGATGTCCTGATGTCCTGAACTTCATCGGGCAGCAGCAGCATTCACAATTCACTGATGTTGCCCGCTTCAGGCCTTCCTCTCTTCATGAAAACAGGAAGTAGGCAGGACCCGGCAGAGAACAAGGCCTGAAGCCGGCAACAGCAGCGAATTGTAAACGCTGCTGCTGCCCGAAGAAGGTAATGGAGCACCGAGGCAGACTGCTTCTCCCCCCTCCCAGCCAAATCCCCGCTGACCCTCCTATCTCCCCCCCCCGTGAACCTTTCCGACCCTCCCAGCGAGAGCAGCAAACCTCTTCGCGGCTTTCTCCTCCCTCTGCCGCGTCACTGATGACATCATCAGTGATGCGGCAGAGGGAGGAGAAAGTCGACGCTACTGGAGGGAGGTTTGCTGCTTTCGCTGGGAGGGTCGGAAAGGTTCACTTGGGGGGGGAGATAGGAGGGTCAACGGGGGTTCGGCTGGGAGGGGGGAGAAGCGGTCTGCCTCGGTGCTCCAAGGCCTGGCGCCATTACCTTTTTCGCCCCTCCCGCCCCCCCCCTTGGTACGCTACTGCTCTCCAGCTCTCCTTAGTTTGCCAGTTTTCTTTTTCGGCGACCGGCACGCTTTCAAAGAGCCGCGCATGCGCGGCAGCTCAAAGTTCAATCTTCCGCTCTGCTGCAACTTCCTGTTTCCGGTTGGGTCAGAGCAGAAGATTGAATACTGAGCAGCCGCACGTGCGCGGCTCTTTTGAAAGCGTTCCGGTCGCCGAAAAAGAAAGCCGGCAAACTAAGGTGAGGTGGAGAGAGGAAGCTGGTTAAACGATCGAGCCGGCGTGCGGGTGGGGGTGCGGGGACCGCACGATCCTTTATGCCTCACTGCGGTGACAAGACCATTCACCGCTCCACGGGGCGGTGATGGCCTTGTCCCCGTCCCCGCAGAGGCTGCTAATTTTCATTCCCCGTTTTTGGCGGGTTACCCGCGGCTAAACGCAGTAGCCGTGGGTAAACCGCCACCGTGTCATTCTCTACCTGAAAATAAGACCTTGTTCATATTTTGGAGTTTTTAAAAATATAAGACAGTGTCATATATTCGGGGAAACAGGGTAAAGTCATCTGCCTTGACCTCTTTGAAAACCCACGGAATATATATGATAATTAACATTTTCTCTGCGTACAGTGTGCTTTGTGTTTTTTTTATTATTATTTTATTGGTAGATCATTTTGACTTGGTCATTTTAAAAGTAGCTCACAAGCCCAAAAAGTGTGGGCACCCCTGCTCTAATAGCTAGTGTTAGCCCCTTTGGATGAAATAACTGCAAGACAACACCTCTGTACAGGCAAGAAAATCCTGCTGATACAACTAGACCTTTGTGGAGCCTTCGACTTGGTAGACCACGACATGCTTCTACAAACTCTCAATAGGAATCTCAGGCAAAGTACTTGCATGGTTCAAAGGATTCCTACAAACAAGAGCTTACAGTCAAAACAATGCAAGAAAAATCAGAACCATGGTCCAACCCCTGCGGAGTTCCCCAAGGATCACCCCTATCACTTACACTATTCAATATATACATAGCCTCCCTCAGCTACTACCTAGATAATCATGGCATAATTTCATACAGCTATGCAGATGACATCACTATTCTCCTACCCTTCGACCAACCAGAACCCGTCATGACAAGCACAATACGCAAAACTCTCGATTCAGTTGCAATTTGGATGACAGAGTACAAATTAAAACTTAACCCTGACAAAACAAATTTCATCCTACTAGAAAACAACAAAACTCCAACATTAACTAATCTTGTAATAAACTCGATCTCATACCCAATACAACCTACATTAAAATTGCTAGGAGTCACAATTGACAGAGGCTGCACCATGCAACCCCAAATTAACAAAATAATAAAGGCATCGTTCATGACCATGAGAAATCTAAGAAAAATCTGAACATTCTTCAAAAAGAAGCAATTTCTACTATTGGTACAATCTCTTATCCTTGGGATGATAGACTACTGCAACATACTATACCTACCTTGTCCTGCGACCATGACGAAGCAATTGCAGACAATACAGATACAGCCCTGAGACTTGTCTATTTCCTAAAAAAATATGACCATATAACAGAGGCATACCATGACTCGCACTGGCTTCCAATAGAAGCGAGAGTGCACTTCAAATTCTATTGCTTACTTTACAAGGCTGTCAACGGAGAAAGCCCAACCTACTGGAATAACCGACTAAATCAATCCTCCTCAACCAGACACAGACTCACTATTCACTCACCCATCATCCAAAGATGTCAAACAAAAAAAACTTTATGATAACCCAATAGCCTCCAAAGCAGCTAAACAAGACAGATAAATCACCACTCTGTTATCTTCGACTACAGACTACAAAGACTTCAGGAGAGACATTAAAACCATACTCTTCAAAAAACACATAAAACCTATCCAGCACAACCAATCGCAACCCAATATCCAACACTCTATTTACCCTTAGATCTCTCTAATACTCTTTATCTACCAAACGTTATCTAAAACCCATAATTTCACCCTATTCTTATCTCCTAAAGACCTCCACTTCCCTTTGGTAACTCTTTACCCAATATATATTACCTTAAAAATTCTATGTCATCGCTTATTCTAGTCCTTCAAATTTTGAATGTAATTTTTGTTTTAGTTTGGATATAATCCGCCTTGAACCGCAAGGTAATGACGGAATAGAAATCACTAATGTAATGTAATGTAATAACTGCAGTGTAACCATCAGTGTTCCCTCTAAGCTGCGCTGGCGTGCGCTGGCGCACAAAATATTACATCCAGCGCACAAGTTTCACGTCACAGCGCACGGCGGGCAGGGCGGCGAGAGGAGAATCGGGCGAGTTGGCTCATAACTTGCTGGCGCCCGATATTTTTAGCGCACAGCGAAAAAAATTTTGCTCACAACACCCGCCCGCTTAGAGGGAGCACTGCTTGTAACCATCTACCAGTCTCTCATATTGGTCTTGGGAAATTTGGCCCACTCTTCAATGCAGAATTCTTTCAACTGTGAGATGTTTGAGGGGTTTCTTGCATGTATAGCCCGTTTCAAATCACCCTACAGCATCTCAATGGGATTAAGATCAGGGTTTTGACTCAGTCACTCCAGGACTCTCCATTTCTTAGTTTTCAGCTAATCCTTGGTAGATTTACTGGTATGTTTTGGGTCATTGTCATGTTGCAAGGTCCAGTCCCGTTCAGCTTTAATTTTCTTACAGATAGTCTCACATGTTCCTCAAGCACCCTCTGATACACGGTAGAATTAATGGTAGATTCTATGATGGTGAGCTGGCCAGGTCCTGCTGCAGCAAAGCATCCCCAAACCATGACACTTCCACCTCCATGCTTCACAGTTGGTACGAGGTTCTTTTCCTGGAATTCTGTATTTGTTTTTTCGCCAAACATGTCCTTTTCTGGTGTCCAAATAATTCAAACTCATCTGTCCATAGAACACTATTCCAGAAGTCCTGGTGTTTGTCTATATTCTCTCTGGAAAACTTCAGTCTGGTCTTCATGTTTCTCTTAGAGAGCAAAGGTTTCCTCCTTACACACCTCCCATGCAAATTAAATTTGTGCAGTCTCTCTCTGATTGTAGAGGCATGCACTTTCACATCAACAGTAGCAAGAGCCTGCTGTAGGTCCCGTGATGACATCTTAGGATTTTTGGAGACTTCTTTTAGCATCTTGCAGTCTGCTCTGGGGGTCAACTTGCCTGGATGGCCATACTTCGGCATGTTGGCAGTTGTTTGGAAAGTCCTCCATTTGTACCCTATTTTCTGGACTGTGGAATAGCTAATGTCAAATTCTTTTGAGATCTTTTTAAATCCCTTACCAGACTTATAAGATGCTACAATCTTCTTTCTGAAGGCCTCAGACAGCTCTTTTGATCTCACCACGGTGTTCATTCTCACCACAGCAGTCATGAGCACACCAAACTACCATTTTTTTGCTCCATGAGACACACTTTTTCCCCCCAAAAGTGGGTGAAAATGTCTGTGCGTCTTATGGAGCGAATATAACAATTTTTTAACACCACCTCTCCCCCCGTCGTACCTTTTTAAATCCCCCTTAAATCCTGGTGGTCCAGCGATATATCAGCAGGAGAGAGCTTTCCCCGTTTCTGTCTCTCTCTCGCTGGACGGCTGCCTCATTTTCGCACTCCAGCTTGGCCCTGCACCGCTCCCTGAATGGGTGCCGTCAGTTCACACGAATCCCGCAAGAACTGACGGCAGCCATTCAGGGAGCAGTGCAGGCCCAGGCTGGATTGCAAAAAGCTCACTCCTGCCTTGTGCGCTGTTGGCCCCGAGATAATGAAGCAGCCGTCCAGCGAGGGAGGGGCAGGAACGCAGAAAGCTCGCTCCTTCCGATACACCGCTGGACCACCAGGATTTAGGGGGGATTTAAAAAGGTGAGGGAAGAATTTAAAAAGGGGGGGATTTGAAAAGGTACTGGGGGGGGTGTAAAAAATTGTTAGTTGGCTGGGACGGATCAATCCTGTCCCGGCCTACCACTAGATCACCTGAGGGGGACAGAGGAGGGTGGTGGGCCAGAGTACAAAGCCTGGCAAGGAGTGTGGGGTTGGGTACAGAGCCTGGTATACTTTATTAATATATTAGGTACACCATTTGGCTCAGAATATTATTTTTCTTGTTTTCCTTCTCTAAACCTAGATGCTTCTTATGGTTAGGTGCATCTTATAGTATGAAAAATATGGTAAATGTCTGAGGTTTAAGTAGGGCAAACCTCCTTAAAAATGCTGAGTAACGATGTTCTAATGATGTGCACCTGATGTGATACACTTGTGTTTGATTTGAGCCACTTTAAGTGGGAGGATATGTGGGGGTGTCCTAATTTATTCCTCAGAATACACATTTTTGTGGATATCTTTTGTTTCATGAGTAACTCAAGGAAAAGTTTTGTTGTTTAATTGCAATTACAACACTTTCTTTTTCAGAGATAAATTTAAAAAAGATTTGACATTAAAATGTGAACTTTTAAGAACTGAATATTTCATGGTGTGTCCTAATTTTTTCACATGACTATATACTATACCAGTGGTTCCCAAACCTATCCTGGAGCACCACCAGCTGGTCAAGTTTTCAGGCCAGCCCTAATGAATATGTATGGACAGATTTACATACCTGTCATCTCCACTTTATGCAAACCTCTCTCATGCATATCCCAAAAACCCGACTGTCTGGTGGTCCTCCAGGACAGGGTTCGGAACCACTGTACTATACCAGTGGTGGGCAAACTCATTAGTCATAAGAGCCACAGATCAGCAGTACAACGAAGATTTATTTTGAGAGCCATACCCCGCACCTGCTTGCGCTACGATGGCTACGTCAACCCGACTGACACTCCACTCGCCCGCACATAGTCAAAATCGATTCGTGGCAGAGCCTAGAGAATATTTGATGTTTGATTTGTATTTTGTATATTGTATGTCTGTGTTTTTTTAAAGAATTGAAATAAAGTATTGAATGCATTTATCTAATATAATAAAACCCTAAGCCGCGCATGCGCACTCCCACCTGAGTGAGCCCGATTTCCGTGAGCTGTAGGGACCCGCAGGTAGGAGTGCACATGCACGTGGCGGCGCAGAGCCTGTCGGCCGCGGCGGCTCTTGCCATCGGTAGGAAGGAAGGAGGAAATGGGACGCGATCTCCACCTGCGTCGGAAGTCTGCAGTCGGGGATCTTGAGAGGAGCCGCCGCTGCGTCTTTAGAGAGACAGCCGGGACCAAAGGAGCCAACTGCAGAAATCGTAGCTCGGGGAGCTGCAGCTCCGCCTCTTCCGACCTCATCACTCCTCCTCTTCGAGCAGCAGCAGCGTTTAAAATTCGCTGCTGTTGCCGGCTTCAGGCCTTCCTCTCTGGCGGGTCCTGCCTACTTCATGTTTTCATGAAGACAGGACCCGCCAGAGATGAAGGCCTGAAGCCGACAACAGCAATTAATTGTAAATGCTGCTGCTGCTGCTGCCCGATGAAGTTCAAGGAGGAAAGGGAGCAGAGGGGGAGAGAATGGTAGGGCATGGAGGTAAGGAGGAAGGTATGGGGGAGGGGGAGGAAAATGCTGCACAGGGAAGTGGGGTGGGAGGGAAATGTTGCAGCACAGGGAAATGTAGGGGCAGAAAAAGGAAGGGAGGCATACTGCTGGACAGGGGGAGCAGGAAAAAGGGGTTGATGGACAGGGGAAGAGGTGCTGATGGACAGGGGGGGCAGAAAAAGGAAGGGAGGCATACTGCTGGACAGGGGAAGCAGGAAAAAGGGGTTGATGGACAGGAGAAGAGGTGCTGATGGACAGGGGGGTGCAGAAAAAGGAAGGGAGGCATACTGCTGGACAGGGGGAAGCAGGAAAAAGGGGTTAATGGACAGGGGAAGAGGTGCTGATGGACAGGGGGTGCAGAAAAATGAAGTGAGGCCTACTGCTGGACAGGGGGAGCAGGAAGGAGGTGATGATGGACAGGGGGGAGGTAAAACAAAGGGAGAAGGACTGCTGCTGGATAAGGTGAGCAGTGATGGGGTGGTGGAGGACCCAGGGGAGGTAAAAGGAAGGGAGAATGGACAGGGGGAGCAGGCAAGGGGTGGTGGTGGACAACCAAGAAAAAAAAAAAAAAAAAGACAGAAATCAAAGCGGCTAAGGAGAGAGAAAAAGAAATAAAGACAAACACACACACACATATTCTAGCACCCGTTAATGTAACGAGCTATAAGACTAGTATATTATATATCACATATTTATTATGTTTGTCAGAGATTACACCGATTTTATATTGAATTATATTTAAATTGTGATTTTATGGAGTGGATTCTTTGTTAATTAGAGCCTAGAGAATGACACGGGGAAAAAATTTGTCCCCCTCCCCGCAAACCATTTATCCCATCCACATAAGCCTCGAATAATTTTATACTGAACTTATTATATTAAAGTATAAAAAGAAACAATATTCTGTACAATTGTCAATTTATAAATCAGCGTCTTCTCCCCACTCTCTCTGCCCCATTTCCCTTCAGCATCTTCTCTCCACTTTTCTTACCCATTTCCCTTCAGCTTTCCCCATTCTCCACTTCTCTTGTCCATTTCCCTTCAGTGCTTTCTCCCCATTCTCTACTTCTCTTGCCCATTTCCCCTCAGCACCTTCTCTCCATTCTCTTGCCCGTTTCCCTTCAGTGCCTTCTCCACTTCTCTTGCCCATTTCCCTCCAGCGCCTTCTCCACTTCTCTTGCCCATTTCCCTTCAGCGCCTTCTCCACTTCTCTTCCCCATTTCCCTTCAGCGTCCTCAGGCCACTCTCTCTCCACTTCCCTTCAGCGCATGCTAGTGCTGCCCAATTCACGATTCAAATCGGTTCACTGATTCACTTCGGGTGAATCGATTCGAATCGGTTCAAAACAAAATACGGCTTCCCAATTTGCCTGATCCTCCCCCCTCGCCCCCTAAAGCAGGAGCGGCAGCTGCCACACCTGCTTTAGAGGGCGAGGGGGGAGGGTCAGTCGGAAGTGCTGCTGTCGGCTCCCCCCGGCTTCCACCCCCCTGGCCTTTTGCTTTCCTCCTTTGCCTCCCCGCACTGTTTACCTTCCAGGAACAGCCTGCAAACAAGATCGCGGTGCTAGCAGTCTTAGTGCAACTTCGGAGCTGTTTCCTCCATCATGGTCCCGCCCCTCCTCTGATGTCAGAGAAGGGGCGGGACCGCGATGGAGGAAACAGCTCCGAAATGGTACTAAGATCACTAGCACCATGATCTTGTTTGCAGGCTGTTCCTGGAAGGTAAACAGTGCGGGAAGGCCAGGGGGGTGGAAGCTGGTCACCGGGGGAGGGAGGGGGAAGTGAGCAGTCCTTTGGGGTGGGACAGGCAGGCAGACCTTCAAAGGGGGGGGACAGGTCTTTAAGGGAGAGACAGGCAGGCCTTCAGGGGTGGTATAGGCCTTCAAGGGGGGGACAAGCCTTCAAGGGGGGGACAGGCAGGCCTTCAGGGGCGGGATAAGCCTTCAAGGGTAGGGACAAGCCTTCAATGTGTGAGGCAGGTCTTCAAGGGGGGGACAAGCCTTCAAGGGGGAAAAGCCTTCAAAATGGGGAGGCAGGTCTTCAAAGGGGAGGACAGGCAGGCTTTCAGGGGTGGGATAGGCCTTCAGGGATGGGATAGGCCTTCAAGGGGGGGGGGACAGGCCTTCAAGGGGAGACAGGCAGGCCTTCAGGGGTGGGATAGGCCTTCAGGGGTGGGATAGGCCTCAAGGGGGAGAGAGGCCTCCAAGGGGGGGATAAGCCTTCAAGAGGGGAGGCAGGCCTTTAGGGGTTGGATGCAGACCTTTAAGGGGGGGGGGGGACAAGCCTTCAAGGGGGAAACAGGCCTTCAGGGATGGTGGCACAGGCCTTTGGGGGGAACACACCTTCAGGGGAGGGGGGCCCTGGTATAGAAGTACACGGAGGGGGTGAAAGGGGGTTGAAAGAGATGTGCATATGCCGGACTTTGGGGAGGAAGAAATGGGTCTGAAAATAGAGGAGATGGAGAGAGATGATGGACAATGGGATATAGGGAGGGAAGGAACAGAAAGGGAGAGAAGATGGACGCAAGGGATGTTGTGGAGGGGGGATAGAGATACTGGATAGGAGGGTAGTTGGGAAAAGAAAGGGAGAGATAGTGGACCCTGAGGTAGTGGGGAAGGAAGGAGAGATGCTGGATGAAAGGGTAGTTAAGAAAAGGTGGATTTGTGGAGGGAGATGAAAAAAAGGAAAGATGCCAGACCTCCTGGGGAGGGAAGAGAAACGGAAGGGGAGGACAGAGATGGAAGACGGATGGTTAGCAGGGAGAAACAAGAAAGAAGGAGACCCTGGCAAGCGAGTTATCAGAAGACAACCAGAGCCTGAGACCAACAAAATTTGAATAATGACCAGACAACAAAAGGTAGAAAAAATAATTTTATTTTCTGTTTTGTGATTACAATATGTCAGATTTGAAATGTGTATCCTGCCAGAGCTGGTGTTAGACCGCAAATGTGAGCTAGGATTTAACAGAGAGGAAAAGTCTTTTTTGTTTGTTTATTTTGTTTACACCACAGCGCCAGTGTGGTTAGGAGAAGGCAAAGGGGGTGAAGAGGCTGTAAAATAAACCCAGCAGGATGTTTGAAAAAAACAAAACAAAACACCCAATTGGGCAGGAAAATCGAATCGAAAAACCAATTCAATAGGCTGAATCAAATTAATTTTTTTTTTCCTGAGTTGTGTAGCACTAGCGCACGCACATAAAAGTAAGCAAGCAATTTTATATCATTTTCATTCTATTCTTTCATAGAAATTAAAGTCTAAATAATGCCAGTCCCATAACAAAACATGATTTTACAAAAATAATTCCCTGCACAGTCAAGCCTGCAAGGATTATTAGATGTCTTTCAGCAGCTCCCCCTCCTTCCCTCCCCCTTACCTTACCATGGCGATTTTCCTTTTTTTTTTCTCTTCCAGCTGCCTGAGCCGGCTTTCATCAAGTCGCATGTGGCTGCCGAACCATCTCCTCTGATGCAACTTCCTGTTTCCGGTTGCATCAGAGGAGAAATTTCGGCAGTTACACGTGACTTGAAAGCCGGCTCGGGCATTTGGAAAAAAAAAAAAAGAAAGAAAGAAAAATCACCAAGGTAAGGGGGAGGGAGGGAGATGCCCGATCGGTGACGTGTCATTCTCTAGCAGAGCCACAATCAAGTGGCTGAAGAGCCGCATGCGGCACGCAAGCCGCAGTTTGCCAACTACTGTACTATATCATTCTGCAGCCCTTTCATACCCCACAATCTGACTCAAGTGCAATCCCTGCCCCATTTCCCTACCTCCAGTGTAATTCTCTAGCCCTCCCCTTCTATCCTCCAACTTCATTCATTTGACTGCGTACACCTTCCAGCGCTGTAGAAATGATAAATAGTAGTAAATACAGTAAACTCTTCGTTAACTGGCACCCATGGGGTTTAGTAGATGCCAGATAATTGTACTTTATGGTTGCTTGAGAGTTACTCAAATAATTTTGTTTTCCTTCCCACCTAACTCTTTTCCTCTGTCATCCCCCCCCACCCCACTTGTAGGTCCAGCAATTGTTCCCCTCTTCCTATCCTCCTTTCTGGTCTAGTCACTTTCTCTCTCCCCTTATGTGTCTAGCATCCTTCCACCTCCCGCCCTCCACCCTGCTGGACCCACCCACACACATACACACACTTCTGGTGCACTTCCACTCCTTCAGGTCTGGCCTCCTGGACCCCCCTCACTTACCCAAAGCCAAAGAGGCTATAAACAGGCTGCTCCATGGAAAGTCCCGGCAGTACTTTTCTGACTGCTAACCGGTTGCCACTACTACTTTGGGTGAGGGAGGGAGGGAGTTAGCAGGTCAGGACTGCTGCTGCTTTGGGTAAGTGAGAGCGAGAGGGGGGGTTGGTTGGTTAGTACCACCGCCACTGCTTTCGGTAAGTGAGGGAGGGATGGAGGCGGGGTTGGGGGCAGTGTTCCCTCTAAGGTGAGCGCATGAGCGATCACTCACTATTTTCAGTGGCGTCACTCATACGCTTTCTTCTGTCGCTCACTCGAGGGCGGGTGGAGGTGAGAGGAAGCGGCGGCGGCCTGTATTTTAAAGGTGCAGCAGCGGTGGCTCCTCTCAAGATCCCCGACTGCATCGGACTTCCGATGCATGTGGGGATTCGTGAGAAGAGCCGCTGTCATGTCTTCAGTGTCATACCAAGGGGGGGGGGGGGGCGATCCGCTACAGTTGTGCACCCGCCCTAAGGCTGCAGTCGGAGAGGAAGTTCGGGCCAGCCAATCGCTACCTGGCTGGGCGGAACTTCCTCTCCGACGGCAGAATTGACGGGTGTTACATATGCTAGGTACGCCACTGTATGTAAAGATACCAGAAAGCTGGCGAAGCAAAAACTTTAAGTAAATTGTTATTCTTCTAAGTTTTGAGTATTTAACCTTCCCACAATCTCATGGGCACTCGTTTCAAGTGTATTGAGATTTTGATTTAAACGCAATATCAAATATTTTCAATGCGTATAACAAAAATAAATTTGGGGAAATAAATAAAACCATTTGAACAATAAACATACAAACATATCCATAGATGATTAAAAATACATAAGGAGTACAAGGATAAACTACATTTGTTTAAAAATGTGTCCTCCGTGCCTGCTCATAAATTTGTGGAGTATGTAACTTGTCGCTCATGCATATTTTTTTTTTGCACACACCTCATCAATCCTTAGAGGGAACATTGGTTGGGGGTCAGGAGGGAGGGATGTAGGGGGGTTATCAGGTTAGGACTGCTGCAGGAGCTGGAGGAAGGCCTTTTTTTTTTTTTGTCTGTTGGGCAAGTGTGTTGGTTGCTTGAGTCCCGGATAATCGGGGTTCTACTGTAGTGGAGTATAGAGTGAAAAAACCCCTCTCTCCCTCCCTCCATCCACATTTCTGCCTTCCCCAAGGTGTCCTGCCCTGCCCCATCCCAGCACGCTCTGCACCCAGCCTGACTTCTCTCCAGGACTACTTTAAACCCTGATGGGTCCAGTTGTGAACTGGGACAGGAGTGTTCTCTCCCATGTCCTGTCCTGGTCAGCTCGGAACATTCCCATCACAGGCCTCTCCTGAGCTTACTTTAGCCGTGGTGGTCCAGCAATGAGCCAGGACTGAAGCAATCCTCCTATGTTCCTGCCCCATGCAATCTCACTATTAAAATGGCTGCCACATATTCTCTTTGCCAAGCTGCCTCAGAAATAAGGTGTCGCCCACTTCAGCACAGCAATTTTGCTTTCAGTAAACTTAAGCTGTGCGAACAGGAATTTTGGACTGGTCTCCTAGCTTCAAGTTCCATGGAACCATAAAGCACAGTTACTTACCGTAACACTTGTTTATCCAGGGACAGCAGGCAGATACTCAACATGTGGTGACGTCATCCAAGGAGCCCCGTAGCTGACAGCCTCGCAAGCAGACCTGCTTGAAGAACTTTTAAGAGCTCGTGAGTGCCTTCCCGCCCAAGTCAGGTCACGTGTCTCCTCAGCGTGTCCTCAGTTCATATAGCTAACTAAGAAGCTAACCAGGAGAGGTGGGTGGGTTGTGAGAATATCTGCCTGCTGTCTTTGGATAACAACTGTTTTTTTTTTTTTTATTATTTATTTATTTATTTATCATTTTATTACATTCCATTTTACAAAGATGTTACAGGAAATACAAAAATTATATATCTTACTTAAAAAACTAAGAAACAAAAAATGAACAATGAAAACAGTCATCAAATACAGTCCACAATTAGAGGAGAAGAGACAAAATTAAATAAAGCCCCTCGGGAAAGGGGAACATATACCCAAGAAAATCACAAATTAGGAAATAGAGCAGGTAAGATGTTATCCTATCCATTAATTAATACCGCATTAATAACCTGTTTCATTCGGACTGTTTAGAGATTCCTTTACCCTCCAGGAAAAAACCTAATTGGGCAGGTTCAAAGAAAATATATTTACTCCCTTGATAGGAGACAAAACATTTACAGGGAAATCTTAACTGGAACACTGCCCCCAAAGCAATCACCTTTGATCGATAAGTCAAAAATTCTTTCCTCCTAGATTGTGTCCATTTAGAGACATCCGGAAATATATATCCTTTCACCTAAATAGGTGACCTGTTTCAAATTAAAATACAATTTCAACAACATTTCTTTATCTTGTAGGAATACCAAAGAGACTAATAATGTTGCCCGCCCCTGAATTTCAATATCAGATGATTGCAAAATGGCTGAAACATCCAATTGTGTTTTTTCAGTTTCCACTACTTTTTCCTTTTGCATTTGTTTTAAATAATAAATTCTTTGTGTCGGAGGAAGACTTGCTTCTGGGATATTTAATACAGTCAACATGAAATTCTTAAACAGTTCTTGAGGCGGCATAAACTTAGCAACCGGAAAGTTAAGGATTCTCAAATTCAAATTTTTTGGTTGGTTTTCTAAGTTTTCAATCTTCCTCAAGATCATCATTTTGTCTGACATTTGTTTAGTAAGCAAATTCTTAGTCTCGGTTGTTACTTTTTCTAAATTTTTAAGATCCACCTGATGTTGTTGAATAGAAGTCTCTAAAGAACTTATCCTAGTGATAGAATTCAAGGTAATAGAAACAAAGTTAGTGCATACCAGGTGTAGATTCTCTATTGCAGTCCAGATGGAATCCAGTGTTACTGCCTGTGGTCTCACCAACGGCTTGAGGGAGGAGATAGCAACCAGATTTTCTGTAGTTTCTGCCCCAAGAGAGAGACTCTGGGCTCCTACAACCTCACTACCGTTCGCTGCCAGAGGCTCCTCACTCCCTGAACGCTGCACCTCCGACACTGGGGTCAGTGTAGTTGTAACCACTTCCGGGTTAATCGCGGCAAACGAATATGCCTCTCTCCTTAAACCAGGGGAGCCCTCCTGCATGCTCTGCTCCGCCGACGTTTCCCCGGGTTTGGGAGGGGTGTGCGGTCCTCGCGGGCTCAGCGAGAGAGACATCTTGCTATCCAGGCTGTGAGCTTCCCGGCTCACAGCAACAGCAGAATCACCCGACATGGAAGGTTGGACTGTAAAGTCAGTGATTACAGTCTGTCTCGGCGTCGAGGATCCAGAGGTAGGTGGAGGGACACCCCTCTGTTTCCCCCTTCTCTTCGGCATAGAGATAAGTTCCCAAAAAAGATTTTTAACGAAAAATTAAACCTTAGAGATGGGAGTGCTCCTCTCAGCGTCCTGCTCCAGACAACTGTTATGGTAAGTAACTGTGCTTTATCCCAGGACAAGCAGGCAGCATATTCTCAACATGTGGGTGACCTCCGAGCTAACCAGAATGGGATAGTGGGAGTGTTGGCAATTTAGGAGAATAAATGTTGTAAAACTGCCTGGCCAAAATGGCCATCCCTTCTGGAAAAAGTATCCAGACAATAATGAGAGGTGAATGTGAGGACCAAGTGGCAGCCTTACATAAGAACATAACATAAGAACATAAGCAGTGCCTCCACCGGGTCAGACCATAGGTCCATCATGCCCAGCAGTCCGCTCCCGCGGCGGCCCAAACAGGTCACCTGTCTGAATCACCAGAAGGGGCCCCCTTGCCACTCTGGTTTCCCATTGAAGTCCTATCTTCCCATCGAAGTCCTAACCCTCCGGTTTTGCACATGCACGACCTGGTCGGGATTCTATACTTATTTCCTGGATACTTCTCTCAGTATCCCACGATCCCTTTATCCCTCAGGAATCCGTCCAATCCCTGTTTGAATCCCTGTACCGTACTCTGCCCGACCACTTCCTCCGGCAGCGCATTCCAAGTGTCCACGACCCTCTGGGTGAAAAAAAACTTCCTTGCATTTGTTTTGAACCTATCTCCCTTCAGTTTCTCCGAGTGCCCCCTCATACCTGTTGTCTCCTTCAGTCTGAAGAATCTGTCCCTATCCACCCTCTCTATGCCCCTCATGATCTTGAAGGTCTCTATCATATCTCCCCTGAGCCTCCTTTTTTCCAGGGAGAAGAGCCCCAGCCTATCCAACCTCTCGGCGTATGGGCAGTGTTCCAGCCCTCTTACCAGTTTCGTCGCTCTCCTTTGGACTCTCTCAAGCACCGCCATGTCCTTCTTGTCCGCCTTGCAGATTTCCTCAATAGGAGCTGATCTGAGGAAAGCTACAGATGCCACCATTGCTCTAACTTTATGGCCCGTGACTCGACCCTGCAGAAGGAGACCAGCCTGAGCATAGCAGAAACAGATGCAAGCAGCCGTCCAGTTGGAGATGGTTCGCTTGGAAACAGGATGCCCCAACTTATTTGGATCGAAGGAGATGAAAAGTTGAAGAGCAGTTCTGTGAGGTTGAGTGCATTGCAAGTAGAAAGCTAAAGCACATTTACAGTCCAGAGTATGAAGCGCTATTTTCTCCAGGATGAGAATGAGGTTTTAGAAAAAATACTGGAACGACAATGGATTGATTGAAATGAAATTCTGAAACCACTTTAGGTAAGAATTTTGAATGAGTACGAAGGACCACCTTGTCATGATGGAATACTGTAAAAGGTGGATCCGCCACTAAAGCTTGGAGTTCACCGACACATCTAGCAGAGGTGAGTGCAATGAGAAAAACTACTTTCCAAGTGATATTTAAGATGAGCCGAATCTATTGGTTCAAATGGAGGTTTCATCAAATGAGTAAGAACCAGAATGAGGTCCCAAACCACCGGAGGCAGCCTGAGAGGTGGATTGAGATTGAAAAGTCCTTTCATAAATCTGGAAACCACAGGATGAGCAGAGAGGTTTCCCTTCAATAGGCTGATGAAAAGCAGCAATGGCACTGAGGTGAACTCGAATAGATGTGGATTTCAGTCCAGATTGAGATAAGTGCAGCAGATAATCCAAAACTGAAGACAAGGAGGTAGACAGCGGCTCCTTGTGATGAGTAGCACACCAAGTAGAAAATCTAGTCCATTTCTGGTTGTAACACTGCCTAGTGGACGGCTTTCTGGAAGCCTCTAGGACAGGGATCTCAAAGTCCCTCCTTGAGGGCCGCAATCTAATCGGGTTTTCAGGATTTCCCCAATGAATATGCATTGAAAGCAGTGCATGCACATAGATCTCATGCATATTCATTGGGAAATTCTTGAAAACCCGCCTGGATTGCGGCCCTCAAGGAGGGACTTTGAGACCCCCTGCTCTAGGATGTCTTGAACAGACTGAGAGAACTGTAGAGTGGCAGTTAGGTTGAGAGGTACCAAGCTGTTAAGTATAGAGAATCCAGGTTGGGATGAAGTAGAGACCCTTGACACTGTGTAAGCAGAGAAGGAAATACTGGTAGAAGTAGGTAGAAATAGAAGGGAGTACCATGGTTGTTTGGGCCACCGAGGAGCTATCAGAATCATGGTGGATGTTCCGTCTTGAGCTTGACAAGAGTCTTGAGATTCGGAGGGAACACAGAGAAACTGATACGTCCATTCCAGAAGGAAAGCATCTGCCTCGAGGCGATGAGGAGAGTATATCCTGGAGCAGAACTGAGGCAGCTTGTAGTTGTGGTGAGACGCAAAGAGGTCTACCTGAAGAGTCCCCCATTAAGCAAAAACTTGACGAAGAGGCGAGTAATTGAGTGTCTATTTGTGAGGTTGTAGAAGACTACTCAGTTTGTCTGCCAAACAGTTTTGCTGCCCTTGAATGTAGACAGCTCTGAGAAAGATGTTGTGAAGAACTGCCCAATCCTAAAGTTTCAGAGCTTCTTGACAAAGGGAGAGAGCCTGTGCCTCCCTGCTTGTTGACATAGTACATGGCAACTTGGTTGTGCGAACAAGGACTACATGGTCGTGAAGATGTTGTTGAAAAGCTTTGAGAACATTGAAGATCGCTCTGAGTTCCAACAGATTAATGCGACATTGACGATCCATGCAGGACCAATGGCCTTGAGTACGGAGACTATCAAGATGAGCCCCCCCCAAGCGTAGATTGAAGAATCTGTTGTGAGAATCTTTTGATGAGGGGCGTGTGGAATAGCAAACCTCTGGAAAGATTGGAAGAGAGCATCCACCAGTGGAGAGACTGTCTCAACGAAGGTATTACTGTAATGTGTTGAGAGAGTGGGTCATAAGGTTGCTGCCACTGAGACGCAAGAGTCCACTGAGGAATTCTGAGGTGAAGTCTGGCAAAAGGAGTCACGTGAACTGTAGAAGCCATGTG
Organism: Geotrypetes seraphini; assembly: GCF_902459505.1. Lineage (NCBI taxonomy): Eukaryota > Metazoa > Chordata > Amphibia > Gymnophiona > Dermophiidae > Geotrypetes > Geotrypetes seraphini. The sequence goes on along the minus strand of NC_047085.1, from coordinate 271,194,690 downwards.
ACCGAGAAGAATAATCATTTGTCTTGCCGAGATAAATGAGAGGGAAGACACTTGTTGGCAAAGGTGTATGAGAGTGTCCTGATGTGATTGTGGCAGAAATGCTCCGAGTTGAACAGTACGGCTCCAATAAACTGTAGAATTTGGGAAGGATGTAACTGAGTTTTTGGAAAATTGATTTTGAACCCCAGACTTTGGAGAAACGTAATAGTCTGTTGGGTCACTACAATAACCCCCTGTTGAGACAACACTTTGATGAGCCAGTTGTCCAGGTATGGAAAGACCTGTAGACCCTGCGTCCACAGGCCTGCGGCTACCACAACCAGGCACTTGGTGAAGACCCTGGAGGGGATGAAGCGAGTCCGAAAGGAAGAACTCGGTATTGAAGATGGAGCTTTCCCACCCGAAATCTCAGGAATCTTCAAGAGGCTGGATGAATTGGAATACGAGTTTAAACCTCTTTGAGATCTAGAGAGCATAACCAATCCCTTTGATCCATCAGGGGGTACAGTGTTGGAAGAGAGAGCATCTGAAACTTCTTTGACAAGAAATTTGTTGAGAGCTCTAAGATTCAGAATAGGGCGCAAATCCCCCGTCTTTTTTGGGACTAGAAAATAACGGGAATAAAAACTCGTGTCCTGTTGGTTCATGGGAATCTCCTCGACAGCTCGAAGGCGAAAAAAAGCCTGAGCCTCCTGAAGAAGAAGGGGAAGTTTCGACAAGCTGGAAGGAAACTCTCTTGGAGGGAGATCTGGTGGCATTTGAAGGAATTGAAGTGAGTAACCCTCCCGAATAATGGTGAGAACCCAAAGGTCTGATGTAATTTACTTCCACTGTTGGTAAAAGTGATGGAGCCGACCTCCTATGTATAAGAGAGAAGTCTGATGGATGCAGGTGGATGCTATGCTCAGACTTAGATTGTCAAAAAGACTGTGCCAGCTTAGCTGCAGCAGGGGTCTTAGGTTTATGTGGACACTGCTGCTGTTGTCGTCTTCTAGGCGGAAGCCTGGAAAAAGCCGAAGTAGACTTTTGAGGGTAACGACATGGAGGTGGCTTATAAGGCTTACCAGCTGGAGGTTTAGCCTTTGGCCGCACCAAAGAGGCAAATGACCGCTCATGTTCAGACTGACGCTTGGTAGCAGCCTCAATGGAATCATCAAAGAGCTCATTACCCTGGCAAGGTATATTAGCTAGACAGTCTTGCACGTTGGGATCCATGTACACAATGCGTAGCCAAGCCAGATGGCGCATTGCCACAGCAAAGGCAGTGATCCTAGAGAACATCTCAAAGGCATCATAAGTGGCTTGGAGCATGAAAAATCGAATTTGTGAAAGGGTCTGCTGAAGTTGTTGAAACACACGTAGACGATGCACAGCCAAGACAGGAAAAAAGCAGGGCATGGTTTTAATGCAGTACTTTAAGTAGGAAGTAAAGATGAAGTTGTAATTCAGGATTCTATTTGCCATTATGGAATTTTGATCAAGACGGCATCCAAATTTATCCATGATGTGTCCTTCCCTACCTGGAGGTACTGCAGCAAAGACCTTGGTGGGATTAGATTTTTTAAGAGATGATTCCATCACCAAGGATTGGTGAGATAATTGTAGCGTCTCAAACCCCTTGCAAGGAACCGTACGGTAACGAGATTCCATTTTAGAGGGAATAGCCGGAATTGAATAAGGAGTCTCAAGATTCCTGAGAAAAGTTTGTTTCAATACGGGATTCATGGGAAGTCTCAAGGTTTCCTTTGGTGGATGAGGCAGCTCCATTTCGGCCAAATATTCAGGAGTATACTTAGACTCAGACTGAATATCAAGCTGAAGAGCCTTGCTCATATCAAAGATGAATCTTGAAAAAGATGTTGATTTTGAGGCCGAAGACTCCTCAGGAGGTGAAGATGAGCAAGACCTAGGTGCTGCTGAGTAGGATGGAGAAGCTTCTCTGGAGTACTGAGAAGGCATGTCTGTATCCAACGTAAGAGTCACAGAAGAAGCTCCGCTGTGTGATACAGGCGGAGTCAGAGAGTGCTTACGTTTCAGAAGCCTCGATGAAGAAGTCCTAGGGTTATGAGGGATTGAGAGTCTCGACTCGTGCCTCGTATTCGAGAGAGGAGTCCTCGACTTGGACGTGCTTCAAGGTAGAGAAGCAGAAGGCAATGAAGGCTTCGGAGGTCGAGACCTATGCCTGGGCTTCGAAGGTGTCTCAATGGGCCTCGATAATTGAGGCATAGGAGACTCTGAACTCCTCCGAGACTCTTTACTCTTTTTGGAAACCAGGTGCCTCGAGGACGAGGTATGCTTCAACTGATGGTTCGATCAAGGTTTGTCCACCTCTTCACCAACAGAATGAGTAGCTGGAGACTCGTACCTGGAAGGACGAGGCGAGAAGTCACTGGAGGACAATGGTCGAGATCGACGAAGCTTGTCTCGAGGTGCCTCGATAGTATGCTCATGCTGGCTCGCAGGGAGCAGGGTCGAAGTGGAAGCAAGCTGGGCCAAGACCGAGGTAATCTGTGTGGTCAATATGGCTTTCAGCATGTCCTCGAAGACAGGCACCGAGACTAATGGATCTGGTCTAATAGGTGCAACAGTGCGCTCCATTGAGGGTGACCTCGAAGATGAGTATTCCCTAGGTTTGGAGGCACGCTTGGATGGAGGTCTCGTAGAGGCTGGCACAACTGCACTTGTTGCCTGGATTGCCTGACACTCGGCTAGAGGCTTCTTAGGTAGCATACCTGTGGAAGGAAGAGGAGACTTGCCTGAGGACGGAACCTTAAGAGGCACAGCAGACAAGGCCTTCAAGGTCGAGGGCAACTTGCTCGAGGTCTTGGAAGACGAGGCCGTCACTGGGGTCGAGGCCTTCTCCGCAGACTACTCCATAGGTCCAAAAAGCTCAAGAATTTTGGCACGACGTCTGTGAAAGAAAAATTATGTTCTTACCTATTTTCTTTCCTTTAGGAGCAGCAGATGAATCCAGAGACTAGTGGGATAGCCCACATCGACCAGCAGGTGGAGATAGAGAAACTGATTAACAGGTGGTCTTATAGACCACAGTTCTTCAACCGCCGGTCCACGGACCGGTGTCGGTCCGCAGGAAATATTTGCCGGTCCGCACAGGGCCGGCAAGATCAACATCTGAAGTCTGCGCTAGAGAGCTGCACGGGAACGGGGATGACGGGCATCCCGCGGGTTCCCCCTTCGGGTCACAGGGATCCCGTGGGGACGCCCCCTAGGGTCGCGGTAATCCTGTGGGGACGCCTCCGAGGGTCGCGGGGTTCCTGCGGGGTTGGATGTACTCAGTCACGCGGCTCTTCTCCCTACCTGCTCTGCTTGCAGCACAGAGTCGAACGGAAGTCTTCCCACGTCAGCACTAACGTCGGAGGGGAGGGAGGGCTTAAACAAAGCCCTCCCTCCCTCCCTCTGACATCAGCGCTGACGTCGGGAAGACTTCCGTTCGGCTCTGTGCTGCAGACAGGGCAGGAAAGGAGAAGAAGAGTAGCCTCGCGGCTCGAGTGGCGTACCAAGGGAGGGGGGCGGTCCACCCCAGCTGCAGCACAGCAGCCCAAGTCCCCTTACTTTTGTGGCGCTTCCCCGACCGACAACAGCCCCGGTCCGACAAATCTCCCTGCCCTTTAGCCGCGAATCTAAATTACCTTCTTACAGCAGCTGTAAGAAGGTAATTTAGATCCGCGGCTACAGGGCAGGGAGGTTTGTCCGAACGTGCCTGTTCTGTTGTCGGTTGGGTGGGGAAGCGCCACAAAGGTAAGGGGTAGGGAGGGAGAAAGGGAGGAAAGGTGGAGTGGAGAAGAAAAGACGCTTAAGGGAAATGGGTAAAACTGATGGGGGAGAAGGACGCTGAAAGGCCATGGGGAAGACGGGGGGGGGGGGGGAGAAGGACGCTGAAAGGACATGGGGAAGACAGAGGGGGGAGAAGGACACTGACAGGACATGGGGAAGATGGGGGGAGAAGGACGCTGAAAGGAAATGGGGAAGAGAGAGCGGGGAGAAGACGCTGGCAGGGAAGAAGACAAAGATGCCAGACTATGGGGGGAGCGGAGGGAAGAAGATGGGTGCCAGACCAATTTGGAAGGGGGGAGAAAGGGAGAGGCACAGTAACAGAGCAAATGGAAGACGCAGAGGGAAGAGAGACAGTGGACGGAAGGAATTGAATGAGAACATGAGGAAAGCAGAAACCAGGCAACAAAGGTAAGAAAAGAATTCTATTTCTTTCTTTCTTTTTTTGCTTCAGGATAAAGTAGTATATTAGTTATGTTGATAAAAATTTATAAACATTAGAGGCTCTGGTAGAAACCCGTTTACAAAGTATGTATTCTTCCCAATTAATATTTCCAAATTAATAAAGTCTTTTTGCTTATTTGTAAATGGGTTTCTACCAGAGCCTTTAATTCAGTAGCATAATTAAATGAAATAACTATTTCTGAAGTTTATAGGGACGGGCGGGGATGGAAGGAATTCCTCACGGGGACGGGCAGTGATGGAGGGGATTCCTCACGGGGACGGGTGGGACTTTGGCGGGGACGGGTGGGATTTCTGTCCCCGTGCAACTCTCTAGTCTGCGCTGGGCCGGAGAGATCTTGGGGAGCCTCCGACAGTGGCTTTCTCCCCTCTCTGCAGCTCTCCTTTACTTCCCAGCGCAGCGATTCACGAAGGCAGCCTCGGGGCTTTTGCTGAGTCGTGGCTGCCTCTGATGATGCAACTTCCTCTTTCCTCAGAGGCGGCGCGACTCAACAAAGGACCTGAGGCTGCCTTCCTGAATCGCTGCGCTGGGAAGTATGAAGAGCTGCTGGGAGGGGAGAAAGCCACTATCAGAAGCTGCAGGGCAAGGGAAAAAAAGGACTGCTACTGGAGAGGAAGAAGGAGAAGAAGAGATGCTTCTGGGAGGGGAGGAGGGAAAGGAATCTGGGAAGCTGCTGGGCAAGGAAAAAAAGGGACAGCTGCTACTGGAGAGGGAGAAGGAGAGATGCTTCTGGGAGGGGAGGAGGGAAAGGAATCTGGAAGCTGCTGGGCAAGGAAAAAAAGGGACAGCTGCTACTGGAGAGGGAGAAGGAGAGATGCTGCTGGGAGGGGAGGAGGGAAAGGAATCTGGGAAGCTGCTACTGGAGAGGGAGAAGGAGAGATGCTGCTGGGAGGGGAGGAGGGAAAGGAATCTGCTGGGCAAGGGAAAAAAGGGACAGCTGCTACTGGAGAGGAAGAAGGAGTGATTCTGCTGGGAGGGGAGGAGGGAAATGAATCTGGGAAGCTGCTGGGCAAGGGAAAAAAGGGACAGTTGCTACCGGACCTGGAGGGAAGGAGGAGAGATGCTGCTGGGAGGGGAGGAGGGAAAGGAGTCTGGGAAGCTGCTGGGCAAGGGAAAAAAGGGACTGCTGCTACTGAAGAAGGAGAAGGAGAGATGCTGCTGGGAGGGGAGGAAGGGAAGAGTTACTGCTGGACAGGAGGAGGAGGGAAGGGAGAATGAAAAAAGGAAGGAAACAGCTGGCAGAGAGATTAGAGGAGGGGAAGGGGAGACAGGCATGAGAAAGTAGAGAGATTGATGATAGGAAGGGGTCAGCAGAAAAATAAGCAGAGAGGGACAACGATGATAGATCTGGTGTAGGAGAGATAAAAATGAAGAGAGCAATGAAGCTGGAATGAATCATGTAAAAAGGAGAGAGGGGTACAAGCTGGATAGAAAGGGGAGAGGGGCATAGAAAGAAGACAGATACCATATGGAAGGGGGAGAGGACAGACAGTGGATGGAAGGGCAGATGCTGGATTGAAGAGACAGAGAGGGCAGATGCTGGAAGGAAGAGAGTGAAAAGAAGATTGAAAGCAGAAACCAGAGATGACAAAAGGTAGAAAAAAATAATTTTATTTCTATTTTGTGATTAGAATATATCAGATTTGAAATATATATCCTGCTAGAGCTGGTGTTAGACATAACTGGGGACTGCAAAACCCAGGAAGTGCTTCTTTAGCTTCCAGCTGGCTTAGGACGCTCTCTGACCAGGAGGCAGTTGCCCTAGTTGCACTCCCCTAAAACTATTCCCGTCATGTGTGACTGCAGTATTCTGTTAGCATGATATTTCTGTGTAGCATTCTGTAATAATTTGGCTTGTTCAGTTTTCTTGATAGTAGAGGGGATATATGTGAAGGGGAGGGGAGACAGGGGTTTTGTTGATCCTTGCTCTGAATTATTTGTATTTATAAAATGACAATTGTACAGAATATTGTTTCTTTTTATACTTTAATAAAATACATTCAATATAAAATCATAACTGAGGCTTGTGTGGATGGGATCAGATGATTTGTGGGGACCGAGCTCGTGGAGATGGGGCGGAAACGGGGTTTTTAAATTTTAGTCCTAGTAGTTTGCCGGTCCACAAAATAATTCTTTTTTTTCTGCCGGTCCACGGGTGTAAAAAGGTTGAAGAACACTGTTATAGACTGGCATTCCTCCTGTACATCCAGTAACGCTCCTTGCCCAAGCATCCAGAGATAGGAAAAATGAGCATCCAAAAAACTTCTTTCCAGTAACGAATCACAAATAGGAAAATACAGAATACAACTACCAATAATAACCTAAATGAAGTGCGCCACACCGAAAACCGACATACCGTCTGCAGAAAGGGGGGGGGGGGCTCGGGATTCATCTGCTGCTGCTAAAGGAAAGAAAATTAACAGGTAAGAACATAATTTTTTCTTCCTTAGCACAGCAGCAGATGAATCCAGAGACTAGTGGGATGTAGCAAAGCAAAACTCAAACTGGGTGGGAAGCCAACGCCGCCTCCGCAATAACCAAAGCGTCAAAACTAGCCTCCGCACGGGCAGCCACATCCAATCGGTAATGCTTCGAAAAGGTATTCCCAGAAGACCAAGTAGCCGCACGACAAATCTCCTCCAAGGAAAGACCTCCGGACTCCGCCCAAGACGCAGCCAACTCTCGAGTCGAATGAGCACGAAGCTACTCCGGCAATCGCTTCCCGGCTATCAAGTACGCCGAAGCAATCGTCTTTTTGACCCAACGAGCAATGGAAGCCTTAGACGCAGCCATACCTTTGTTCCAGCCAGCGAACAACACAAATAGGTGGTCCAACCGACAAAAGGCGTTAGTCACCTCCAAATAATGAAGAACAATCCCGCGCACATCCAGGAAACGCAATGAAGAGAAGCGCTCCCCCCAATCCTCCCGCCGAAAAGCCGTGAGGAATAAACACTGGTTCACATGAAAGGAAGAAACCACCTTAGGCAGAAAGGACGGTACCGTCCGAACAGACACCCCAGGATCCGAAATGCGCAAAAAAGGATCTCTGCAAGACAAAGCCTGTAACTCCGACAACCGTCTGGCTGAAGCCATAGCCACCAAAAACACCGTTTTCAATGTGACATCCTTCAGAGTAGCATTAGACAAAGGCTCAAAGGGTGCCGCGTGCAACCCCCCCAAGGACCAGCTTAAGACTCCACTCCGGACAGGTTCTCTTTACAGGAGGCCAAATACGGAATCACACAACATCAGGTTGAGACGCTAGCGCTGAACGAGAAACCCGGCCCCTGTAACAAGCAATGGCCGTCACTTGAACCTTCAGGGAACTATAGGCCAACCCTTTGGCGAAGCCTTCCTGCAGAAAGGAAAGAATAGCCGATAGGGATGCCTGGAAGGGTGAAAGACCCTACGCCCCACACCAAGACTCGAAAACTCTCCAGACTCTAGGATAGAAGGCAGAGGTAGAAATCTTTTTGGCTCGAAGAAGAGTGGAAATAACCTGTTCAGAATAGCCCCTACGTCTCAGCCGCGACCGTTCAAGAGCCAGGCCGTAAGACCAAAGTGATACGGATTTTCCATGGAGATCGGGCCCTGAGTCAGTAAGTCCAGAGTCACCGGGAATGTCAACCGATCGCCCGCCAACAGCTGAATCAGGTTCACGTACCACGGCCGACACAGTCAATCCAGAGCCACTAGGATCACCCTGCCCGGAAAGAGAGAGACGCGGTGCAACACCCGACCTATCATCGGCCAAGGAGGAAATACATAAAGAAGACAACCCGGAGGCCACGGAAGAGCCAACGCGTCCACCCCCTCCGACTCCCGTTCCTTGCACCTGCTGAAGAACCAAGGAAGCTTCGCATTGCGGTACGAGGCCATGAGATCCATCTCCGGAAGACCCCACCGTTGGACCAGCAGGTCAAACGTCCGAGCAGACAGCTCCCATTCGCCTGGATCTAGAAGATTTCTGCTGAGGAAGTCCGCCTGAACGTTTTCGTGACCCGCAATGTGCGCTGCCGAGAGAAGAGGAACATGAACTTCCATCGAAACAGAACCATCACCTCGTCGGCCAACTGAGGACTTCGGGTACCCCCCTGCCGGTTGATATACGCCACCGCCGTGACACTGTCCGAAAAGACCCTCATCGGTCGATCCTGAACCATGGACTGAAACGCTTGAAACGCAAGCCTGATCGCCCTCAACTCCAGCATATTGATCGACCACTGCGCTTCCTCCGGTGACCAAACTCCCTGCGTCGAGGCCTGAAGGCACTGGGCTCCCCAGCCCAGAAGACTGGCATCCGTCGTAACCACGACCCAATCCGGTGTCGCAAGCGGCATGCCCCTGAACAGATTGACCTCGCTGAGCCACCACTGCATGCTGATTGAGACATTTAAGTACATCACAGGACGTGTCGAGGTGGAAGATGACATTTTCTTTCCCAAAGGACCCTCGGCCACAAGAGGACATCCGCTCAAACTCAGAGGAGGGAAATTTAATGGCGACACCAGGAAGTACTTCTTCACGGAAAGAGTGATAGATCGCTGGAACAAGCTTCCGGTGCAAGTGGTTGAGGCCACCAGCGTACCTGACTTTAAGAATAAATGGGACACCTACGTAGGATCACTACGAAGATCAAGTTAAAGAATTGGGTCATTAGCACACAGACTAAATTGGGTGGGTCAGTAGAGTGGGCAGACTTGATGGGCTGTAGCCCTTTTCTGCCGTCATCTTTCTATGTTTCTATGAGGGACGCCTGAGAACTCCACTGGAGACGCTGATCATAGTCCTGAGACACCGGGGACCACCGGGAAAGAAGAGACTTCTGTAATGGCCTCATGTGGAACCAAGCCCAGGGAGCCACCTCCAGAGCCGCCATCATCGAGCCCAGCACCTATACATAATCTCAAACCCGTGGTCTGGGTGACCGGAGAAGTAGACAAACCTGAGACTGCAACTTCTCTCCCCGGTCCCGGGATAGAAACACCTTCCCCAGACAAGTGTCGAACCACACACCCAGATGTTCCAACGACTGGGACGGGGTCAGAGAGCTCTTGGGAAAGTTGATGACCCACTCCAAAGACTGAAGGAGAGATATCACTTTCCGGGTAATCGACAAACTCTCCTGCCTGGAAGAGGCGCGGATCAACCAGTCGTCCAAGTAAGGGTGCACACGAATCCCTTCTTTGCGTAGAAATGCCGCCACAACCACCATCACCTTTGAAAAAATGCGGGGAGCCGTGGCAAGACCAAAAGGCATCACCCGAACTGATAATGTTGGCCCAGGATCGCAAACCGAAGAAACCTCTGATGCAGAGGCCATATCGGAATATGGAGGTACGCCTCTTTGAGATCGAGGGACATGAGGAACTCCCCTGGTTGAACCGCTGCAATAACTGATTGAACCGTCTCCATACGGAAATGTTGAACCCTGAGAAATTTGTTGACCCTCTTGAGATCCAGCACTGGCTGACCGACCCCCCCCCCCTTCTTGGGCACAATGAAGTAAATGGAATACCTGCCGAGACCTACCTCCTTCGGGGGGACCGGCACCACAGCCCCCAGATCCAGAAGCACTTGAGGAGTTATGCGTACCGAGTCCCTTTTGGCCGCCCCATTGCACGGGGATACCAAGAAAGAATTGGCAACGGGATAGGAAATCTCTAACTTGTAACCTTCTCGTACGTTATCTTGGCCCATTCCACCAGAAAGGCAGACAGCCGTCCCCCCAAGGGAATGGCGGAGGGAGCCGAGACCCTGTCATTGTGGATTGTGATTTGCTGGAGCACGGGCTCGCTGAACTGTTGGGGGTTTTACTGCACGAAAGGAACTCTTTTGTGGAAATCTAGGTCTCGAATTAGCGAAGGAACCGTAAGCGGGCTGAAAGGATGGCTTACCCGGCCTATATCTCTTAACATCCCTGAAGCGAGGTCTGGCAGACGAGGATTTCAAAGGCGGTCTAGGCCTGTCCTCCGGCAACCGCTGTGTTTTGGCATCACCAAAATCCTTCACCAACCTATCCAAATCCTCCCCGAACAACAGATGACCTTTAAAGGGAGTTTCACGAGCCGAAGCTTGGACGCCGCATCCGCCGCCCAATTACGGAGCCACAACGATCTGCGAGAAACCACGGAAAGAGACATTTGTTTGGCAGAAGCACGAATAATATCATACAAGGCATCCGCCAAGTACGCCAGACCAGACTCCAGATCAGTTATCTGAGGGAACAGAACCCCCGGACTCCATCATGTTATCCGCCATCAGCTGAGACCATTGCAGACATGCACGCACAGCATATGAACTGCAAACCGCGGCTTGCAAGGTGACCGCTGCCACTTCAAAGGACATTTTAAGCGAAGATTCAATCTTCCTATCCTGGACATCCTTCAGTGCAACACCCCCCTCCACCGGCAAGGTAGTCTTTTTGGTGACCGCTGCAAACAATGCGTCAACCCTAGGCAACTTAAATTTCTCCAGTTCATTTGGAGCAATAGGGTATAACTGCCGCATGGCTTTCGACACCCGCAGACTGGCCTCCGGCATGTCCCATAGTGTCGTGATAAGCTCCTACATGGCTTCATGAACCGGAAAGAATCTAGGCGGCTTTCGCGTCCCTGCCATAAGGAATTCGCGGACCCATAAACCTGCGGATCCTCCTGCGAGATGTTCAATCCTTGCAAAGCCTTAGAAATTAAAGAGGAAAGTTCTTCCCTGTGAAAAAAATGGAGAGCGGAAGGATCATCCACGTCCCTACCCGTTGGCTCCTCCGTGTCCAATTCCGGCACCTCACCTTCCTCCAACGCCTCAGGAAGAGTCAGAGACAAGGGGGAGACTGGGGCAGGGTCCCCCATCATCCGCAGCCGCAAGTCTGCGGTGCTTCGCCGCCTGAGACTGCACTGGAGGGGAAACATTATTAATAGTAGTATTACTAGTAGTAGTAGTAGTAGCAGGAGCAGGCAGTAAAGGAACATGCAAATGCACCGCCTGAGCAGGCTGAGAGCTCTGCAAGACAAAGGCATGGTACATCAGCATTATAAACTCCAGTGAAAATGAGCCCAGCCCAAATCCCGCCGGCCCGGCCTGCCCTGAGCAGTGGAGTGAAACCATGGCTTCCCCCAGCGCTTCCGACGCACCAACAGCCGCCGAACTCCCATCAGACACAGGCGCGCCCTGAAGAATGGCCGACTCCACGGCGAGAGAAGAGGAGCTCGATCGCGCCTCTCCAGCGCGGGAAAACTCCAAGTCACACATCGGCAGCAAAGAATCTTCGGCCGGCGCATCTGCACAACCGGCAGAGCACAGCCCTGACGGTGTTCTGCGCTTCCCACAGCGCGAACACCTTTTCACAGACTCTGCTGCCATTTATTTTTTTTTTTTAACCGAAGAAAGCCCGCCAAAACCACCGATGCAGCACTCTAAAAAACAACAACAACAAATAAACACCAGGAACTGACCAAACCGCACCAGACACACGCAAACAAGTAATTTCTACTCACCCAAACACTGCCACTTAGCACAACAGCATTAAAAGTTATGGCTGGCAGTTGCAAGCTGGAAGCTGACCAGAAGGCACAGCACAACACAGGGAGGCTCTGTACAAATTTTTTTTTTTTTAAACTGGAAAGAAGAAAATGCAGAGCCCAAGTAAACCCCTCAATCCACTGGAGGGGAGGGTGGAGAAGGGACCTGGGGGGGCCCAGGTGTAGCTCCCAAAGCTGGCACCGCTCAGCCCGACACCCCTTTCTCTCTGAAGAGAACTAGTCTCAACAGAAGAAAAGAAAATTCACAGAAATGCACAGCACAGCCAGAATCCAGGAGCTAGATGAATAGCTACGAACCCCTGCTGGGAGATAGAGCATACTGGATGTACAGGAGGAATGCCAGTCTATAAGACCACCTGTTAATCAGTTTCTCTATCTCCACCTGCTGGTCGATGTGGGCTATCCCACTAGTCTCTGGATTCATCTGCTGCTGTGCTAAGGAAAAGCTCTTTTCTGAAGTGTAGAACAGCGTGAGCAGGACTCAGGATAATGCTCAGGTCCTAAGCCCTTAATACACCAACGATGGGGGTCGGTTAAGGAAATGGCCCGGCCACATTGGCTACACCTTTTAAAACTGGTAAGAGGCCGGGACACAGACAAAAATACAGCTGCAGCCGAATGAGGGCTGGCGACAGGGCCTAAACCCAAGTCCCACTGGACAAAAACAGACAGAAAAAAAAAAAGAAAAGTTTATATAAAAAAAAAAGACATGCCGCACAGCAACTTATAAAGAAATAAAGCCGCAGTGCGAGAAGGCAACTTGAAGAAACGGCAGAGCTATAGAACAGGACTTCTTGGCTCCGTAGAAAACTAAGAACTGATGATACGCTGAGGAGACGCGCGACCTGACTTGGGTGGGAAGGCACTCGTGAGCTCTTAAAAGATCTTCAAGCAAGACTGCTTGCGAGGCTGTCCGCTACGGGGCTCCTTGGATGACGTCACCCACATGTTGAGAATATGCTGCCTGCTTGTCCTGGGAATAAGACTTATACTTCTTGCACTGTGCAACACAAGCTTACAGAGAGCTGAATCACAATGCAGAGGTGAGAAACACATTTTGAGTAGGGCCAGCTCAAAGGGTTATGATGCCCTAAGCCAATTTTGATGGTGGTACCCCTGCCCCCAAAGCTTAAGCTTTCTTCCCTTCTTTCTCAAGTACCTAGTCCGACATTGCTCTCTCTCCTCTCCCCCAGAGGCCATCTAAACATTACTTTGCTTGCTAGCATGATGCTTTCAGCAAGCCCCTGATCTTCCTTCTGCTGTGTCCTGCCAACAGGAAATTGAAGGCGGGATGCAGCAGAGGAAAGACCCAGGGCTGGCCAAAAGCATCATGCTGGCAAGCAAGGTAATGTTTAGAGAGCCATGGGGGAGAGAGGGAGAAAGAGGAGAGGTAGCAATGCTGGATTAGGACCTAGAGAGAGAAGGGGAGAAAGGTTGGACAGAGAAGGGGAAGAAAGCTTTGGACTAGGTGACGCACTGGCAGTGAGCTCTGGTGCCAAGATTTTGGTGCCTTGTATCTCCGGTGTGCTGGGCCAGAGCCTCATCTGGTCCACTGGTTGAGCTAGCTCTGCATTTAAGGCAGCACTACAAAAAGAAAAGATTCAAGGACACAAAATTCTGGGCGCCAGTGTGCAATTTCTGGGCACCCTGGCAACCTGGCTCCAGAGATCTGTTGAGCCCAGTGTTTATTATATTAATGATACAAGTTATTAGAATGACAGTAAATGTAACTATTTAAAATTATAGAACAACCTTTCCATAACTGTATGACTGCCCTATTTATTATGGCAGCATTTGATCACTATAGAGTATAACCTGCATGGAGTGACAGGTGCGGTTCAAACCACCTTATTGGGCAGACTAGATGGACCATGTAGGTCTTTATTTGCCATATTATACATGTATATTTCTATGAATAATAAGAAGTTTATGTATTTTGTACTTACTTCTTCATAGGCAATATCCCAACTGAAAAAAAAAATATAGACCATGAAACAAAAATACATTTAATTTAATAAGAAACACTTTCATGAAATTGATATTTGTATTTTTGAAAATGTACACATTTATATACAAACATTTATTCACCCTTGGCCAAAACTGTATATTTCAATAAATCTAAATAAAAACAAAGAAAGAGAGAGAGAGAGAGAGAAAGAAAGAGACCGAGAAAAAGAGAGAGAAAAAGAGAAAGAGAAAAAGAGAAAGAAAGAGACAGAGAGAAAGAGAAAGAGAGAAAAAAGAGAAAGAGAGAGAAAGAAAGAGAAAAAGAGACAGAGAAAAAGAGAAAGAAAGAGACAGAGAGAAAGAGAAAGAGAGAAAAAAGAGAAAGAAAGAAAGAGAGAAAGAGAAAAAAGAGAAAGAGAGAAAGAAAGAGAAAAAGAGAAAGATAATATATTTTCCACTAGATAGATGAGACATTCTAGACAGGTGGGTAATCTCCCAATGGCTGTATGCCATATGCAGAAGGAATTCACTTCAGATTTTTTTTTTGGGGGGGGAACTCCTCTACTTTACTGGGAGCTCTAGCACCAGCTGCAGTTAGTAACCAAGCACAAGTACGTGAAGTATGCTCAAAAGAGAACAGCCAAAGGCAGCAAAGGAGCTCAGGAACCACCCCTGCATGCACCTGGAACATATATAAAGAAATCCTCAAGGCCCCCAAAGGGCTAACCAGCATCCAAGAATCAAACTTGGAGAAGTATAAGCAGAATGAGATAGTAGGTAGGTGCAGGAAGAACAGGGCAGGAGTCTAGAATGTCTCACCTATCTACTGAAAAAAATATTATTAAGTTAAGACTCTCTCTTTTTCCAAGACAATAGGTGAGACCATTCTAGACATGTGGGACGTACAAAAGCAGTCTCAAAAAACCAGGGCAGGCTGACTATGCTGATCCTCAAGACTGAGGCCTCAAACGCAGAGTCCTGTCTTGCCACCACATCCATTCTTGAAAATTTGGCAAACGCGTGTGGAAAATTTGGCAAACGTGTGTAGAGCGGACCAAAGACCTGCTCTACTAATCTCAAGGGAGATCACCCGAGCTTTAGCCTACGAGGAGGCCATACTACTCGTAGAATGTGCATTAGCAGAAAAAGGAGACTTAACACAAAGAATGTAGGCTGACTAAAATGTGGGAGTGCCCGCGTAGAAGAATGAGTCAGCACAAAAAGTTGGTCAGAGAAGCGAACATTTGTGACTTCTAGATAGCGCAGGAGAACTCTGCGGACATCCAATTAAGAGAATGATACAAGGACAAATTTGTCCCCGTCTCTGCAGGAACTCTAATTTCCCCATCCCCACATGCTTTATCACTGTCCCTGTCCCATGCCTGTAAGCTCTGCCTTAACCACATAAGCCTCAAATATTTATGATTTTAAAGTATTTAAGGCTTGTGCAGATGAGGACAGAGCTTGAAGTAATAGTGAAGGGACAGGAAAATAAATCATCAGGACAGGACAGGAAAATGAGTTCCCGTGGGGCCAGTGAAAAATTTGTCCCTATGTCATTCTCTAATCCAACTCATGCAAAATATAGTCTCATTTCTTAGAACCAGTAGGCTGAAAAACAGGTAAATTCACTGCCTGAGTAACATTTGACAGTGTGGAAAGATCCCCATCGCAAGACCTTCAGTACAAGTCAGCCTGGAGTGCCGAGACACATCTCGCTGAAGAATTGGTGACCAGAAAAACTGCCTGTAGCATCAGGTCCAAGAGAGAAGCGGTGGCGGCGAAAAGGGCAAACAGAATACTAGGAATGATAAAGAAGGGGATCACGAACAGATTGGAGAAGGTTATCATGCCACTGTACCGGGCCATGGTGTGCCCTCACCTGAGTATTGCATACAGCACTGGTCGCCATACATGAAGAAGTACACGGTACTACACGAAAGGGACCAGAGGAAAGCAACTAAGATGGTTAAGGGGTTGGAGGAGCTGCCGTACAGCGAAAGATTAGAGAAATTGGGCCTCTTCTCCCTCGAACAGAGGAGATTGAGAGGGAACATGATCAAAACATTCAAGGTACTGAAGGGGATAGACTTAGTAGATAAGGACAGGTTGTTCACCCTCTCCAAGGTAGGGAGAACGAGAGGGCACTCTCTAAAGTTGAAAGGGGATAGATTCCGTACAAACGTAAGGAAGTTCTTCACCCAGAGAGTAGTAGAAAACTGGAACGCTCTTCCGGAGTCTTTAATATGGGAAAACTTCCTCCAGGGATTCAAGACAAAGTTAGACAAATTCCTGCTGAACAAGGATGTACATTGATATGGCTAGTCTCAGTTAGGGCGCTGGTCTTTGACCAGAGGGCCGCTGCGTGAGCAGACTGCTGGGCATGATGGACCGCTGGTCTGACCCAGCAGTGGAAGTTATGCTCTGTTTTAAGCAGTCAAAAAGGCTGCGCAGCCTTAGGTGTAGCAGAAGGCTGAGGATTTTGTTGCTTCTGTTGCTGTTGTTTCTTGGGAGGCGCTCAATTGTAAGGAGTCACCTTTGGAGTATAACGCCTTTGGAAAATTGGAGGAGGGCGTGAAAGTTTCAGAGGAGCTGGCTTAGGCTTTGGTCTGACAATGGAAGCAAAAGATTTTTCATGTTCAGAAAATTTCTTAGTAGCTGCCTCGATGGGTTCATCAAAGAGGTCATTGCCTGCACAAGGGATGTTAGCCAGGCTGTCCTGAAGATTAGGGCCCATGTCAATGATGCAAAGCCAGGCCCAGCGGCATATTGTTACAGAGAAAGCAGTGGCCCTGGCTGACAATTCAAAGGCATCATAAGAGGACTGACAAAGATGCAATCTGAGTTGCGACAGTGTAGCAATAACTTCTTGGAATTCGAAGTGCTTCTGTGCATCCAGAAAATTGAGAAATTTGGGAAGGAGATCATTGAGGAACTTGAGATAAGTAAAAAAGTTAAAATTATAAATAAGGCTTTGGAAGACATCATAGCATTTTGATAAAGACGACGTCCAAACTTGTCCATAGTTTTCCCCTCCCTTCCAGAAGGAACCGTAGCATAGACTCTGGAAAGATGGGATCTCTTTAAGGAGGACTCCACAAGAAGGGATTGGTGAGAGAATTGCGAATTCTCAAATCCTTTACAATGCAGAGTTCTATACCTGGAGTCCAATTTGCCTAGAACAGCAGGAATGGTATAAGGAGTCTCCAGGCAGTGTGTGAAAGTCTGAAACAAAAGCTTGTGAAGAGGAAGCTTAAGTGACTCTGAAGGAGGTTGAGGGAGATGCATGACCTCGAGATACAGAGTACTTAGAACCAGCATCTAGTTGAAGTTCTAGGTAATCAGCCATCTGTCGAAGAAAAACAGAAAGACAGTTGATACCAAGGCCTTGCCCTGAGAGGGACTCGATGACCCTGAGACAGCTTGGATTGGAGGCAAAGCCTCTCTGGAGAAATGACCATTAAAGGAATATGGAGACTTGGACAAGGCAATGGAAGCAGCTGAATCCTCGAGGTCTGGACGCGGAGACCTCGATCGAGAAGTTGGTGGTATGGAAGAGCTGGAAGGTCTAGAATGAGGACTAGACAAAGAAGGTTGCTCTTTGGAAGAAGACCTATGTCTGGATGGATGCCTCGATGAAGGCCTCGACTAATGATGTGAGTGGTGTGCAGAAGCAGGTCTCGATGAGACTTTGCCCTAGAGATGGAAGTAGGAAATGCTACAGGTGAATGGATAGGGCTAGAGGCAGTAGATCGAAACTCAGGAGGTTTGATGGAGGAATCTCGAAGCACTCCCAAAGACTCTGCATCCTTCACTTTGGAGTGAATTCCTTCTGCATCCTTGTATGGCAGTGTTCTCCCTAGGGCTTTACCTGGACGGTCCGCCCAGGTAATTTAGTTGACCGCCCGGCTATCATCCACTCGAGAATTCTGCTGCTGCCGCCGCTGCTCAACATTTAAAAAAAAAAACAACAAACCCGGCTTGGAGATTTCACGCCTTAGCCCGTAGTGAACTTATGCTCCGGGGCTCTAACGTGTACGTGCCGGCTTTCCTTCTCTTCCCTCTGAAACCGGAAGTTATGTCCAGGGGGGGAAGAGAAGGGAAGCCGGCACGCACATGTTAGAACCCCAAAGAATGCGTTCGCTATGGGCTAAGGCGGGAGACAGGTCAGTGAAAACAAAAGCAGGAGAAATGGGACAAAACAACATGCATTTAATTCCTAAGAATGGGCTTATATGCTCTCATAGTAAATCAGCAGTGGGCTGGTATCCTGCAGGAATATCTAAAGACTTACTGGTAGAACAGCCTATGAGGCAGAAATTGTTACAAAAAGGTGTGACAAGAACATTTTCTTCAAACCTATTGGCAGTCATGAGGCAGCACATGGAGTTAATGGCATAGTGGCAGAAAAATCACAGATGCTGCAGACAGAATTTTCCTCTGAAATAAAATGAATTCAAAGTTCTGGCCAGCCAATTGCTGCCTGGCTGGGCCGGAATTTCCTCTCCGACTGCAGAATTGACGTCGGGGAGAGGAATGCTGGTCGGCCCGAAGCAGGGAGAGCTTGGGGCGGCGGCCTGGGGGCCTGTTCACTGATGGCAGTGGCAGTGGCTTGGGAGAGGGCAGGGAGAAAGAAAGAGGGCAGGCAGGGAGACAGAAGGAAAGAAGAGAAACAGAAAAAAAGAAAGGGGGCATGAAGAGAGAAAGAAAGAAAGGGCAGGGAGGGAGAAAGAAAAAGTTGGGGGAGGAAATGAGGTCTGCATACAGGCTGAAAGAAGGGAAGAAAGATTAGATGCACAGTCAGAAGAAGAAAGTGCAACCAGAGACTCATGAAATCACCAGACAACAAGGTAGGAAAAATGATTTTATTTTAAATTTAGTGATCAAAATGTGTCTGAATTTATATCTGCTGTCTATATTTTACACTATGGTCCCCTTTTACTAAACTGCAATAGTGGTTTCTAACGCAGGAAGCCTATGAGCGTCGAGAGCAGCACTGGGCATTCAGCGCAGCTCCCTGCACTAAAAACTGCTATTGTAATTTAGTAAAAAGGGAGGGGGTATTTTTGTCTATTTTTGTATGGTTGTTACTGAGGTGACAGTGCATAGAGTCATCTGCTTTGACCTCTTTGAAAAACCCCCGGAATAGGAATGATAATTAACATTTTCTATGCTTACAGTGTGCTTTGTGGGGGGTTTTTTTATTTTATTGTTGGTAGATCATTTTGACTTGGTCATTTTAAAAGTAGCTCACAAGCCCAAAAAGTGTGGGCACCCTTACTCTAGAACAGTGGTCTCAAACTCAAACCCTTTGCGGGGCCACATTTTGGATTTGTAGGTACTTGGAGGGCCGCAGAAAAAATAGTTAATGTCTTATTAAAGAAATGACAATTTTACTTGAGGTTAAACTCTTTATAGTTTATAAAACTTTCCTTTAACAGTTAAAAGGAAAGATATATAAACTATAAAGAGTTTTACCTTATGCAAAATTGTCATTTCTTTAACTATTTTTTCTGCGGCCCTCCAAGTACTCTATATTTTCTGCAGCACTCACATTTAAAGTTTAATATCTTTTCTTTCTCAAAACTGGCACATTTCAATCACTAAATTGAAAATAAAATCATTTTCCTACCTTTGTTTGGTAATTTCATGAGTCTCTGGTTGCACTTTATTCTTCTGACTGTGCATCCAATATTTCTTCCCTTCCTTCAGCCTCCTGTATGCTTCCTCTCCTCCAGACCTCATTCCCTCCCCCAACTTTTCTTTCTTTCTCAATGTCTGTCTTTCTCTGATTCTGTGCCCCATTTTTTGCTTTGTTTCTGGCTCCCTGTCCCCCCCTTCTTTCTTCCTTCCTGCCCTCCCCCATGCCACCGCCGACAGGGAATACGCTGCTGCTGCCGCCATTGGGAACAGGCCGAGATCTCCATGTTTCTCTTCTCCACGGGGCTGACTGCCCAACGTCAATTCTAACATCAGAAAGGACGTTCCGGGCAGCCAGGCAGCGATTGGCTAGCCAGAACGTCCTCTCAATGTCAGAATTGACGTCGGGCGGCGAGAGAAGCAGGGAGATCAAAGAGCACAGTGCCGGCCTGTTCCCCGATGGCAGCAGTGAGAAGGGAAGGGAAGCAGGTTGGGCACCACTGTTCTAGACGAGCCGCACTCTAGGGAGAACAGTGGAGGGTGGCCAGCTGTGCGGACCCCCCCCCCCCTTGGCACGCCACTGGAGCAGCAGCGTGTCTGGCAGGCTCGTTCCGTTCAAAGTCGCAGGTGGTGGCTCCTTGCGAGATCCGCACCTGCGTCTGAAGCCTCTCTGAAGTTGTGATGTCAGAGAGGCTTCTGATGCAGAAGTGGATAGCGCAAGGAGCCACCAACCCGCGGCTTTGTACGGAACAAGCCAGCCAGGCACGCTGATGCTCCAAAAGGAAGAGAATGATCCAGTCCAGACCGCAAATAAAACCTGGAGAGCCACATACAGCTCCTGGGCCGCGTGTTTGAGACCGCTGCTCTAGAACATTGCTCCTTAGTTTTATCAAGTGGTGCAGTGAGGGGCCAGCACTTTACATCTTATCTCCTCATGTACAGCACGGTTCTTTATTCTAAGCAGCTCTGGCAATAACAGTACTACCTGTGCCTTATGCTACTTTCACTACCACTTGCAGTCAGGTTCGGCATTTTATCATGGTTTTGGTTTTTTATTTAGTTTATCACCAATATTTTCATTTATTTATTAAAGCAGCCTTTTTTAACAGCCCAATGCCCCTACCCATTCAATCCACTGCCAACACTTTTTTGGCGCCTCTTTCAACGGATCAAATATCATAGCCCCACTATCACGTGTTCACATTTATTCTACGTACGAGTTTATCTCATCAGTGTAGAGACCTTTTCGGTAAGTCCATTTTACATTCCCTTTTTTACTTTCCCGAGTGCTGTGGTTTTATTCTTTGGTTTTAAAAGAAGCTCATTTGAACAATAATTTAGATCTTTTCCAGGTTTCACTTTTCATCTACCCGGTCGGCTACTATCGGCTTATGTTTTCAAGATACACTCTGTATTATCAGCTGTTCATTTCCCATATGTTTACTTTTGCCATGTTTAGGTCTATACAGTCTAGGCATACTGTATGTAACCAGCCATCATTTTAAGTATGTATATGCCCTATTTTAGGGTGGAGGGGATAAGTTCTTTTAGCATGTTATGTCATTAATTCTGAGTTTGGTGTTACAATATGTTGTTCTTGGTTTTTACTTTACACATTACTTATTTTTTTCTATGACATGTTCGCATCGCAATTTTACTCAAAAGTATAAATAGGTATCCATATTTCCATTTAAGTTTCATCACGGTGCTCTGGTTTTGCCTCCAGTATTTTGTCACTTCCGTCCACCAGGTCTGGCTATCCGTTACAGTCTTATATTTTAAAGATTCACTCGTTATAATTAGCGGTGATCCACACGTCTCTTCATAATGGACATGTTCGATTTTAGCATTTGGATCTTAGTACTATGGTTTCCTTTCTATAGTTTGCTTTTCCTCTGAAGTCTTTTGAGTTTAGAATTACATTTTATGACATTTTTGTGGTTATAATTGTATGACATGTCTAAATCGGTCAAGTTATCCATTCTTTTTATTTTTATTATTTTTTGTCCCCTCATACAGTGGCAGACCGCCCCAGGTGCCAGCCCTGGGGGGGTACACAGCCTGCTGGATCCAGAACCTTCTGAGCTGCTCTAAATGGCACCTGCACCTCAGCGTGGCTACCGTACTTATTCCGAAGCAGAGTCGGCAGCCGCACTCAAGTGCAGGAAGGTCCCGTGATGACTGCATTTGCTGCCTCTACCTCCGGAAGACGTAAGTGACATCGGAAAGGGTGGACCGGCAGCTGCAGTCTTTGCAGAACCTTGCCCAACTCCCTGCGTCTGCCAGCCCACCCCCTCCAACGTCACTTACATCTTCCAGAGGCAGAGGCAACAGAAGCAATCATCATGGGACCTTGCTGGTTTGGAGGGAGAGAGGAGCATAGAAGGGTGGTGGAGGGAGAAAAAGGGGATCAGGGTGGTATGGAAGGGTGGCGGAGGGAGAGAAAGGGGCAGATGCTGATGGAATTGGTGTGCAAGGAAAGGAGAGAGAGACATAAGGGGGAAGGATACTGGATGGAATTGGGTTGGAGGGAAAGAAAGGTGGCAGATGCTGATGGAAGTGGGGGGAAGGGAGAGGAGAGAGTGAAATGCCAGACCATGGGGGTGTGGGAAAGGGAAGGGAAGAAGAGGAGAGAGATGCCAGACCATTGGAGGAGGGAAGGGAAGAAAATGGATGCCAGAATAATAGGGGTGAAGGGAGAGATGGAAGGGGAATACAAGGAGAGAAGATGCCATATAGAAGGGGCAGAGAGAGGGTAGACTGTAGATGAAAGAAAGAGAATGACAAGACTATGAGGAAAGCAGAAACCAGAGAAGATAATGTAGAAAAAAAAATCTATTTATTTATTTTTTTGCTTTAGGGGAGCTGCATCGCTGTTTCTGTGGTGTTGCATTGTATGCAGAGTCCAGCTTCTTGGTGGTTCAATTTAACTTTTGTCTACGTTTTTCTATTTTATCCCCCCTTTTACAAAACTGTAGAGCGTTTTTTTAGCACTGGTCATGGTGGTAATTGCTCAGAATTCTATGAGAGTCTGAGCTGTTACCACCATGGCTAAAAACCACATTACAGTTTTGTAAAAGGGAGAGGGGTTAGTTTGTGATTACATATTCCATACTAGGCGAAGGTGTTTTCTGTGTTCTGTGTGTTCGAAAGACATGGTTTTCAGTTAGGATTGATTGTGTAGGATTGATCTGTACTAGTCTGGCTTGTTTAGTTTTACAATGGGTTTATTGATGTACTGCTCACTGCAATATGTAAGATGCTGCCTTTTCCTAGGTACACTCTTATGTGATGTGTGGATTGTTACTAAAAATCATGTTTTTCATACAGATGGGGGAGGTGTCAAAAAAATGATGGGCCTCGGGTGTCACATATGCTAGGTACACCACTGCCTTCATAGTTTATATCTAATCCACAAGCTGGCTTTTAGGACCTACAGGGTATGTATCCCTCTGATTCATGACAATTTCACTTCTCATTTTATCTTATCCATTCTTTTTATTATACAACTGCCCAGATAAGCATCATTCTTTGACGTGATTTGACCTTGAAAACTAACGGCAACAGTGTTCTCCCCAGAAATTTTTTCCAGCCATGAAAAACATTTGCTGCATTTAGTGTACCACAAAAAACATTTGCTCCGTTTAGTGTGCCGGAGTTAAAAAAGTTTGAGAGACGCTGCTCTATACCATTTGAAAGAGGGCAAATATCTAATTATTCACTTCTAGAATTGGGGCTCCTTTTACTAAGCTGCGATAGCGGTTTTACCGCACACTTAGCTCGCGCAGAATTGCCGCACATGCTAGATGCTAACACCAGCACTGAGCTGGCGTTAGTTCTAGCCGTGTAGCGCAGCAATTCTGCAAGTGCTAAAAAACACTATTGCAGCTTAGTAAAAGGAGCCCTTAATTTTCCCCACCACCAAATTTCCCTGTCCCACCCTACCCGGCTACTTTTTTATGCCACCCGGCTGGAAAAAATTTCTAGGGAGAACACCGTATGGAGTGTGAGGATTCTGTTGAGGCATTTGCAAAGAATCTACTCCTTGCATAGATGCCAGACCAGACACTTAAGAACATAAGAAATGCCTGCACCGGATCAGACCTGGGGTCCATCCAGTCCGGTGGTCCGCAAACGCGGAGGTTCAGCCAGGCGTACCTGGGTGAATACCTTAATCATTTGTATCCCTCAATGTGTCCCGCAAGAAGATGTGCGTCCAATTTTACCTTAAATCCTAAGATGGTGGTTTCCTCCACCACATCTTCTGGGAGAGAGTTCCAGGCATTCACCATCCGCTGTGCGAAGCAGAACTTTCTGACATTTGTCATGGACGTGACCCCTCTCAGCTTCAGTCCATGACCTCTTGTCCGAGTCACATTTGACAAAGTGAATAACGATGTTTCTTGCCCTCCATCCTTTCCCCTTGTCGGTGAGCGAGCTTGCTCCATTTTGTCGATTCCTTTTAATATTTTAAAAGTCTCTATTAGATCCCCTCTCAGTCTTCTCTTCTCAAGGGTGAATGATCCCAGATTTCTGAGGTGTTCTTGGTAGCTCAAGTTCTCCATACCTTTTACTAGCTTCGTCGCTCGCCTCTGCACCCTCTCCAGCAGTGTTATATCCTTCTTCAGGTACGGAGACCAGTGTTGGACACAGTATTCCAAGTGTGGTCTGACCATTGCTCTATAAAGAGGCATTATGACCTCTTTCGATCTACTCGCGATTCCCTTCTTTATCATGCCCAACATCCTGTTAGCCTTCTTTGCCGCCGCCGCACACTGAGCCGACGGCTTCAGATTCCTGTCTATCAGTACCCCCAGGTCCTTTTCTTGTTCGCTCTTCCCCAATGTTATACCTAGCAGTTTATACTCATGCTCCTTGTTTTTCCTGTCCAGGTGCATCACTTTGCATTTTTCTACATTAAAACTCATCTGCCAATTTTCTGCCCATCTCTCAAGTTGGTTCAAATCTCTCTGGAGTTCCTAGTTGTCTTTTTGTGATCTGATTGCCTGGCAAAGCTTTGTGTCATCTGCAAACTTGGTGATGAGACTGGTCATTTCTTCATCCAGGTCATTTACGAAGATATTGAATAAGACAGGCCCAAGAACCGAGCAAAGACTCTGCTCCTTGCATAGAGTGTGAAGGTTCAGCTCGAGGCATAGGCAGAGGCTTGACCTCGTGGGAGACTGCTGATTGCCAAGGCTGGATTAGAGAAGACAGCGTCGGCCCAAATTTGGTCAGCAACTAGACAAACTGCTGCTCTAATATGGTCTGGAGGGAAGCCGGCAAACATGGATCCGCATCTGAAACCGGACCACTTGCTATGGCTATAGGCTCCAAAGTGGCAATGGAGATGTGCTTCGACTTAGAAGTCTTAGAAAGCTTGAGGACCACCGCCGGAACCTTCTGCTTAGGTATATGACCTGAGGAAAGCTCAGGGGAAGAGACAGCAGGTTTACTCGAGGTCAGAGAAGTCCCAAATGAGGAAGGTTTGATGAGGCTTGAGGTCGGAGTCGTAGAAGCAGGAGGACCGTCTTTGAAAGATGGGATCAGGCCACGCTCGAGGTTGAAGGTGTCACTGAAGAGTCCATCCTGAACAGTTTCTCCACTAAAATCCAACGACGTTTAAGGGCCCGAGGTTGAAGAATAGCACAGCGCTTGCACGACTTAGGATTATGATCAGGCCCGAGGCACTTGAGGCACCAATGGTGTGGGTCAGTGAGTGAAATCGCACACTGGCACTGGCTACACTTCTTGAAGCCCGTTGCTTGTCAGGACATAGGAGGAAAAATGGCCGCAGTAAAGTCGAAGCCCGCAGGCTGCGGCCAAGCGGCTTGCCCCACCAGTCGAACGAAGAAGAATAAAGTATTTCGTTTGGGAGGGTTTTTTTTTTTAAACTGAAAGAAAAGAAATAACACAGCGATTCATAACAAAAAGTAACACAAACCTCGGTGAGAGAAGGCACGAATTAGAAAAGTTTGGCACAGAGTGTCAAAGACGGACTTCTCAGTTCCACGGAAAACTGAGAACTGAGGAGACTCGCCCTGTGCTAGGCGAAAAGGCACTCGCGCATGCGCGGTGCGGCTGACTTGAAACTTCTACGTTTCTACAAGCAAGTCTGCTTACGAGGCTGTCCACATTCGGGCTCCGTGGATGACGTCACCCATATGTGAGAATAGGCTGCCTGCTTGTCCTGGGATAATAATGGGTCTAAAAACAGAGGAGAGGAAGAGATATAGTGGGCAATGGGATTTAGGGATGAAAGGAGCAGAAAGGGAGAGATGGTGGACCCTGGGGTGGTGGGGAAGGAGGGAGAGATGCTGGATGAAAGGGTAGTTGAGAAAAGGTGGATCTGTGGATGCCAGACTTCCAGGGGAGGGAAGGGGAGGACAGAAATAGAAGATTGATGGTTAGCACAGTGAAAGAAGAAAGAAGGAGACCCTGGCAAGCAAGTTATCAGAAGAAACCACAGCTGGGACCAACAAGATTTGAATAATGACCAGACAACAAAAAGGTAGAAAAAATAATTTTATTTTCTGTTTGTGATTACAGTATGTCAGATTTGAAACGTGTATCCTGCCAGAGCTGGTGTTAGACCGTAAACGTGAGCTAGGATGTAACAGAGAGAGGAGAAGTATTTTATGTTTGTTTATACCACAGCGCCAGTGTGGTCATGAGAAGGCAAAGGGGGTGAAGAGGCTATAAAATAAACCCACCAGGATGTTTAAAAAAAACCCAAAAAAACAAACCACCCAATTGGGCAGGAAAATCGAATCGAATTGAAAATTGATTCATAGGCTGAACCGAATCAAAATTTTTTTCCTGAATTGGGCAGCACTAATGGGGACCATCGACTGTATACACATGGCATTAGTCCCGCCCAATGCCAAGGAAGCCTACTACTGGAACCGGAAGCACTTCCATTCCCTTAATGTGCAGGTGGTGTGCAACTCCGATATGCAGATCATGAATGTAGTAGCCAGATTTCCAGGATCGACCCACAATTCATACATCCTGTGACACTTGGCCATATTCCACCGTTTGAAGAGGGCTGGTATGGCTATGGCTGGCTCCAAGTTAAGTGTAATAGGGAAATCTTTCATGTCTTTATTCTGTAGCCTTGATTTAGGAAGCAGCACCCGGGGTGCTGTTCGCCCGCTGTGTGTAGGATTAACATATGGATGGATTGAGACATCCGTGTTTTACTTCCATTGCTTTCAACAGAAGTAAAGGCCAGATGTCTATCTGTCCCCTCCTTACTTCTATTGCTTTCAGTAGAGGTAAAACCGAGATGTCTCAATCCCTCCTCCCTTTTTCAAGCTGTGTGGAAATTGCCAGCAGGTGCTGTCTCCACAATAATGGCTGTTTGATAAGACAATCAACTTGAACATAGGGCCAACATTGAAACTGCTTACATTTAAGGTGGCAATCTCATGCTTATGAAGGCACATACTTATGGGCTCCTTTGATTAGGCCAGCATAACAATGGTTGTTTACCTAGTATGGAGGTCTGGCTATCAATGTCAACTCTGCCATATTTGTGCTGTTTCTGAATATACCAACTGCTATTGCATGTTTATACATACTACAGATAAATTACCCAGTTCCAGCCTGGGGATTTAGCTCACAGTGAAGGCCTTATGCAGACCTTTCAAGGCTGACAAGAGCTTCTCACGCATTTACCCTGTTCCAGCCTGGGGATTTAGTTCACAGTGAAGACCTTAAGCAGACCTTTCAAGGCTGACAAGAACTTCTCTCATGCATTTACCCTGTTCCAACCTGGGGATTTAGCTCTTGTCAAGGCCTTATGCAGACCTTTCAAGGCTCGCCAGAGGAAAGGCTTCCAGATGAGGCGTGGGACACGCGAGGAGCCGCTGCCCATGGCTTTGTGCACTGTGTCAGTGAGGAAGAGGGAGCCAGCCCGAAGATAACACTGGGGGCGGCATAAAACAGCCAGGCACAGCATGGAGGGAGAGAGACTACAACAGTACGGGGAATGATTTTATTTTTTAATTCAGTGATTGAATTGTGTCTAGTTTGAGAATTTAGATCTGCTGTCTATATTTTGCACTGTTCAAGAAGAAATGCATTTGTTTCTATTTCTCTGGGGTTGTACAGCATGCAGAGTCTCGCATCTTAGGGTTTTGTTTGTATATATTAGTACTTTTGATTTTTGGTCCCGTATTTGTGTTCTGGTAATAATGAATGTTGATAAGCATACAGTGTACTCTGCGTAGTTTAATTTTGTGGTTAAACATTATGTGTTGTTAATAAGATTATATTGTGTGTATATTTGAAATATGAATGGAAAAATAGCGTTACAAAATAGTACTATTAAGGGGGCGGGGTCTGGGGTGGAGATTGAGCGACTTAGCCCAGTGTAACTTTTCCCCCCTTTCCTCCCTCTTTCATGTTTGTTTTTAATGTATTATTTAATTTAATTAATTAACAAATATGTGTTTTTTGGTTTTTACTTTTATAATGTTTTACTAATATGACTGAATGTTCTTTTATAATCTGTTTTTAAATGTACATCGCTTAGAATGTTTTAAATAGGCGATCCATCAAAAATAAAGTGAACTTGAACTTGAACTTGAACTTGTTCTTCAACCGCCGGTCCACAAAATAATTATTTTATTTCCGCCAGTCCATAGGTGTAAAAAGGTTGAAGAGCACTGCTCTACTGGAGGAATTACGAGAGGTTGTCCTCTTACTCCTCCAGTGGCTTTTATCTACCCTCTTACCTCCTGTGACAGCTTAGGAAAAATAAATGTTTGTTTCCAAAATGGCTATTATTAGTTTTTGTTCTAAGACCATAAGAACATAAGAAGTTGCCTCCGCTGAGGCAGACCAGAAGTCCATCCTGCCCAGTGGTCCGCTCTCGCAGCGGCCCATCAGGCCTAATTGCCTGAACAGTGTCCCTGACTAATTTTGTAACTGCCTCTAATCCTATCCCTATTACCTACCTCTACTCCTATCTGTACCCCTCAATCCCTTTGTCCTCCAGGTACCTGTCCAGACTCTCTTTGAAGTCATGTAGCGTGCTCCTGCTTATCACATCCTCCGGTAGCGCGTTCCATGTATCCACCACCCTCTGAGTGAAAAAGAACTTCCTGGCGTTTGTTCTAAACCTTTCCTCTTTCAATTTCTCCGAGTGCCCCCTTGTACTTGTGGTTCCCCGTAATTTGAAAAATCTGTCCCTGTCTACTCTTTCTATGCCCTTCATGATCTGCCATATAAACATGTATGCTGGAATGAACATGTGGATAAAGGTGAACAAGTTGATATTAAGTATGTGGATTTTCAAAAGACATTTGACAAAGTACCTCAGAAAGACTTCTGAGGAAACAGGATACTGGGCAATTTTTATGTTCTTATACTCTTAATTTCAAACAATGTGTTCATTTTGGTCTGATTGAAATTTTAGTCATTTATGGTTTCGATATGGTGTTCTTGTCCCCCATAACCAGCACATAAACAGCCATATCCATTTCTCTGTCAGTAGATCTGGTTCCAACACACTAGCAAAACTTGAGAATTCCTGACCCGGACAATCAACTCTGATTGTATGCCCTTTCTAAAATGTCACGCTATATATAGGCCATAAAATTCTAAAGAAAATAAGCATCATTTTGCTGAATGTTGCTCATTCTTTGGCAAATATTTTATTTCTGCAATTCCATGTCGAACAGAACTGTTACACTTAATACATTCTAATTTCAATAAAGCACTGTATCCTTACCGGGTTTTTGTTTTACGGTTTTCAATTGGCATCTCAATTGGCATCTTAACTACAAAAAAAAAATTTTAAGAGCAAAAAGATAAAATGAAACATGAAGCAAATTCATATATTGTACCCTCAAACACACATCAAACAGTTTATCTGCATTCAAATTAAGCACTTTGTTTAAATTTGTCAATATACCACTGTTCAGATCTCTGAATCACTGCCCCATACTGTAAAGCACAATTACTTACCATAACAAGTGTTATCCAGGGACAGCAGGCAGATATTCTCATATGTGGTTGACGTCATCCACGGAGCCCTGGTACGGACAGCTTTTATCACTACTTTAAGAACTTGAGAAAGTTAATGAACTGCCTGCACTGCACGTTTGAGTGCCTTTCCGCCCGACGCCCACTCATGACTCCTCAGTTCGGTAAAAGGAGCCAACCAGGGGAGGTGGGTGGGTTGTGAGAACATCTGCCTGCTGTCCTTGAATAACACGTTACAGTAAGTAACTGTGCTTTATCCCAGGACAAGCAGGCAGCATATTTTCACATGTGGGACTCCCTAGTTTACTAGGATATAGACTGGCTATACCTAGAATGGAAAATTATGTCCCCTATGCGACTATCTCATGTATTAAGTATCAGATTACCTAGATATGCTAAGGACAACATAATTGTATTAGATACATGGAAAACAATTAAATTTATTGATAAATTAACAGATATTCCTATAATGAAATCTACTTTGCAGTCCTTATGGATATAAACTCCAAGATTCAAGTTGGCGGTGCTGGGATCACCTGGAAGAATTGGATGGAGGCAGGTATTCGGATATTAGATGATGTTATATCTAATGAGAAACTGCTTGATTTTTCACGGCTGCAACAATCATTTGGCATTTTAAAGTCTCAACATTACAGGTGGTTGCAGTTGAAGCAGGTTATTCAGAGTGGGATCCCTGAATGGAAAAACTTAAAAACTTATTATAGCTTGCAGATCCTTTGCTACCAGACAGATTTAGTAGGGCATTAGACCGCTCAATGATACAAATTAAGAACAAAAGAACATAAGAAGTTGCTGTCGCTGAGGCAGACCAGAGGTCCATCTTGACCAGCGGTTCGCTCCCGCGGCAGCCCATCAGGCCCACTGCCTGAGCAGTGGTCCCTGACTAGCTCTATAACCTATCTCTACTCTTATTCCTATAACTTACCTCTACTCCTATCCCTATAACCCATCTCTACACCTATCTATACCCCTCAATCCCTTTTTCCTCTAGGAACCTATCCAAACCTTCTTTGAAGCCCTGTACAGTGCTCCTGTCCACCACAGCCTCTGGAAGCACATTCCATGTATCCACCACCCTCTGGGTGAAAAAGAACTTCCTAGCGTTTGTTCTAAACCTGTCCCCTTTCAATTTCTCCAAGTGCCCTCTTGTACTTGTGGTTCCCCTTAGTTTGAAAAATCTGTCCCTGTCTACTTTCTCTATGCCTTTCAGGATCTTGAAGTTTCTATCATGTCTCCCCTAAGTCTCCGCTTCTCCAGAGAGAACAGTCCTAACTGTTTCAATCTGTCAGTATATGAGAGATTTTCCATACCCTTTATCAGCTTAGTTGCTCTTCTCTGGACTCCCTCAAGTACTGCCATGTCCTTCTTGAGGTACAGCGACCAGTACTGGACACAGTATTCCAGATGCGGCCGCACCATTGCACGATACAGTGGCAGGATGACTTCCTTCGACCTGGTCATGATACCCTTTTTAATGATACCCAACATTTTGTTTGCTTTCCTTGAGGCTGTGGCGCACTGCGTCGACACCTTCAGTGTTGTGTCTACCATCACTCCCAGGTCTCTTTCAAGGTTACTTACCCCTAGTAGTGATCCCCCCATTTTGTAGCTGAACATCGGGTTCTTTTTCCCCACATGCATGACCTTGCATTTCCCTATGTTGAAGCTCATTTGCCACTTTTTGGCCCACTCTTCCAGTGTCGTTAGATCCTTTTAGAGATCTTCGCAGTCTTCCATGGTTTTAACCCTGCTGTATAGTTTGGTGTCATCCGCAAATTTAATGACCTCACATTTTGTTCCCACCTCTAGATCATTTATGTAGATATTGAACAGGAGCGGTCCCAGCACTGACCCCTGCGGAACTCAGCTTGTGACCCATTTCCAGTCTGAGGAGTGTGTGGCGCGGTGGTTGAAGCTACAGCCTCAGCACCCTGGGGTTGTGGGTTCAAATCCCACGCTGCTCCTTGTGACCCTGGGCAAGTCACTTAATCCTCCATAGCCCCAGGTACATTAGATAGATTGTGAGCCCACCGGGACAGATAGGGAAAATGCTTGAGTACCTGATTGTAAAACCGCTTAGAAAACCTTGATAGGCGGTATATAAAATCCTAATAAACTTAAAAAAAACTTAAAAAAAACTTTATTCCGACCCTCTGCTTCCTGTCCGCCAGCCAGTTTTTGATCCATCGGTGGACCTCCCCTTGCACCCCGTGGTTCCATATTTTCTTAAGCAGTCTTTCGTGTGGTACCTTGTCGAAGGCTTTTTGGAAGTCAAGGTAAATGGTATCTATAGATTCCCCTTTATCTACCTGGCTGTTTACCCCCTCAAAGAAGTACAAGTCCGAGGGCGGACACTAAGAGGCAGACCGAGCTGCAAGCAGTAAACGGTTGGCTGAGGAGATGGTGCGAAGAGGAGGGTTTCCACTTTGTACGGAACTGGTCAACTTTTTGGGGGAAGAACAAGCTCTATAAGAGGGACGGACTGCACCTGAGCATGGCTGGGACGAGGTTGCTGGCACGCAACGTCCAGAGCGGCATAGACTTGGCTTTAAATTGAGGAGAAGGGGAAAGCAGACAGTCGACCTGACCTCGACACATCGGACCAAAGTATCGAACAAGGATACTGAACCAGAAATTTGTAAAAGAGGACTCGGGACTGAGAGGGAACTTTTGGGAAAAGGACACAAGGACGCAATGCGGGGAGACAATGCAAACAAACAAACCTAGAAAGCAGGATTAAGAGAGAACATCAGGAGCCAGAGGGTCATCCAAACATGGGGAAGCAGGCTGAGGACGACATAGACACACCGCAGGATGGGGATGAACACAACAATGCTCGGGGGCTGGCAACCCATGAGGAGGTTGGCAGGGGCGCCAAACCACAAGGAGAACCAGCGGAAAAGGCAAACAACCAGGACTTAAATTGCCTATACACTAATGCTAGGAGCCTAAGAGCCAAAATGGGAGAACTAGAAGTCATAGCCAGTACAAAGGACCTGGACATAATTGGAGTCACAGAAACGTGGTGGACTGATGACAACAAATGGGATGTGGCCATACCAGGGTACAAACTCTACAGGAGGAACAGGACACACAAGAAGGGTGGAGGAATAGCGCTTTATATAAAGGACTCCATACCTTCAACCAGGATGGAAACAACAGTAAGGGCGGACGACTTGGAATCACTATGGATTAAGCTACCTGGAGGAACTGGAGCAGACATAAAATTGGGTCTGTACTATCGCCCACCTGGACAACCGGAAGCACTCAACCAGGACCTGGAGGCTGAGCTGAGGCAGGTATGCAAAAGCGGAAGTGTGATGGTGATGGGGGATTTCAACTACCCTGGGATAGACTGGAGTATTGGACACTCAAACTGCATAAGGGAGACCAAATTTCTGGAAACCATGAGGGACTGTTTCATGGAACAGCTGGTCACGGAACCAATACGGGGGGATGCCACTCTTGACCTAATCCTCAATGGGCTAGGGGGACCTGCAAAGGAGGTGGAGGTGCTAGGACCCCTAGGAAACAGCGATCACAACATGATCCAGTGCAAGCTGGAAATTGGATCATCAAAGGTGAAAAGAACCACAGCGACAGCACTCAACTACAGAAAAGGGAATTATGATGGCATGAGGAAAATGGTGGGAAAGAAACTCAACGGCAGCGCAAGAAAGATGGAGTCTGTAGAAAAAGCCTGGTCCCTACTCAAGGGCACGGTGCAAGAGGCACAGAACCTGTACATCCCCAGATTCAGGAAGGGGTGCAAAAAAAACCGAACAAAAAACCCAGCCAAGTTTTTCCAAGTTTCCAAGTTTATTAGGTATTTTTGATTTAGCGCCTATTCAAAATTCAAGGTGATGTACAAATAAAATAGTTGGTAACACACTTGCAATTATTAAATTAAACAAACAATTATCTAAAATACAAACAACACATATTACATTACATTTAAAGGTAATTTAAATAGTTTACAGTGAAACATAAGGAAAAAATTATTTAATGGTTACATTCGATAATACAATCACTAATTCGAATTTAAAATATTTAATTAAATTTAGGGAAAAAACAATAGGAAGGGGGACAAATTGACCTTTTAAGTTATGGATGCGGAAAGAAAAAAGGAAAAATTAGTTATTGAAGGCGTCAATATATAGAAAACTTTTAAGTTCTGACTTAAATTTTGTTAAGTTTTTTTCCTGTCTTAGGTACAATGGAAGATTGTTCCAAGATTGAGGGGCTGTTATGGAAAAAATAGTATTACGCCTTGTATTAATAACTTTTAGTGAGGGAATAGCTAAAAGTTGCTGGTCTTGAGATCTAAGAGATCTAGAGGTAGTATAGGGTATTAAAAGTCTAAATATAAAGGCAGGAGTTTTGTGTTCTATAGCTTTGAAAATGAGTAAACATTGTTTAAATACTATTCTATGTGCTACTGGGAGCCAGTGGGCTTTCTTAAGTAGGGGTGTGACATGATCGAATTTTTTAGCCTTATAGATTAATTTAATAGCGGCGTTCTGGATTATTTGTAATCGTTTAATTTCTTTCTGTGACAAACCTGTAAATAATGCATTACAGTAGTCTAATTTAGACACTACAAGTGAATGAATTAAGATATTCAATGATTTTGAACATAAAAATTTAGATATCGATCGGATCTGACGAAATCTATAAAAAGTAGATCTTACGACTTGACTTATATGATCGTGAAAAGACAGTTTATTGTCAAAGGTAACGCGTGGATAACAACTGCAGTGAAAAAGGCGATAAGTGACAAGAAAGCATCGTTCAAAAAATGGAAAAAGGACCAAACAAAGGACAACCAAAAGGAGCACAAAGAACACCAAAGAGAGTGTCACCGTGTGGTTAGGAAAACTAAAAGAGAATATGAGGAGAGACTGGCGGGGGAAGCAACAAACTTCAAATCGTTCTTCAGATATGTGAAGGGGAAGCAACCGGCAAGGGAAGAAGTGGGGCCATTGGATGATGGAGACAAAAAAGGAGTGGTAAAGGAGGAAAACGAGATAGCTGACAGGTTAAATAAGTTCTTCACGTCAGTCTTCACGAGGGAGGACACATCCAATATTCCGGAACCGGAGGACATTGTAAATGGGGATCGGGATGAAAAGCTGGTCCAACTAGAGGTAAGCCAAGAGGATGTCCTCAGGCAGATAGACAGACTAAAGAGTGACAAATCGCCAGGTCCAGACGGCATTCACCCAAGGGTACTCAAGGAACTAAGGAACGAAATAGCAGAGCCACTTCGCCAAATATGTAACCTATCCTTAAAAACTGGAGAGATCCTGGAGGATTGGAAAATTGCAAATGTCACGTCCATCTTCAAGAAGGGTTCAAGGGGTGACCCGGGAAACTACAGGCCGGTGAGCTTGACCTCGGTCCCGGGAAAGATGATGGATAATTCCCTTTTTTGAAGTTGAGTGCCGTCGTTGTGGTTCTTTTCACCTTTGATGATCCAATTTCTAGCCTGCACTGGATCGTGTTGTGATCGCTGTTTCCTAGTGGGGCTAATACCGCCACCTCCTTTGCGGGTCCCCCTAGTCCGTTAAAGAATAGGTCAAGAGTGGCATCTCCCCGTGTTGGTTCCATGAGCAGCTGTTCCATGAAACAGTCCCTCGTGACCTCCAGGAATTTGGTCTCCCTCATGCAGTTTGAGTGCCCAATATTCCAGTCTATCCCAGGGTAGTTGAAGTCCCCCATCACCACCACACTTCCGCTTTTGCATACCTGCCTCAGTTCAGCCTCCAGGTCCTGGTCGATTTCTTCCGGTTGTCCAGGTGGGCGGTAGTACAGACCCAATTTTATGTCTGCTCTAGTTCATCCCGGTAGCTTAATCCATAGTGATTCCAAGCCATCCGCCCTTACTGTTGTTTCCATCCTGGTTGAGGGTATAGAGTCTTTTATGTATAGCGCTATTCCTCCACCATTTTTATGTGTCCTGTCTCTCCTGTATAGTTTATACCCTGGTATGGCCACATCCCATTTATTGTCATCAGTCCACCACGTTTCTGTGATTCCAATTATGTCTAGGTCCTTCTTGCTGGCTATGACCTCCAGCTCTCCCATTTTGGCCCTTAAGCTCCTAGCATTAGTGTATAGGCAATGTAAGTCCCGGTTGTTTTCCCTCCCCGTTGGTTTTCCTCGTGGTTTGGCACTCCTGCAGACCCCCTCATGGGTTGCCAGTCCCCTAGCCTCATCTCGGTCATCCTCCTCCTGCTGTGTGTCTGTGTCGTCCTCAGCCTGTTTCCCCGTTTTTGGTTGCCGCTCTGGCTCCCGATGTTCTCCGTTGATCCTGCTTGCTAGTTTCATGTGTGCCCTGGGCCCCTGCATTGCGTCCTTAGGTCCTTTTTCCAAAATTTCCCACTCAGTCCCGAGCCCTCTTTCACAATGTCTTTTGCCACTCTGGCTCCTGTTGTTCTTTGTTGATCCTGCTTGCTAGTTCCATTTGTGCCCTGGGCCCTTGCAATATGTCCTTATGTCCTTTTTCCAAAAGTTCCCACTCTGAATTTTTAAATAAGAAGCCAAAAAATAGTTTTAGAGACATTTGGAGAATTGAGATAAAACAGTATATTTCTGTATCTCGTTGGCCACGAATTTGGACTTGGAGGTTGAAATGTACAGCATCAGCATCTATGAGACAAACATGGTTATTTTTATTGCATAGGATTTTTTGGACCCCAGTTTGATTACAAAAAATAGACAATTCTAAATCTAATAGATGCTGGCATTGTCATATTAATATAGGGACTTTGCATCATCTGTTATATATGTCCATTGATACTTAGTTTCTGGAAGTCAATTTGGGAACAAATAAATCTCATTCTTGAGTCATCTATTCCCTTAACTTATGAAGCCGTAATTTGTGGTACGTTACTACATGTTAAGCCTACTTTGGATAAATATAAAAGCTGCCTTTTCTTGATCATGATGGGAATAGCTGTTCAAATGGTTACACATAATTGGAAGAGCCATGACAGAATTAATTACATTTTTTGGTGGGCAAATGTGTATACCACATATAAATATGAGAGAATGAATGCAGAACGTTTGGGGTCTAGTAATTCATTTAATAAAGTGTGGAGTCCGTTGACTGCATTTGTTACCTCGCAATAAGGGTCGGGTATCTTTCCTTTTCTTAGATTTCTTAGGTGGGGGGGTAGGGGGAGAGAAATGTATTTTGAGAATTTAAATTACTTAATTATAATACTGTAATCATATCATATATCTTATTGTATTAATAATTGGGAGGAGGATGGGAGAAAATGATTGTTTTTTGTATTACTTGTGTAGTTAATAGTGCGTTTTATGCAGTATTTTATATTCAATTAATTGTATTGCACTGTCAAAGTTTGAAAATCAATAAAGATTTTAAAAAAAGGAAAATAAATTTTCCAATACTGCTTTGCCGAAGTGACCATCCCGTCTAGAATAAGATTCCAGACAGTAGTGTGATATCAAGGTATGAACTGAGGACCAAGAAGCAGCTTTACAGATTTCATCAATAGGAGTCGAGCAAAGGAAAGCAACTGAAGCTCTGACTCTGTGAGCTCTCCGACTCTGTGAGCTGTGACATGATTCGCCAATTGTAGCCCAGCCTGAGCACAACAGAAGAAGATACAAGAGGCCAACCATGTGGAAATCATTCTCTTGGATACTGGACATCCCAACTTGTTAGGATAAAAGGAGACGAAAAGTTGAGGAGATGTTCTATGTGGTTGAGTTCTCTGCAAATAAGCCAATGCTGATTTGCAGTCCAGAGTGTGAAGAGCTGTTTCCCAGGGTGAGAATGAGGCTTAGGAAAGAATACTGGAAGTACAATAGATTGATTGAGGAGGAATTCCGTGACAACCTTTGGAAGAAACTTGGGATAGGTGCGAAGCACCACTTTGTCATAATGGAATACTATGAAAGGGGGGTCCCACCATCAGCACTTGAAGCTCACTGACTCGTTGAACTGAAGTAAGGGAGATGAGAAAGACCACTATCCAAGTAAAGTACTTGAGATGAGCCGAACACATTGGTTCAAAAGGAGGCTTCATCAGTCTAGCAAGAACCATATTAAGATCTCAAACCACTGGAGGTGGCTTGAGAGGTGGTTTGACACTGAAAAGACTTTTCATGAATCTGGACACAAGAGCATGAGAAGTGAAAAGACTTTTCATGAATCTGGATACAAGAGGATGAGCAGTGAGAGGTTTACCATCAACTGGTCTGTGGAAAGCATTGATAGAAACATAGAAGATGACAGCAGAAAAGGGCCAGCCCACTCTATTGACCCACCCCATTG
Source organism: Geotrypetes seraphini (assembly GCF_902459505.1). Lineage (NCBI taxonomy): Eukaryota > Metazoa > Chordata > Amphibia > Gymnophiona > Dermophiidae > Geotrypetes > Geotrypetes seraphini. The sequence goes on along the minus strand of NC_047085.1, from coordinate 271,156,982 downwards.
AGTCTGAGTGCTAGTGACCTTAACTTGATAGCACTGAGATGAACTCTAATCAAAGAGGTTTTGAGACCTGAATTGGATAAAAGTAGAAGATACTCAAATACTGAAAATACAGAGGTGGATTTAGGCTCATGATGATGAAGAGCACACCAAGTGGAAAACAGTGTCCATTTTTGCTGGTAACACTGCTGTGTAGACGGTTTTCTGGAGGTTTCTGGAGACTTCCAAGATTAGTCTGACAGGCTGAGAAAGATGAAGGTCAGCTGATGTTAGGTCGAGAGATACCAAGTCTCAGGTGCAATGGTGGAAGATTGGGATACAGAAGATATCCGTGATTCCGCGTGAGAAGAGACAGAAAAATATGAAAAGGTATTGGTTCCTTGATACTGAGTTGAAGTAGAAGGGAAAACCAAGGTTGTCTGGGCCACCGAGGGGCTATAAGAATCATGGTGACCGATTCCTGCTTGAGCTTGACAAACGTCTTGAGGATGAGAGGGATTGGAGGAAAGGCTAGAGAAACTTGCGAGTCCAATCCAGCAGAAAAGCATCCGCTTCCAGACGGTAATGAGAGCACTGCCAGGAGTAAAACTGAGGCAGCTTGTGGTTGTGGGGGGATGCAAACAAATTTATCTGCGGAGACCCCCCCACTGAGAAAATATGGGGCACAGAACTGCAGAGTTGAATGCCCACTCATTTGGCTGAAGAAACCTGCTGAGTCTGTCTGCAAGTGAATTCTGTTCCCCTTGAATGTATATTGCTTTCAGGAACATATTGCGAGCAACGGCCTAAGTCCACATCTTCTGGGCCTTAAGACAAAGAAGGAGAGAACCTGTGCCTCCTTGTCCCTGCAGATAAGGATGGTGTTGGTCACAATGTGCTGAAAAGCTTTGCAAGCATTGTAGATTGCTCCGAGTTCCAACAGATTTATATGACAAAGGCGGTCCTGGGCAGACCAGTGACCTTGAGTGCGAAGACCGTCTAGATGAGCTCCCCAAGCATAAGTGAACGAGTCTGTGGTCAGAACTTTCTGATGAGGAGGGGTATGGAACAAAGATCCTCTGGACAGATCGGAAGAGTTCATCCACCACTGCAGTGACTGTCAAAGTGAAGGTGCGACTTGAATGTGTTGAGATAGTGGGTCAAGAGCTTGAGACCACGGAGATGTGAGAATCCATTGAGGTATCCTGAGATTAAGTCTCGCAAATGGAGTAAGATGCACTGTGGAAGCCATGTGGTCCAGGAGAGCCATCAGTTGTCTGGCTGAGATTGATAGCAGATAAGTTTAAGTGCAAAGCTGAATCAAACTACCATAGTGCTGTTGTCACTACAACCAGGCACTTGGTAAATACTCTGGGAGAGGATGCAAGGCCAAAGGGTAGTACTTTATATTGATAATGATGGTGAGCCACCTGAAATCAGAGGAATCATTGGGAGGCTGGATGCACTGGAATGTTAGTGCAGGCTTCTTTCAGATCCAGAGAGCATAGCCAGTTGTTGTGATCTAAGAGGGGATATATCGTTGCCAGAGATAACATTCGAAACGTTTCCTTCACTAGAAATTGAAAAGGTCTCCAAGCTTAGGAACTTGTTCTCTACTTCGATGGTACCAGTTTCTGAACTCTCAGGCTTTAATTCCCCTTCAGTTCAATCTTTAAAGAAGGTTATCACTTCATTTCATTCAAGTTCTTCAAATGATCCAGTTCCATCTTTTCTCATTAAAAGATTTCTTGATTGTCTATTCAGTCCTCTGATGTCTATGGTATCAAATAGTCTCAAATCTGCAATATTTCCTTTAGCATGGAAACATGCTATAGTAACTCCAGTTCTTAAATCTTCAAAACTTGACCCTGCAGAAGTCAAATTAGCGACCTATTTCAAATTTACCTTTTCTCTTGAAAATTACCGAGAAAGTAGTAGCTACACAGTCTATCTAGACCAAATCAATGCTTTTCATCTGCACCAAACAGGCTTTAGACATCACATGACCAAACATTCTCTTTTAGGATTGACTAATTATGTAAGATCAATTCTGGATGGTAACCATGATGCTGTTATTTTTTCTTTAGATATGTCTGCAGCATTTGATCTGTTTGATCACATGATTTTACTACACCGACTGGAAGATCTGCACATTACTGACAAAGTTCTTTAATGGTTTAATTCATATTTGATCGATTGGACCTACTCTGTTTCTTATTCTGGTTCTCTCTCAAGCTCTCATCCACTTCAATCTGGTGTCCCTCAGGGATCCGTACTCGGGCCTATACTCTTTAAAATCTTCCTGCTCTTCCTGACTTTACTGCTCCAATCACTTGGATTTACTTTTTTCATCTATGCCAGTGGTTCCCAAACCTGTCCTGGGGGACCCCCCAGCCAGTCAGGTTTTCAAGATATCCCTAATGAATATGCATGAGAGAGATTTGCATATAATGGAAGTGACAGGTATGCAAATCTCTCTCATGCATATTCATTAGGGATATCTTGAAAACCTGACTGGCTGGGGGTCCCCCAGGACAGGTTTGGGAACCACTGATCTATGCTGATGATATCCAATTGTTGCATCCTTTCAATTCTAACAGTCTTAACGATTATACAGTACTTTGATCTCTGGTAAACTTGATAAGGTTGCTGATTGGTTAGCTATGAACAGAATAAAAATTAATTCACAAAACATATTAACTATGTTATTTTCTTTTACAAAAAGAAACTCAAATCTCCCAAGTTTCAGTTTGAAGGGTACAACCTTGTACTCTACATCAATTAAAATTCTTGGTGTAATTATAGACAACATTATTTCACTCACTCATTTCTGGTGTTCTCTTTCTTTTTTTTTTTTTAAGACTGCGCCAGATTCGTTCTATAAGGTCCATGTTAAGTTAAAACTTTGTGAGGATTTTTTTTACATTCTCTGATTATATCAAGGTTGGATTATTGTAACTCTGTTAATAGGACTTCCTCAGTACCAACTTTGTCGTCTCCAGCTTGTACAAAATATGGCACGCCAAGCTTCTCTATCATCGTTCAAAATTTGATCATATAACCCCATTACTCAAAACTGAACACATGCTTCCCATAGCCTATAGCAGGGATGCCCAATACGTCGATTGTGATCAACGGGTAGCTCAGGAAGGCAACGTGAGTCGATCACAGAGCTCATCCCTGGCTCCGTGATAGACTCGTGTTGCCGTCCCGATCTACCGGGCCTATCAGTCTTCCTCTCCCCAACGTCAAAGACACCAACGCTGGGCATCCACTTTAGGCTGTTTTTTGTCATTTCGGGGAGGGGGTGCGTGGCGGCGGCAGCAGCAGCCTAAAAAAGAAATCATCCTGGCCCGGGGTCGGTGACATGCTCCGGAGCTTCTATCTCTTCCAGCAGCCTTCCTATCTGGCCCTCTCCCTTCTACCTGTATCCGGCCACACCCCCTGCTCCGCGGCTCTCTTCGGCAACTCGTCAGCAGCAGCGATTGACACAAGCTTCTGACGTCGGGGCCTACCCTCTGAAAGTCCCGCTTGTTTCAACTTCCTTTTTCCACAAAGGCGGGACTCGCAGAGGGAAGGCCTCAATGTCGGCAGTCTGTCTTGATCACCGTTGCTGATGAGTTGCTGAAGAGGGCCGCAGGGAAGGGTGTGTGGCTGGATGCAGGTGGAAGGGAGAGGGCCAGATGCAGGACTCGTGGGTGAGGGAGGAGAAGAGAGAGAGAAAGAGAGGGAAGGGAAACAAAAGGAAATATTTCATACTGGGCTGGGCCGGAGTGGAGGGAGGGTGGAAAGATTCCGACTATAGGGTGCAGTAACAAAGGAAAAGGGGGGAAAGCTGAAAATGGAGATAGTGACACAAAGAAGAGAAAGGGTAAGCAGGACCTACTGAATAAGGATAGAGATAGAGGGGACATGAAGAGGAGGTGAAATAGAGACATAGAAGTAATGTTGAAAAAGGGGGGGGGGGAGGTAAAGACATTGAAAGGGCAAATGGTGAACATGGGGTAAAGACAAGGACAGAGACAAATGAAGATTCTGAAAAAGTGGTGAGATAGGGATATAGGTGAGATGGACACAAAGAAGGGTGATGCTGGAAAATAGGTGGAATGGTAATTCTGACAGACACAGAAGGGAAATGCTGGATCAAGGAGAGATGGGGCTCAGGCTGGATGGAATGGGGAGAAATGCCTTGTTGGCCCGGAACTTCCTCTCCTACGTCAGAATTGGCGTCAGGGAGCGGAATGCTGGTCAGTGTGATGCTTCTGCAGGGAAAGCTTGGGACAGCGGTGGTTTGGGGGCTGTTCCTGATGGCGGTGGCAGCAAACCTAGTGGCTTGGGGGAGGGCATGGAGAAAGAAAGAAAGGGTGCAGACAGGGAGACAGAAAGAAGGGGGAACAGGGAGACAGAAAGAAGGGGGAACAGGGAGACAGAAAGAAGGAACAGGGAGACAGAAAGAAGGAACAGGGAGACAGAAAGAAGGAACAGGGAGACAGAAAGAAGGGGGAACAGGGAGACAGAAAGAAGGAACAGGGAGACAGAAAGAAAAAGTTGGGGGAGAGAATGAGGTCTGGAGGAGAGGAAACATACAGGAGGCTGAAAGAAAGGAAGAAAGATTGGATGCACAGTCAGAAAAAGAAAGTGCAACCAGAGACTCATGAAATCACCAAACAACAAAGGTAGGAAAAATGATTTTCAATTTAGTAATCAAAATGTGTCTGTTTTGAGAATTTATATCTGCTGTCTATATTTTGCACTATGGCTCCCTTTTACTAAACCGCAATAACGTTTTTTAGCACAGGGAGCCTATGAGCATTGAGAGCAGCGCAAGGCATTCAGCGTAACTCCCTTTGCTAAAATCTACTATCGTGGTTTAGTAAAAAGGGAGGGGATATATTTGTCTATTTTTGTATTTTGTTACTGAGGTGACATTGCATAGAGTCATCTGTCATGACCTCATTGAAAAAACCCGGAATATGAATAATTAACATTTTCTCTGCCTTTCAGTGTGCTTTGTGTTTTTTTAAAAATTTTATTGTTGGTAGATCATTTTGACTTAGTCATTATAAAAGTAGCTCGCAAGCCCATAAAGTGTGGGCACCCCTGGCCTATAGGATCCGATTCAAATACAATGTTCTTTCATTTCAAATCCGATCCTTTGGGCTTTCCTTATTTTTGTTTAATCATTTAATTCCATATGCACTAAACAGGGGATCTCAGTTGTTCTTCTCAGCATCTGTTATCTGTACCATTTTTCTGACAAATGTTTCTGGATGCTAATCAAGATTCAAGCTTCTCTGTGATGGCCCCGAGTCTTTGAACTTCACTACCGCTCCATTTAAGGTCGGAAAAATCCTTTAAAACTTTTAAGTCACAGTTTAAACCTTTTATTTCAGTAAAATTGTGAACTTTCATGATCTATTATTCTCTTATCCCTTTAACTTTTGTTTTTTCCCTTTGGGTTTTTTCATTTTTCCCCCAACAATCTGCTGTCCTCGACCACAAAACCTTCAAAAAAGAAACTAAAACCCTACTCTTCAAAAAATACATAAAACCTATTTAACACAATCAGTTCCTTCCCAATCTCCACCCACCACATCCACTACCCCTTTCAAATCTAAAATGTTTCTAATTACCCAACATGTATTGCCTCAAGTTCCTGACAATTCTTATATAACTCCTATGTAATTCCTATGACAATTCTTATGTAAAGTTACAATTCTTGTAACTCCTGATAAATCTTATATAATCCGCCTTGAACCGCAAGGTATTGGCAGAATAGAAATCACTAATGTAATGTAATGAAATCTATCCCTTTCCCCCTTGTTTTTGTCTATTGTCTTGGTCATTTTTATCCCATTGTTTTTACTTTTGTTAACCACTTTGATTTGACTTTTTTTTGTAAAAAATTGTAGTATATCAAATTAACTAATTGTGACCTGGAACTGGTACCATGCGGCCTCAGAGTGCTAAGCTTAGGCTGGGTCAGTAACGAAGGAGTCTATGTAAGCACCGGTGTCGAGTGCAATTTGAACATGTCACCAAGCTCCCTGCGGAAAAACTCATTGAGTTGTTCCCTAAAGATCTGCACCAGTACCCATGGCTCAACAGCCATCGGTGCTGCAAGGTGTCGAGAGATGAGTGACCTCAATGAGAAAACACACCTTGAAGGAGACACTGTACTGTCTGTACTGAAGTAGAGCGATGGCATCGACACTTGGCCTGCATTGAGGTACTTGATGCTGTAGAGACCTATAATGCTTGCTGGGAAGAATATGGTTTTTTATAACAGGCTTCCCTGATAAAGGAATCAAGTCCAATGTCGATGCCAGTATCAAGGGCTCAGATTTATCCCAGGAATTCATGGTGGAGCCGAACAGCTTCTCTTGTTGGATGCGATGAACCTTCAAAAAGTACTTTTGCAAGGTGGAACTATGAGAACAGGTGTCTACCCGATGCAAACACCACTATGCGGGTCAGTGATTGAGATCGGGTGCTGGCACCGACAGCATGTCTTAAAACTGCTTGATGGTTTTGACATGGGAAAAAACCCCAAAAACTCAATGGCAAGGTTAAACTTAATGATAAACGAAGTAGAAAAACAACCGCCAAGGAAGGAAAAAAGAGAGCCAAAAGGCCTGACTGAAAGATTTCTTCTAAGAACAAAAGAAAAGAAAAATGGCCAAAGGCCAAAACTAGTATTGTTGACGGGAAGGCAATGCATGCTGGACGTTCCAGAAAAAGAGTACTTTGCTCTGCAGAAAACGAAGAACCGAGGTACCATGAGCTGGCATCTGGTGGGAAGGCACTCATGCATGCACATTGCGGGCAGTCACAAAGTTTCTAAATTAAAAAAAACTTAATGACAATACATTTTTACCACTGTATAGACTGGGCTCCATGGATGACATCACACGTGAGAATATGCTGCCTGCTTGTCCTAGGATAATATATGATCAGTGACACCCACTCCTCATCTAAATATAGTGGTGTGTTGCAAAGTTTTTAAGCTGCAGCACACTAATCCTAGGGCTGTGGCTGGAAGGCACCTGGAAATGCTCAGATGTCCTCCAGCCGCAAACCTGAGCCTCCTATTATCACCAGAGAGGAGGAGGAGAGGCGTCGGGTGACTGCAGGTCATGCCTCTCACTGTGAAAGTCAGCCAACACCTCTCCTCCTTGTCGGCATCTCACAGCACACCTGGAATCTGCTGGGGCACACTAGTGTGCCAAAGCACAGAGTTTGTGATATACTGAAATATACTGTTATTTCATCCCAACCTGATATTAGAATACAGATTTTTAAAAGTTTCAATTACCTGACATTAATGGCTCTGGCTTGGGGCCAGGATCAACCTAAAGAAATAAAGAAAAAGGGGAGGGGGAAGTGACAATTAGTCAAACATCTTAATTTCACAAATGCTTGTAATGTAATGTAATGTAATGTAATTTATTTCTTATATACCGCTACATCCGTTAGGTTCTAAGCGGTTTACAGAAAATATACATTAAGATTAGAAATAAGAAAGGTACTTGAAAAATTCCCTTACTGTCCCGAAGGCTCACAATCTAACTAAAGTACCTGGAGGGTAATAGAGAAGTGAAAAGTAGAGTTAGAGGAAAAATAAAAATAAAATAAACATTTTAACAAGACAGCATTGATCTAAATACTTTGGAAGGTAGAAGAGAGGAGAGAAAGGAATAGAAGCAGAAGGGGGAGCCGTTGAATAGTAGAATTCTGGAGAAATTTAAATGATAGAAATAGAACAAAACAAAGACAAAAGGCAAAACAATAGATAAGATTAAAGATAAATCATAAGCTGGAAAGAAAAATAAAATAAAACTTTGTCTTCAATCCACGGTTTCAGCGTCAGTGATGAAGTGGAGCAAGTAAGTTTAGGAGGAGCGATTGACGTTTCCAGAAAGGGCTTGTCATTCAACTATTTAAAAAATACTTTTAAAATTACAATATACAGAACTCTGAATGCTTAATGTCTTTCAGTGTCAGCAGCAAGAACACAAAACCAAATTGGTCCATCAAGCCCAGAATGTTTTTTTTTTTTTTAATTAAAGTGGCTACTCCAGGTCACAAGTGCCTAGCAAGATCCCACAAGACCAATGAATATTCCTTGTTGCTTACACCCAAAAAAAAAAAAGTGTCTTTTCTAAATCTAACAATGGTTTATTAACCAATTCAAACTACCATTCATGAAAATTCCAAGACACATTCCTGGGTGCTGGCACTTAGCATGGAACCTAACACTTATGTATGCATGATGAGCAATATTTTCCTTATCTGCATTATTTTGCACTTTACCGCATTACTTTCAGATACACAGTATTTCTAAGTCCCCCTCTAAGGGCTCCTTTTACTAAAGTGCACTAGCGTTTTTAGCAGCTTAAAAGGAGGCGGTAGCGGCTAGCGTGCGCATCATTTTAGCGCGCACTAAAACCGCTAGCACGCTTTTCTAAAAGAAGCCCTAAGTCTTCACAATTTGCTCATAAAATTTAGCAAATTGGTACAATTTTGTACTCTGCAAATCTGTTCACCTCTTTTGTTGCTCCCTTTCTCAGATGAATTATATTAAAAAGCATCCATCCAAGTACAGCTTTCTAGGGTGTACCTTGTTTTTAGTCTGAATCCATTCTACTTCTGCCCCATTATGCATAGTTTGGAACAAGGTACTGTATCTTTAAAAGATATCACCATAATAGGGAAGATAGGGCATTCCCACAGCAAGGAAACAATAGAGACCACAGTAGACCAGGTGTCCATAAATACAAAGCAAACTAATTTTAAAGATTGAAAATTATCTATGTCAACTGCTGAGCAAGTTGTAAATAAGAATGACAAACATTGTTTGAAATGTATGTATGCAAATGTCAGAAGCTTCACAAATAAGATGGAAAGTTAGAATATATCTTTTTTTTTTCCATATCTTTATTCATTTTAAAAACCAACATCAAGTGCAACATATTATCAAACAATGTACAAAATAAACAGCACTTAATACCATCAAATGATATAATAAACACATATCCCTTTCCCCCTCCAATTCCCACCCTTTAGTAATGCTTGAAGACAATCAAGAGTAATACAAATGATCAAGACAAACAAAATTACGATCAAATAATATATTAAAGGCATAACCCCCCCCCCCCTCCCCATCCTGGATGTGTATAATCAAAGGGCTAAAACTAATAATCACTCTTTACAAAATTTTGTCAATGGGTCCCAAACCTCCTTGAATTTCTTATAATGTCCCAATTGTATTGCACTCATACGTTCAAATTTGTAAGTTTGAAACAAGGATTCCCACCAAAAACTATAGTTTAACCTGTCCCAATTTTTTCAAAATAAGCATTGAAAATATATCTTTTCATTTAGTGCAGCATAATAGGCATCTCTGAGACCTGGAAGAAGGAAGATAATCAAATTATATTGCAGCAATTGGTGGAGGCATAGCATTATATGTTAAGGAAGACCTTGAATCAAATAAACTAAAAATTCTACAGAAACTAACACACATCTTGGAATTCCTATGGGTAGAAATTCCATTTACAAAGGGGGAAATGATAGCGGTAGAGAGTACCTGCCTGGCCAAGATAAACAGGCAGATGCAGTGGTAGATTGTACACTTCTCCCTCGTCATTCGCGGGGGATACGGGCAGAGCCGGATCGCGAATGCCGAAAAACCGCGATTATTCAGCTCTGACCCACCCCCACCTCCCTGCTGCCTTCCCGGCCTTACCTGGTGGTCTAGAGGGCTTTCGGGGCAGGAGCGATCTTCCTACGCTCCTGCCCCGTGCAGATTGCCATCAAGAAATGGCTGTAGGGAGTTCCCGACGTAGTCTCGAGAGACTACGGGAACTCCCAGCAGCCATTTCCTCATGGTGATCTGCACAGGGCAAGAGCGTATGAAGATCGCTCCTGCCCCGAAAGCCCTCTAGACCAGTGTTCTTCAACCTTTTTACACCCGTGGACCGGCAGAAATAAAAGAATTATTTTGTGGACCGGCAAACTACTAGGACTAAAATTTAAAAACCCCGTTTACGCCCCATCTCCGCGAGCTCGGTCCCCGCAAACCATCTGATCCCATCTGCACAAGCCGCAATTATGATTTTATATTGAACGTATTTTATTAAAGTATAAAAAGAAACAATATCCTGAACAATTGTGATTTTATGAATACAAATATACAGAGCACGGACCAACAAAACCCCTGTCTCCCCTCCCCTTCACATACATCCCCTCTACTATCAAGAAAACTGAACAAGCTAAGTTATTACAGAATGCTACATAGAAATATCATGCTAACAGAATACTGCAGTCCCCAGTTATGTCTCTAACAGGATATATAATTCAAATCTGATATATTCTAATGACAAAATAGAAATAAAATTATTTTTTTCTACCTTTTGTTGTCTCTGGTTTCTGCTTTCATCTTCTTTTCACTCTTTTCCTTCCAGCATCTGCCCGTTCCATCCAATGTCTGCCCTCTCCCCCTTCCATATGTATCTGACTTCTTTCTATGACCCTCTTCCTTGTCCATCCTCCTCTCTCCTTTTTACATCATTCATTCCAGCTTCACTGCCTTCTTCATTTTTATCTCTCCTACACCAGATCTAGCATCTTTATCCCTCTCTCATTTCTCTGCTGACCCCCCTTTCCAGCATCAATGTCTCTCTACTTTCTCATTCCTCTCTCTCCCCTTTCTCTCATCTGATCTCTCCATTCCACCCTGACCCCCTTCCCCTCCTGTAATCTCCCTGCCAGCTGTTTCCTTCCTTTTTTCTTTCTCCCTACCCTCCTTCCTTTTTTTCCTTCTCCCTTCCCTCCTCCCTCTATCCAACATTAACTCTCTTCCCATCCCTTTCCCTCCTCCCTCCCAGCAGCATCTCTCCTTCTTCTCCCTTCCCTCCTCCCTCTATCCAATATTAACTCTCTTCCCATCCATTTCACTCCTCCCCTCCCAGCAGCATCTCTCCTTCTTCTCCCTTCCCTCCTCCCTCTATCCAACATTAACTCTCTTCCCATACTTTTCCCTCCTCCCCTCCCAGCAGCATCTCTCCTTCTAACTCCCTTCATGTCCAGTAACAGCTCTCCCTTTTCCAGACCTTCCCAGCCTCCTACAGTGGCTTCCTCCCCTTCCAGCAGCTCTCGGTACTTGCCTGCAGGAAGTTGCCAGTAAATCACTTCCCTGGCAAATTGGAGAGCTGATGGGAGGGGAGACAGCCACTGTGAAGGCTCCCCAGGATCTTGTTCGCACACGCTGACCATCTCCCTCCACCTGCACCTGAATTTGCAGCTCTCTCCGCTCTAATCGCAACTTCTCCGCGGCCCTCTTCAGCAACTCAGCAGGGGTGGCGATCAAGACACGGTGCCGAGGTCGGGACCTTCACTCTCTGAGTCCCGCCTATTTTGTTTCAAATTCATGTTTCCGAACAGGCGAGACTCAGAGAGGGAAGGCCCCGACGTTGGCAGCCTATCTTGATCGCCTGAGGCTGGGAGAAACATTAGTCGGGAGGAAATTTAACTGCCGACTTGATCTCGCCGGCCCTGCGCGGACCGGCAGAAATTTTCTGCGGACCAACACCGGTCCGCAGACCGGCGGTTGAAGAACTGTGCTCTAGACCATCAGGTAAGGCCGGGAAGGCGGCAGGGAGGAAAAAAAGATGGATTTTTTTTACATTAAAGACTGATTTTTTTATTTTCCCCCTCCCCAGAAAAAAATCACGATTATATGAAACTGCGAGTGCAGGAACCGCAAATAGGGAGGGGGAAGTTTACTACCATCCGCTTGGCCAAGATAAACAGGCTGATGCTAGAGGGCACTCAAAAAAATTGAAGGGAGATAGGTTCAGAACAAATGCTAGGAAGTTCTTCTTCACCCAGAGGGTGGTGGACACCTGGAATGCGCTTCCAGAGGGGGTAGTTGAGCAGAGTACGGTTTTGGGTTTCAAAAAGGGATTGGACGAGTTCCTGAAGGGTAAGGGAATCCAGGGGTACAATTAGAGGGTTACTATACAAGACAAAATGCTCTTGAGTAATAGATCATTACAGGTCATTGACCTGGGGGGGCCGCCGCGGGAGCGGACTGCTGGGCGTGATGGACCTATGGTCTGACTCGGCAAAGGCAATGCTTATGTGCTTATGCTGAAATGTTATCAGCAGAAATTAGAGAGGCTAACAAAACTGGGTAGCAGAATAAAATGGGTTATTTCAATTACCCTGACATTGAATAGGTAAATGTAACATCAGGCATGCTAGGGAGGTAAAATCCATTGATGAAATCAAGACTACTTTATAGAGCAGCTGGTTCAGGAACTGACTAGATGTGAAAACAATTCTAGACCTAATTCTTCATGGAGTGAAAAAATTTGGTGCAGGAGATAATGGTGATGGGGCCACTTGATAATAGTGATCATAACATGATCAGATTTGATTTACCGTATTTTTCGCTCCATAAGACGCACCTGACCATAAGATGCACCCTAGAGGAGGAAAACAAGAAAAAACACATTCTGAACCAAATTCTCCCTGCCAGGCTCTGTACCCTGTCACCTCCTCTGGTGGTCTAGTGGTAGGCCGGGACAGGGCACAGAGCAGGCAGGCCTAGTGACAGGCAGGCCAAGTGGCAAGCAGGCCCCATACCCCCCCAGTATCTTAAGTCATCCCCCATGTACCTTAAATCATCCCATGTGCCTCCCAGTACCTTAAATCATCCCCTCATACAACCACATGCTCCCCCAGTACATTAAATCATCCCTCTACGTACCCCCCCCAGTACCTTTTTAATCATCCCCCGTACCTTTAATCATACCCCTTGGCACCTTTTTAAAATCCTCCTTCCTTAGACGGCTCTCACCTTTCCCAGCCAGCGGCACGCAGGCCAGAAGCGGAGATATCAGGAGCAAGTCCTCTGCGCTCCCGCCTGGGCCCGCGCCGATCTCCGAATGGCTGCGGTCAGTTCTCACGAGAGCTCACCTCAGCCATTCGGAGATCGGCGCGGGTCCCAGGCAGGAGCACGGAGGGCTTGCTCCTGATCTCTGCACTTCTGGTCTGTGGTGCTGCTGGCTGGGATATACACTGGACCACCAGGTATGACGGCAGCGGGAGGGGTGGATTTTAAAGAGCCAGCAATGGCGGGGTGTTTTTTTTGTTTGTTTTTTTAATATGTAGCGGCAGGGGTGTTAAAAATATGCAGTGGCAGGGGGGTTAAAAGATGTGGCAGCAGAGGGGTTTAAAAGATGCGGCGGCAGCAGCGGGCTTAACAAATTTTTACCTTCGTTTCATAAGACACTTACATTTCCACCCCCTTTTTGTGTGTCTTATGGAGCGAAAATACGGTAATATCTGAAGTACAGAAACACATGAAATACAATTGCACTTAATTTTAAATAAGGAAACTATGGTGACATGAGGAGAATGGAATTGGAATAAAAGATATTTAGAGGACCAGATGGCAATCAAAAATTTAAATCAGGTATGGATGTCATTCAAAAATACCAACCGGGGGGGTGGGGGACGGCATGGTGAGCTCCGAGCAAAATAACTGCCTGATCAATAGATTCCCAAACCTCCTTTGCAGACTCCTGCAATTTACCCCTGATTTCTCAGTATAATTGAGGCACAAACTAAAAAACATATCAGTTTATGAGATGCCAAATAAAAATATGAAGTCAGGGCAATCTACAACGCAACCGCCTGCCTCTAAATGACAAACAGGAGACTCGCTCATCAAACAAAAAGGCTGCGGCCAAGGATAACAGCGAAATTAAAATGCATTCCCTCATGGCCTAGATTTTTTCTAGTGCAGTAATTGACATTATTACGCACGGGGTTCTGAGGCTCTCCCCTCATTCAGATGTGATGTGCATGAAACTTTCAATGAAATTGTGTAAGTAAATCATTGCTTGAATATAAGTGAGAAAGTTATAGGAGTTGGATTTGATTTTCTTTCTCATTCCTGTATAGAAGATTTTTTTGGGTTTACAAGTCACTTAATCCCCCCATTGCTCCAGGTATATTAGATAGATTGTGAGCCCGCCGGGACATAGAAGAAAAATGCTTGAGTTACTGAATAAATTCATGTAAACCGTCCTGAGCTCCCATGGGAGAACAGTATAGAAAATTGAATGAATGAATGAATAAATAAATGAGAACATACTTTATCTGGATTGGCAGTGAGTATCTCAGTGATATGATGGGGGAGTAGTACCTCAAGAATATTCTCAGCTGCTTTAAAAATATATTTAAGTGGAACAGATTCTAGATATAATTAGCATATTCTTGTAGGGTCTTATTCTTGTGTTTGCAATTCAGGGGTGCTTATTTCTAAATTAAATGCCAGGATTCCAATTCAATAATGGTTTCTAAAACTGTTTAATTAGCCAGATAGCAATTATAAAATAGGATAGCCTGGGATATACTTTGCCTTTCTTTTTTAACTTTGCAGAGTGTAAAGCTATCTTATATAAGCATATCCTTATTTGTATTAGAGATGTATTTCTCAGTGGAGCAGATTCTAATTCTAATTATCCTCATCTGCTTTGTAAATATATTTAGCTATGGTACAAATAATGTATGATGTGTTTGTTTCCATACTTGCAGTACTTCAAAAATACCATCCTGGAAGCCCATAAGATTTGCCATACTGGAAGGTCCATCAAGCACAGTATCCTGTTTCCAACAGTGACAAACCCAGGTCCCAAGTACCTAGCTAGATCCCAAGAAGTAAACAGATTTTATGCTGCTTATCCTAGGAATAAGCAGTGGACAGGAACGGCGGAAGGGAGGAGAAGCATCGGTACGGAGCACTAAGAAGAGATAGAAAGGAGCAGGCAGAACAAGGCGGATAAGAACAAGTAGCTTAGGGCAGAGGCGAGAGTTTGCTCCGCCCACCCCCAACGCGTCAGAGCCAGCGCCGAACTCCCCCTTAAAAGGGGAGGAGCCAATGGCGCCCAGCTGTTCGATGCGCGGCAAAGGCGCTCGTCTTAGCGAGAGCGCCTTTGCAAAGGGCCTCAAGAAGGGCCAAGTCACTACACCCAAGAGCACCAGGGAAGGACTGAAAGGTAACATAGTAACATAGTAGATGACGGCAGATAAATACCCGAATGGTCCATATCCAGTCTGCCCAACCTGATTCAATTTAAATTTTTTTATTTTTTCTTCTTAGCTATTTCTGGGCAAGAATCCAAAGCTTTACCCTGTACTGTGCTTGGGTTCCAACTGCCGAAATCTCTGTTAAGACTTACTCCAGGCCATCTACACCCTCCCAGCCATTGAAGCCCTCCTCAGCCCATCCTCCACCAAACGGCCATATACAGACACAGACCGTGCAAGTTTGCCCAGTACTGGCCTTAGTTCAAGCGGCAAGCACAGAAGGTAAGGAAGAGGCGCAAAATCTGTATATCCCCAGATTCAGAAAGGGGTGCCAAAAGAGTTGAATAAAAGACCCGGCCTGGATAACTAAAATAGTGAAGGAGGTGAAAGGCAATAAGAAAAATTCATTCAGGAAATGGAAAAAGGACAAAACTGAGGGGAATTGGAAAGAGCACAGGAAGTATAAAAAAGAATGTCACCATGTGGTTCGAAAAGCCAAAAGAGAGTATGAAGAGAGGCTAGCCAGGGAAGCACGAAATTTCAAACCGTTCTTTAGTTATGTTAAAGGAAAGCAGCCGGTTAGGAAGGAGGTGGGACCGCTGGACGACGGAAATAGGAAGGGAGTGGTGAAGGAGGAGAAAGTCACAGAAAGACTTAACATGTTCTTTTCGTCTGTATTTACAAACGAAGACACAACCAACATACTGGAACCTGAGCAATTGTTCAATGGAAATCAAGCAGAAAAATTAACATCCATGGAAGTGAGCCTTGAAGATGTGTGCAAGTAGATAGAAAAACTAAAAACTGAAAATTCCCCAGGTCCAGATGGACTCCATCCAAGGGTTCTAAAGGAATTAAAGGAGGAGATAGCGGAACTACTGCAGCAAATTTTCAACCTATCCCTGAAAACAGGCGCAATACCAGAGGATTAGAAGATAGCCAACGTTACGTCCATCTTTAAAAAGATGTGACTCGGGAAACTACAGAAATCTGCCTTATTAAAATTAGGTGCGTAAATATTAAGCGTCAGGGTATCTTTTCCTGTAGTCATATTAACATAGAGCCATCTACCCATGGGATCAGCCCAAAAGTTATCAAATGTAGCAGAAATCTTCTGATTAACTAGGATTGCCACACCTGCCTTCTTTCCTGTTGCTGGTGTAAAAAAACAATGTTTTATTGACCCCCCCCCCCTTTTCCAATTTAGCCTCCTTGGTAGCTGACAGATGAGTCTCTTGTATGAAATAAATGTCTGCTTGTTGTTTCTTCAAAAAATTAAGAATCTTTTTCCTTTTATGATTTCCACACACATCCAGGACCCTAAACAATAAATCCCCCCTTACCACCCCCAGCCCAACCCTGTAAATCACTCAAAAACCTGTATGCAAACATTTAGGGCTCCTTTTACTAAGATGCGTTAGGGCAGGGGTGTCAAAGTCCCTCCTCGAGGGCCGGAATCCAGTCGGGTTTTCAGGATTTCCCCAATGAATATGCATTGAAAGCAGTGCATGCAAATAGATCTCATGCAGATTCATTGGGGAAATCCTGAAAACCCGACTGGATTCTGGCCCTCGAGGACCGACTTTGACACCTGTGCGTTAGGGCATTAACTGTGGAATAGTGCGCGCTAGACCTTAAAGCCAGCATTGAGCTGGCGTTAGTTCTAGCCACGTAGCTTGTGGTAATATCCTGCGTGCGCTTAAAAACGTTAGCGCACCTTAGTAAAAGGAGCCCTTAGACTAGGAGATCACCATTCCCCCTCCCATACACCTTAATTTATCCCAAATTAACCCTCCATGTTCTGCGAAATATTAATAAGATCAAATATAAAACACAATAGCTTATAAATACCATACAATGTTAATTCATCTTAAGTAATTAAAAAACAATATACATTACTATTTATCATTAAATAGTTTCTTTTAAAGAACAAGACAAATCATACCTTCTAGGACATGAACATTTGCATGAAGATAGTAAAAAAAATTTAATAAAAATATAATTAGTTCATTATGAACTTTATTCAACTAAGAATATCAAAATTTATGAGATTCTATTAACTAATATTAGTCATGTTCCCAGAAATTATCCAATAACAAAATGAATAGTCATAAATCATAATAATAAAACCCCCATAAAGAATCCATCAAATGGAAAGTATAAGGAATAAATAACATCATTATAAAGGCTCGCTTCTCCTTAACCATAGTTATAAGTACACACCAAATTTAATAAAATGAAAATTCAGAATCCATAGAATAAATAAAATAAACAAATATTCTAGAGTTGAAGTTAATTCATATAGTTCCTTATAATAAATTAAACCCATATCACTATAAATACCCAAAATGTAAACAAATTCATAGAGAACAAGAATCCCCCAATGGATTAACAACATATAATTTACTATTATGGTCGGTTATTATAAAACCATATTCAAACTTTTTTTTAAAACCAATAAAAAGCCTGAATTTCTGATATGCGACGCTCATACTTTTCCAACATGGACTGCAGATCCTCCTGTTCTTTGAGGGTTTACATTACTTCAAAATCTTAATTTGATGCCTGGACAGTTGGAAAACAGAGGCGAGTGTGATTTTGTCTTGGACTGGATCCTCTGCTTTGAAACATTTTAATCAGATTCTCAGATTCTCTTTTGTGATGAACCCTTTCTTATTCCAGTCTTAACAAAAAAAATCTAATTTAGAAGGACACATCCCATACCCTTTTTTCCAGCTTTTTTTGTTGTTCTGCAAATAACCGTTTTTAATCACAGAATAGTTCCAGCAGTGTGTGCACAAGGTAGAAGATGATACTTGAGTGACCTGGGGGCCTCCAGGTGGCGTCTGCTTCTTAATAAAAAGTCATCAAGTGTTCTGTAGCCGTGGGCAAGCTAACCATCACCTAAAATCTCTGCTGTATGTCTTCTCTAGGGCAGCCCCCCAAAGTATTTGCTGCCTCTTTTCTCCCCAAGTGATCCTGCACCTGTGTCCTTCAGCAGAGAGCACACTTGAATGCCCTTCGCCCCCAACTCCAGGAAGTCACCGCTCCACTCTCTTCTCTGGCTCCAGTTTCTGGGAAAGAAGTCAAAACTTAATCAAATTTTTTATATCGTTCACTCTGTGGTGCTTCAGTTCTTTTACTATCCCAGAACAACCGGAGAGCAAACTCTATCCTAAAGTCCTCAAGCAACTGTGGGCTAAGTTCAAAACCTGCGAGTTTGTCCTCTGTGTTCCTCTGATAAACTCTCGCATTCCCTTTGACGGAACATGCTGACACCAGGATGCGTAGCAGCAGTTCACAGCCCTCCTCAGTGTGATCCCACAGCTCTGTCCCCTCCATCACACTAATCAGAGAAAGAATATGAGGTATCGAGATGCCACTCAGGGGCACAGACACATTTTCTTTGCATTCATTCATGGTTTTCATCAAAGGTTTTACCTGCTTCTGAAATATAATGGCGCTCACTGTGTGATGCTGGCACAAAGCTCAAGTCTTGCAATCTGCACACACCACGCCAGTTTCGCTGCAAATCCAAAGAGGAAATCATGCTCAAGTATAATTTATGTACAACTAATAATGAACCCCTTCATGTCCAGACCGCAAAACAGCAAAAAAAATAAAGTTAAAATAAAATCCAGAGTTGAAATAAAGATAGCAGAATCTACCTTTCATATAACCCTCTATGTCATCGGGTCTAAATGCTGATTAATAAAGTCCTGTAGTTTAGTCGGGTCTTCATAATGACTGGTTTTATTATTAAAGGTTATTTTCATTACTGCTGGATATAGCAGCCCATATTTTGCTCCAATTTGTCTCAGCTGAGGTCTGTTAAAACAGCCGTGACTTTAGCAAAATCAGGAGATGGCAGGAGATGGATTTTTGTTTCCTGCCATTTTACCAACCTCATTTGCTTAGCGGTAGAGAGAATATCCAAAGCTTGTTTAAAACGCAGTACCCTGAATATCATGGGCCTGGGACCATTTTGACTGTTGGAGGCTTTGGATGGAATTCGATATGCTATTTCTATTTCCAGAGGATACTTCAGGTTGAGGGAGAGCATCTTAGGCAATAAATTCTCAAGAAAAGATACAGCATCTGATCTCTCTACCTCTTCTGGGAGCCCTAGTAATCTAATATTATTCTTCCGACTTCTGTTGTTAGCCTCCTCCAATTCTTTAGTCAGGCGATCCACTGCTTTATGTTCAGTTTGTAGCTTATTCAAACTGCCTTCCATAACTGACACCCGGTGTTCCAACTGTACAGTTTTATCATCACTTATCTGTAACTTCTGGCTAAGATTTTGAACTTCTTTTAATATCTTTAGTTCAGTAGTATTAACCTGCATTGTCTCCCTTATAGCTTTCAGCTCAAATATAACTTGTTCCAACAATTCTGATGTGTCCTTAGGTAATGGCACCTTTGAAGGAGTAGGTGGATCCTGTTTAGCCCTTTTAGCTGAGGCTCCTGCAGCAAATGCTGTTTCCAATTTAGACTGTCTTCCTGATGCCATATCAGCTGCAGAAGATTTCACAAAATAGATTTTTCCCTTTTGAAGTGTGAAATTGATCACTTCTGCTGTCAAATTAGCTGAATTGTGCTGATGAGGGAGGAGCAGTAAAATCACCCAGCCATACTTCAACATGCCTGATGTGGATTGGGTTACATTTACCTCTGCTTCCAGCAGCAGCAGGAGGCTATTAAACTCTTTGAAAGGAGCAAGCCTCAGGCAACTGGTGTTGGAACCGACAAGGGATCAGGCAATACTGGACCTGATACTTACCAATGGAGAAAGTGTCACAGAGGTCTCGGTGGGCGACACATTGGCCTCCAGTGACCACAACATGGTATGGTTCAATATCAGGAAAGGTTTCACTAAATCTACTACACTAACCAAAGTCCTCAAATTCAAGGACACAAATTTCAAAGAAATGGGAGACTTCGTTCACCAGGCGCTACAAAGCCAAGAAGAAACCGATAACGTGGAAGACATGTGGTCGACTTTGATAGCAACCATACAAGAAGCAACAAACCGCTATGTAAAATCAGTAAGTAAACGGCGAAGGAACAATAAGCCACAGTGGTTTACTGCGGAGATCTCAGACCTGATCAAGGAGAAGAAAAAAGCATTCATCTCTTACAAACAATCAGGGAAGCAGGACTCTAGAGCAGACTACCTGGCCAAATCAAAAGCCGTCAAAACAGCAGTCAGGGAGGCTAAATTCCTCATGGAGGAGTCTCTAGCAAAGAACATCCAGAAGGGAGATAAATCCTTCTTCAGGTATATCAGTGATAGAAGAAAAAACTCAGGCGGGATTGTACGTCTTAGGAAACCAGACGGAGACTATGTGGAAAAGGATTCAGAAAAAGCCCAACTATTAAATGAATACTTCTGCTCAGTCTTCACCCGAGAAGCGCCAGGGCTCGGCCCTCAGCTACAGACAAGGGTTGGCTCAGTTGACCCGTTTAGTAACTTTGAGTTTACGCCCAGCAGTGTCTACGGTGAGCTGTCAAAGCTCAAGGTTAACAAAGCAATGGGGCCGGACAACCTACACCCCAGGGTGCTTAGGGAGCTGAGTGATGTCTTGGCGGAGCCACTGTCCGCGCTCTTCAACCTCTCCCTTAGTACAGGCAGCGTCCCGTTGGACTGGAGGACGGCTAACGTCATTCCACTCCACAAGAAAAGCTCAAAGATGGAGACAGCAAACTACAGACCAGTGAGTCTAACATCGATAGTGAGCAAACTAATGGAAACTCTAATCAAACACCAATTAGATAAGATCCTGGATGAAGAGAATCTACGGGATCCCCGACAACATGGATTTACTAAGGGGAGATCCTGCCAATCCAACCTGATCAGCTTCTTTGACTGGGTAACGGGGAAGCTGGATATTGGGGAGTCCCTGGACATCGTGTACCTGGACTTTAGCAAAGCATTCGATAGCGTACCACACCGCAGGTTACTGAGCAAGATGAGTTCTATAGGATTAGGTAACACATTGATGAAATGGGTTGGGAGCTGGCTTGGAGGTAGGCTCCAAAGGGTGGTGGTGAACGGCACCCCCTCCGAAATGACGGAGGTGATTAGTGGAGTACCACAGGGCTCAGTCTTGGGCCCAATCCTATTCAACATCTTTATAAGAGACTTGGCAGAAGGGCTTCGAGGTAAAATAACATTATTCGCCGATGATGCCAAACTGAGTAATGTAGTGGGCAAATGCACAACAGACGAAGATTCAGTGCCCGACAACATGATGCACGACCTACTCCTACTGGAGCGATGGTCTAGGACATGGCAACTCAACTTCAATGCCAAAAAATGCAAAGTTATGCACCTGGGCAGCCAGAATCCATGCAAGTCTTATACCCTTAATGGCGAGATTCTAGCAAAAATGGTAGCAGAACGAGACTTGGGGGTAATCGTCAGAGAGGACATGAAGTCTGCCAATCAAGTGGAGCAGGCTTCGTCCAAGGCAAGACAAATCATGGGCTGCATACGAAGGGGTTTCGTCAGTCGTAAGGCGGAAGTCATTATGCCATTGTATAGATCCATGGTGAGGCCCCACCTGGAATACTGTGTGCAATTCTGGAGGCCGCATTATCGCAAGGATGTGCTGAGACTGGAGTCGGTGCAAAGAATGGCCACCCGGATGGTCTCGGGACTCAAGGATCTACCATACGAAAAACGGCTTGACAAATTACAGCTATACTCGCTCGAGGAGCGCAGAGAGAGGGGGGGACATGATCGAGACGTTCAAGTATCTTACGGGCCGCATCGAGGCGGAGGAAGATATCTTCTTTTTCAAGGGTCCCACGACAACAAGAGGGCATCCGTTGAAAATCAGGGGCGGGAAACTACGAGGTGACACCAGGAAATTCTTTTTCACTGAAAGAGTGGTTGATCGCTGGAATAGTCTTCCACTACAGGTGATTGAGGCTAGCAGCGTGCCTGATTTTAAGGCCAAATGGGATCGGCACATGGGATCTCTTCACAGGGCAAAGGTAAGGGAGGGACATTAAGGTGGGCAGACTGGATGGGCCGTGGGCCCTTATCTGCCGTCTATTTCTATGTTTCTATGTTTCTATACTGTCTTGCAGCCAAGTTCCGGAATCATGGAAATATTTTTAAAACAGAGAATGGTCAAGTTTCTGGAATCCTGTGGATTACAGGACCGGAGGCAACATGGATTCACTAGAGGTAGGTCTTGTCAGACAAATCTGATCAATTTCTTTGACTGAGTAACCAGATAATTGGATAGAGGATATGCGCTAGATGTGGTGTATTTAGATTTTAGCAAAGCCTTTGACAGTGTTCCACACAGATGTCTAATAAATAGACTGAGTGCCCTTGGGATGGGTCCCAAAGTGACATAGTGGGTCAGGAACTGGTTGAGTGGAAGGCGACAGAGGGTAGTGATCAATGGAGATCGCTCTGAAGAAAGGGATGTTACCAGTGGTGTGCCTCAAAGTTCTGTTCTTGGTTGAAATAAGTCTCTCTTGGAGGATGATCTGGAGGCATATTGACGAAGTGAAGAGAGTATCCCTCTAGAATGACTTTTAGAACCAAGAGGGCTGTAGTTATCAATTTCCAACAGGGATAATACAGTTGGAGCCCACCTTCAATTGATTGAAGGAGAGGCTGAGAAAGAGTAACTGCAGCTTTCTTATTTGAGACTGTTTGAAGGTTGGATTACTGCAGCAGTGGAACTGAACTTACCCGAGTCCTGCTGTGTACAGACTTTGGGAGAAGCTTTATTGAAAAGAAGCTGTTTGTAGGGTAAAACCACAGTGAGGATTAAGTGGTTTATGTGGAGAAATCCTAATCTCTACACAGGGTTTTCTTCTGAAGTTTTGTTTTGCAAATTACCTTGTGTTTTTGCTTGGCCATTTTGGTTTTCTTTTCTTGAAACATTCTGACATTAAATTATCTTTGGGAACTGAAACCTGACTCCTTTTTGGGTCACGCGCCCACGCAATTTTGACTGTAGCCACTCGAGGAGTCCTGCTTTGTGGCTCCAGTGGTGGCTCCAGTACATGCCAGTACTGAACAATTTTTCTTATGTAAGTCTCCAGCTCTTGATGGAATGTTTATGTAGAGTAGAATACCAAGCACAAGATTCTAAACAATGTTCCGGGCCAAGGCACTGCAAGCACCAATTATGGGGGTCAGTGATGGAAATTTGGCTTTAGCACCTACAGCACTTTTTAAAACCTGTTAACGGCCGGGTCATCGGTGGAAAGACCACTTCAGCCGAATCTAACTCAATGGCTGAGGAAAAAGAAAAGGCCTCGTCAGGTGATGCCTGTGAGAAGAATAGAGGAAAAGTTTCCCTGCTTTTTTTTGAAAATTAAGTAAACTAAGAAGAAAATGCATGAGCAGGTAGGCAAAATGCAAAATATTTGAACAGCATTCAAACACATGACTTCTTAGCTCCGTGGAAAACTAATAACTGAGGAACCACGAGCAGCAACAGGCAGGAAGGCACTCACCCATGCATGGTGTGGGCATGAACTTTCTCAATTTCTTAAAATAGCGATGCACTTTTAAAGCTGTCCTTACCGAGGCTCCATGGATGACGTCACCCACATGTAAGAATATGCTGCATGCTTGTCCTGGGATAAAAGCTTTTTTTTGTTTTAATGTCAATTTATGTCCAGTTGTTGGCCTCACTCAAGAAATGGAAGAAAAAGGCCAAGCAAGTACACTGAGCAAACAGGCAACAGTTCTGAAGATCAGTCACAGACATCTCAAGCATGTCTTAAACCTACTGGGTTTCAATTTTTTTCCAAAAGGGGACAAAGTCCCCTATGAGATTTGGAAAAATAAAGGAAACAGAAAAGTGCTGACAAACAAATAATGGTCCCATGCTACTCACATGAAAGACAGGAAATAACTCAGTGAAAAATACACGACGGAGGAAAAGAAAAAAAAAAAAGATACAGTAGAACCTATAGTCATGTTACTGATCTTGCTGCGGAGTACAAGAAGTCCAAGTCTACGATCTTGACTATTCTAAAGCAGAAAGAGGTTATCAAAGCAGCTAATTTTGCAAAGGGAGTTACGATGTTAACCAGAGGCCTCAAGTGCTGGAAGAGGTGGAGAAACTGTTGCTAGTGTGGTTGAACAAGAAGCAACTTATAGGGGATAGCGTAAGCAAGGCGGTATGTGAGAAAGCCAGGAAGGTACATAGTGATTTGCGGCAGAAATACTGTTCGAGTGGAGAAAGTGATGAATTTAAAGCCAGTAGAGGACGGTTTGAAAAGTTTCTTAAGAGAAGTGGCTTTCATAGTGCGGTAAGGCATGGAGAGGCTGATAGTTCTGACTAGAGAATGACACGGTGGCTGTTACCTGCGGGTAACCCGCCGAAATGTGGAGAGAAAAATAGTGGCTGCCACGGAGACAGGAACAAGACCATTCACCGCCCCGTGGTCACCAACTGCGCGGTACAGCAGCCCCCTCCCACCCGATGTCCAGCCATCTCCCTCCTTCCCCTTATGTGGCGAATTTCATTTTCTTTTCCCAGCGGCACGCTTTCCACACGTTGCACGAGGCTGCTTGAGTTGAATCTTCTCCTCTGACGCAACTTCCTGTTTCCGGTTGCATCAGAGGAAAAGATTCAACTTGAGCAGCCACGTGCGACTTGTGGAAAGCATGCCACTGGGAGAGAAGAACAATGAAATTCGCCACATAAGGTGAGGGGGAGGGAGGGAGCTCCAAGGCAAAGAAATAAAACCCAAACCTGCCGGATCATACTACCTTCTTCTTGCTTCCCACCCAGGCTGGCCCTGCATTGGAGTGTCCCCAGGGTGGGTTCAGTTCCACCGCTGTCCCACTTTCACTTTGCCATCTAATTGCAAAAGCCACACAGAGAGAGCATGGCCCGGACCAGGATCACTCAAGGAAGGAGCCGGGAACATGCCATAGGGGAATCAGCAATGGCTCAGACAGCTCTCTTTGCTCTAAAGATCTGTAGCATGCTGTCATTTCTCATAGCATAAAGTGAAGCTGGGCAGCCTGTATATGTGGACTAATGCTTGTCAAGCAAAAATCTTGATCGGTAACTTTTAGATCATTTCAATGAGATGCGGGAAAACTTTTTTTTACACTGTGGTTGTATGGAATCCTTAGAGCCACTTAAAGTATTGTTTCATACTGTACTCAGTCGATCAATCCTGTTATATGAGGTTTTGAATATTTTTGTATAGTCAATCATGATATTTTCTATTTACTTTCTTTCATTTAATATATTGTTATACAGGTTTGGAAGAAGACATTCTGATTGTTTTAGAGGGAAAATGGCTCCATTTACTCACGATTTTAGAAAAGCCCAACAGAGAATGCGGGAGGAAGAAGGCTGCTGGACTGCACAATCCGTGACTGCGCATGTTCCCTCACAGTAGGAAGGAGGGAGTGAAAGGGAAAGAGATGCTGGGCCAAGGGGATGAAGAGGGAGACAAATATTGAACCTACAGCAGGAAAGAGAAAGGTGAGAAGAACAGGCAGGTGAACCAGATGCTGGAAGCGGGGGGAGAAAGAGGGCAAGAAGCTAGATGGGGTTGGAGAGCAGAGACACATTGGCGTGGAAGAGATGGGAAATCTGGACATAGAAAGGTAACAGAAACAGAGGGGAAATTATGTGCATGGGGATATAGGGATGGAGATCTGATAAGTTCTGATTCAGGGCATCAGAACACAGGCAGAGTCAGCACACAGGCGGTTCTGAACGCAGGCCAGGTCGGCACACTGTGTGCGGATCTAGGCCTGTGTGTGGATCTAGGCCTGTGTTTGGATCTGAGGCCCTGTTTCTCATTCCCTTTCCCTTCTTGCCATGCAGCCATTCTAAGTAAAGGAATAATACTAGCATTTTGTCACAAGACTTTTGTCACATATTAACCTGACACACATTTACCCTTTTTCCTTATCTTGTATAAGCATCCCTTATATGGGCAACAATCAGACTTTGCCTACAGCTTAAGGCTAAGGAGCATGCATTATAACCTTTGGACTGTCACATGCTTATCTTATTTGAGCTGTCTTTATTTGGTAAGTACATCAGCTGACAGGCATTGCACAGGCATTGCATATGTGCAAAGACTCAGGCCCTGTCCACGTGTTAATCAGGCCCTTGTCTAAGTGCTGAGTTGGAGGATGATCATGAGGTAATCACAAGGTAAAAAGCATGTACCTATCTTTGTATCCACCAATGTAAAACCATGTACCTTTGTACCCACCAATCATGAGATTTGTAAACGAGGGAGTTACTATGATGTCATTAGCTTAGAAGCATAATAAATAAGGACTCAGAGCTAGCCCTTACTAGCGCCTCCTCCCGATTCTAAGATTGGCATTCCTACATATATGGACACAGGGGGGGCAATGCCGGACACAGGAGGAAGTATACAGATACAGAGGGGGAGATATTAGAAATGTAGAAAATAGGAACACAGAAGGGAGATGGTTTGTGCAGATGGGATCAGATGGTTTGCGGAAACGGGGCAGGAACAGGGACCGAGCTCACGGGGACGGGGACAAATTTTTTCCCCCATGTCATTCTCTAGTTCCGACACTGCTCCTGCAGAAGCGTTCGCAAAAGATTTCGCTAAATTCATGAAGGCCGAAGAATACATCGCGCAACAAGTGTTTAACTGTGACGAGACCAGATTGTTCTGGAAGAAGATGCCAAGATGACCTACATCACCCAGGAGGAGAAAGCTATGCCCGGTCACAAACCTATGAAGGAGAGATTTATCCTTTTTGCTGTATGCAAACGCAAGTGGCGATCTAAACATTAAACCATTAATCGTCTACCAATTCGAGAACCCTCGTATGTTCAAACAGCCTCATATGTTCAAACAGGGTTGGATCACAAGGAGCTTGTTTTCGGAATAACTGCATGAGGCTTTCGCTCCTGCTGCTAAGAAATACCTTATGGAAAATCATCTACCTGAGAAGTGCCTTCTTCTGGTTGGCAATGCACTGGCACATCCTCCAAGTTTGGTTGACGATATGGACACTGAGTACGACTTCATTAAGGTTGTGTTCCTCCCTACCCCCAACATGTCTCCTCTTCTGCAGCCCATGGTCCAGCAAGTGATCTTGAACTTCAAGAAGCTGTACACTAAAGGACTATTCACCAGGTGTTTTAATGTAACCAAAGAGATGTCTTTGACCCTGAAAGAATTCTGGAAGAACCATTTCAGCATTGTTCATTGCATCAACCTCATCAACAAAGCCTAGGAAGACGTCACATTCCGGACCTTGAATTCAGCTTGGAAGAAACTTTGGCCTCAATGCGCTGCTGAACAAGATTTCGAAGGATTTGAGCCCCCTGTTGTGGAGGAAATCGCGTCCCTGGGCAAGAGCATGGGTCAAGGAACTGGTCGAGGGTTATGAGGAGGAGCTGACAACGGACAAACTTGCTGAAATCCAGCATTAGCAGCAAAAGGTGCTTACTAAGGAGCAGTCATCAGAGGAAGAAGGTGAAAAGGAGGAGATTAGAAGTGATGTGTTAAAAGCCATCATAGAAAAATGGAATGAGTGCCAGGATGTCTTTGATAAGAACCACCCCGACAAAGCTGTCATGAACAGAGTGACGTACATGCGCAGGAAAAGACTAGACATATTAGATCAGTTATTTGGTGCAGTCTGGTTTACCAGCTAAACGGATGAAAAAAGGAGAAACCCCTGACCCAGAAGAAATCACAAGAGAAAAAAAAACACCTGAAGGAGAACGTCCCTCCATTGCGGAGCCGGACTCTCCCTTAAAACAGTAACCTCATGCAAGGTTGGTTTTCTCTGTTGTTCAAGCTTGTCTCAGTGTTACTCAAGGTTTTTACATTTTGTTTACTATTACACTGAGTATTCTATGATATAATCAATCATTTTTATGCTTGAAAATCTGAAAAAATAAATATTTACTATCATTTCACTTATTTCCAATGGGGAAATTAGATTTGAGTCACGACCAGAGTTTTGGAACAAATTATGGTCGTGACCAGAGGTTCTACTGTAATGTCTTTTCAGCAAATTAGACCTGCAGAATGAGTGGGGCAGGCAGAGGTACACTCATAAGCATGGTTTGGTCTGCCATAAGTTTCTGGAAGGTTTAAAATGCTGGGCAGTATCTGCACCAGGGTCTGTTAGTAATGCCGCCTGAGTATGGTAAGCTGATATCCTGCTTTTTTCTCAGAGAATACTTTCTTTCAGATTTTCCATGCCAGTGAAAGACACAAGAGGACTGGATAAACTCTATTATATAAACATAGGTTAACCCCCCCCCCAAAAAAAAAATAAAAACATACAACCTAAATAATCTTAGTTAAAATGTGTAAATATTGTACCTACTTTGTATGCTTTAACTCCTTCATCCTTCTCTATATCTTGTGCCATTCGTCTAAGAAATTGGATTCGGTCTTCTTTAATGCCCGGTGGAGTTTTTAGTAAGAATGGAAATTCTTTGCCCTATTAAAATAAGTTAAAAGACATAATTATCTATACTTATAAGGTTAAAAACTAATTTAATCTAAACTGAGATTACTGCATCATTCCAATACCATTCAGTTCAAGACGATTTACATAAAAAAGAAGCCATAATAATTCTATGGGAAAATATAATTCCTTGGATAAAAAGACATCCTTACAATTCTTTAACTAAAAGTACTAACTTTACAAGCTAGCATATAAAAATGTTTTCAACATTCTATGAAATTTCCAATAACTAACTTCTGTCCTATTTGTATAGGTAAATCATTCAAAATCACAATTACAGCATATGTAAAAAGAATTAGATGTTTTAAATGTATACCTCTAAAAGGGGGAAACTGCAATAAAAATGTATCTACTCAGTCTATTAGATGAATAACGCAAACGTGAAAAGAACAAAGTGAGATGTTTGGAAGCCTCTGTCTGTATAATATGATGAATCAGACAGTTCTAAACTCTATATGTTTCTCTATACGTAGCTAATGAAGTTTCTTATAAAATATAGAAACACTATTGTATCTCTTCAGACCACATATCAATCTCATTGCAGTTTTTTTAATCCCCTGCATTTTTTTTTTCTACCATTTGTGGGTTTAAGTTCAAATATAAAGAATTATAATAATCAAGTTGTAATAATATTAACATCTGAACCACCAATGCAAAATGATGTTCAAAGAAATAAGATTTCACCAATCTCAACTGTTTCATTACATACATGGTTTTCTTCCATAAATCTGCGATTTGATCCTTGTATGTCAAGGAAGGGTACAAAATAACCCCTAATACTTTGTTCATTTATTTATTAAATTTTCTATACCGTTCTCCCAGGGGAGTTCAGAACTGTTTGCATGAATTTATTCAGGTACTTGAGCATTGTTCCCTGCCATGGTAGGTTCACAATCTATCTAATAATGTACCTGGGGCAATGGAAGAGCAGGTGCAGCATGGGTGTACAGGGTGCTGAGGCTGCAGCTTCAACTATGCTGCTGCATTCTTAGACGCAGTATAGTAAAAGAGCATGGCAAACATTGGCAAAGAATAGCTAAGAAAGCATGGTAAAACAACGTGATAAAACATGATATGACGAGACACAGCATGGCGAGTATAGTTTGGCAAAACATAGCACAGCAAACATAGTATTACAAATATGGTTAATATAGTATGTCACAAATTGGCAAAAATGGAAAAACAAGCTTGCATGACAAAATATACAGCATGGAAGACATGGAATGGCAAACATGGCATGAGAGATCGTAGCATGGCAGACAGTGTGGCAGACACAGTATGGTAAATATGGCTTATGGTATAGTAGGTATTTTCAATTTCAAAAACCCAATACAAAAGAATATAAATAATCCAAATTACAAAATCTCTTGATATTTACACAAAGTATCACATTGACAGATGTTTTAAAACAGAAAGAGCTGAATGTAAACCAAGTGTTCCTTTCAACTTCTACACATTGAATGTTTTATGTTTTATTTAGGAAAGCAAAAAGAGAATTTGAAGAGAGACTGGCGGGGGAAGCAAACTTCAAATCATTCTTCAGGTACGTTAAGGGGAAGCAACCAGCAAGGGAGGAAGTGGGACCCTTGGATGATGGGGACAGAAAGGGAGTGGTAAAAGAAGAAAAGGAGATAGCTGACAGGCTAAATAAGTTCTTCACGTCAGTCTTCACGAGGGAGGACACAACCAACATTCCGGAACCTGAGGAGATCGTAAAGGGGGAGCAGGATAAAAATCTGGTTCAACTAGAGGTAAGCAAGGTGGATGTCCTCCGGCAGATAGACAGGCTAAAGAGCGACAAATCGCCAGGTCCAGATGGCATTCACCCAAGGGTACTCAAGGAACTAAGGAACGAAATAGCTGAACCACTTCGACAAATATGCAACCTATCCTTAAACTGGACACGGACAAGAGGACATGAAATGAAGCTAAGGGGGGGCAAGTTCAGGACTAATATCAGGAAGTTCTGCTTCACACAGAGAGTGGTTGACATCTGGAATACTCTCCCAGGGGAGATTATTGCGGAATCGACAGTCCTAGGCTTCAAAAGCAAACTAGATGCATATCTCCTTGAGAGAGGCATATAAAGATATGGTTGGCTATAAAATAAGCCAGGTGTATACCTAGCAGGGCCTCCGCGTGTGCGGATCGCCGGACTTGATGGACCGAAGGTCTGATCCGGAGATGGCGCTCCTTATGTTCTTATGGAGAGATTCCGGAAGACTGGAAAATAGCAAATGTTACGCCCATCTTCAAGAAAGGCTCAAGGGGAGACCCAGGAAACTACAGGCCGGTGAGCTTGACCTCGGTCCCGGGAAAGATGATGGAAGCACTGATTAAAGACAGCATCTGGGAACACATCGACAACTATGGGCAGCTAAAGTCGAGCCAGCATGGCTTCTGCAAGGGCAGGTCATGCCTCACAAACTTATTATACTTCTTTGAGGGGGTAACCAGCCAGGTGGATAAAGAGGAATCCATAGATATCATTTACCTTGACTTCCAAAAAGCCTTCGACAAGGTGCCACATGAAAGACTACTAAGGAAGCTATGGAACCACGGGGTGCAAGGGGAGGTCCACCGATGGATCAAAAACTGGTTGGCGGACAGGAAACAGAAGGTTGGAGTAAAGGGCCATTACTCAGACTGGCAATGGGTCACGAGCGGAGTTCCGCAGGGGTTGGTGCTGGGACCGCTACTTTTCAACATATTCATTAACGACCTGGAGGCAGGAACAAAATGTGAGGTTATTAAATTTGCGGATGACACCAAACTATATCGCAAGGTAAATAACATGGAGGACTGCGAAGATCTCCAAAAAGATCAGACAACACTGGAAGAATGGGCCAAAAAATGGCAAATGAGTTTCAACATAGGGAAGTGCAAAGTCGTACATATAGGGGGAAAAAAAACAATGTTCACTTACAAAATGGGGGGATCAGCGCTAGAGGTGAGCGACCTTGAAAGAGACCTGGGAATGATGGTAGACACAACATTGAAGGCGTCGGTGCAGTGTGCAACAGCCTCAAGGAAAACAAACAAAATGTTGGGTATCATTAAGAAGGGTATCACGACCAGAAAGAAGGAAGTCATCCTGCCACTGTATCGTGCTATGGTGCGCCCGCACCTGGAGTACTGTGTTCAATTCTGGTCGCCGTACCTCAAGAAGGACATGGAGGTACTTGAGAGAGTTCAAAGAAGAGCAACTAAGCTAATAAAGGGTATGGAGGACCTCTCATATACTGACAGACTGAAAAGGCTAGGGCTTTTCTCCCTGGAAAAGCGGAGACTTAGAGGAGACATGATAGAAACCTTCAAGATCATGAAGGGAATAGAAAAAATAGACAGGGACAGATTTTTCAAATTAAGGGGGATCACAAGGGGGCACTCAGAGAAATTGAAAGGGGAGAAGTTTAGAACAAACGCTAGGAAGTTCTTTTTCACACAGAGGGTGGTGGATACATGGAACGCACTACCGGAGGATGTGATAAACAGGAGCACGCTACAGAGGTTCAAAGAAGCTTTGGATAGGTACTTGGAAGACAAAGGGATTGAGGGGTACAGATAAGAGTAGAGGTAGATTATAGGGATGGGATTAGAGGTAAGTTATAAAATTAATCAGGGATCACTGTTCAGGCACTAGACCTGATGGGCCGCCGCGGAAGCGGACCGCTGAGCAAGATGGACCTCTGGTCTGACTCAGCGGGGGCAACTTCTTATGTTCTTATTTAAAATTTGATATAACGCTTTAAATAAATCATCAAAGTGGTGTACAATGTTAAGACTGTTAAAATCCTGGGAAAGACATCAAACAACAAGACTTTACTGACTTACAAAATACAAATTGGATTAGGGGGAAGTACAATGGCCAGGATTCGCTAAGCTGCCCGATCAGGCCCGATTCGGGCAGGTCCAACGAATTCAGGAAACAAAAATATGCAGATGGGGGCAACTGGAGGAACGCCCCCATCTGCCTGCACGGCTCACGCATGCGCGATCGGTGTGCATACGCAGACTGTACAGATCTGTCCCAGCCGGGACTTTTTTTTTTTAAAACTTTTAAAACTTTTGCAGCCGTGGGTTTAACCCGCTTTGGGTTAAACCCACGGTATTGCACAGGCGTTCGGGG
Organism: Geotrypetes seraphini; assembly: GCF_902459505.1. Classification (NCBI taxonomy): domain Eukaryota; kingdom Metazoa; phylum Chordata; class Amphibia; order Gymnophiona; family Dermophiidae; genus Geotrypetes; species Geotrypetes seraphini. The sequence goes on along the minus strand of NC_047085.1, from coordinate 271,124,286 downwards.
CAGGCAGGCATGTTCGGGCCCGACTCTCCTGCTTCCATGCAGCAGCCTCTTCCCTCCTTCCCTTCAGTGCGAGCCCGTGGGTACAGCCCTGCTTTAAATCTGCGGGCTCGCACTGGAGGGAAGGTAGCAGAGCGAGGGGGAGTAGAGAGGACATGTCAGGCAGGCATTCGGGGCAGGCAAGCCCAAGGGTGCAGAAACGCGAGAGCTAGGGCAGGCAGATCGGGGTATGCAGGCAGATCAAAACAGGCAGAGCAGGGCTGCAGGAAGCGTTCGGGGCTACAGGAGATTGGGGCTGACAGGGCAGAGAGCAGGGCTTCAAAAGAACAGGAGAGTCGGAAGGACGTTTTCGACTGCTCCCCAGCAGTCGCTTCTTCCGTTGATCGGCCAGCCCTGTCAGATGTGAAATTTTGTGTAGTGAATTGCGTCGCTGTCCAATTTGCATGCGTTTCTCCTCATTTGCATGCACAGATTCGAAGCAGATTGCAGGAAAGGTAAGTGAATCAGGCCGGAGGGAAATTTGCATGTTAAGGGGTCGCAAACCGATCGGTACATGATCTGTTTGCTTAGTGAATCTAGCCCAATGTGTAAGCGAGGGCCCTCAGTTCATAAGGTTGAAAAATTTGACCAGTCCTTGCAATGGAGAATCAGTAGAGACTTCAACCTAACAGATACAGGCCCAGATTCACTAAGGATAGCGATTCAATTGCTGTTGGCAGATTCCTGGCCGATTTTAAAACAGTGATTGATTCACTATCTTTTTTGCATGACTTGCACTCAGTGAGCGATTGAGTCGGGCAGAACCCTGACAGTAGTGACAATAGAAGCCTTCTGTCACTGCTGTCAGGGACTTATGCCGGTTTTCTGTTTTAATCGGGCAGATATTTTGCATGTATTACACATGCAAAATAACTGCCCAATTTTAAAAAGAAAATTTTTTAAGGCCCCCCCAACACAACAAAGTGCCCCTTCCCCAAACCAATGGCGAATCAGGGGACTTCCTTAGTCTACTCTGTAAGGAAGTCCCTGATTGACTCAGGTGCCTCAGGCCCTTCCTAAGGGAGGAGCCTGAGACATCTGAGCCAATCAGGGCCTTAGGCCTCTCCCCAGGGTTTTAGGCCCATCCCTCCTGCCGTTTGTATTTTTTGGGGGGGAGGGGGAAGAAAAGGGATCGATGGCAGGAGGAAGTGGAAATCCCTCCTACCATAATTTTGAGGTGGCTGTGGTGGCATCGGGCATTGGAGGGTGGCATTTTTGGGGGATTCGTGGAAGGGGGAGGAGCACCTAGTCACGTGGGGGAGGGCTTTTTTTCAAATTTATTTTTAATCATGCAAAGTATCTGTGCCATTTAAATAAACAGGCAGACCTCTCGGTAACACAGGTCTGCAGCAGTCGGATCTTAGGATAGTAAAACCCGATTCAAAATAGCCAAGCGATTGTTAGTGAATCAATCACTTGGCTATTTTGCATGGTGTTTTACTACTTTGCATGGGTGGATAGGATTGGAGAGGAGATTGATTGGGCAGCAGTTTAGTGAATCAGGGCGGGGAATGATCGCAAAAGGTTTTGCGATCGTCATTACAGGATAGAAACATAGAAACATAGAAGATGTAGGCAGAAAAGGGCCATAGCCCATCAAGTCTGCCCACTCTAATAACCCCCCCCCTTGATTTTACCCCCCTAGAGATCCCACATGTGTATCCCATTTCTTTTTAAAATCTGGCATGCTGCTGGCCTCAATCACCTGAAGTGGAAGTTCATTCCAATGATCAACCACCCTTTCGGTGAAGAAAAACTTCCTGGTGTCGCCATGAAATTTCCCACCCCTGATTTTCAGCGGGTGCCTTCTTGTGGCCTAGGGACCTTTAAGAAAGATGCGGCCTGTGATATATTTAAACGTTTCAATCATGTCTCCTCTCTCTCTACGTTCCTCGAGTGAGTATAGCTGCAATCTGTTCAGCCTTTCCTCATACGGGAGTTCTTTGAGCCTCGGGACCATCCTGGTGGCCATTCGTTGAACCAACTCAACTCTCAGCACATTTTTTGGTAATGTGGCCTCCAGAATTGTACACAATATTCTAGATGAGGTCTCACCATGGATCTGTACAACGGCATTATAATAATAATAATAATAACTTTTATTTTGTATTCCGCCATACCCAGAGAGTTCTAGGCGGTTCACAGCAATTAATAATGTTACAAAAGAAGATACCATTGGGAAATTAACATTTTTTGGAATGAACATGTCATTTAGGTTGACAAGAATTAACATTTTTTGGGGTGTACAGGTCAATGAAGTTGACAGAATATCCAATGGAGTACAATAGGAAAATACAAGAGTGTACAATAGGAGGGAAAAAAGCTGGTCAGAGAAGTTGGTTGGTTTGGAGGGTACATTGGGGGGGGGAAGGTGGAGGTTCATGTGTATTGAAGGGAGTAGAAGGAGTGAGAGGGAGAGTTAGGGATTCTGTCTATGGAATAAGTGAGTTTTGAGTTTTTTTCTGAAGTCCAGGTAAGTGGGGGCATCAAGTATAAATTGGGCAAGCCATGAGTTTAGTTTGGCCGCCTGGAAGGAGAAGGTTTTGTCGACGAATCGTTTGAGTTGACATAGTTTTAGGGAGGGGAAGGCGAATAGATGAATTCTGCGAGAGTTCTTATTATTGTGATCTAATTTGAAGTGGGGGATGAGGTAGCTTGGGGATAGACCAAACACCGTTTTGTAGCTGAGGCATGCGAACTTGAATAGTACTCTGGATTCAAATGGTAGCCAGTGCAGTTTATGGTAGTAAGGGGTGATATGTTCCCATTTGTTTAGGCCATATATAAGGCGGACGGCCGTGTTCTGAATCAGTTTTAGTCTCCTGGTGGTTTTCTTCATGGAGCCTAGGTAAATGATGTTGCAATAATCGAGGATGCTGAGAATGGAGGATTGTACTAACAGTCGGAATGAGTTGTCATCAAAGTATTTTTTTATGGTGCGGAGTTTCCAGAGCGCCGAGAAGCATTTCCTGACGGTAAGATCGGTGTGCTTCTCAAGGGAAAGGTGTTTGTCTAGGGTGACTCCTAGTATTTTTAGGGTTTGTTCTAGGGGGAAGTCCGATCCATTCACTTGAATTGAGGTATCTTTGATTTTATCGTTGGGGGAGGCCAGGAAGAATTTAGTTTTGTCGGGGTTTAGTTTTAATCTATTGGATAGCATCCAGAATTCTATCTGCCTGAGTAAGTGTGATATAGAGTTAAGCAGCTCTAGGGTGAAACTAGTTAGTGGGATGATTATTGTGATATCGTCTGCATAAATGAAGAATTTGAGCTTTAAGCTGTTCAGGAGGTTTCCCAGGGAGACGAGATATATGTTGAATAGGGTGGGGGAAAGTGGTGAGCCCTGGGGAACACCACAAGAATTGTCCCAACTGTGGGAGAGAGAGTTGTTCTTGATCACTCTATAAGATCTGTTTTTTAGAAACCCGTTGAACCAGCTAAGAACCTGTCCGGAGATGCCGATGTGCGCAAGGGAGTTTAGGAGAGTGGTGTGGTCGACTAGGTCAAAAGCACTGCTTAGGTCAAGTTGCAAGATTAGGGCGCTGGAACCCTGGCTGAAGAGTGAGTGCAAATAGTCGAGTAGAGAGGCTATGATGGTTTCGGTGCTGTGGCCAGAGCGAAAGCCTGATTGGTTGTCGTGTAAGATGTCGAATTTGTCCAGATATGTGGTGAGTTCAGCATTTACTGCCCCTTCGGTTATTTTGGTGACTAGCGGGATGCTGGCGATAGGTCTGTAATTAGATGGGATGTTGGGAGGTTCTTTTGAGTTTTTTATAATTGGAGTTATCAAGATGTGGCCTTGTTCTGCTGGGAAGTTTCCGGCGGATAGTAGAGCGTTGGCCCATGTCAGCATGTTGGCTTTGAAGTGGATTGGGGCAGTTTTCATGACATTTGGGGGGCACGTATCCAGTCTGCAGTAGGAGTTATTGTATTTGTTGTAGTATTTGTTAAAGGATTGCCAGTCTATGGCTGTGAAATGGTTCCAACTTAGGTCGGTTCTGGATCCTAGATTGCAGTTGGATGTGTTTGTGTCATTGAGGATAGGAAAGTACTCGTGGGATTGGCAGGGGGCGTTATAGATGATCTTAATTTTTGTATTTTGGAATTGAAGAAGTCTGCTAGGATGCTGGCTGTTAAAGTGGATTCCTCCTGGGTGTAAGTGAGAGTCTCGAGGTTGTAGAGGTCGTTGACCAGGTTGAAAAGGTTTCTACTGTTTGTCACGTTTCCTATTTTTTGGGCGTAGAAATTTTTTCGTTTTTCCTTGGTGAGGTTTTTGTAGATTTTTACTTTTGATCTCCACACAACCCTGTGGCTTCGGGCTTTCGGCTGACGAAACTCCTACGGATACAACCCATCATTTGTCTTGCCTTTGATGAAGCCTTCTCCACCTGGATTGGCAGTTTTCATGTCTTCGCTAATGATCACCCCTAAGTCATGTTCTGCCTTAGTCCTAGCTAAGGTCTCATCATTTAGTGTGTAAGTTCTGCATGTATTTTTGCTGCCAAGGTGCATTACCTTACATTTTTTAGCAATGAAGCTTAGCTGCCAAGTCGAGGACCAATGTTCCAATAGAAGTAGGTCCTGCGTCATTCTGTTGGGCAAAGTGCTCTTACTTACTATGTTGCATAGTTTGGCGTCATCGGCAAATAATGTGATTTTACCTTGAAGCCCCTGAGTCAGGTCTCCTATGAATATGCTGAACAGGATCGGGCCTAAGACCGAGCCCTGCGGCACTCCACTGATCACCTCCGACATTTTGGAAAGGGTACCATTTACCACCACTCTCTGAAGTCTACCGTTTAGCCAATCCTTGATCCATGCAGTTAATGTTTCTCCCAATCCCATCGATTTCATCTTGCTCAATAACCGGCAGTGTGGGACGCTATCAAAAGCCTTACTGAAGTCCATGTACACAACGTCTAGGGACTCCCCCGCATCCAGCTTTCTTGTTACCCAGTCAAAGAAGCTAATTAGATTGGATTGGCAGGACCTTCCCCTGGTAAATCCATGTGTCAGTTTTGAGAAGTTATATCTGCTGTTTATATTTTGCACTATATTTGTCTATTTTTCTATAGTTACTGAGGTGACCGAGCTTGCAGAGATGGGGCGGAAACAGGGCTTTAAAATTTTAGTCCTAGTAGTTTGCCGGTCCACAAAATAATTATTTTATTTCTGCCGGTTCACGGGTGTAAAAAGGTTGAAAAACACTGATGTAGAGTATGCCGGCTTTCTTTTTCGCCCAGCCTCACGTGTTCAAAAAGCCCACGCTTGCGCGGCTACTCGAGTTGATCAATCTTCTCCTCTCTTACAACTTCCTGTTTCCGGTTGCGTCAGAGGAGAATATTGAACAAATGAGCACCCGCATGTGCAGCTGGGCGAAAAAGAAAGCCGGCATATTCTACATCTAAGGTGAGATGGAGGGAGAGAGATGGCGAAACACTGCAATCGGTCGGGTGTCTGCTGTTTTTGTATCACTGCCTGCCTGCGCTCATGTTCCAGATCTTCCTGCATTTTTAGTGTGCACAATTGACCTGATTCGAGCTATAGGTGAACATGGTGGACACGTCATTGCAAGGGAGGACAAGTCAATTGATTTATTTTATGTTCTGTTTTTACTACAGGGCAGAGGCACTGAAACAGATTCTCAGTGCAGTAGTAGTAGTGGCAGGACTCTCTTCTGTCTTCATGGCGTTTCGCAGTACTGAGGCTTATATGGATGCTGCGGGGACGGTGACGGGGCAGTGAATGGGATGGCAGTGGCGGTGACAGTGACAGGGCAGTGACGGGGATGGTGGGCCAGGGACGGTGCAGTGACGGGGACAGATTTTTTCCCCGTGTCATTCTCTAATTGTTACATCGTTATTGCTTATACAGTTATTTTTTAGGTTTTTAATTTTTGAATCAAAATATATAGCTTGGTCCTTCGAGGTGGGTAACTTCGTGTTAGAAACATAGAAACATAGATGACGGCAGAAAAGGGCTGTAGCCCATCAAGTCTGCCCACTCTACTGTCCCACCCCATTAAGTCAGAGTGCTTCTCGACCCACATAGAGATCCCACGTGGATGTCCCATTTATTCTTAAAGTCGAGCACGCTAGTGGCCTTGATCACCTGCACCGGTAGTTTGTTCCAGTGATCCACCACCCTTTCTGTAAAGAAATACTTCCTGGTGTCACCACCAAATCTCCCTCCTCTGAGTTTGAGCGGGTGCCCCCTTGTGACTGAAGGTCCCTTAGGAAAGAATATGTCGTTTTCCACCTCGACACGACCCGTGATGTACTTAAATGTCTCAATCATGTCACCCCTCTCCCTGCGCTCCTCTAGAGAGTAGAGCTGCAACTTGCCCAGTCTTTCCTCGTATGAGAGACCCTTGAGTCCGGAGACCATCCTAGTGGCCATTCGCTGGACCGACTCAACTTGAAGTACATCTTTACGGTAATGTAGCCTCCAGAATTGCACACAGTACTCCAGATGAGGTCTCACCATGGCTCTTTACAGTGGCATTATGACTTCAGGTTTACGGCTGATGAAGCTTCTATTGATACATCCCATCATTCGCCTTGCCTTGGATGAGGCCTTCTCTACCTGTTTGGCAGCCTTCATGTCTGCACTAATGATTACTCCCAAGTCCCGTTCTTCTGAGGTCATAGCTAGTGTTTCTCCTGCGCCATACCATCCGTGAGATCGCTTTCACCTACTATATTACACAGTTTGGCGTCGTCGGCAAACAGCGCTATTTTTCCCTGAAGCCCTCGGGTCAAGTCCCTTATGAATATGTTAAAAAGGGATGGTCCCAGGACTGAGCCCTGCGGCACTCCGCTAGTCACTTCCGATGTCTCAGAGAGGGTACCATTGACCACCACTCTCTGAAGTCTTCCACTTAGCCAATCGTTGACCCATGCAGTTAGTTTCTCACCTAACCCCATCGATTTCATCTTGTTTAATAGTCTACGGTGTGGGACACTGTCAAAAGCTTTACTGAAATCCAAGTATACTATGTCCAGAGACTCTCCCGAGTCTAGCTTTCCTGTCACCCAATCAAAGAAGCTGATGAGATTGGACTGGCATGACCTGCCCCTAGTGAATCCATGTTGACAGGGATCCCTCAGATTCCCCTCATCCAATATAATGTCTAATTTCCCTTTAAGTAGAATTTCCATGAGTTTACACACTATTGATGTGAGACTTACTGGTCTGTAATTCGCAGCCTCCGCTCTGCAACCCTTTTTGTGCAGAGGAACAACATTGGCAGTTTTCCAGTCCAGGGGGACCCTCCCCGAACTTAGGGAGAGATTGAAGAGCATGGCTAACGGTTCTGCCAAAACATCGCATAGCTCTCTGAGCACTCTTGGGTGCAGATTGTCCGGTCCCATGGCTTTGTTCACCTTGAGTCTTGACAGTTCTCTGTAAACATCAGCTGGTGTGAACTCAAACTCCTGAAATGGGTCATCCATGCTTTGCTTTGCATCCAGCCGAGGCCCGTGCCCTGGTGCCTCGCAGGTAAAGACTGAACAGAAGTAATCATTCAGTAGTTTGGCTTTATCGGAGTCAGTTTCCACATAATTCCCGTCTGGCGTTCTAAGGCGTACTATCCCGTTTGTGTTCTTTTTCCTGTCGCTAACGTATCTGAAGAAGGATTTGTCCCCTTTCTTGATGTTCTTCGCTAGAGTTTCTTCCATACGAAGTTTGGCCTCCCTGACTGCTGTTTTGACCGCTGCAGACTTTGTCCTGTACTCAATGTTTGCTTCTTTTTTCCCCCATGCGTTTGTATGCTCTTTTCTTCTCCTTGACGAGGTATGATACCTCATCTGTGAACAATTGGGGTTTCCTTTTTCTTTGTTGTTTGGTTACCGATTTTATGTAGCGGATAGTTGCCTCATGAAGGATCGATTTCAAGGTTGTCCACATAGCTTCCACATTATCAGTTACTTCTTGAACTTGCAGCGTCTGGTAGACGAAATCTCCCATGCGTGTGAAGTCCGTGCCCCAGAAATTGAGTACCCTTGTTTTTGTTTGTGATCTAGGGAAGCCTTTCTTAAGGTTAAACCATACCATGTTATGGTCACTGGTGGCTAGCGTCTCTCCCACTGAGACGTCCGAGACGCTTTCCCCATTCGTAAGTACCAGGTCCAGGATGGCCTGGGCCCTAGTGGGCTCTAGTACCATTTGTTTGAGCCGTATTCCCTTCATGGATGTTAATATCCTTCTGCTATCACAAGCTGTCGCTGATAGTGTGTTCCATTCTACATCAAGCATGTTGAAGTCTCCTAATAGAACAGCCTCCCCCCGTAAGGTAATATTCTCAATGTCTTCAATTAATTCTGCGTCCTTTTCCTCCGATTGTCTCGGAGGTCTGTATACCACACCAAGGTACAGGCATTTTTCTCCACCTCTGGCCAAGTTTACCCAGATGGATTCCCCAGTATATTTGACATCTGTGATCCTGGTTGTCTTAATGTTCTCTTTGATATAAAGTGCTACCCCACCACCTAACTTACCCTCTCTATCTTGTCTAATCAGGTTGTATCCTGGTATGGTTATATCCCACCCATGAGAGTCTGTGAACCATGTTTCGGATATAGCTGCTATGTCTATGTCTGCATTAACTATTTCTGTTTCTAGTTCTAGAAATTTATTCCCTAGGCTGTGTGCGTTAACATACATAGCTCTCCACTCTTTCTTTTTGCTAAGCTCATGTTGTGAGCCACCCATTTGAGTCAAATTGTCTCCTAGCGATTCGCTCGCAGTAGGGGTACTTACCTCAGACCTAGAAACGTAATGTCGGTTCGCTACATCAGGATCGTTACTTACTGCTCCGGTGTAAAAGTGGGTACCCACCCCCGACTTACCTAGTTTAAAGCCCTTCAAAGTAGGCGGGCTAGTCTGTGTCCGAAGACATTCTTACCTCTGTTGGTCAGGTGGAGTCCGTCTGGTCCCTGTAGTCCCTGTAGTGTCTCTCCGTGATTCAGGAATCCAAAGTTCATCTCCTGGCACCATCGTTGTAGCCACTCATTCGTCTTCAGGATGCGTTCGTCCCTGTCCCTTCCTCTGCCCCTAACAGGAAGAATGGAAGAGAATACTACCTGTGCTCCTATCTGCTTCAGTCTCTTTCCCAGAGCTCCAAAGTCTCTCACTATGTCCTCCAGGGTGTTCTTGGCAGTGTCATTCGTTCCGACGTGGATGAGCAGCATGGGGAAGTGGTCCTGGGGCCTGAGAAGTCTATCGAGACAGGTGGTCACATCTCTTATTCTGGCTCCGGGCAGACAGCAGACCTCCCTCAAGGTGTGGTGTAGTGGGTGGTGTCAAATAGGTTTGTGACTATGTTGAATAACTCTTTTGTATTGATTCCTTGTGAACCTTTGCATGGTAAGTTAATTTTGGTGGAGTAGAACGCTTTGCGTTTGTCTTTTATCAGTTGTTTGTAGGTTTTTATGTAGGCTCTCCATTTGTTGCGGTCTGTCAGTTCTCCTGTTTTATTCCAAATCCTTTCTAGTCGCCTAGCTGTTTGTTTCATTTTTAATAGTTCTGTGTCGAACCATTTGTTGTATTTGTTTGCGTTGCTTTTGCTTTTATGTATTGGGGCGATTTTATCTAGGATGGAAGTACTGGTTGTATTCCAATGGTTCCTCTATTACTGTATGCGGTTTGTATTCTGACCAGTATTCTTCTGGATTAATATAACCTCTTGTTTGATGTTCTTTTTTTATCATCAGACGTGTTTTAGATTTTCGGTGTGACTAGATCAGCTTAAAATATTAGGTGAAGTGGTCGGACCAGATGTCGTGATGCCAGGTGCCTTCAGTCAGAGAGATGATTGGGTCAAGGTTTTCCTTTGTGGACATGGCAACTAGGTCTAAATGATGGCCTTTTTCGTGAGTTTGTGTGGGTACGGGGATGTTGTAGTTGAGTAGAGTTAGGAAGTTTTTAAGCTCTATTGCGTCTGTGTTGTTCTCTTCGTCTAGGTGTAAATTTATGTCCCCTGTGATGATGTTGTAGTTGGGGCTGATAGAATTGTGCAGGACGAATTCGCAGAAGTCTTCTTTGGCTTTGGACCAGCTTTTAGGCGGGATGTAGAATAGTATGCTGGATAAGGATTCTTCTAGCTGGGTATTATTGATTTTACAGACTAGGATTTCTAGGTTGTTGGTCATTTTAGAATCTAGAAGTTCGAACTCGAATCCTTCTTTAAGGATTATGGCTAATCCTCCTCCTTTTTTTCCTGTGCGGTTTAACGTAAGGATTTTGAAATTGTTTGGTAGAAGATCAGATATAATAGGATCATCTTCAGATAGTAACCAAGTTTCAGTTAGAAAGAGGCAGGCTATTTGTTTGCTGGTGATCCAGTCATTTATGAGGAATGCCTTGTTTCTAACAGATCTGGTATTAAGATATGCACATGGGATGGAGGTGGTTGCAGCATTTACTGTTGAGTTAGTGGTTTTGATGGATTTTATTTCCCTTGTTCTTTTTTTAAGGGTATGGTGGTGTCTTTTTTTTATATGAGATTACATTAATATGATTTGTAGTGTCTTCTTGCAGGTTGGTGATGTAGGGGAAGGATAGAACAGGGTGGTGGATGGATTGTAATTGAGGGTAGAGAGAGTGAACGTCTTTGATGTTACTGCTTATTAGGTAGATCAGTAGGAGATTCATGATTGGGAGGTAGATTGAGTATTCCTGAAGTCCTGAGGCAGGGGAAGGTTTTGTTTCCCTATAATTTTTTTTTTTTTTTTTGTGACCTGGGAAAGGAAGGTGCTCAAGGAGACCTGGCTAGCTGATCCAGGTGGGATTAGTTCTTAGGAGATCCAGGTAGTAGCGACTAATAATTGGGCATGTTTCTAATAGATATTCCTGCAACTGATTAATGTGTCACTTGCCGCAACCTCAAATTTTCCCCAATGGACAAAATGCAGCCTACAATCCCATGTATCCTTTAACACGACTCCCCCTTCATTGGGGAGAGAGGTATACTCAGTAACTTGTGCCACCAAGGAAATGCTGTTGGAATTTGGCATCCATGCAATACCACTTTGTCATAGTCTTTGCAGACGACACAAAACTCTGCCGGGCAATCAGATCGCAGGAGGACAGTGAGGAACTCCAGAGCGACTTGTGTCGGTTAGAAAAATGGGCGGAGAAATGGCAGATGAAGTTCAACGTGGAGAAATGCAAGGTAATGCATTTAGGCAGTAAAAATAAGGAATACGAGTACAGAATGTCAGGTGCAACTCTGGGAAAAAGTGAACAAGAAAGGGATCTGGGTGTACTGATAGATAGGACCCTGAAGCCGTCGGCACAATGCGCGGCAGCGGCAAATAAGGCAAATAGAATGTTGGGCATGATAAAGAAAGGAATCTCGAGTAGATCGGAGAAAGTTATAATGCCGCTTTATAGGGCAATGGTCAGACCCCACTTGGAATACTGCGTCCAACATTGGTCTCCCTACTTAAAGAAGGATATAAAACTGCTGGAGAGGGTGCAGAGACGAGCAACTAAACTAGTGAAGGGTATGGAGAAACTGGAATATGAGGATCGACTTAAAACACTGGGATTGTTCTCCCTTGAGAAAAGGAGACTGCGTGGGGATATGATCGAAACCTTCAAAATACTGAAAGGAATCGACAAATTAGAGCAGAAAAAACTATTTACATTGTCCAATTTGACACGGACAAGAGGACATGAAATGAAGCTAAGGGGGGGCAAGTTCAGGACTAATATCAGGAAGTTCTGCTTCACACAGAGAGTGGTTGACATCTGGAATACTCTCCCAGGGGAGATTATTGCGGAATCGACAGTCCTAGGCTTCAAAAGCAAACTAGATGCATATCTCCTTGAAAGAGGCATATAAAGATATGGTTGGCTATAAAATAAGCCAGGTGTATACCTAGCAGGGCCTCCGCGTGTGCGGATCGCCGGACTTGATGGACCGAAGGTCTGATCCGGAGATGGCGCTTCTTATGTTCTTATGTTCTTACCCGGAGGGGAACCTATAGGCATCCCAATAGTCCATTAGCATCCTAGTGGCATTGGGTATGAGGAGTACCTATTCTGAACTTTTGGGCTGCTCATAAGCAAGCACTGAGCTGGGACTGCTTTATCATTTAATTCGGAGACTCAGTGATTACCTCCGAGGGCTTTTAAAAAAAAAAAAAAAAATATCTGCACTGTCGGGTCCTCAAGAGAATGACATGATGACAAAATTCATCACCGTTCTCGTCCCCGCGGATAACCGCGGGAAACTATCTTCATATCATTCTTTAAGGAGAGAGGAAAGAATCAGAGTATAATTGGGCATAACCACTGACTCGCCAGCTTTGCTTTGAAGAATGTTGGTGTAGAAGGACCAAGATTGAAATAGTCACTAGAAAATGACATGGTTATCCGCAGGGACGGGAACGGTGATGAATTTTGTCACCGTGTCTTTCTCTCACTCAGATCCAGAGCCACTATCTGGTCAACCTCTAGTATCACCAAGAATGAGGCCGAATTGCCTGCTCATAAAGACCCTAACTGGGAGAGCAATGACATAGAATGAAAGAGATGAAGCAGGAAACTATAGGCCGGTAAGCCTCACTTCGGTTGTTGGAAAAATAATGGCAATGTTGCTAAAAGAAAGGATAGTGAACTTCCTAGAACCTAATGGGTTACAGGATCCGAGGCAACATGGCTTTACAAAAGGTAAATCGTGCCAAATGAACCTGATTGAATTTTTTGATTGGGTGACCAGAGAATTCGATCGAGGACATGTGCTAGATGTAATTTACTTAGATCTCAGCAAAGCCTTTGATACAGTTCCTCATAGGAGGCTCTTTAAATTTAAAAGGCTGAAGTTAGGACCCGAAGTGGTGAACTGGATTAGAAACTGGTTGTCGGACAGACGCCAGAGGGTGGTGGTTAATGGAAGTCGCTCAGAGGAAGGAAAGGTGAGTAGTGGAGACCCTCAGGTTTCGGTACTGGGCCGATCCTATTCAATATGTTTGTAAGTAACATTGCTGAAGAGTTAAAAGGAAAAAAGTTTACCTTTTTGTGGCTGATATCAAAATTTGTAACAGAGTAGACACTGAGGAGGGAGTGGAAAACATGAAAAAGGATCTGCAAAAGTTAGAAGAATGGTCTAGTATCTGGCAACTAAAATTCAATGCAAAGAAATGCAGAGTAATGCATTTGGGGATTAGTAATTGGAAGGAACCGTATATAACAAGAACAGTTGCAGAACGAGACTTAGGGGTGATCGTCAGTGAGGAACCGTATATAACAAGAACAGTTGCAGAACGAGACTTAGGGGTGATCGTCAGTGAGGACATGAAGGCTGCCAATCAAGTGGAGCAAGCTTCTTCCAAGGCAAGACAAATCATAGGTTGCATACGCAGGGGTTTCGTCAGCCGTAAGCCCGAAGTCATTATGCCTTTGTATAGATCCATGGTGAGACCGCACCTGGAGTACTGCGTGCAATTCTGGAGGCCACATTACCGTAAGGATGTGCTGAGGCTGGAATCGGTCCAGAGAATGGCCACCCGGATGGTCTCGGGACTGAAGGATCTCCCGTACGAAGAACGGTTAGATAAATTACAGCTATATTCGCTCGAGGAGCGCAGGGAGAGGGGAGACATGATCGAGACGTTCAAGTATCTCACGGGCCGCATCGAGGTAGAAGAAGATATCTTCTTTTTCAGGGGTCCCACGGCAACAAGAGGACACCCGTGGAAAATCAGAGGCGGGAAACTGCACGGTGACACCAGGAAATTCTTTTTCACCGAAAGGGTGGTGGATCGCTGGAATGGTCTTCCACTTCAGGTGATTGAGGCCAACAGCGTGCCTGATTTTAAGACCAAATGGGATCGACACGTGGGTTCTATTCGCAAAGTAAAGGCAGGGGAGGGTCATTAGGGTGGGCAGACTGGATGGGCCTTGGCCCTTATCTGCCGTCGATTTCTATGTTTCGATTTCTATGTTTATGTTGGGAGGTGAAAGGCTGATATACACGGATGGGGTGAGTGTCCGAAGATCTAAAGGCAAAAAAACAGTGTGACAAGGCGGTGGCTGCTGCCAGAAGGATGCTGAGCTGTATAAAGAGAGGCGTAGACAGTAGAAGGTGCTGATGTCCCTGTACAGGTCATTGGTGAGGCCGCATTTGGAGTATTGTGTTCAGTTTTGGAGACCGTATCTGGCGAAGGACATAAGAAGAAGAGGTCCAGAAGAGGGCGACAAAAATAATAGTAGGTTTGCGCCAGAAGACGTATGAGGAGAGACTGGAAGCCCTGAATATGTATACCCTAGAGCAGGGGTAGGGAACTCCGGTCCTCGAGAGCCGTATTCCAGTCGGGTTTTCAGGATTTCCCCAATGAATCTTTAGGAGATCTATGCACTGCTTTCAATGCATATTCATTGGGGAAATCCTGAAAACCCGACTGGAATACAGCTCTCGAGGACCGGAGTTCCCTTCCCCTGCCCTACAGGAAAGGAGTGACAGGGAAGATATGATTCAGATGTTCAAATATTTGAAAGGTATTAACATAGAACAAAATCTTTTCCAGGGAAAGGAAAATGGTAAAACCAGAGGACATACTTACGGAGAGGGTGGTAGATGCCTGGAATGCGCCGAGAGAGTTGGTGGAGAAGAAAACGATGACAGAGTTCAAAGAAGTGTGGGATGAACACAGAGGATTTAAATCAGAAAATAATAGTAAGTAAGTATTGAAGAACTAAGGCCAGTACTAGGCAGACTTGCACGGTATGTGTCTGTATATGGCCTTTTGGTTGAGAATGAGCTAGGGAGGTCTTCAATGGCTGGAAGGGTGTAGATAGGCTGGAGTGAGCTTTGACGGAGACTTCAGCAGTTGGAACCCAAGCATAGTACCGGGTAGAGCTTAGGATTCTTGCCCAGAAATAGCCAAGAAGAAAAAAGAAAATTAAAACATTAAATTTTATCAGGTTGGGCAGACTGGATGGACCGTTCGGGTCTTTATCTGCCATCATCTACTATGTTACTAGAAGCCAAAATCTCTTCCTCCCTGTCTTCATCAGACTGGATCCCCAACCCTGGAGCTTGGCTTTGTTGCAGGACACAGGTGCTCCAAACAGGAGAAAACCGCAACGCTACAGCTGCCAAGACCCCTGAGGGGTTAACGTGGTTGCTGTAATCAAGTACACTTTGTTTATCATGCTGATAAGTTCCAGAGCAAAATACCAACAAAGGGCCCTGCTGGTGCTTCCATGTCTCCCTCCTAGGTGTTCTCAGTAATGGCACAGCTGCGCTATGCCAGGGCCGTACAATCGGCATTTTCCAGCTGTGACCAGGATTTCTGACCTGGAACTTGGACTGTCTGGAAACCCAAACCAACAGAGGTACAAGGGAAGGATAAGCCCACGGCTCTCGCACCCCCCCTCTTCCATACACACACATGCTGACCTGCATGTGGAACATGGCCATCTACCAGAATATCCTGGCCTGAGGTGTCTGTCCAGTCTGATTTTGAACAAAAATTGAAGTATTCTGAGGCAAATAGAGGCTTTTATTTATTTAAATCAATCAATCAATCAGGAAATCCAAGATGGCCTCATGGCAGCGATTTTGGTATGTTATGTTAATCAGGTTGGCACTAAAAAGGTCCATGGGAGCTACACCGGGGATCAAAACCAGCAATTTTAGGATTTTAGGTGTGTGTGGGGGGGGTCCTAGCTCTTGCTCCAGAACTCAAAAAAACACTTTTGGAGACACCCCCTTTCACACACACAATTTTGTTTTGTAGGCTTTCAACCTTGTACTCACTGTACCATGCTTGAGATGGATACTGCCTAGACTGACACTGCAGCCTGCTGAAAGGGAGAACCTCTGCCTCACGCAAGCCTGGTATTGGACTGCTTGCTTCTTATGAATGCCTCTTAGTCCCTCTGGTAGAACCAAGACCTCAGCCCCTTGCCACACAATGGGGGGATAAAATGAAGTCAGTCCCGATCTTGAAGAACTGCCACTGAGCTATTCTGTCCTGAGGCAAAGAGCCTCTGCAGTAGTACTGCCCAATTCACTTCGGGTGAATCGATTCAAATCGATTCAAAACAAAACAAAAAAATCGGCTTCCCCCCTTCGCCTCCTAAAGCAAGAATGGCAGCGCTGCTCTTGCTGGCCGTCCACTGCCGCACCTGCTTTAGAGGGCGAGGGGGAAGTATCAGTCTTGAAGTGCTGGTGTCTGGCTTCCCCCCCGGCGTCCGGTTTCTCCCCCTGGCTTCCCCGCACCGTTTACCTTATAGGAGCAGCCTGTAGAGAAGATAGCGGTGCTAGCGATCTTTGCAAACTGCTTCAGAGCTGTTTCCTCCGCCACGATCCTGCCTCTGATGTCATAGGAGGGGCGACACCAGTGTGAAGCCAGGGGGAACACGCAGGCCTTCCGGGGTGGGGGTGGGGGACAGGCCTTTAGGGGGATGCAGGCCTTCAAGGGTGGTGGTACAAGCCTTCAGGGATGGTGGCACAGGCCTTCAGGGATGGTGGCACAGCAGGCCTTTAGGGGTGGGGTGCAGGCTTTCGGGGGGGGGGGACAGACTTTCAGTGGAGGAGGCCCTAGTATAGAAGTACATGGAGGGCAGGAGAGAACAGGGGTTCAAAGAGACGTGCATATGCAGGACTTGGGGGGGAGAAATAATGGATCTAAAAATAGAGGAGAGGGAGAGAGATGATGGACAATGGGATTTAGGGAGAGAAGGAACAGAAAGGGAGAAAAGTTGGACACAAGGGATGGTGTGGAGGTGGGGATACAGATACTGGATAGGAGGGTAATTGGAAAAACGAAGGGAGAGATGCTGGATGAAAGGGTAGTTAAGAAAAGGTGGATCTGTGGAGGGTCACGAAAAAAAGGAAAGATGCCAGACCTTCTGGGGAGGGAAGGGAAACGGAAGGGGAGGACAGAGATGGCAGATAGATGATTAGCACGGAGAAAGAAGTAAGAAGGAGACCCTGGCAAGCAAGTTATCAGAAGACAACCAGAGCTTGGGACAAACAAGATCTGAATAATGACCAGGCAACAAAAGGTAGAAAAAATAATTTTATTTTGTGTTTTGTGATTACAATATGTCAGATTTGAAACGTGTATCCTGCCAGAGCTGGTGTAAGACTGCAAACATGAGCTAGGATTTAACAGAGAGAGCAAAAGTCTTTTTTGTTGGTTTATTTTGTTTACACCACAGCACCAGTGTGGTTAGAAGGCAAAGGGGGCTATAAAATAAACCCATCAGGATGTTTGAAGAAACAAAAACAAAAACACCCAATTGGGCAGGAAAATCGAATCGAAAAACCAATTCAATAGGTTGGATCGAATCAAAACTTTTTTTCCCTGAATCGGGCAGCACTACAAAGCCTTTTGACTGGATGATAGAAACCTGAAAAAGAAAGAAAGGTACATGAGCAGAACAGACAGGTTCCTAATAGTGCTGCCCGATTCAGGAATAAAAAAAATTTGATTCGATTTTCCTGCCCAATTGGGTGGGTTTTTTGTTTTGTTTTTTCAAACATCCTGGTGGGTTTATTTTATAGCTTCTTCATCCCCTTTGCCCTCTTCTACTCACACCACGGCTCACGAGCAGCATGCAGCTCTTTAGCCTCTTGAGTGCAGCTCGCAGCTCGTCTAGAGCAGGGGTGTCCAACCTGCTTCCCTCTCCATAAAGAGGACATTGAAGCACCAGGCCGACCAACCTTCGTCAATTCTGACGTCGGAGAGGAAGTTCTGTGCCAGCCAACTGCTGCCTGGCTGGCCCAGAACTCCGACGTTAGAATTGACATTGGGTGGGGAAGGGTGGTCGGCCCGGTGCTTCAGCAGTGGCTTGAGGGAGGGCATGGAAAAAGAAAGAAAGAGGGGGGGCAGGGAGATAGAAAGAAAGAAGGGAGACAGGAGACAGTAAGACAGGGAGACACAGACAGAAAGGGTGCATGGAGAGAAAAAGACAGGGAGACAGACAGAAAAGGGGCATGGAGCAAGAAAGAAAGAAAGAAAGAGGGCAGGGTGAAAGAAAGAAAAAGTTGGGGGGAGAGAATGAGGTCTGGAGAAGAGGAAGCATACAGGAGGCTGAAAGAAGGGAAGAATAAAGTGCAACCAGAGACTGATGAAATTACCAGACAACCAAGGTAGGAAAAATGATTTTATTTTCAATTTAGTGATCAAAATGTATCCGTTTTGAGAATTTGTATCTGCTGTCTATATTTTGCACTATGCCCCCCTTTTACTAAACCGCAATAGCGTTTTTTAGCGCAGGGAGCCTATGAGCATTGAGAGCAACGCAGGGCATTCAGCGAGCGGAGTGTCAGTCAGGTTGACGTAACTGTCATAGTGCAAGTAGGTGCGGGGTATGGCTCTCAAAAGAAATCTTAATCGTTGTACTGCTGATCTTTGGTTTTTTTGACTAATGAGTTTGCCTACCACTGACCTAGGGCATAAATATTCATTGAGGATATCCTGAAAACCTGACCTGGCTCCTAGACTCTTGAGGACCGGAATTGCCTACCCCTGAAGAGTGTTTTTTGGCTTGATGTTTTTCTGCAATGTCGAGTACTGGTTTGACTTATATGTTAACGAGGAGTGGGGATAGTAGTGCACCCTGAGGCACTAGAGGTTTGCACTGGAACGGGTCCCACAGGGATCCACCTAGGTCAACGGGACTCCCACAGGGACCCCTCCCAGGCCCACGGGGATCCCTCCAAGGCTGACGGGATGGACCCAGGGTTCCTATCCCAAGGCCTACCTAATTTCCAGTCTGGGTCCGGTGCCAAGCAAAGCTCCCGGGTCTCGATGAATCAGCAGCAACAGTGTGTCACGTAGGCAGTGAGCTCAGCACGTAGGCACACAGACTGTTTGTGCCTACGTGCTGAGTTCCATGCCTATGTGACAGAGACTGTTGCTGATTCATGGGGAGGTGTAACGTGCAGGCTGGAGCAAGCAGACAGAGTCCTCCCTCCCCCCCCCCCCCCGGGATAAACCCGAAATGAGCTAACTTCGCCAGTCACACGAAGTGTGCAGGGCCCAGTTCTGCTGCACGAGACGCGATCTGTGGCTCAGAGCTGAGCGGGGATCGGTGGACGCCGAGGACTGATGAGCCGAAGCTGCAAAAACCCAGCGAGGAACTGCGACCCAGGATCTTGGACTGCAGCAAGCGAGGATGAAAATTGCTCTGCCGCTACCAGAATGATCCAGCTTTCTGAAGCTCCGTGAGCTTGGATGGTCTACCATTTCTTTCCCTCACTCTGACTCGCTTATTCCACTTCTTCTTATTTCCTAGTCTGTCACTAATTCTATCATCTTTCTCTCCCATCATTCAGCATTTTCCCCTCTCTCTCTCTCTGCTCCCCTCCTATCCAGCATTTGTCTTTTCTCTCCAACATCTTCCTCATGGCTAAGATGGGTGAACTGGAAGTCATGGCCAAGGGGGAGGACCTGGATATAATAGGAATTACAGAAACCTGGTGGACAGAGGAAAATCAATGGGATGTGGTGCTGCCAGGGTACAAGCTCTACAGGAGGGACAGGACCCACAAGAAGGGGGGAGGCATAGCGCTGTATATATAGGACTATATCTACTCGATTGGGATCGATACGGCAACAAAGGCAGAGGAGCTAGAATCGCTATGGGTCAAATTGCCGGGAAAGAAGAGTGCAGACATAAAGCTGGGGCTGTATTATCGCCCGCCTGGTGCGTCAGAAACAATAGGACAAGACTTGGAAGCAGAACTGAGACAGGAATGCAGGACTGGAAGTGTAACAGTGATGGGGGACTTCAACTACCCGGGGATAGACTGGAGTACGGGACACTCCAACTCCACGAGGGAAGCAGGATTCGTAGAAGCTGTGAGGGACTGCTTCATGGAGCAACTAGTCAAGGAACCGACGCGAGGGGATGCTACTCTTGACCTCATCCTTAACGGATTAGGGGGGCCTGCAAGAGGGGTAGAAGTGGGAGGAACACTAGGCAACAGTGATCACAACGTGATCAGATTCACATTAGAAAGGGGGTCACCCATAGTGGGGAGGACCGCAACGACTGCGCTCAACTTCAAGAAAGGGAACTATGTTGCTATGAGGAAAATGGTGGGGAGGAAGCTCAGGAACGGCTTTAGGATGGAGACTGTAGGGAGCGCCTGGACCCTTCTCAGGGACATACTGCAGGAAGCGCAAAAACTGTACATCCCCAGTTTCAGGAAAGGCCGCAAGAACAAGCGGTCAAAAGACCCGGTTTGGATGACACATGAAGTAAAGAAGGTAATCAGTGACAAGAAAGTGTCCTTCCGGAAATGGAAAAGGGATCCAACGGAGGAAAATCACCAGGAGCACAGGAAATGCCAAAAGGAATGCCACCGAGAGATTAGAAAAGCAAAAGGGAAATACGAGGAGGGGCTGGCCAGGGAGGCGAAAAACTTCAAGGCATTCTTCAGTTACGTAAAGGGGAAGCAACCAGTGAGAGAGGAGGTGGGGCCATTGGACGATGGGGATAGGAAGGGAGTGATTAAGGAGAATAAAGAGATAGCTGAGAGATTGAACACGTTCTTCTCGTCGGTCTTCACGAGCGAGGACACGTCCAATATACCGGACTCAGAGGAGCTCATGAGTGGGGAGCAGGCCAAAAGATTGGGGCATATAGAGGTAAGTCGGGAGGATGTCCTCAAGCAGATTGACAGACTGAAAAGCGGCAAATCACCGGGACCGGACGGGATCCACCCAAGGGTTCTAAAGGAACTAAGTCAGGAAATAGCTGGCGCAATCCAGCATGTTTGCAACCTATCCTTGAAAACTGGAGAGGTACCAGAGGACTGGAAACTGGCGAATGTCACACCTATCTTTAAGAAGGGATCGAGAGGTGACCCCGGGAACTACAGGCCGGTGAGCCTGACTTCAGTTATAGGGAAGATGGTGGAAGCAATGATCAAGGACAGCATTTGCGAGCACATCGAGAAAAATGGCCTACTGCGGACAAGCCAGCACGGATTCTGTAAGGGAAGGTCGTGCCTGACAAACCTTCTGTACTTCTTTGAGGGAATAAGCAGTCAGGTGGACAAAGGGGAACCCATAGACATCATTTACCTCGATTTTCAAAAGGCCTTTGACAAGGTGCCACATGAAAGGCTGCTTAGGAAGCTGTGGAACCACGGGGTGGGCGGGGATGTACACAGATGGATCAAGCACTGGCTGTCAGGTAGACTACAGAGGGTCGGAGTAAAGGGCCAATATTCTGACTGGCGGGGAGTCACAAGCGTTGTGCCGCAGGGATCGGTGCTGGGGCCGCTACTCTTCAACATATTTATCAATGACCTGGAAACGGAGGCAAAGTGTGAGGTTATAAAATTTGCAGACGATACCAAGCTCTGCGCCAGAGTTAGGACCAGGGAGGAGTGTGAGGAACTGCAAAGGGACCTCGATAAGCTGGAGGACTGGGCAAACAAATGGCAAATGCGCTTTAACGTAGATAAATGCAAGGTCATGCACATAGGGAAAAAGAACCCGTTGTTCGAGTATAAAATGGGGGGGAGATTGCTGGAAGACACCGGACTTGAGAGAGACTTGGGTGTGCTAGTGGATCCATCCATGAAACCATCCGCACAGTGTGCAGCAGCCTCGAAGAAAGCCAACAGGATGCTGGGCATCATCAAGAGGGGCATATCAACCAGGACGCGGGAAGTCATCATGCCGCTGTATCGAGCGATGGTGCGCCCACATCTGGAATACTGCGTTCAATATTGGTCGCCGCACCTCAAGAAGGACATGGCAGTTCTTGAGAGAGTCCAAAGGAGGGCAACGAAACTGGTAAGAGGGCTGGAAAACTGCCCATATGCTGAGAGGCTGGATAAACTGGGGCTCTTCTCTCTGGAAAAGAGGAGGCTCAGGGGGGATATGATAGAGACCTTCAAAATACTTAGGGGCATAGAGAGGGTGGACAGGGACAGGTTCTTCAGACTAAAAGGGACGACAGGTACGAGGGGGCACTCAGAGAAACTGAAGGGAGATAGGTTCAAATCAAATGCAAGGAAGTTTTTCTTCACCCAAAGGGTCGTGGACAAATGTAATGCGCTCCCGGAGGAAGTGATCCGGCAGAGTACAGTACAGGGATTCAAACAGGGATTGGACAGATTCCTGAGGGAAAAGGGGATCGTGGGGTACTGAGGGAGGTGCTGGGGTGTTGCATAAGTATAGACAGCTCACCAGGTCGTGCAGGTGCAAGGCCGGAGGGTTAGGACATTGATGGGAAGATAGGACTTCGATGAGAAACCTAGGGGGCAAGGAGGCCCCCTTCTGGTGATTAAGGCAGGTCATGACCTGTTGGGCCGCCGCGGGAGCGGACTGCTGGGCGGGATGGACCTCTGGTCTGACCCGGCAGAGGCACTGCTTATGTTCTTATGTTCCCTCTCCTCCATTTCCATTCAGCATCTGCCTTCTATCTTTCTCCTTTCCATCCAGCATCTGTCTCTTTCTCTCCTGCTTCTGCTCAGCATCTGTCTCCTCTTTTCCTCCTTTCTACCCCGTTATCCCATCCATTATCCACCCTTCTCTCTCCCCCTTCCATCCAGCATCTGTCCATCTTTCTCTCCCCCCTTTCAGCCCAGCATCTGCTTCATTTCTTTCTCCCCTTTTATTTAGTGTCTGCCCCATCTTTCTCTTGCCTCCCTTCCATCCGCATCTTCCCCTTCTCCTCCTTTCCATTCAATGTCTTCCACCCCACTCCTTTTCTTTACATTCATCGTCTATCTTTTTCTCTCTCCCCAGGCATTCCAGCTTGTTTGTCTTCTTTCCCCTTTAATCCAGTGTGTCTGACCCCTCCCCCTTTCTACCTACAGTCTGTCTCCTCTCACCTCCTACATTCAGTATCTACCCCCTTCCACCTGACACATCAGCTGCCACCAGACTGATGCGAAGCTCTGACTTCAGGGGAAGACTTCCAGGTCGGCTACATATGGTGTGCTGCAGGCTGCCTCCAACCCCTGCTGTTATCTGGACTCTTATGAAGAGGTGGGAGTGCATTTTTGGGGCTGGTGGGCAGGGGCGAAAGATGAGAAAGGGATAAATGCTTGACTATGGTAGGAGGAATCAATGGACAGCAACAGAAGAATTTACAGAAGATGGGAAAGCGGAAAAAAGAAATTGGGACCAATTTGATGGAAGTTTCCAGACAACAAAGATAAAAAATGGAATTTATTGACTAAAATATGTTAGCTTTGGGAAATGTATAAAGCAGATGTCTTTAGGGTCCTTTTATCAAGCCGCACTAGTGGGGTTAGCGCGTCGGACATATCATCACGCGCTAACTCCCCCGGCCGACTAAAAAACTAACGCCTGCTCAGTGCAGGCGTTAGCAGCTAGCGCGGCAGGCGGTTTAATGCGCGGTATTATGCACGTTAAACCCCTACCGCAGCTTATAAAAGGACCCCTTTGTATTGTGTTCAAAAGAAAAGGAAATGCATTTCTGGTTTTATTTCTAAAGTGTTTAAGTACTTGCTGACCCTTGCTGTGGTTGGTGGGGATCCCCAAGCACCGCCAGCAGAGGACATCCTCTAGAGACAGCCAGAACTCCCCTCCACCAAGCGCAGTAGTCACTGGCAGCATCCATGAGCCATTGAGGTGCCAGCATCTGTGACTCGGACGCTAATACTGCCTGCCAAGCCTGGCAAAAGGGACCCCCAGCCAACTGCAGAGAAAGATCTCAGATGACAGCTTGAGGGTCCTCATCAGCTGAGTATTTATATCTATATTTACATTAGAGGGTCTGGTAGAAACCCATTTATAAAGTATGTATTCTTCTAAATTAATATTTCCAAATTAATTAGTGTCTTTGCTTATTTGTAAATGGGTCTCTACCAGAGCCTTTAATTCAGTAATAAATGAAATAACTACTTCTGAAGTTTATATAGGGATGGGTGAGGATGGATTTGATTCCAGTGGGGACTGGTTTGACTCCTAGCGGGGACAGGTTTGATCTGTCCACGCGCAACTCTCTACTCTGAACCCCACCCTTCCCTCCATGTACTTCTACACCAGGGCCCCCCTCCCCTGAAAGCCTGTACACATACACACACCCCCGAAGTCCTGCACAAACACACACACATCCTCCCTCAAAGGCCTGCACAAACACACACCCCTTTCCAAAGGCCTGCACACACACATACCACGAAGGCCTGCGTGTTCCCCCCTGGCCTCCCGCTCTTCCATTTACCTATTTCCAGTAGTGGAGCAGCCTGCAGAGAGGATCGCTGATGCTAGCGATTTTTGCAGGCTGCCATCGGCCTCCGGAGCAGTCTTCCCTCTGCCGCGGTCCTGCCCCTCCTCTGAAGTCAAAGGTAGGATTGCGGCAGAGGAAACAACAGCTTTGGAGGCCAATGGGCAGCCTGCAAATATTGCTATCCCCGGCGATCCTCTCTGCAGGCTGCTCCGCTGCTGAAATTAGGTAAATGGATGCGCGGGAGGCCAGGGGGAAACCGTACACCACACAACTTGCCGACTCACCCTCCCCCCTCCCCCTCTAAAGTAGGAGTGGCAGCGGCCAGCCAGCTTGAGGCAGCACTGCCACTCCTGCTTTAGAGGCGAGGGGGGAGGGTCAGTCATCGAATCTGGAGGCCGATTTTTTTTTAAGTGAATTGGTGAATCGATTTGAATGGTGACTCTGACAGCACTACTTACTATTAGTGCTGCCCGATTCAAATTTTTGATTCGATTCAGCCTATTGAATCAATTTTTCGATCAATTTTCCTACCCAATTGGGTGTTTTGCTTTTTTTTTTTTTTTTTAATATCCTGGTCGGTTTATTTTTTAGCGTCTTCACCCCCTTTGCTCTCTTCTACCCACACTGGTGCTTCTCCTCTCTCTGTTAAATACTAGCTCACATTTGCGGTCTAACACCAGCTCTGGCAGGATACACATTTCAAATTGGATATATTGTAATCACAAACCAGAAAATAAAATTATTTTTTCTATCTTTTGTTGTCTGGTCATTATTCAAATCATGTTGGTCCCAGACTCTGGTTGTCTTCTGTTAAC
Source organism: Geotrypetes seraphini (assembly GCF_902459505.1). Lineage (NCBI taxonomy): Eukaryota > Metazoa > Chordata > Amphibia > Gymnophiona > Dermophiidae > Geotrypetes > Geotrypetes seraphini. The sequence continues at coordinate 271,099,252 of NC_047085.1, read as the reverse complement.
TCGCTTGTCAGGGACTGGAGGAGGGTCACGAGTGGTGTTCCGCAGGGTCGGTGCTCGGACCGCTGCTATTCAATGTATTCATAAATGATTTAGAAACAGGGACGAAGTGCGAAGTAATAAAATTTGCAGACGACACCAAACTATTTAGTGGGGCTAGGATTATAGAGGACTGTGAAGGTTTACAAAGGGACCTGAACAAACTAGGAGAGTGGGCGATGTGATGGCAGATGAAGTTCAATGTAGAGAAATGTAAAGTCTTGCACATAGGAAACAGAAATCCGAGATACAGCTACAAGATGGGAGGGCTGTTATTGAGTGAGAGTACCCAAGAAAGGGACTTGGGGGTACTGGTAGACAAGACAATGAAACCGTCGGCGCAGTGCACAGCGGCCGCTAAGAAAGCGAATAGAATGCTAGGTATAATCAAGAAGGGTATTACAACCAGAACGAAAGAAGTTATCCTGCCGTTGTATCGGGCGATGGTGCGCCCACATCTGGAGTACTGTGTCCAATATTGATCACCATACCTGAAGGAGGATACGATGATACTCGAGAGGGTTCAGAAGAGAGCAACACGTTTGATAAAAGGTATGGAAAACCTTTCATACGTCAAAAGATTGGAGAAACTGGGGCTCTTTTCCCTGGAGAAGCGGAGACTTAGAGGGGGCATGATAGAGACTTACAAGATCTTGAAGGGCATAGAGAAAGTAGAGAGGGACAGATTCTTCAAACTTTCAAAAACTACAAGAACGAGAGGCCATTCGGTAAAGTTAAGAGGGGACAGATTCAGAACCAAAGCTAGGAAGTTCTTCTTCACCCAACAGGTGGTAGACACCTGGAATGCGCTTCCTGAGGGCGTGATAGGACAAGGTACAGTACTGGAGTTCAAGAAGGGTTTGGACAAATTTTTGAAGGAAAAGGGGATAGAAGGGTATAGATAGAGGGTTAATATGCAGGTCCTGGACCTGGTGGGCCCCCGCATGAGCGGACTGCTGGGCATGATGGACCTCTGGTCTGACCCAGCAGAGGCACTTCTTATGTTCTTTTTTTCTTCCATCTATGTCATTCCCTTCCGTTTCCCTTCCCTCCCCCGGAGGTCTGGCATCTTTCCTTTTTTTGTCTCCATCCCCGCAGCTGCAGTGATGGACCCCACCATCCCCAGATCCACCATCTCTCCTTTTCTTAACTACCCTTTCATTCAGCATCTCTCCCTCCTTCCCCACCACCCCAGGGTCCACCAGCTCTTCCTTTGTTTTCCCAACTACTCTCCTATCTAGTATCTCTAACCCCACCCCCCTTCCACACCATCCCTTGTATCCAACTTCTCTCCCTTTCTGTTCCTTCCCATCCTAAATACCATTGTCCACCATCTCTATCCTTCTCCTCCTTTTTAAACCCATTATTTCCCCTCCCCCAGTCTGGTATATGCACGTCTCTTTGAACCCCCCTTTTCCTCTCTCTGTGTACTTCTACACCAGGGCCCCTCTCCCCAGAAGGCCTGCCCCCCTAAAGGCCTGGTGCCCCCCTGAAGGCTGCACCCCCCCCTGAAATCTTGCACCCCCCCCAAAGGCCTGCCTCTTCCCCCCGGCCTCCCGCTCTTACCTTAAAATAATCGGCAGCCTGCAGAGAGGATTGCGGTGCTGTAGCTATCTTTGCAAGCTCCCATCATCCTCAGCACGTTCGCTCTATCGCACACTCGTCTCCCTCCTCCGACGTCAAGGGCAGGATCGCAGCAGAGCCAACGTGGTGCCGAGGACTACAGCAGCCTGCAAAGATTGCTACAGCACAGCGATCCTCTCTGCAGGCTGCCCATTATCTTTAGATAAAAGCAGGGGGGAAGCCGGAGGATACTGCAAAGGGCAAAGGAGGCACTTCCCGACTGACCCTCTCCCCTCATCTCCTAAAGCGGCAGCAGCAAGCCAGCAAGAGGCAGCGCTGCCGCTCCTGCCTTATGGGGCAAGGGGGGAGAGTTGGTAACCGACTCGGCAAGGCTGATTTAAAAAACAAAAAAAAAACAAAAACACAAATCGATTCGAATCGGAAATTGGGCAGCACTAGTTCCTACTACCTTGCAAGTAGAGAGAATAACTGATGATTGGAAGACAGCCCAGGGAGAAGGGAGGTAGAGTGGAAAAATGCAGATGAGGCTCTCTACACACATCCCGCAGGTGAAGGTGCATTTTTACCTCATGCAAAATTGTCAATTCTTTAATAACACATGAACTATTTTTTCAGAGGCCCTCCAAGTACCTACAAATCCAAAATGTGACCCTGCAAAGGGTTTGAGTTTGAGACCACTGATCTACACTATGGGACAACTGTGACTCAGTAGGCCATACTTTCACCCACTATCATTTTGCTCTGATCGTTCAGATGATGATCTCCACATACTTAGGCATCAACACCACTCTTATCCACAAACTGCAGCTCATCCAGAACACAGCCACCTGATTGATCTTCAAACTAAAAAATATGTTTCAATCTCAACCTTCATCAACAACTACATTGGCTTCCAATATCATCCCAGATAAACTTCAAAATATCATGCATCTTACACCACATTATGTACAGAAACTCTGCTGCTCCCCTCATCCAATGAAAGCAGTGCATGCAAATAGATCTCATGTATATTCATTGGGGAAATCTTAAAAACCCGACTGGATTGCGGTCCTCGAGGACCGACTTTGACACCCCTGGCCTAGAGCTTGTATAGGTTTCTGTGACCCTCAAATGGAAGATTAGATTTGAATTCTTTGGTGAGGGGAATGCAGTTGACGCCTGCAAAGTCTTTTGACCAGTGCAGAGTCCAAATACAGCCTGCACTCATAAGCTTCAAACTAAACCAGGTGAGCAGACTCCCAGGGGTCGAACCCCAAGCCAAGCTAAGTGTTAGGGCAGGCTGGCCAGACAAGTATCCTGCAGCAAGATGGCCCACCCAGCTAGAGACCTCAGAACCCCGAATCTGCATCTTCTCCCAGGAAGAGCAGCCTCAAAAAAACATTGAGTACCCAAAAATAAAATATCAAGCAGAGCAGATGAAAATGACACTCTCTGCTTGCAGAAGGGAAAATTTTTTTTTTTTTTTTAAACCCCCACTGAGGAGAGAGGGCAGTGCGTAGTGATGCAGGGAGGTGGAGTTGAAAATCTAAGATGATACTTTCTACACTCCTTGCAGGTAAAGATGCACTACCCTACAGGTTCAGGACTCATGCACTTTTTGCACTGGGAGTCTTTTTGTATTGTTATTTTACAAAGCCTTATAGGTGCAATAAAATAGGCAAAAATTGTGACTAAAATGAAGCTGTAGATATTTATGCCTGCTCAAGAGCAAATGTAAACAGTGAGTACAATATATACATAAATCACAACTCCACTTGTGCTCCAGCCAGAACACACCTACATACAGAGTTTGTGAAGAATATATTGTTTCTTGTTACAGCATTTACCTTTACATATGCAACTCTGGAGTAATTTTCTAAAAAGCCCTTTCACATGCATAAAGAACTTTATGTGCAAAAATCCTTTATAAAATTATCCCCTACCCCATATTTATACGTTATGCCAATGCCAATCCCAATTATGCAAAAACTAACGTAAGAAAACTGAAGAGACCAAATATAACTGAGGAAAGAAAAATAGGTCATGAATGGAAAGTGACTCCTGGAGGTTTCATCAATTTTATTAACATATTGCAAATATTTCAATATTCTGTGGCAAAAGATATGTGACAAAAAACATTAATGTATACTCACAATATATGCTTTTCTGTGTTTAAAGCCAATAAGATGTTGCACCATAGGAGCCAATTCTGTTTTGTAGTCACATAGCTCACAGCTATATGTTGGAGTTTTTTTCCCAGGCGTTCTATGCTCAACAATGCATTCCAGGCCTGTAAGCCACAAAAAAAAAGGTATAAAAACAGTTACCACAACCAGTTTCAAGTTTATTATAAAATTTGATTAATCGCCTATTCCAAATTCTAAGCGATGTACAAATCGATAAAAATTACAAAGTTAGGGGAAACAAATACAACTAACACAGGGACTAAATCTACTAAACATAATAAAAACCAACTTACACAAACATAATAAACCACAAGGAAAGGCAAGGAAAGAAATACAATTTGATTGATAAGAGAAAACCAATTAAGGTTAAAAATAATAGGAAAGGGAAGGAAAAGAACTCTCAAAAACTATAAAGATAAAAAAGAGAGCCATAAGCAATTCATTTAGTCATTGAATGCATCTTTAAAAAGAAAGCTCTTAAGTTTGCTCTTAAATTTTTCCAAATTCTTTTCCTCTCTTAAATAAATTGGAAGCGAATTCCATGTTTGAGGAGCTGTGATGGAAAAGATAGATTGCCGCCGTGTGTTAATAATTTTGAGAGAGGGAATGACCAATAAATGTTGGTCATTCGACCTCAATAATCTGGATGAAGTATAAGGTATCAAGGCTTTATAAATAAAAGCTGGGGTTTTAAATGTGCAAATATCAATGTGCAAAGAGGGTGCATGCCCTGATAATCCTGTGCAGAATCAAATATCACTTTAGTAAGCCAGCAGTTAAGTCTCATTTTTTCCCCATAACAGGAGCCTCTGAAAATAAAGGTATTAAAAGAATATGCATGGCGACGTTGGATATAAATGAAGTACCATGTACAGTACAAAGAGATCAGGTACTGAAGAAGCCCCCTGTTTAGGGTCTTCACGAACTGACCACACGGCACTCGATATGCTGGTATAAGTAATACAATTTTTATTAATAAATCAACAACAGTTTGCAAGAATAAACCTTACAGCATATAGAGTAACAGAGCATATACTGATACACCAGGCCTGGGAACAGCGGTCTATGGTCCAAGGAGCTCTCTTTTATATGTTTCTGATAGCTCATGGCCAAGTTGGGGCATATTACATTTTACATTTTCATTGGTTATTCACATTCGTCATTACACTTATTAATCCATTGATTGGTTAGTATAATGAGTATAATCTATTGATTGGTTAGTATAATGAGTGATACTGTGAGTCACGCCTTTTTCACTAGAACTACTGTGCTTTCCCGTAAATGTCCTGTTAATATACCAAGATCCTCAACTCTGAACACGGGCCCAACTGCGGTTAGTCTTCTAAGTTTCATATCCCTATTATTATGAAACTTAACAGCTGGCCGTGTTGACTTGGGTGGAGGGCTGTTTTTCACAAGAATTGTTATTTTCAGCATTGCTCTCTGCACGACTTGCTCTTCTCAGAAAAGCAGAAGTATGCTTTTCTCAGGATCACAGAAATAGATTGTGTAAAAGCTGACAGCTTTAGTCAAACTGTATCTTCAGCCATTTCAGCAGCCATTTTAGACCTTTAACTGTGTTGGCCTGTTTCTGCTGTGTTGAGGATTCTAGGGGGTCTGCCTTCACCTCTAGTGCCCTAGAGCAGTGGTTCTCAACCCTTTCCTGGAGGACCACCAGGCCAATCGGGTTTTCAGGATCGCCCTAATGAATATGCATGGAGCAGATTTGCATATCTGTCACTTCCATTATATGCAAATCTCTCTCATGCATATTCATTAGGGCTAGCCTGAAAACCTGATTGGTCTGGTGGTCCTCCAGGACAGGGTTGGGAACCACTGCCCTAGAGGACTTCTCTTCACCTGCACATACCAGCACAGGTCTTCTTCTTCTTCCCTTTCTCTCTCAGTACTTACACTTGTAAGCTCTTTTCCAGTAGGTAGGTGAGACATTCTAGACAATGGAAAGATGAGGTTACCTTTGCTAATCTTCTTTCTTGTAAATCCTCCCTTTATTCTGCGACCAGTGGGTTTATGCATCCCTTGTCGCCAGGCACTGTAGGAAGCTTCAGATGAGTGAAGTCTTAACTCCTCTCTCTGCTAGCATATTCTGGAAAATGTTCCTTGGACACCAGTTAGTCTTCAAGCAGCAAGGAACATCTACAGAAGATAATAAACAAAAGAGAAAGAGAGAGAGAGAAAGAAACGGGGAACTCCCTGCCAAACAAATCAATTCTGCTCAAATCAACATATGCAAAACAGCAACAATGAAAACTAGAGAACAGGTTATGAAACAGAAACCTGAATGACAAAAACAGTGCTACAGGGAGACACAGCCTGCACTGTCAGAATGGGGCACAAAACCAAGGGCTATGAGTGGCCAGAAGGTCTTTGATGACTTTCCAAATCTTCTCTTGACAAGATATGGGATGGAACACTTTGTTCTGTCCCATGTGAAAGCGGACCCCCAGGTACCCCAATCCTGGGTGGGCTCCAAGTGATTCTTCCAAAGGTTGATCACCCAGCCCAGACACTGCAGCAAGCGAACCACCTGCTGAACATCCTGGATCCCCTCGGCTCGAGAGGTAGCTCTGATCAGCCAATCGTCCAGATACAGATGGAACAGGACACCCAGAGAGAGGAGATGGGTTGCCACTACCACCATCATCTTGGTGAAGGTCATGGGCGCCATTGCCAATCCAAAGGGAAGGGCCGCAAACTGAAAGTGCTGCTCCAGAACATGAAATCACAGAAACTGTCTGTGCACCAGAAAAATGAGGATTTGAAGATACGCCTCAGTGAGAACCAGGGAGGCCAGATACTCCTCTGGCGCTACTAAAGCAATGATGCCGGCGACTCTACCCCCTGATTACATCATCTCCTTAAATTAAGCACTACCTGCGGTGCACGCTTCTGCTTACCACCAGCTGCCTGCTGTTATTTTTTGTCAACTCTCCACTCTCCGTTAATGCGCTCCTCTTATTCAAATTTCTTGTATTCTGTTTTGTTCATCGCTGATTTAAAACCATACTGTGAGTGTATTGTGAATCTAGAAAGTACTCGGAAAGACGACGGAGAAACTCCAATTTGAGCCCGTCGCAGAGTACCTCCAAGACCCAGCTGTCAGATGCAACAGTTTGTGAAAAGCGAAAGCAAGAAGATCCAATGTTCCACAGAAAAAGGAGCAATCCAACAACAAAACAAACTGTGGACGAAACACAATGTTCTTAACCTTCCTTTATTTCTTCAACGAATGTTAAAAATATCCACATCAACCGTATTAAAAGCTAACGGACTCGACACGGGCTGTGTTTTGGCTAACAAAGCCTTTCTCAAGGGTCCTAGAGTATGAAATGAGACAAGACGAAAAATCAAGATTCAACATAACCAAGGAAAGGAATGAAGAGAAAATAAATGAATCAATAAATATATAAATAAAAAAAGATTAGAGCAAAACATACATATAGAAGTAAACGAGAAACATGCGTTTATGTGTTAAAGACATGGTCATAAATATACCTAATTGTGCATGGTCACCTCCATGGGTGAATTGGTGAAATCTTCAATAGCAATCTGTAAAATTAGTCAACCGTGCATTGTGAGCCATATGTGCCTTTGTTAAATAAAAACGTGTTCATAATGTGTAGTGTGGAGTCTAAAAAGTGAAAACTAATGCAAAGACTATATTATAAGCAAATGAATGCTAATGCAGACGGAAATTAGAAGTGAGGAAACTAAGTAACATACCGGTTGTTGAATAATACAGTGGAATTGTGGAACTGGTGTTCAAATCACAAATGCCTTGAGAGAAGAAAATGCTGACTTAACATAACAAAAATAGCTCAGCTAATTTGAGTAAAGCATGAAAGATAGACGGCCCTATATCAATGTGGAACCATACTTAAAATTAAGCGTGTTAGAAAACAATAAAAGCACCAATAAAAATCCACGATGTTGTCCCTAAGAAGTGAGAGACAAATTAAACCTACAAATGTAATACAAATGGTAAAAAATATTCATAAGTCTAGTAAATACGAGTAGGGCACTGAATCAGCTGCCTACAATATCAATGCTGAGGATGGATATCATTGTTGTCCTAAACCCTAAAACATAAAATGACCCAAGGCATTGTCAAAAAACTGTAACAAAAAGTTTAATTAAAACTAAGGGAATGACACATTGACAAACCCTCATGCTAGTGCTCAGCTGCAAAACAACGCAATAAACATAAGAATTGCCGCTGCTGGGTCAAACCAATGGTCCATCGTGCCCAGCAGTCCACTCATGCGGCGGCCCTTTGGTCAAAGACCAGTGCTCTAAATGAGTCCAGCTTCACCTGCATACGTTCCGGTTTAGCAGAAACATATCCAACTTTATCTTGAATCCCTGGAGGGTATTTTCCCCTATAACAGACTCTGGAAGAGCATTCCAGTTTTCTACCACTCTCTGGATGAAGAAGAACTTCCTTACGTTTGTACGGAATCTATCCCCTTTTAACTTTAGAGAGTGCCCTCTCGTTCTCCCTACCTTGGAGAAGGTGAACAACCTGTCTTTATCTACTAAGTCTATTCCCTTCAGTATTTTGAATGTTTCGATCATGTCCCCACTCAATCTCCTCTTTTCAAGGGAGAAGAGGCCCAGTTTCTCTAATCTCTCACTGTACGGCAACTCCTCCAGCCCCTTAACCATTTTAGTCACTCTCCTCTGGACCCTTTCGAGTAGTACTATGTCCTTCTTCATGTACGACAACCAGTGCTGGATGCAGTACTCCAGGTGAGGGCGCACCATGGCCCAGTACAGCGGCATGATAAACTTCTCTGATCTATTCGTGATCCCCCCTTCTTAATCATTCCTAGCATTCTGTCGCCCTTTTCACCGCCACCGCACATTACGCGGATGGCTTCATCGACTTGTCGATCAGAACTCCCAAGTCTCTTTCCAGGGAGGTCTTTCCAAGTACCGCCACGGACATCCTGTATTCGTGCATGAGATTTTTACCGACTTGCATCACTTTACACTTATCCACGTTGAACCTCATTTGCCATGTCAATGCCCATTTCTCCAGCTTGATTATTTCACTTTGCAGATCTTCGCAATCCCCCTGTGTCTTCACTACTCTGAATAACTTCGTATCGTCCGCAAATTTAATCACTTCACTCATCGTACCAATGTCCAGATCGTTTATAAAGATGTTGAAGAGCATGGGTCCAAGCACTGAGCCCTGCGGCACTCCACTGGTGACGCTCTTCCAGTCTGAGTATTGTCCATTTACCCCCACTCTGTTTCCTATCCCCCAGCTAGTTTTTAAACCACGTGAGTATTTCACCCTCGATTCCATGGCTCACAATTTTTCAAAGTAGACAATCATACGGAACCTTGTCGAATGCCTTCTGAAAATCTAGATATAAGATGTCGACCGGGTCACCCTTGTCTATCTGCCCATTTACTCCTTCGAAGAAGTGCAGGAAGTTTGTCAAGCAAGATCTTCCTTTGCTGAAGCCGTGATGGCTGGTCCTCATCAGATTGTGTCCGTCAAGGTGATCAATAATTCGGTCCTTTATCAATGCCTCTACCATCTTTCCCAGTACCGAAGTCAGACTGTAGTTTCCCGATCTCCCTTCGAACCTTTCTTGAAGATCGGCATATCATTCGCCACTTTCCAGTCTTCCAGAATCTTTCCTGACTTGATCGATAGATAGGCTATTAGTTGGAGCAGTTCAGCTATAAACCCCTTTCAGTTCCTTGATTACCCTCGGGTGGATACCGTCCAGTCCAGGGGATTTATCATTTTTAAACCTATCAATCTGTCTGCATACCTCTTCTAGACTGATCGTCGTCCCTGTCAGTTTCCAGTCTTCATTTCTTGTGTATAGCCTGTCGGCTTCGGGTATATTGGATATATCCTCTTCGGTAAATACAGATGCAAAAAATGTGTTCAGTTTGTCGGCAATGGCTTTGTCCTCCTTTAGCACTCCCTTTATTCTCTGGTCATCTAACGGCTCCACCGCTTCTTTCGTGAGCCGTTTCCCCTTAATATATCAAAAGAACGGTTTAAAGTCTTTGGCCTCCTTGGCTATTTTTTTCTCGTAGCCTCTTTTGGCCCCTCTTACTGCTCTATGGCATTTGCTTTGATGTTGTTTGTGCTTTTCCAGTTTTCTTCTGTTTTTGTCCTTTTCCATTCCTTAAACAAAGTCTTCTTGTCTCTGATCGCTTCCTTCACTGCTACAGTGAGCCACTCCAGTTCCTTGTTCTTCTTCCTCTTGGAACCCTTGTTGATACGCGGTATATATAAATTTTGCACCTCTGTGACTGTGTCCTTAAAAAGGGTCCATGCTTGCTCTAGCATATTTACAGTGCTGATCCTCTTCCTCACCATGACTCTCATTCCTTCGTAGTTCCCTATTCAGAAGTTCAGTGCTGTGGCTGTTGTTCTGGATCGATTTTTTTGTTCCTGTGTCTAGGTTGAAGTGAATCATGGGCAAAAGGAAAGACTGTAGAGGGTGCTAAACCGATCAGTGAAGTACTACAGAGGCAGAGTGAAAAATCCAGAGTGGATTCCTTCTGCAGAGCATGTGAGTATGGAGAAATAAGCCTATTGTCTAGAACAGGGATGGGCAACTCTGGTCCTTGAGGGCCGGAATCCAGTAGGGTTTTCAGGATTTCCCCAATGAATTTGCATGAGATCTATTTGATTGCACTGCTTTCAATGCATAGTCATTGGGGAAATCCTGAAAACCGGACTGGATTCCAGCCCTCGAGGACCGGAGTGCCCACCCCTGGTCTAGAATGTCTCGCCTATTGCACTGGAAAGTAACTTACCTGAAACAGTGTTCAGAGGACAATAATTCTCTCATACAGGTGAAGCCATTCAACAAAGCTTGCAAAAGAACTTTACTTCAGTACTGAGACGGGTTTGAAAACTGTCACTATTGTAAGGAATCATATTAATCCATTGCCAGCTTTTTAAAAAAATTCAATTTTAATTATACAATTCTCACAAAATAGTAAAGAATAGATTTACAAACCAAAATAATGTAAGAAAGTAATACCATAATAAGTTCCATCTAGAGGAAGTGACGTCATCACGGAATATGGCCGCTTAAACTTAGAGCTCTGTCGGGGCTCGTGGTTGCAAGTTTAATCTTTGCTTCCCGTGGTGGTTTGAGCGCTATTTTTCGGAGCTTGAGCTCGCTGATTGTATGGCGAGCCGGAAGAAACTGGAGAAATTTCACTTTCCCGGCGCAACGAGTGTGAAAACTCGATCGCACGTTCCCGGATCGCCGACGGCGCTGCTCAAGATGGCGGAGCCGACCACGCAACTGCAGATAGCGTCTTCCCAGACCAGCTCCCTGTCGAACGATCGACCTATGAAGGGAAAATCGAGACGTGGTTCAAAGAACTAAAGGCAGAAATGGTGGGGCTGAGATCTGATGTGAAGACCGCACTGGGAGAGATCCGGGCGGAAGTGGGAGATCTGAGCGGCAGAGTCCTTGTCGCTGAAGAGCGCTTGGGCCACGTGGAAGTCTTGGCGGAGGAACGATCCGCTGCTATGGACACAGTCGCGGCGCAAATGGATGACTTAAAAAGGCAGGTTGAGGACTTGGAGAATCGCTCCAGGCGAAATAATTTACGTTTTAAGGGAGTACCAGACTTGGATCGCTATAAGGATGTCAGGGAAGTGGTGTCAGACTTTTGCAAAGCCCTCCTTGCTGATGAATCTCAGATGATTCCACTAGTGATAGACTTACAGAGGGCTCACAAAAGCCTGGGTCAGGTGAGAGGTCCTGGCAACCGTGCATTGTAGCCTGCTTTGGTGACTTTCAATTGAAGGAAAAAGTTTTACAGGCTGCACGTCGTCGTCCTGATTTTGTGTGGCAGGGGTTGAAAGTGGGGGTCTATCAAGATCTGGCCCTCGCAACACTCCAGAAACGCAGATCGTTTAGGGAAGTCACCCAAATACTGCGTGCTGAGGGCTACCGCTACAGGTGGCTCTTCCCCTTTGGATTGCATTTCACCATTAATGGGACTCACCGGAAGGTACATAATGTAGCTGATGCATGGATGGCGTTGAAAGACCTTGGATGTCGGATGCCGCATGACACCCCTGATCGAGCTACATCGGGACCAGCACCGGAGATCAGAGCTGGTGTCTCCCAGAGCCCTATAGAGGATAGTCAATCCTCTACCTCAGTCACCTGATCCGGTCCTCCAGAAGGAAATCTGACTTCTGTATCTTTGGACTGCAGCTGAATGTGATTTTGTTCTTCTGCTGGTTGAAAATGGTTTGCTTGCTCACTAGGGAATGGTTATTCCACTTGTTATGTGTTCTTGCTTTATGCAGAAAAAGTTGGTTATTTACCTGTACAGGTTTGGATGGAGTGCTTGTTTGAGTGTGTGTATTATATGTATGCCTGGGGAATTGGGGGGTTGAATGGGGAGGTAAAGCAACACAAGGTGCTAACTAAGGGCCTTTTCAGTATGACTCATTTTCTTCATATGGCTGATTCGAAACTTGGAGAATCAGCTAATTGGAGGGGGGGAGGGGGGAGAGGGGGGTCTGTTTGTAAGGGGTTTAGCGGGCAGCGGAGCTTGGGTACTGGGCGGTCCCCGGGGAAAGATCCAGAATTGATCATAGGCTCCTGGAATGTAAATGGGCTTAATAGCCCGGGCAAAAGGAGTATAGTCTTATGCGACCTCCGTCGTATGAAGTGGGACATATGCCTCCTGCAAGAGACGCACCTGAGACCTAGGGATGTATCTTTGCTCCAACGACCACAGTTTGATATGCTCTGTACCCATCAAGGGGAGGGGAATACAAAAAGGGCAGGAGGATTGGCTATTCTGGCACGCAAGGGACTGGGATTACAGGTGAAACATGTCTATAGGGACAGAGAGGGAAGGTGTCTAGCGGTGAAAGGTGTGCTTCAGGGTCGCCCTCTGACTATTATCAATATTTATGGCCCCAATGTGGGACAAGAAGCTTACTATCGGAAATTGAAGGGGGCTCTGCATACTTTTACGCAAGGGGCAGTCTATCTGGGAGGAGACTTTAACATCCCTCCAGACCCTGCTGTAGATCATTCAGGGGGAGGGCGTAGATCAACGAGAAAGTCAGCTGCTGCATTTCGCGATCTGATGGGTTCGCTTGGCCTCGTAGATGGCTGGCGATTGCTTCATGGTGCTCAGAGATCATATACTTTCTATTCCCATGCACAGAACACTTATACTAGACTAGATGGGGTATGGATTCATAGGAACCAAGCAGGGGGGCTGCGAGTAGCGGAGATAGAACTGATGCATGTCTCAGATCATGCACCGGTGTGGTTATCTTGCACTGGCATGTTAGATCCGGGGGGTTGTACATATTGGAGGCTTAATGAATCCCTGCTGAGTTCCCCCCAGGTGGTTACTGCGGTGGAAAATACTATGAGAGATTATTTGGAGTTGAATGACAATGGGGAGGTATCGGATGCTATTTTGTGTGATGCCCTGAAAGCAGTGGTCCAGGGAGAGCTTATTAAGTGGGGGGCTAGATTTAAAAAACAGAGAGCCTGAGCCTTTCTTCAATTGCGGACCCGACTGACCCAGTTGGAGTTGAACCACCAGAACACGAGAGATCCCCAGACTTTGGTTCAACTGCAAAGAGTCCGGGATGAATTATACCAGCTTCAGGTAAAGGAAACAGAACGTATGCGCGAGAGATTTCGTCTTACTATCTATGAGCATAGCAATAAGGCTAGTGTGCAATTGGCTAGATATATTCATATCAAACAAAACAAGATGACTATCACTTGTATTAAGGGAGAACTAGGGGGGGACCTACAAGTCACGGACTCTGCAATCCAACGTGAGTTCTGGGACTTCTACTCTGGGCTTTATGGACACCCGGGGCCACTAGATGCTGGAGCGCAGACTGGATTTCTGGACTCGCTGCAGATACCTAAGCTGGCAGAGTTGGATCAGGAGTATTTAAGGGAACCGATACAACTCTCTGAGATCTTGGGGGTGATTGGGGAGTTGAAGAACGGTAAATCACCAGGGTTAGATGGATATACTAGTCGTTATTATAAACAGTTCTCGGGGCACTTGGGGCCTCTTTTGGTCCGGGTGGCTAATGGAATTTCTACTGGCGGTATGTTGCCACCTACGATGGGTGAGGCTGGGGTGGTTATATTACCCAAACCGGGTAGAGATCCTTTATTATGTGGGTCTTATCGGCCCATATCGTTGCTGAACTTAGATGCAAAAATTTTGGCTAAGGTCCTAGCCCAACATTTGGGGAAGGTATTGCCGTCCCTGATCCATCAAGACCAAGCGGGGTTTATACAACGGAGACAGGTGAGCGATAATATTAGGAGAACACTTAATTTACTTTGGGAGGCGGGCACTGGTCGGGACAAGGCGGTTCTGATCTCGGTTGATGCTGAGAAGGCATTCGATTGGGTTCTCTGGGGGGTTTTATGGGATGTCATGGATAGGATGGGACTAGGGGGCCCGTTTGGAGATTGGGTTCGGGCTCTGTATGCTGCTCCGCGGGCATGCTTGCGGATTAATCAATCTTATACTGATTTTTCCCCATCTTTCGGGGAACTCGGCAGGGATGTCCCCTCTCTCCATTATTGTTTGCAGTGTACCTTGAACCCCTTGCTTTGGCCATTAGACATCACCTATCGCTAGTTGGGGTTGTCAGTGGAGGGGTGGATCATCGAATAGTGATGTTTGCGGATGATATTCTACTATATGTGGGACAACCTGAGAATTCTATACCCCATTTATTACAATTATTTGACACCTACGGACAGATCTCTGGGTTTAAAATAAACTTGGCTAAGACGGAAATCTTGAATATGACCTTGACGCAGGGGGAGGTGGATGGGTTAAAGGGTACTTTTCCCTTTAAATGGGCTAGCCATGGGATTAAATACTTGGGCATCTTTATTCCCTCGGATCTTGGGAGGATATATGAGAAAAATTATTTGCCTATTTATAGACGTATAAGGGCTGACTTACAGCGCTGGAATGGCCTATGGCTGTCTTGGTGGGGTAGGATAGCAATCATTAAAATGAATGTACTTCCTAGATTGTTGTTCCTGTTTCAGACTTTGCCTATATCGGTTCCTTTAGGGGAACTGAGGAGATTAAGCAGAGAAATTTGCACTTTTATTTGGCATCGTAAATCCCCACGACTTTCCCAATCCCTGTTGTGGGCTCCTCGGGAAGCGGGAGGTAGAGGGTTACCTAATCTGGTGTGGTAATATCAAGCGGCACAGCTGAAGTTAGTGCTGGATTGGGACCTGGGGGACCACAAAAGTGGGGTTCAGTTGGAACAGAGATATAGTGGTTTGGAGCCCTTGAAATATAGGCTGTGGACTTCTGGCCCGCAGCGTTCATGGATACAGAGCATATCAAACCCCTTCGTACAACATTTGGCAAGGGTATGGAACCAGGCGCGTACTAACTTGGGAGGGGGGGCTTTGGTATCTTCCCTGGCTAATATCAAAACTGAACCTCTATTCCCCGCAGGTTGTGATAATCGGGTTTTTCATCGATGGTCTCAAAAGGGGATTCAAGTATTTAGAGATTTAATTGGGATGACTGGGATTGTTTCTTTTAAAGTAATCCAACAGAAATATGACTTACCAGATGGAGATTGTTTCGCCTATTTCCAAATTAGACATTTTATGCACGCTCAGGGTTGGGACTCTGGATTGCCGCTCGAGAGGGAAACGCTGGAAAATTTATGGTTGTTACTTCAGAAAGTTCCTAAATCATTATCTGTGCTGTATCAATATAGAAGGGGATATTCACCTACTACTTACTTGTTTCGTCTGCAATGGGAGAGGGACTTAGACTCCCAGTTGACAGCTAAAGATTGGGAGGCAATATGTAGGGAGGTATATAAAGCTTCTTCCTGTGCTCTGGTTCAGGAAAACGCTTATAAAGGTTCTCACGAGGTGGTATTATACCCCGGAACGCCTGCACAGAATGTTCCCTGGAGCATCTGATCAATGCTGGAGCTGTGGCTCCCATGTGGGGTCCTTTTTACATATCTGGTGGGAATGTGGGGTTCTCACATCCTTTTGGAAAGCGGTGATTGGTACTTTATCTGAGTGTTTGGGCGAATGTGTGGTGCTTTCTCCTTTAAGCTGCCTTCTAGGATTGTATAATACCAGGGAGCATACCTGGCAAACTAAATTTATTCGTTGGGGGTTGGCGGCTGCTAAATGCCTCATTGCCAACCATTGGAAAAATACAGAGGCCCCCTCTCATACTACCTGAGTTAACCGATTGTTATCTTTGGGGAGGATGGAGATAGCAGTGGCCAGGAGGCGCCATACCTATATCACTTACTTCCACACTTGGAGCAAGTTGGAAGATCTGCTGGACACACTCTGAGGGAACTACTAGTATTGGTTGCTCTGTTGTCTGCTACGTGAATGGGGAGGGGGGGACTGTGGGGTACTCTGGGATGGGGATCATGGGCTGGAGGGGGGGAAGGGATGGAGAAAACTAGATGAGGCTGAATGGTTTTGATTTTGGGTTGTGGTTTTATTGCTTTTACTACTGTATTACCTGTATTGTACTTGTATCTGATATTACTTGTTTCTTGTGGTTTTGCTATTATTGTACAATATATTGAAAATTTTTCAATAAAAATTTATATATGAAAAAAAAAAATAAGTTCCATCTAGCCCACATTATTTGGCGGAATTACCCAAAATTCCAGACAACTTTAAGGAAAAATAGAGCTCAAATTAAAAAGTTATACACTTTAAATCCTTTGAAAGATAAAAATATTCAAACTTAACCTTGAAATACTTGAGCTAAACCTCTCAGGTGCATAATCACTCCTCAATAAATTCAGCTTAATTACTTTTTTTCCTACTCCCGCATGCTTAGAAATTGTAGAGGAATAGGAACCCAAAATATAAATTCCTTTTATATTACATTAGTGATTTCTATTCCGCCATTACCTTGTGGTCAAGGCGGATTACATATGAATTGTCAGGACATTTAGAGATACATAAGGAGTAGTCTGGACATTTTCTAAGTTGCTAAGGATTGGAGAGTATTGCAGGTGATGCCCGAGATAGATCTAACTGTGTTAGTTTGGTTTTATGTATTTTTTGAATAGTAGGGTTTTTGGTTCTTTTTTGAAGGTTTTGTAGTCTGTGGTCGAGATCAGTAAGTTGGAGAGTTGGTGGTCCAGTTTTGCTGCTCGAGTGGCTAGGAGGTTATCGTACATATTTTTTCATTTGACGTTTTTGGTTGGAGGGTGCGTGAATGGTATGTGGGTTCTTCTGTGTCTGGTTGAGGTGGACTGAATTAATCGGTTGTTCCAGTAGGCTGGGCTGTCTCCGTTTATGGTTTTAAAAAGTAGGCAGTAGAATTTGAAGAATACTCTCACTTGTATTAGGAGCCAGTGTGAGTAGTGGTATGCCTCTGAGATGTGATTGTTATTTCTTCAGCGAGTAGATAAGTCTTAGGGCTGTGTTTTGTACTGTTTGTAGTTGTTTTATCATGGTTGCTGGGCAAGGGAGATATAGTATGTTGCAGTAGTCTATTAGACCTAGAACTAGGGATTGTACCACAATTTGGAACTGTTTTCTGTCGAAGAATTTTTGAACTTACCTTAGGTTTCTCATGACTGCGAATGATTTTTTTTTATTGTTTGTTGATTTGTGGCTGAATGGTACATCCTCTGTCTATCAGCACTCCCAGGAGTTTTAAAGTGGGTTGAATGGGGTATGAGATTGAGTTTATTGTTGTTTGTTATGGTTGGGGTTTTACTATTTTCGAGGAAGATGAAGTTTGTTTTGTCGGGATTTAGTTTTAGTTTGTGTTCTTTCATCCATATTGCTACTGTTTCAAGTGTTTCGTGTATTGTGTCTGCCATGGAGGGCGCTGGTTGGTCGAAAGGAAGGAGAATGGTGATGTTGTCTGCATAGCTGTAGGGGGTTAGGCCTAGTTTATCTAGGCAGGAGCTGAGGGAAGAAATGTATAGGTTGAAGAGTGTGGGAGATAGTGGTGATCCTTGGGGTACACCACAGGGATTGGACCATGGTTCTGATTTTTCTCTGTTTGTTTTAACTCTGTAAAACAATGAAAGTACCTTGCCAGTGATTCTTATTGAGTCTAGTATTTGTAGAAGGATGTCATGGTCTACCAGGTCAAATGCTGCGGAGAGATTTAGTTGAATAATCAGCATTTTTTTTGCCTGTGCTGAGGTGTTGTCTAGTAGAGAATGACACGGGGAAAAAATCTGTCCCCGTCACCGCCCCGTCCCACCATCCTCTGCATCGCTCCGTCACCGCCGTTCCCTTCACCGCCCCGTCACCGCCACTGCCATCCCATTCACCGCCCCGTCACCGTCCCCGCAGCATCCATATAAGCCTTAGTACTCTAATATTTAGCTTATTCCGTTCTTATAAATCAAAATTCCTGCTGCTGAACTAGAGAAAGAGATGTTCAGCTGGCAGGGCTTTGTTTATAAATTTTTATTAACACAATTAATATACCACCATAATGTTTCCGACAGAGGACAAGTATGCAATAAATGCATTTTGCTGTTTCAATGCCAGTGCTCAGCAGAACAACAGACAGCAATATGGACATTCACCTTATGGACTGGGTGATATACATTTCAAATGTAGTACTTTTTTAATATATAAAAATAGGCAAAATTAGTTGCTGTTTTATCATTATATTTTCTTGCCATTGGTGCCACACATGATTTTAAAATGATAAACCAGTTCTGCTAAAGAGGGGAGAATACCCACAACGAAACAGTAAAGTCAAAAGAGGTACGGGGTAGGGATGGGGTGTTCACGCATGCAGTAGGGGTGGGGTGGAGAAGAGGGCGGAGGAGGGACATCACCAATCTGGGCATCGCTACGCCACTGCTTGGAAGGAATCAGTCGGTAGGTGGGTGGGAGAGAAGGGTCAGAGAGAGAGAGAGGAACTGGTGTTTGCTCTGTTGGTTCAGCTAATCGCAGCAAGGGAATCCCCAATCACCTGAGCTGGCAGGATTTCCCAAAGCCACGGTTTTTGGGAATTCTGCTGGCTCAGCTGATCAGGGATTCCTCTGCTATGATCTGCTGATTGCAGACTGTGGACTGTTGTAGGCAAAGATATGTGCCAGAAATGTAGGCCAGGGGTTTCTGAACCTACCGTATATTTCTGGCGCTTTTCTTTGTGTGAATTGTGTCTATGTAGGCACTTGAGGTGCTATTCTCTAACTGGCACTATTGTGTGATTGACACACAATCTGCAGCTGCTTTTAAGGCAGCTGCCAACATGGGTGCTGGTTAGAGAATCCAGGGGTTAATGTGTAATTAAACTCTGGAATTCATTGCCAGTGAATGTGGTGAAAGCAGTTAGCTTAGCAGGGTTTAAAATAGTGTGGATAATTTCCTTAAAAAAGTCCATAAGCCAATATTTAGATGGACTTTGGAAAATGCACTGATTATTACTAGGATAAACAGCATACAATCGGTTTTACTCTTTTGGGATCTTACTGGGTTTTTGGGACCTGAGGTAGCCACTGTTGGAAACAGGATACTGGGCTTGATGGACCTGTTCCGTATGGCAACTCATGTTATTTTACCACTAACTATTTTAGCACAGGTCTCATTTTATGCAATGTGACCTAGTTTCCAATGACTGGGGTTAATAGTTAAATATCACTTCTTAACAGTAGCCCATATCGATAACATTCCCCCTTAGAATTTAACACAATCAGCCTGGACTAGAACAAGCATGAAAAGACTGTATCAACTGCATAAGAAAACAGCTTGCAGTCTGGCACTGCATAACAATTAGCTTATATATGTATTGGAGAAAGTAGAGAACCTTGTTTGGGTCATCAGAGCCTTTTAGCCTTTCAAAACTTTGTCCTTATAGCATTATAGTATTCTTCATTGATCATTTTTCCTTTTAAATTCAAAACAAATTCAACCTATCTTGTGTCCCAGCATGAATTCATGTTTTATTCAATTGGCTGTTTCAAGGGAATTAACCCTCCAACTTCCATTTGCAAAAATATCCAATGTTGTTCCTTCTATGAGCAATATTTAAATTATGAGGAACAACATTGGGTATTTTTGCTGAATTGTGTGACACCATTTGGGCTGAACATGAAGATTGAAAATGCCTGGTTAGCCCTGGACAGATGATTTGAACAGCCAGGAGCCTGTCTTGGCCATTTAAATCATTTTGAATATCTAGTCCAATGATAACAGAATTAGGGTGATTATAGAAACATAGAACTTTGTTGATCACTAAAAACAGAGGAGACTAAGGGTTTATCAAGCCCAGCATCCTGTCTTTGACACTGGACAGTCTTGGTCTTTGGAACTGCCCATTGTGTCAGAAGCAATAGGGATTAAGTGACTTGTCCAGGGTCACAAGGAGTGTAGTGTAGCTCTAACCACTGGATTTAGAAGTTGACTTCTTTTGGGATCTTTAACTCATCGTCGCTAGGACTCGAATCTGAGTCCGTGGCACCTAACACAATGGAATTAGTATGGCAAAGTAATGAAGAATGGTCCAGCAGCCCCCACCCTCCCTCCACCTCACCTTAAATTCCTTCCGAGTTTGCCGGCTTCCTTTTTCCCGAGCCGCAGGCGTTCAAAAAGCCGTGCACGCGCGGCTGCGTGAGTCAATCAAACTTCTCCTCTCCTGCAACTTCCTGTTTCCGGTTGCGTCAGAGGAGAAGATTGATTGACTCGTGCAGCCGCGCGTGCACGGCTTTTTGAACGCGTGCGGCTCAGAAAAAAGGAAGCCAGAAAACTCAAAATTTAAGGTGAGGTGGAGGGAGGGAGCTGGCTAAATACTACGGGTGGGCGGGCGGGCGGTGGCTGCGGGGACCACACGATCCTCGATACCTCACTGCGGAGACAAGACCATTCACCGCTCCACGGGAGGGGAATGGCCTTGTCCCCGTCCCCGCAGCGACTGCTTTTTTTCTTTCACCGTTCCGGCGGGTTACCCGCGGCTAAAGGCGGTAGCCGCGGGTAAACCGCCACCGTGTCATTCTCTATTGTCTAGCAGTGTCCATGAGTGATCCTAGTAGGGTTTCAGTACTGTAGTTGGTTCTAAAGCCAGATTGAATGGGGTGAAATATGTTGTGGTTTTCTAGGTATAAGGTTAGGACTCTAGCTACGAGGCCTTCCATTAGCTTGACATAGAGTGTTATTGAGGCTATGGGTCTGTAGTTGGAGGGTTGATCTGTTGGCCCTTTGGGGTCTTTTAGGATTGGAGTGATGACGATTTCACTGAGGACTTGTGGGAAAAGGCCGACTGTGAGTAAAGTTTGTATCCATTGCAGAAGGAGGGTGCAAAATAGAGTACTGGAGGATTTCAATAGGTATGGAGGACAGTGGTTGAGGTCACAGGCTGCGTGGAGGTATTTAAAATCCGACAACTAGTGGACCAATATTTCTGGATTGTCTTCCAATTAGAGAGTTGCGCGGGGACAGAAATCCCACCCGTCCACGCCAAAGTCCCACCCGTCCCCGCGAGGAATCCCTCCGTCCCCATCCGTCCCCGCGAGGAATCCCCTCTGTTCCCACCCGTCCCCGTGAGGAATCCCCTCCGTCCCCACCCGTCTCTATAAACTACAGAAAAGCACAGTTACTTACCGTAACAATTGTTATCCAGGGACAGTTGTTATCCAGGGACAGCAGGCAGATATTCTCACACATGGTGACGTCACCGACGGAGCCCCGCAGCGGACAGCCTCGAAAGCAAACTTGCTTGAAGATCTTGAACTTTCGAGTGCTGCACCGCGCATGCATATTCTCACACATGGGTGACCTCCAAGCTAAGCAAAAAGGGATGGAGGGAAGTTGGCAATTTCAAGAAAAAAAATTTTGCAAAACAGATTGGCCAAAGTGGCCATCCCTCCTGGATAAAGTATCCAGACAGTAATGAGAGGTGAAAGTATGAACCGAGGACCAAGTGGCAGCCTTGCAGATTTCCTCAATAGGAGTTGATCTGAGGAAGCAACAGACGCCGCCATAGCTCGAACCTTGTGGCCTATCACTCGACCTTGCAGAGGAAGACCAGCCTGAGCATAGCAGAAAGAGATGCAAGCAGCCATCCAGTTGGAGATGGTACACTTCGAAATAGGGCGTCCCAACCTAATCGGATCAAAAGAGATGAAAAGTTGAGGAGATGTTCTGTGAGGTTGAGTGCATTGGAGATAGAAGGCCAAGGCACGTTTGCAATCCAGAGTATAAAGAGCCGCTTCTCCCTGGTGAGAATGAGGCTTAGGAAAAAATACTGGCCGAACAATAGATTGATTGATGTGAAATTCTGAAACTACTTTAGGTAAGAATTTGGGATGAGTACGGAGGACCACCTTGTCATGGTGAAAAACTGTGAAAGGTGGGTACGAAACTAACGCTTGTAGCTCACTGACTCGTCGAGCAGAAGTGAGGGCAATTAAGAATACAGCTTTCCAAGTGAGATACTTGAGATGAGCTTTGTCAAGGGGTTCAAATGGAGGTTTCATCAGTTGAGCCAAAACAACATTAAGATCCCAAACCACTGGAGGCGGTTTTAAGTGGTGGATGAAGATTAAAAAGTCCATTCATAAAGCGGGAAACCATGGGATATGCAGAGAGAGGTTTCCCTTCCAGAGGCTGATGAAAAGCAGCAATAGCACTGAGATGGACTCGAATAGATGTAGATTGAAGTCCAGATTGTGATAAGTGAAGCAAATAGTCCAGAACGGATGCCAAGGAGGAAGACATGGGTTGCAGCTGACGTGTGGAACAATAAGCAGAAAATCTAGTCCATTTCTGGCCGTAACATTAACGAGTGGACGGCTTTCTGGAAGCAAGTAAAATATCTTGAACAGACTGAGAAAATTGAAAAGAGTCTGTTATGTAAATAGGTACCAAGCTGTCAAGTGGAGAGACTGCAGGCTGGGATGAAGTAAGGACCCTTGACTCTGAGTGAGCAGAGAAGGAAAAACTGGCAGAAGTAGAGACTCCCTGGTGCTGAGTTGAAGTAGAAGGGAGTACCACGATT
Source organism: Geotrypetes seraphini (assembly GCF_902459505.1). Lineage (NCBI taxonomy): Eukaryota > Metazoa > Chordata > Amphibia > Gymnophiona > Dermophiidae > Geotrypetes > Geotrypetes seraphini. The sequence goes on along the minus strand of NC_047085.1, from coordinate 271,076,432 downwards.
GTCTGGGCCACCGAGGAGCTATCAGAATCATGGTGGCGTGTTCTGACTTTAGTTTGACCAGAGTCCTGAGAATCAGAGGAAATGGAGGGAAGGCATAAAGAAACCGATCCCTCCAGTCCAGAAGAAAAGCATCCGCCTTGAGACGGTGAGGCGAGTAAATGCGGGAGCAAAACTGAGGTAGTTTGAAGTTGCTGGGAGACGCGAAAAGGTCTATATGAGGGGTCCCCCAACGAGCAAACACCTGATGAAGTGTGGGGGAATTGAGCGCCCATTCGTGAGGTTGCAGAAGACGACTCAATTTGTCCACCATACAGTTTTCCTGACCCTGTATGTAGACAGCTCTGAGAAAGATGTTGCGAGAAATTGCCCACTGCCACAGCCGCAGAGCCTCCTGACAAAGGGAGTGAGAACCCATCTCTCCCTGCTTGTTGACATAATACATGGCCACCTGATTGTCCGTCCGGACAAGAACCACTGTGTTGTGAAGAAGATGATGAAAAGCTTTGAGAGCATTGAAAATCGCTCTGCGTTCCAACAGATTGATGTGACACCGACGGTCTGCTGAAGTCCACAGCCCTTGAGTATGGAGACCATCTACGTGAGCTCCCCATGTGTAAGTGGACAAATCGGTTGTGAGAATTTTCTGATGAGGAAGATTGTGGAACTGTAAACCTCTGGAAAGATTGGAAGAGAACATCCACCAGTGGAGAGAATTCTTCAACAAAGGAGTTACCACAATATGGCGAGAAGGCGGGTCCAGCGCTTGTTTCCATTGAGAGGCCAGGGTCCACTGAGGAATGCGAAGGTGAAGTCTGGCAAAAGGAGTCACATGAACTGTAGAAGCCATGTGACCGAGCAGAATCATCATCTGCTGTGCAGAAATGGTTGGAAGACAAGACACCTGCTGACAGAGCCGAATGAGGGTAGCTCGATGAGCTAGTGGAAGATACGCTCTCATGCTGACAGAATCCAGAGTCGCGCCAATGAACTGCAGAGACTGGGATGGGATCAATTGAGATTTGGGAAAGTTGATATGGAACCCTAGACTTTGAAGGAATGTAATAGTCTGATGGGTCGCTGCAATAACCTCTGGAAGAGAAGAGGCCTTGATAAGCCAGTCGTCCAGGTATGGAAATACCTGAAGACCCCAAGCGCGAAGAGCCGCAGCCACCACGACCAAACACTTGGTAAACACTCTGGGGGAGGCCGCCAGGCCGAAGGGAAGAATTCTGTATTGGAGATGGAGATCCCCCACCTTGAATCGGAGATATCTGCGAAAGTTCGGAGAACAGGGATATGAGTATAAGACTCTTTGAGAACCAGCGAGCACATCCAATCCCCCTGATCCATGAGGGAGTATAAGGTCGGTAACGAGAGCATGCGAAACTTCTCTTTGACCAGAAATTTGTTGAGGGCTCGAAGATCCAGAATGGGTCGCAAATCCCCCGTCTTTTTGGGTACCAGGAAGTACCGGGAATAGAAACCCTGGTTGCGTTGGGAGAGCGGAATCTCCTCTACCGCTCGAAGGTGAAGAAGAGCCCGAGCCTCTTGAAGAAGAAGGGGGAGTTGCGAGGACCTGGAAGGACACTCTCTTGGAGGGTGATCTGGAGGAACCTGAAGCAGGCGTAGAGAGTATCCCTCTCGGATAATGGTCAGAATCCAGAGATCCGATATGATGCTTTCCTAGTGGGAAGAAAACAGGGAAAGGCGACCTCCAATGGGTAGAAGAGAATTTGGATGCAGGGAGGTTGGAATGCTCAAGCTGGGAACGTCAAAAAGACGGAGCCGGCTTGTTAGCAGCAGGCGCCTGAGTCTTCCGAGGACGCTGATGCTGTGGAGGGCGGCGAGGAGGAGGTCTAGAAAAAGCTGGTGTCGTCTTCTGAGGATAACGACAAGCCGGTTGTTTGTAAGCCCTAGCAGTAGGATGCTTGGGTTTGGACCTAAGCAGAGAAGCAAAAGAGCGCTCATGCTCAGAGAGTCGCTTGGTGGCAGCTTCAATGAAGTCGTCGAAAAGTTCATTCCCCTGACAGGGCAAGCTGGCAAGACGATCTTGTAGGTTAGGGTCCATGTCGACTATGCGGAGCCAGGCAAGGCGACGTATGGTGACCGCAAAAGCAGACACCCTAGACGAAAGCTCAAAAGCATCATATGATGCCTGCAACATGAAAAGCCTCAATTGAGAAAGAGTTTGAAGGATTTGTTTCAACTCTTGGAGGTGTGGCTTGGACAGGTCCGGATAGAAGGACGGCAGCATCTTCAGGAAATGATTGAAGTAGGATGTAAAGACATAGTTGTAGTTTAAGATCCTTTTAGCCATCATGGAATTTTGGTATAATCGACGGCCAAACTTGTCTATGGTCCGCCCTTCTCGGCCAGGGGAAACAGTTGCAGAAATCTTAGATGGATGAGCTTTCTTCAGGGAGGACTCGACCACCAAGGATTGGTGGGACAATTGAGACTTTTCGAAACCCTTACAGGGGACAGTGCGGTATCTCGACTCCAACTTTGCTTAAGGACTGGAGTCACTGGCAACCTCAAAGTCTCCTTGGGGGGATGCGGCAGTTCCATGTCCGCCAAGTATTCCGGTGTGTATTTGGAATTCGAGTGCAAGTCCAAATGAAGAGTCTGCTCCTTGTCAAATACAAACTTGGCGAACGAAGAAGACTTCGAAGTCGAAGCATCCTCAGGGGAGGCAGAACGGGATTGAGGAGCCACCGAATAGGATGGCGAAGCCTCACGGGAGTATTGAGACACAGGCTCCGACTCCAAGTGCACCGTGATAGAAGAAGCTCCACTCCCAGTCTGCGGCGGAGTAAAGGAATGTTTCCGCTTCAAACTCTTTGACGGCGACGTCCTCGGGGTTCGAGGCAGGGAATGCATCGACGCAGGAGGAGACGAGTCCCGCAACAAAGGACTCAAGGGAAGGGTCCTCGATCTCGAAGACAGAGGAGATGAAGCACCCCAAGCATGACAGCGATGTGGTAGCCTCGAAGAAGCCTCAATAGTCTTCGGTAGCTTAGAAGCTAGGTGCTTCGAATGCCTCGAACGATGTTTCGGACGAGGCAACGAAGACCTCGAAGAGGGGTCCGGCGAGGAGTCCGAGGAAGAAACCCTCTTGGCGAGACCAGCCCTGAGGAGGCTTCACAGGGGGCTCAGACTGCTGCTGCTCAGGCTGGTCTACCGGGAGCAAAGTCGAGGACGGGACCAATTGAGCCACAATGGAGGAAATTTGAGTAGTTAAGATAGTCTTTAACATATCCTCAAACATGGGCACCGAGACAAAAGGATCTGGTCTCGTAGGTGCCGCAGTGCGCTCCAAGGAGGGCGACCTTGAATGCGAGTATTCCCAAGACTTGGAGGCACGCTTAGCTGAAGGTCTCGATGATGGAACCAAACCTGGGTTCACGGGCTGCAGAGGTAGAGACTCCGGAGGCTTCTTGGGGATGGTACCTGAAAACAAAGCAGGAGACTTACCCCCAGTTGCAGGCTTCGAGGACGGGGCCGACGAGGCCTTCAAGGCAGAGGACCCTGAGGTCTTCGAGGCCAGCACTGGCATCGAGGGCGAGGTCTTGACGCCCGAGGACACCCCCGATGTCGAGGTCTTCGACGACGAAGGTGTCGACACGGTCGAGGCCGAGGCTTTATCGGGTTTATCGCGGTCACAGCGGCGGCGAAAAGCTCGAAGCTGAAGGGTCGATGACTGTCACCCAAACAAACCATACACCAACTATGAGGGTCGGTGATAGAAATCGTCCTGCCGCACAGATAGCAACGCTTTGAACCCAGTTAAGGGCCGGGACATAGAAAACACAAAGTCCGTATCGGAGAGAAAGGAGGGTGGGCCTAGGCCCAAAGCCCTCGCACCCGGCGGCAAACGCGTAAGAAAAGAGAAACGAACACAGCGACCAAAATAATAATCCAGCCGTGGTGAAGAGAAGGCACAACGCTGCAGAGCTAGAGGAACAAGTCTTCTCGGATCCTCACAGGAGATGCGCCCTCTAGTTCGGGCGGGAAGGCATGCACGCATGCGCGGTGCAGCACTTGAAAGTTCAAAATCTTCAAGCAAGTTTGCTTTCGAGGCTGTCCGCTGCGGGGTCCGTCGATGACGTCACCCATGTGTGAGAATATGCTGCCTGCTTGTCCTGGGATAATAGTTATTTCATTTAATTATGCTACTGAATTAAAGGCTCTGGTAGAAACCCATTTACAAATAAGCAAAAAGACTATTAATTGGGAAATATTAATTGGGAAGAATACATACTTTGTAAACGGGTTTCTACCAGAGCCTCTAATGTTTATAAATTTTTATCAACACAACTAATATACTACTTTATCTTAAAGAAGAAAAAAAAAAAAAGAAATATAATTTTTTTTTCTCTTTCTTGCCTGGTTTCTGCTTTCCTCATGTTCTCATTCAATTCCTTCCATCCACTGTCTCTCTTCGTCTTCCATTTGCTCTGTTACTGTGTCTCTCCCTTTCTCCCCCCTTCCAAATTGGTCTGGCACCCATCTTCTTCACTCCGCTCCCCCCATAGACTGGCATCTCTGTCTTCTTCCCTGCCAGCATCTTCTCCCCACTCTCTCTTCCCCATTTCCTTTCAGCGTCCTTCTCCCCCCCCATCTTCCCATGTCCTGTCAGCGTCCTTCTCCCCCCTCTGTCTTCCCCATGTCCTTTCAGCGTCATTCTCCCCGTCTTCCCCATGTCCTTTCAGTGTCCTTCTTCCCCCGTCTTTCCCATGTCCTTTTCAGTGTCCTTCTTCCCCCCGTCTTCCCCATATCCTTTCAGCGTCCTTCTCCCCCCCGTCTTCCCCATGTCTTTTCAGCATTCTTCTCCCCCCCGTCTTCCCCATGTCTTTTCAGCGTCCTCTTCCCCCCTCTTCCCCATGTCCTTTCAGCGTCCTTCTCCCCCCACCTCCATCTTCCCCATGTCATTTCAGCGTCCTTCTCCCCCCCTTTGTTTTCCCCAGTGCTTTCAGCGTCCTTCTCCCCCCTCAGTTTTACCTTAAGCATCGTTTCCTCTCCACTCCACCTTTCCTCCCTTTCTCCCTCCCTGCCCCTTACCTTTGTGGCGCTCCCCCGTCTGACTGACAACAGAACAGGCCCGGTCTGACAAACCTCCCTGCCTTGTAGCCGCAAATCTAAATTACCTTCTTACAGCAGCTGGAGTATTGAAGCTGCTGTAAGAAAGTAATTTAGATTCGCGGCTACAGGGCAGGGAGGTTTGTCGGACCGGGCCTGTTGTCGGTCGGTCGGGGGAAGCGCCACAAAGGTAAGGGGACCTGGCCGGCTGTGCTGCACCCGGGGCGGACCTCCCTCCCCGCCCCCCCCCCCTTGGTACACCACTGCCTTTTCCCTACCTGCCCTGCCGCAGCACACAGCCGACCGGAAGTCTTCCCGATTTCAGCGCTGACGTCAGAGGGAGGGAGGGCTTTGCTTAAGCCCTCCCTCCGACATCAGCGCTGACATTGGGAAGACTTCCGTTCGGCTGTGTGCTGCGACAGGGCAGGTAGGGAGAAGACGAGCCTCGCAGCTGAGTACATCCAGCCCCCGCAGGAACCCCGCGACTGTCGGAGGCATCCCCACGGGATTCCCGCGACCCTAGGGGGCGTCCCCACGGGATCCCCACGATCCGAAGGGGGAACCCATGGGATCCCCGCGGGTCCCGCGGGATTCCTGTCGTCCCCATTCCCGTGCAGCTTTCTACTTCCAATACCATATTCTCCATTTAAGACACTTAGATCAACAGAACAGCATTTGCTGACTATCCCTTCTTTAAAAGTAATAGGTACTAGGAGATATACTATATTTTCGGTTATAGCACCCCAGCTCTGGAACAACTTACCAATTTACTTACATGATGAATCCTCATTAGAAAAATTCAAAAGCTTTTTAAAAAGTTTCTTGTATAAGAACACATTTGAGACATAGATAGGATAATTCGTCTATCATTAATGCTTATGCTCCAATACCTAGTTTTATTCAGACCTTATGTATAGGTCGCAATCTTCTTTACCTTTTCTTCTAGGCTTATCCATGCTTTCATGATTATTCTTTGTTACCCTCCAGATGTATTCTCCCTAAATGTTCCTTTATTTTATTTAAAGACTGTAGTTTATCCCCCTCTCCTTTTGTATTGGTAATTACTTGTACGTATATACTGTATGTTTATTTGTATAAAATTGTTTTATTTTTTGTCTCCTATTTTTAAATTGTTATATGCATTGAAGTACTTGACATTGCGTGTTCAACAAATTTTTAATAAACTTGAAACTAGTTTGTTTAGGTCGGACCATTGTATAGGTGAGAAATGGGACCAGATTCTGTCTGCTGCAACTGATTCTTTCTCTGTGGGGGGTGTTGGGATCTCTACTAGGTGCGTAGGTTTTCCATTGAAGGTGGACCTGATAGTTGCAATTTTGTTTTTGAAGAGGGTGGCTGAGGGTGGGGGAGGGGGGGTGTTGTTACTGGTCAAGTAGGGTTTGGTGTCTATGAGTTCTTTTAATAGTTGGAATAGCTTTTTTGTGTCTTGGGATTCTTCTCCTATTTGCTTTGTATAGTATGTCTTTCTTTTTTCTTTCAGCTTTTGTTTGTATTTTTGCTTCAGTTTTCTCCATGCTCTCTTTGTGAAATCTTTACTGCTTTTTCTTCATTTTCTTTCTAGTTGTCTGCATTGTCTTTTGAGTACGAGTAGTTCATTGTCAAACCATTTGTCTGATTTTCTATAGATTCTGGTTTTTATTTGTTCTGGGGCTAGCTCATCTAGGGTTGTACTTAGATGGCTCCATTGTGAGATTATGGCATCTGTTTTAGTCCAGAATATGGTGGGGGGGGGTCGATGTATTTATGTGAGTTGTAGGTTGTTTTTTTTTTTGTGATTGGTATGCTTTGGTTTTTGGTCCAGTTGATATTGAAGGAGTAAGTATAGTGATCTGACCAGAGGGAATGGTACCAGTTTCCACTTGATGTGTGAATCTCTGGTTGTATGGGCTGTTGGGACATATTGCAATGTCGAGTTGGTGACCTTTTTCATGTGTGGCTTGAGAGTCTAATATCTTGAATGTTAAGGCTTCGAGGTATGATAGTAGGATTTCTATTTGTTTGGAGGTTTGGTTTTTGAGGTGGAGGTTTAGATCTCCTAGGATTAAGTTGGAATTTGTTGATAATGAGTTTCGGTATATAAACTCTTCAAATTTTGATTTAGCTGTGTTCCAGTTTCCTGGTGTTATATAGCAGAGCATGCATGTTAGGGTTCCTTTGAGTGAGGTGCTTGAGAATTGACGGGCTAGTATATCCATGTAAGGGGTAGTTATTTTGTCTTGTATTTTTAGGTCTATGGTGTTTCTGGCAAGGTTGGCAATTCCTCCTCCTCTTTTATTTTCTCTGCATTCCACTATTATCTTGTATCCCTTTGGTCAGACTTCCGTTATTCGGGGGTCTGATTCTGAAGTTAGCCAAGTTTCTGTGAGGAAAAGGCAGTCTAGGTTTTCTCCTATCCAGTTTTTTATGGGACCTATGGCTCTGATATTTACGTATGCACAAGAGAGAGTGGTGTAGTCTGCTGAAACGCTATGAGTTGTTTTCGGGTAGATGAGTGATCTTTGGTGAGTTTGTGTTTTGGTCTTGTAGGGGTTTGTCGGTTTTCTTCTTGCAGTTTGAGTGGTGGAGTGGTAAGTGTAGATCTGGTAGTCTATGTTTCTGTCTATTGTGATTCGTCTGGTTGGGTGGAGAATTCTGTTAGTTTGCTATAGTTGGTATTGGGAAGATGTTGTTTGCTGTCGCTTTCCAGTTGGCTAGGAGCAAGGTAATCAAGCAGGATAGCTTGTGTATGTTTTTGTAGTTTAGTTATCATTGTGAGGATAAGGGTATCTGTAGTGTAGTTGTAGGAGAATGGTGAATGAGTTCTTTCTTCTTCCTCTGCTTATTGAGAGCTGCTGGTCTCCTTGGGGGCTAAGGAGGAATCGGGTGTCCTGTGGTGTTGTTGATGAGTAGTGTTGGGTGGATGTGGTTTGTGGCTTAGAAGGACTGAAGGTTGGTTAGGTGGTCTTGTAAGGGTGGAGGTTTGGTCACTTTGCAAAGGCACTCACTAAGGCGAGTGTCTTTGATGTGCACCTTAGATGGCACACCAAACGGCTGCGCACTGTTAGGGCTGTGCCTTTTAAGTGGTTCGACGGTTGTAGCGTTGGGGAGGGGCGGAGTGTGCTCCCATGCCAGAGGAAGTCCTCCTGACTGCTACCAGATTATACAGTTACACGGAAACTTCAAGAGCCTAAATCCTACATTATAATAAAAGAAATTCCTTTCTTCTCATTTGAGCAGCTCTCGCTACATCAGGAAATATTAGTACTATATCTCCACAGAATTTAGCGGATTTATTTTTAACTACATTTTCATAATCTTATTTTTCTCCAGTTCACTCAGACAAGTCACCAAGAGGGTAGACCTAGACTGGATCACATCTTGGGAATCTTCCAGAAAACCTGTAAGGTCAAAATCAGGCAGAGACAGCAGGTCTACCCCTTGTTCGACTCACACCTTTTTTTTTATGTGGAATATAGTAACAAGCCAATATTGGAAAATTCTCCTCATTTGATAATCCCAATATCTCTTAAAAAAATTTTCTTAAGAGAATTTCCGGAGATGATAAATGAGTTATTGGGAAATTAACAAACTGGAGGTTCTTTGAACGATAAACATTCTCCATTAATTCAAGTTTAGAATAAATGAGACAGGAATCTTTTACCATATAAGCTGAAGCTTGCTGCAGTGTCGAAATTTGTGTTTCCATTACTGTTAACCTTTTATCTAATACAATATCCCCAAATTGAAATCAACATTTTCAAGCTTTTGGAGAACCTCATGAGAAAAAGTTATTGACTGTTTAACAACTTATCTTAAACTTTCCATTCTCATATTTATCAGCCACAAGTCCTTGAAAGTAATATCCTGTGAATTCTCCAGAAGTCCCTGCTCATCACCACTACTTTCTAACTCAGGCAAAACTATAGGCAAAGATGTAAACAATAATTCAGAGGTAGAAGGTGAGACTTGGGCTCTCCCAGAGACATCAATAGGGTCTATCATAGGCCCTACTTCACTGGATAATGTGGAAGTAGAGGAGTACTATCGAGGAGATTTAACAATGCTCCTGACAACGAGCCCTGATCTTCATTTAACATCTGTGCTACACTTGATGGTACTAAATGTCTGTCCATAGGGCCGGTTATTGCAGGAGTAGAGCTTTTGGGTTTAGCTTTTCTCGTACTCATTAGAAAAGGTAACCAATGTTCTTACCCAAGGGACCAAATGTGCCCCTTAGGGCATTTGCCCCTTTGGCCATGCCCTACAGCCGTGCGCAGCAGCTGCAGCATCCTTTTTTATACAGACACAGACATACCATGGGGCCTCAACGAGTCTTCTAGCTGGGCCAATACCACAGAAGTCAGTGCAACAGATGGTGCTGATTGGCTCTGAAGCATGGCTGCCAACTCATGGTGGAGCAGTGCTCATAGCCGAACTGTGGTTTCAAGGACTGCTAAGGTGCCACAAGCACTAGTGACCTCAACATAGAGGCACTCCTCAAAGGTGACAACCGCTGTGCGGATGTTGATCCTGACTGCTTAAGACGCCTTTTGGAATGCATCAACTTACTCGATTCTGGAGATGCCAGCAACGAATGCCAAGGAGAAGGATAGGAGTGCTTCTTAGCTGGTGTACCATATGGAGCTGGTGCCGACAAGGCAGAAGTCAAGCGAGGGCCAGACGCTGGTGTCTATGCAGCTTTATTGATGTCCGATGAAGTTGACAACAAGGAACTATGAGGAGACCCAAATAACTTCTCCTGCTGTAAATGTCAAGCCTTCAAGGAGCGCTTCTGCTCAGTACTTGGGACCAAGGTACTGGAAACACTAGCTATGATGGTCAGTGATTGAAATGGCCTTATGCATCGAGTAGAACTCTTGAAGCCACAGAAGGCTTTGACATGGATGGAAACACCACCAAAGCTAAATTGAAGGACTTAATTTCTATTGAGGGTTTCATGAAAACAAGTAAATTTAAAAAAAAAAAGGCACTGAAGTACCCCGCAGGGACCCCAGCTTGAGGGGAGGAGACAAGCGCCTAACACCAGAAGAAATAACAACCAAAAACTCACAAACTTATCCCATATGTAAGAAGAAACAAAATAATAAAGGAAAAAAATATGAAAACGTAAATGGGAAGGTACAAAATAGAAGAAAAATGCTTTGGAATAAGCTCCAAAAAAACATATCTTCATAGCTCCTTGGAAAACTAAGAACTGATGGACCCATGAGCCAACGCTGGGCGGGAAGGCACTCGCTCATGTGCAGTATGTTGTTAAAGTGACAGTACACTGTAGCATTGTTTGGACTGGGCTCCGTGGATGACATCATCCACATAATAACATAGTAGATGACGGCAGATAAAGACCTGAATGGTCCATCCAGTTTGCCCAACCTGATTCAATTTAAATTTTTTAATTTTCTTCTTAGCTATTTCTGGGCAAGAATCCAAAGCTTTACCCAGTACTGTGCTTGGGTTCCAACTGCCGAAATCTCTTTTAAGACTTACTCCAGCCCATCTACACCTTCCCAGCCTTTGAAGCCCTCCCCAGCCCATCCTCCACCAAATGGCCATATACAGACACTGACCGTGCAAGTCTGCCCAGTACTGGCCTTAGTTCAATATTTAATATTATTTTCTGAATCTAAATCCTCTGTGTTCATCCCAAGCTTCTTTGAACTCAGTCAGTTTTACTCTCCATCACCTCTCTCAGGAGCGCATTCCAGGCATCCACTACCCTCTCCGTAAAGTAGAATTTCCTAACATTGCCCCTGAATCTACCACATGTGAGAATATGCTGCCTACTTGTCCTGGGATAACATTTGTTAACATACTGCATGTGGTTTCAGTGTGGGTAACTGGCAAAGAGTGTACATATACTTTCTCTCTGAAAGCTGGTGTAATTTAGATTTTATAAATTAAGTGAATTGTTACAAAATTATCATTTACAGGAATAATTTCTGCAGTTATACCAGTATTTAACACACAAATAGGTTTTGTTAAATTGCCCTCTCAATTACAGCTGTACTGAAAAGCTATTTTACTCTTTAGCCCCTAATATGAATAATGAAAATATTCAACTGAATACGAATAAGGAGCACCGAGCTTTAACAAATAAAAGAAATCAGAAATCAAATGTTTATTTTAGTAAGATTTAGCAAAGTAGAGCCCCAGATTATTCATATTCAAATTTAAATCATTTTTCAGCCAAATACAAAGAATGTATCTGGGGCACCAAAAGCCCGTTGGCTGGATTCCATCAAGAATGACATCTAGCAATTAAAAGAGGCCACAGAAAACAGTGACGCATGGTGAAGATTGGCCAACAAAGTATCCAAGGGTGGGACTAAATATTTGTTACAGGCCTACTCTCAATATGCAGGTAAACAGCGCATGTAGCCTGTATGTGCTTAAGTTTACTCCAACTAAGGAGAGATTTTTCCCAAAGATGGGTTTGATATTTACATATGCATAAAATAAGCCAGAAAACCTGGATATACTGAAATGTAAATGGGCATGGATACTTTTTGTGGGATAATTAAGGGAACATACTTATGAATGTATACCATGTGTACACTGTGTGGTGTTTAAAATTACCCTCTAAAAATATCAATAAAATATCATCCACATTTTATCATATCTCTTGGTCCCTGGACCCTCCAAAATAGGCAATATAAACACATACCAATTAAAGGCTCTCTGGAGGGTTCTTTAATGTAGTTTGCCAGTGTTTTTATTTCATTTTTCATCGACATTCCTAGAAACATCTCTGTAAAAACATATTTAAATTTTAGAAGTATAACATATTTATCACTTCATGTTAAAAATAAGACAGTGCAGAATATAAGGATAGTGATGAATAAAAAGGTGTCAAAAAACATAGTTGAAAACAAGTTATAAAAGGGTACCCAATAGTGCATATAATCTAAAGACAAGAAAAATGCAATACAAAGTTACCAAGAGAAACCCCTAAAAACATACTAGAAAAAAACCCATTCCAAAATTTATTATACATGCATTCCTTCACCATTTAATTTTGGCAACATTAAGACTAACCAATAGAAAATATAGCACAGTTACTTACCGTAACAGTCGTTATCCAGGGACTGCAAACAGGCAGCTATTCTCACATATGGGTGACATCATCCACGGAGCCCCATAGCGGACAGCCTTACAAGCAGACTTGCTTGTAGAAACTCAGAAGTTTTGAGTCTGCCACATCACGCATGCACGAGTGCCTTCCCGCCCAGCACAAGACTAGTCTCCTCAGTTCAGATAGCTAGCAGAGAAGCCAACCAGGGGAGGTGGGTGGGTTGTGAAAATAGCTGCTTGCTGTCCCTGGATAACAACTGTTAAGGTTAAGTAACTGTGCTTTACCCCTGGTCAAGCAGGCAGCCTATTCTCACATATGGGTGACCTCCAAGCTAAACAGAATGGGATGGTGGGAATGTTGGCAACTTAGGAGAATACATTTTGTAATATTCTCTGGCCAAAATGGCCATCCCGTCTAGAGAAAACATCTAGACAATAATGAGAGGTAAAAATATGATCAGGTGGCAGCTTTGCAAATTTCCTCAATAGGATTGGACCTGAAGAAAGCTACTGAAGCAACCATTGCTCTGACTTTGTGGGCTGTGACTCGACTCTGTAGATGCAGTCCAGACTGGGCATAGCAGAAAGAGATACAACCAGCCATCCAGTTGGAGATGGTACGCTTAGAAATTGGGTGTTCCAACTTGTTTGGATCGAAGGAGACAAAAAGTTGAGAAGCAGATCTGTGTGGTTTGGTTCATTCCAGGTAGAAGGCCAAAGCACGTTTACAATCCAGAGTATGAAGAGCTGATTCTCCAGGGTGAGAATGAGGCCTTGGAAAAAACACTGGAAGTACAATAGATTGGTTGAGATGAAATTCTGAAACCACTTTAGGTAACAATTTAGGATGAGTAAGGAGGACCACCTTGTCATGATGGAAATCTGTGAAAGGTGGATCAGCAAATAAAGCTTGCAGCTCACTGACTCTTCAACCAGATGTGAGGGCAATGAGAAACACCACTTTCCAAATGAGATATTTTAGATGAGCCATAGACATTGGTTTAAATGGAGGCTTCATCAACTGAGCAAGAACAACATTGATATCCCAAACTACCAGAGGTGGTTTGAGAAGGTTTGATATTGAAAAGTCCTTTCATAAATTTGGAAACCACCGGATCAGCAGAGAGGGGTTTCCCTTCAATAGGCTGATGGAAAGCAGAAATTGCACTGAGGTGGACTCAGATAGATATAGACAAGTGCAAAAGATAATCCAAGACAGAAGCCAAGGAAGTATTTTGAGGCTCCATGTCATGAGAGATGCACCACGTAGAAAATCTAGTCCATTTTTGGTGGTAGCATTGTCTAGTGACAGGCTTTCTGGAAGCCTCTAAAATGTCTCTCACAGGTTGAGAAAACTGAAGAGGAATTATGTTGAGTTACCAAGTTGTCAGGTGTACAGACTGCAGGTTGTGATGAAGTAGAGACCCTTGACTCTGTGTAAGCCGACAGAAAAACTGGTAGAAGGTATGGCTTCCTGCTGCTGAGTTGAAGTAGAAGGGAGTACCAAGGTTGTCTCGGCCACCAAGGAGCTATCAGAATCGTGGTGGCATGATCGTTCTTCAGCTTGACTAGAGTCTTGAGAATGAGAGGGAATGCATATAGGAAGAGATTCATCGATTCCAATAGAAAAGCATCTGCCTCGAGGCGATGAGGAAAGTATATCCTGGAGCAGAACTGAGGCAGTTTGTGGTTGTGGGGAGATGCAAAGAGATCTATCTGAGGAGTTCCCCACTGAGAAAAAATGTGATGAAGAGGCGAGGAATTGAGTGTCCATTCGTGAGATTGCAGAAGACGACTCAATTTGTCCAGCAAACAGTTTTTCACCCCTTGGATGTAGACAGCTTTCAGGAAGGTGTTGTGAAGGATTGCACAGTCCCAAACCTTCAGAGCTTCTTGACAAAGGGAGAGAGATCCCGTTCCTTCCTGTTTGTTGACATATTACACGGCGACTTAGTTGTCTTCAGAACCAGGAAGTAATAGGAGTAAAACCCCCTGCTCTGCTGTTCCAAGGGAACTTCCTCTATGGCACGGAGACGAAGCAGAGCTTGAGCTTCCTGAAGAAGAAAGGCGGTCTGGGATGGATTGGAAGGATACTCTCTTAGAGGAAGCTCTGGTGGAACCTGAGTGAAATGAAGAGAGTATCCTTCCCTGATTATTACAACACCCAGAGGTCGGATGTAATGATCTCCCATCAATGGTAAAAATGATGGAGACGACCTCCTATGGGGGGAAGGAGGACAAAGACAGAACAATGGAGATTATGCTCTGAGACAGTCAAAAAGGCTGTGCAGCCTTAGGTGCAGCAGAAGGCTGAGGTTTCTGTTGCTGTTTCTTGGCGGGTGCTCAAGTGTAAGGAGCGGCCCTTGGTAGATAACTCCTCTGGAAGGATGGAAGAGGTCGAAGGTTTTGCAGGAGCTAGCTTAGGCTCTGGTCTGACAATTGAAGCAAAAGATTTTTCATGCTCAGACAACTTCTTGGTGGCTGCCTCTATGGATTCATCAAAGAGGTCATTGCCCTCACAAGGAATATTAGCCTGAAGATTGGGGTCCATATCAATAGTGCGAAGCCAGGCCAGGCGGCTCATCGCTACTGAGAAAGCAGTGACCCTGGAAGTAAGTTCAAAGGCATCATAAGATGACTGGAGAAGATGTAACCGAAGTTGTGCCAAGGTAGCAGAGAGTTCAAGAAACTCCACCTGTCTATGTTCATCCAAGTTCTTCATAAAACTTGGAAGATGATCAATCAGGAACTTGAAATAAGTAGTGAAAATAAAATTGTAGTTGAGGACTCTAGAGGCCATCATGGAATTCTGATAAAGGCAACGGCCAAACTTGTCCATAGTCTTACCCTCTCTTCCAGGAGGTACTGTGGCATAGTCTCTAGAAGGATGGGTCCTCTTCAATGAGGATTCCACAAGGAGGGATTGGTGAGACAGTTGTGAATTCTCAAACCCCTTGCAATGTAGAGTTCTATACCTCAATTCCAATTTGCCTGGAACAGCAGGTATAGCATAAGGAGTCTCCAGATTTCGTTTGAAAGTTTGAGACAGAAGCCTGTTAAAGAGGAAGCTTGAGTCACTCTGCAGGAGGTTGAGGTAGATGCATTTCCTCCAAGTACTCCTTAGTGTATTTAGAACCAGCATCCAATTTAATAATCAGGGCATCATCCATCTGGCGAAGAAAGGAAGAAAAGGACAACTGATCCACCAGAACTTGGACTCGAGGACCTCGAGGTGTCTTGAGTGGAAAATGAAGGCAAAGCCTCTCTGGAGTACTGGTAACCCAAGGAACAAACAGACTTGGAGGAGGCATTGGAAGCAGCGGAGTCCTTGGGGTCTGCAATTGGTGACCTCGATCGAGGAGTTGGAGGCTTCGAAGAGCTGGAAGGCCTGGATGGAGGCCTGGACAAGGAAGGTTTTTCTCTGAAAGAAGACCTGCACCTCAATGTATGCCTTGATGAGGGCCTCAATCGACGTGAGTACTGCCTGGAAGCAGATCTCGGGTAAAATCGAGAAGATTTTGCCCTATGCTTGGAAACGGGCAGTGCTGCTGGTGAATGAATAGGGCTAGAAGCTGTAGATCGAAACCCCATAGACTCAGTGGTTTGGATCGAGGAATCGCGAAGCTCTCCCAAAGACTCAGCTCCCTGTATGGAATGTGAAGATTCCAGTCAAGACACTCGCAAACACTCGACTCCTTGCATAGAGTATGCAGATTCCAAAGCAGACACTCGCAAACACTCGACTCCTTGCATAGAGTGTGCAGATTCCAAAGCAGACACTAGCAAACACTCGACTCCTTGCATAGAGTGTGCAGATTCCAAAGCAGACACTCTCAAACACTCGACTCCTTCCATAGTGTGTGCAGATTCCAAACCAGACACTCTCAAACACTCGACTCCTTCCATAGAGTGTGCAGATTCCAAACCAGACACTCGCAAACACTCGACTCCTTGCACAGGGTGTGCAGATTCCAGACCAGGCACTAGCAAAGACTCAACTCCTTGCATAGAGTGTGTAGACTCAGCTCAAGGCACAGGCAGGGACTCGACCTCGCGGGAGACTGCCGATTGACCAGGCTGGACTGCAGGAGGCAGAGTCGAAGCAGAACCATATTTGCTCAGTAACTGAACAAACTGGCGCTCTAACATGGTCTGGAGAGAAGCCTGCAATTATGGATCCAAGTCCAAAACTAGACCACTTGCTGAGGCTATAGGTTCTAAGGTGGCGGTAGACACATGCTTCGACTTGGAGGTCTTGGATAGCTTGAGGACTACCGCAGGAACCTTAGGTATCTGACCTGAGGGGAGCTCAGGAGAAGATAAGGCAGGTGTACTTGAGGTCAAAGACGATCTGAACGAGGAAGGTCTGATGAGACTCGAGATCGGAGTTGTGGAAACAAGAGGACCCTCTATTGACTTCTTAACCGAGTCAGAAGTCAAGGTCGAGGATGTTGAAAAGTCCATCTTGAACAGCTTTTCAACTTGAACCCGACGACGTTTCAGGGCTCAAGGTTGAAGAGTAGCACAGCGCTCACACGACTTCGGGCTATGGTCAGGCCCAAGACAATGAAGACACCAGTGGTTTGGGTCCGTGAGGGAAATCGCACGCTGGCACTGGCTACACTTCTTGAAGCCCGTGACTGGCCGGAACATAAGAGAGAAAATAGCTGCTGCGAAGTCGAAGCCCGCAGGCTGCGGGTGCGCGACTTGCCCAGCCAGTCAGTCGACAAAAAAATAAAACTTTTTTTTTTTTAAACAGAAAATAACACAGCAATTCGTCACAAAAAGTAACACAAACCACGGTGAGAGAAGGCAGCGAACGAAGTTCAGCACAGAGCGTCAAAGACAGACTTCTCGGCTTCGCGGAAAACTGAGAACTGAGGAGACTCACCCTGTGCTGAGCGGAAAGGCATTCGTGCATGCGCGGTGCGGCAGACTAGAAACTTCAGAGTTTCTACAAGCAAGTCTGCTTGCGAGGCTGTCCGCATCCAGGCTCCGTGGATTTTGTCACCCATATGTGAGAATAGGCTGCCTGCTTGTCCTGGGATAATTATGGTTAAGAAAGCAAAGACGCTTACCAGAAACAGGATAATCAGCCACCTAAGCAGGCAACATCAATTAATGATGCCAACATGAAGTAGCCTTTTTTTTTTTTTTTTTTTTTTTTAATTAAAAGAACAGTCACCACTATGTCTGCAGACATGTCAACTCTAATGTGAGGAGCAAAAGGTGTACGTGGGTATATTATGCTGTCTCCAGAATATTCTATTATAGGTTAGCAAAATTGCTTTCTCTGTTGACAAGCAGGATAATCAGCCACACTAGGTGGGAGTGTCAGACTGAAGGTTTATCAGAAGAATAAGAGATGTTTGGTATGGAAGGCCATAAACTGTATTGTTTCCTGCCATATAGTTTGTCCTTTATATCTACTGAGGCTTGAAAAGGCAACCCAGGGTACATGTGAATTACTGGGATGACTTGAAATAAGTGGGCACACAAATTTTGAATAACAAATTGCCCAAATTCATTGTTCTTTTCAGACACGTTTCCTAAGCAAAAATACACAAGGTGATCATGGTATATCCTACATTGAGGCTGATGCAATAAGTAACTAGCTACAGATAAAACTTATGAGCTTTTATTTCATGAGCAGTCAATCTTTCACACACCAAGAACCAAAGACCCAGAATGAACTGTACCAAACTGTCTCATATTGTTTGGGGGAGGTTGAGGAAAAAGGATCTCTCCCCCTCTCAAGTCAGCAAGACAAGGGGGGGGGTGTTGGTCCCCAGTTCATTGGGGAGATATCAGGGAGGGCAGTTATCAATTGGGGGAGATGATTTTTTTTTTTTTTAATGAGATAGATATTGTGCATGTGTAACAGACGCCCAACATCTGTGTATTAACAAAAAACTGGTTCCTGCACCACTGAGTGGCAGGAAGCTGCTTCATGCCTTTCCTGCCGGCTCTGCACATCTGAGTCACTCTCACAACGATTCATCAGCGGGATCAGACGGGGATTACAACGAACCTCCGCTCAAATAATTTGCATGCAAACTTTGTTCATCAATAGCTTTTTTGGAATTTGCCAAAAATTGGATCGGAGCAGATCCATATGGTCTTATTGACCCTGTTTAGTGCATCTAGCTCTGAGAATTATACAGAGGCTCCATCACCTCATATTTGCCAGTCATTCTCCGCCCTATGCAGTGTAAGCCTGGCAGGAAACATGTGTCAATCCCTTCAATGACTTACTCCTTCTCTAAGAAGCAGGCTTTCCTTCCCCTGTTATTTCCCTATGAGAGGCAGTATAAAGAAACCAGCTTTCCTGACTTCTGGGGCTGGGCAAAGAGTACAGCCCCTGCCACTGAGAGAATGAAGAGTTGGGGTGGAACTGCAAGATCCATGGGGGAGAGAAAACAGCTTCAATTCATACCAAACACACAAACAAAAACAAAAGACAAAAGACAGTGTATAACAAAGGCAAACATTAGAAAAACGACGAAGAAGTCCACTGCATACATTAAATAATAAGATTCATAAATCACTTATCTCGAATGAGTCCAAACTTCAATGGAAGTCGCCTCAGCACTCAAACCAAGGTGAGTGGAATCCTGAGCCATCCAACAAAAACAGTCACACACAAAGCAAAAGTCCAAAAGTTCATGTGCAATTTGATCCAAAAAACATCAAGTGAATAAAGTGCAAATGCGAAAAAGCAATAAAGTCATCCACCGATGATCAAAAATTCAACAAGTGAACAAGTCATCCAATCTTCCAAAAGATATTCCAGTGCCCTCCTCCTTGACACAGGCTGTGTTTCAATGACTTTATCAAGAGGAAGAATCATGCTAGAAGAAGGATAAAAAACAACGCACTGACATAACCAAAAAGAACCTAACATCTTAATATCTATAAAACAAACAAAATCAACATAGAAAAAAGCAAATCATACCAAGCAGGAGGTCAAAGCAAGCATGATGATGATGAAGAGAGGGCGGTGCTATAAAACACCATAATACCAGAAGTAACAGCTGGAATAGGTTCCAACAACTATTAAACAAATCCAGTTGAAAATGTAAATATTAATGTAGGACCAGCCACTCAATCTCTTTGTTCAAACCATTAGGGAACACAGTGTGCCATGCAAAAATCAAGCATTGCTCCGTGTCCATATCAGTAATAATCGAATTCAAATGATCAATCGTCAAAAGCATCAAATCCAATGAGCACTGAGAGAGAACTAAATTCCACTTTTGTACATATTCTTGATTATCCAAAAAACGTGGTTCTTTGTTTCAACGCGATTATTACCGATACTAGTATTTTAGCCCGTTACATTAACAGGTGCTAGAATATATGTCTGTGTGTCTTTATTTCTGTCTCTCTCTCCCTCCCGCTGTCTGTGTCTCTCCCTGCCCCTGTGTCTTTCTTCTTTTCTTTCTATCTGTCTCTCTCCCTGCCTCCTATGCAGCAGCATTTCTCTCCCACCACTTCCCTGTGCAGCAGCCATAGCAGGATTCCCTCCCCCTCCATTTCCCTCCCCCCACTCCACTTCCCTGTGCAGCAGCAGCGTTTCCCCTATCCCCCCCTTTCCCTTCCCGCGGTCTGGCCAGCTCTCTTAGTCCCTTACCGCCCCCCCCCCCTTCCCTTCCCACGGTCCCGACTAACCTTTCGATTCCAGCAACGTCTGCAGCACTCTACAAACTGCTACTTCGGGGCCTTAAAAAGCAGCGTGTGTAGAGTGCTGCAGACGCTGCTGGAATCAGAAGATTTCAGGACCCTCAGCCCTTGCCGGACCCGAAGCGAGCTCTGGGGTTGTTGTTTTATTATGCGGGCCCAGCCAGAGCAGGAGGAGAAGCCTGGGAGGCAGAATTAAAGTCTGTTCCGGCCCCCGCTGACGTCGCCCTGGCCAGTTCACATCCTTCAGACTGCAAGAGCCACCGTGTCCGACAGGCTCTATGCCGCCACACGCATGCGCACTCCTACCTGCGGGTCCCTACAGCTCACGGAAAACGGGAGCACGCAGGTGGGAGTGCGCATGCGCGCTTAGGGCTTTATTATATTAGATTGATGTGGAGTTAGTATCACGCCTTGAACAACTCAAAACATCTGATGACAACTCTGAATTTGAGGTACAATATTGTGAACATATGAAACAAATGGAGCTATATCAGCAGGATATTCGTAAGAAAAAGATTGCTAAATTTAAGCAGGATGAGGATGATTACACCCGTGGATATATTTATACATGGATGGATAAGGGGAGAAAATCTAGGCATAATCGGTCTAATCCTAAAAAACGGATAGCGTTTATTAATACATTCAGTGACTCCTCTATTGATAGTTCTAGCAATACATCTGGGGCTGGGACTTCTTATCCTAAGACCACAGATGTCAATTTACCTTCTTCTTTTTTACGCCTACCTTCCCCAGTTGGGCCGACTGCCAATCAACTGGCAATTTCCAACAAGACCAGGACTCGCAGAGTAGCGAAGAGTTAGAATCTCCTGTCTTTAATTTATCTGCTAGACAGCTCTCTCCCTCTGAATTGTCAGTGCTTCAACTAGGCATGTCGTTTGTCCCTTTTGTGCCCACTGATACTTATGATATGTATGCCCATCTTCGTTTTTTCAGAAATCTCAAATTGAAACTGTTTTTCGGTTGGGATCAGGTCCCCATAATTAATCCTTCGTTTACCGATTGTCATCCTATACCCTCTACTTGGATGCCTTCCGGTGATCCCGTTGCGTTTATTGCCGCCTTTGAGAAGCTGGTTCTTAAGGATATGGATCAGCTTCGATCTATGAAGATTAAGTTGCCTTATAACCTTACTCGTGCTCAAAATTTGGCAGTTAAGTCTTTAGTTCGGGATGCTACTATAGTAATTACTAAAGCCGATAAAGGCGGTGGTGTAGTGATTCTCGATTCCACAATATACCTGACTGAAGTGACTCGTCAATTATTCGATACTAATATTTATGCGTGTCTTGTTGATGATCTTACAGGGGATTTTCAGAAAGAAGTCTATAATATGTTATTTCAAGCACACCAGGAAGGTTTATTGTCGTCCAAAGAGTTTAAATATTTGTATTGCCAGCACCCCATCATTCCCACCATTTATTTTCTTCCTAAAATTCATAAGTCTTTAGTTAACCCTCCGGGTCATCCTATTGTATCATGTAGAAAGTCTTTGTTTGAACCTTTGTCCCAATTTATTGATTTCTTTCTGCAACCGTTTGTTTGTAAAACAACCTCCTATGTACGTGATTCTATGGACTTCATTACACAGTTATCTAAGGTGATCATACCTTTGGATAAAAGGGACTCTATCCTTTTGGTTACCATGGACATTATGTTTTTATACACCAGCATTCCTCAATCTGATGCTATGAGTGTTCTCAGTAAGACGGTATCAGAGTCTGTTGATGTGGGCAACCGTTTAGAGTTACTTTTGTCCATGGCTGATTTTGTTATCAATAAAAACTACGGTACTTTAAATTCAATGAGTTGTTTTATATACAGAAAAAGGGTGTTGCCATGGGTGCCACTGTGGCCCCCTTTATTGTTTGTCTTTTTATGGTCATGTTTGAGGAGACATTTGTTTATTCATCCATATTTTTTTCTCATGTACTTTATTGGAAGAGGTACATAAATTATATTTTCATCATTTGGGGGGATCTCAGGATGCATTAGATAGATTTTTGGCATATCTTAATCAATGTGATCAGAATATTCAATTTACTATGACTCATCATCCTTCTCTTATTAATTTTTTGGACATACAGTTACATTATTGTGAGGGGCAATTTGACACTTCAATTTTTTGAAAACCAACTGATACCAACACAGTACTTCATTACCGCAGTTATCATCCAAAATCTTTACGCAATAGTATACCTATGGGTCAGATGTTAAGACTGAAACGTTTGTGTTCTTCTGATAGTGACTTCCTCTCTAATAATGGTCACATAATAACCCCAATTTAAAAAAATCGTAAAGAATCCTCAGCCCTAATATCCAACTACAGACCGGTAGCATCCATTCCGTTTATTTTAAAAATTCATGGAGGGATTGGTACACACCCAACTGATGGATTATCTTAATCAATTCTCTCTCCTACATGAAACTCAATCCGGTTTTAGACCGTTATTCAGTACGGAGACAGTAATTGCGGCTATCTTAGACAATCTGCGCCTACTGTTTAGCAAGAGCCTCAATGCCCTGGTTATGCAATTCGATATGAGTTCAGCCTTTGATCTAGTAGACCACGGGAAACTGCTACAATGCACACAGTCTGGGTAACAAGATCCTGGAACTGGAAACAGAAATAAGGAATGCCGACCTGGATGTGGTGGCAATATCTGAGACCTGGTTCACGGACACCCATGGGTGGGACATGGTCATACCGGGTTACAACTTGCTTCGCCGGGACAGGGAGGGCAGAATGGGAGGAGGTGTAGCATTATATACAAAAGATGACATTAAGGTCACAAGAATCGCAGACGTCCAGTACACTGGGGAATCTCTTTGGGTCAATTTGGCCAGAGGAAAGGACAAATGCCTGTATCTTGGAGTAATTTACAGACCCCCAAGACAACAGGATGACCTAGATATGGAGTTAATAGGAGATATAGAGAATATCACCTTGCGTGGGGACACAGTACTGTTAGGCGACTTCAACATGCCTGATGTGGATTGGGACACACTTACCTCTGCTTCTGGCAGCAGTAGGAGGCTATTGAACTCTTTGAGGGGAGCACGTCTCAGGCAACTGGTGTTGGACCCAACAAGGGATCAGGCAATACTGGACCTGTTACTCACCAATGGGGAAAGTGTCACAGAAGTCTCGGTGGGAGAAACATTGGCCTCCAGCGACCACAACATGATATGGTTCAATCTTAGGAAAGGCTTCACTAAACCTACCACACTGACCAAGGTCCTCAAATTCAAGGACACAAACTTCCAGAACATGAGAGAATTTGTTCACCAGGTGCTACAAAGCCAAGCAGAAACCAATAGCGTAGAAGAAATGTGGTCGACTCTGAAAGCCACCATACAGGAAGCGACAAACCGCTATGTTAAATTAGTAAGTAAATGGCGTATGAACAATAAGCCACAGTGGTTCACCGCGGAGATCTCAGACCTCATCAAGAAGAAGAAAAAAGCATTCATCTCTTACAAACAATCAGGGAAACAAGACTCTAGAGCAGAATACCTGACCAAGTCTAAAGCCGTCAAAACTGCAGTCAGGGAGGCTAAATTCCACATGGAAGAGTCTCTAGCAAAGAACATCCAGAAGGGAGATAAATCATTCTTCAGGTACATCAGTGACAGAAGAAAAAACTCGGGAGGGATAGTACGTCTTAGGAAACCAGACGGTGAATATGTGGAAAAAGACTCGGAAAAGGCACAACTATTAAATGAATATTTCTGCTCAGTCTTCACCCGAGAAGCGCCGGGGCAAGGCCCTCAGCTACAGACAAGGGTTAGCTCGGCTGACCCATTTAATAATTTCAAGTTTACACCCAGCAGTGTCTACGATGAACTGTCAAGGCTCAAGGTTAACAAGGCTATGGGGCCTGACAACCTACACCCCAGGGTGCTCAGGGAGTTGAGTGATGTATTGGCGGAACCGCTGTCCGTGCTCTTCAACCTTTCCCTTAGTACAGGCAGCGTCCCATTGGACTGGAGGACGGCTAACGTCATTCCACTTCACAAGAAAGGCTCAAAAATTGAGGCAGCAAACTATAGACCGGTGAGTCTCACATCAGTATTGAGCAAACTAATGGAAACCTTAATCAAACACCAATTAGACACAATCCTTGATGAGGAGAACCTGCAGGATCCCCGTCAACATGGATTTACTAAGGGGAGATCCTGCCAATCCAACCTGATCAGCTTCTTTGACTGGGTGACGAGGAAGCTAGATGTTGGGGAGTCCTTGGACATCGTGTACCTGGACTTTAGCAAAGCATTCGACAGTGTACCACACCGCAGGTTGCTAAGTAAAATGAGTTCTATAGGATTGGGCGAGACATTGACAAAATGGGTTGGGAACTGGCTTGGAGGTAGGCTTCAAAGGGTTATGGTAAACGGCACCCCCTCTGAAATGACAGAGGTGATCAGTGGAGTGCCCCAAGGCTCGGTCTTGGGCCCGATCCTGTTCAATATCTTCATAAGTGACTTGACAGAAGGGCTCCGAGGTAAAATAACACTATTCGCCGATGACGCCAAGCTAAGCAATGTAGTGGGCAAAAGCACAACGGACAAAAACTCAATGCCCGACATGATGCACGATCTACTCCTACTGGAGCGCTGGTCTAGGACCTGGCAACTCAGTTTCAATGCCAAAAAATGCAAAGTTATGCACTTGGGTAGCCAAAATCCATGCAGGACTTATACCCTTAATGGTGAGATCCTAACAAGAACAGTAGCAGAGCGAGACTTAGGGGTGATCGTCAGTGAGGACATGAAAGCTGCCAATCAAGTGGAGAAGGCTTCATCTAAGGCAAGACAAATCATGGGCTGCATACGCAGGGGTTTCGTCAGCCGTAAGCCGGAGGTCATTATGCCATTGTATAGATCCATGGTGAGGCCCCACCTGGAGTACTGTGTGCAATTTTGGAGGCCGCATTATCGCAAGGACGTGCTGAGGATGGAGTCGGTCCAGAGAATGGCCACTAGGATGGTCTCGGGACTCAAGGATCTCCCGTACGAGGAACGGCTGGAAAAATTGCAGCTATACTCACTCGAGGAGCGCAGAGAGAGGGGAGACATGATCGAGACGTTCAAATATCTCACAGGCAGAGTCAAGACAGAGGAAGATATCTTCTTTTTCAGGGGTCCCACGGCAACAAGAGGTCATCCGTGGAAAATCAGAGGCGGGAAACTGCGAGGTGACACCAGGAAGTTCTTTTTTACTGAAAGGGTGGTTGATCGCTGGAATAGTCTTCCACTTCAGGTGATTGAGGCCAGCTGCGTGCCTGATTTTAAGGCCAAATGGGATCGACACGTGGGATCTATTCACAAGGTAAAGGTAGGGGAGGGTCATTAGGGTGGGCAGACTGGATGGGCCGTGGCCCTTATCTGCCGTCAATTTCTATGTTTCTATGTTTCTATGTTTCTATGCCTAGACGCCATTGGTATCAGGGAAGAGGTGCTGAACTGGTTCCGTGGCTTCCTTATATCCCACACCTATCAGGTACGTTTTAATTATGAGCTTTCCAACACCTGGAGCAATCCATCCGGTGTGCCACAAGGGTCTCCACTATCCCCATTGCTTTTCAACGACTACATGTCCTCACTGGGCACGCAGCTAACCCAGCTGGGGATAAAACATAAGAACATAAGCAGTGCCTCCGCCGGGTCAGACCATAGGTCCATCTAGCCCAGCAGTCCGCTCCCGCGGCGGCTCAAACAGGTCATGACCTGTCTAAATCATCAGAAGGGGCCCCCATGCCACCTTGGTTTCCTGATGAGTCCTATCTTCCCATCGAAGTCCTAGCCCTCCGGTCTTGCACATGCACGACCTGGTTGGGTTTCTATACTTTCTCAGTATCCCACGATCCCTTTATCCCCCAGGAATCTGTCCAGTCTCTGTTTGAATCCCTGTACCGTACTCTGCCCGATCACTTCCTCCGGTAGCGCATTCCAAGTGTCCACGACCCTTTGGGTGAAGAAAAACTTCCTTGCATTTGTTTTGAACCTATCTCCCTTGAGTTTCTCCGAATGCCCCCTCGTACCTGTTGTCCCCTTCAGCCTGAAGAATCTGTCCCTATCCACCCTCTCTATGCCCCTCATGATCTTGAAGGTCTCTATCATATCACCCCTGAGCCTCCTTTTTTCCAGAGAGAAGAGCCCCAGCCTGTCCAACCTCTCGGCGTATGGGCAGTGTTCCAGCCCTCTTACCAGTTTCGTTGCTCTCCTTTGGACTCTCTCAAGTACCGCCATGTCTTTCTTGAGGTATGGCGACCAATATTGAACGCAGTATTCCAGATGAGGACGCACCATCGATCGATACAATGGCATGATGACTTCCCGCGTCCTGGTTGTTATGCCCCTCTTTATGATGCCCAGCATCCTGTTGGCTTTTTTCGAGGCCGCTGCGCACTGTGCAGATGGCTTCAGTGATGCATCCACCAGCACACCCAAGTCTCTCTCAAGACTGCTTTCTTCCAACAATGCCCCCCCCCATTTTGTAGTTGAACAACGGGTTCTTTTTCCCTATATGCATGACCTTACATTTTTTCACGTTAAAGCACATTTGCCATTTGTTTGCCCAGTCTTCCAGCTTGTCTAGGTCCCTTTGCAGGTCCTCACACTCCTCCCTGGAGCTAACTCTGCCGCACAGTTTGGTATCGTCTGCAAATTTTATAACCTCGCACTTTGCCTCCTTTTCCAGGTCATTGATAAATATGTTGAAGAGTAACGGCCCCAGCACCGATCCCTGTGGCACACCGCTCGTGACTCCCCGCCAGTCAGAAAATTGGCCCTTTACTCCGACCCTCTGCAGTCTACCCGACAACCAGTGCTCGATCCATCTGTGCACATCCCCTCCCACCCCGTGGTTCCACAGCTTCCTAAGCAGCCTTTCATGTGGAACCTTGTCGAAAGCCTTTTGGAAATCGAGGTAAATGATGTCGACGGGTTCCCCATTGTCCACCCGACTGCTTATTCCCTCAAAGAAGTACAGAAGGTTCGTTAAGCACGACCTTCCCTTACAGAATCCGTGCTGGCTTTTTCTCAGTAGGCCATTTCTCTCAATGTGCTCGCAAATGCTGTCTTTGATCATAGCTTCCACCATCTTCCCTATAATTGAAGTCAGGCTCACCGGCCTGTAGTTCCCGGGGTCACCCCTCGATCCCTTTTTGAAGATAGGTATGACATTCGCCAATCTCCAGTCCTCTGGTACCTCTCCAGTTCTTAAGGATAGGTTGCAAACATGCTGGATTGTGTCCGCTATTTCTTGTCTTAGTTCCTTCAGAACCCTTGGGTGGATCCCGTTGGGTGGATAACTATTTAGTTATGCAGATGACTTTACGATTATCATCCCATTCGCTAATTCTGTCTCTGAAACTATTCCCAAAGCTTCAGAAGCCATAAACGTGATGGAGCAATGGATGACAAACTTTAGGCTCAAACTTAATTCAGAAAAAACGACTTTCTTCGTTGCTTCACCACATCCGCTTGACACCAAAACACCACTATGTATCAATAAACTTAGTTACCCTATCCAGCCCACCTTAAAGATACTAGGTGTAACTCTGGATCAATGCCTAACCATGAAAGACCAGGTGGACTTCTTAATCAGAAAGGGATTCTTTACTCTCTGGAAACTCAGATCCATTAAAGCTTATTTCGATACATCAGCATTCAGAACCCTGGTCCAATCCCTCGTACTAAGTCTACTTGACTACTGTAACATCGCCTATTTAGCAATTTCCCAAAAGAATATGCGACGTTTAGAATTGATGCAAAATGCAGCAGTCAGACTGATCTTTGGGCTAAAGAAATTTGACCATGTGACACCCTACTACCGGCAGCTGCATTGGCTGCCGATGGAGGCATGCGTAAAGTTTAAATTCACCTGCTTCTGCTTTAAAGCACTACACGGACTTGCCCCTAAATACATAACTGACCTTTTCTCCTTCTCAGCCAACAGACACAAGAGAAGCTCACATTCCAACTTCGTTTCCCAACCAGTGAGAGGTTGCAAACTGAAAAAAACACCATGAACACCTTCTCTCACACCAAGCAGCATCATGGGGTAAAGACCTAGAACAATTGCTTTCGCCCACTACTTATGAGGAATTTAGGAAACGTCTAAAAACACACCTGTTCCTAAAGCATCTAGACAACTAATCCACTCATCTCTCTCCCCTCAATAGCGATTAACTTGTCCTATTGATCACTTTCTCCTCAACAATGGATTTCCTGTCTTATTAATTCTCTTTCTTCCACCCCTCTTAAAGTCAATCAATTTGTACCTTTGCTTAATCTTTTGTAAACCACATAGAACTTCACGGTACTGCTTATTATTATTATTATATGTCTCGGAGATTTAGACAGCGCGGGTACCCCACTCGAGTCATAAAACAAGCAGCCAAACGTGTTACTCACGCTGAATGATAATGGTTATTTCTTCCTAAATCATCTAGTGACATTACTGATCATAGGATCACTTGCGTGCTTCCTTTTTCTCCCTTATCCACTCATGTTCAGAATATTATAGGACAACATTGGCATTTGTTAGGTTTCCACCCGGTGTTTAGAAATAAACCTAGGTTTGCTTTTAAACGTGGCAAAAATTTAGGGGAATCTTTCAAATATCATTCGTCTTTCCCTGTTGCCAATGACAAGATGGGTCATACCCGTTGTGGTAAATATAGGTATTGCCAGTATTCAATGAGCACTGAGAGCGTCCTTAATCCCAATGTGGACATTCAGTTTAAATTACATCAAAAAACTGATTGTAATTCCACCCAAGCAGTCTATGGCATTTTCTGTCCATGCCACAAGCTTTATATTGGTCAAACCAAGAGAGCCATCAAACTTCGTATTGCTGAACAGTTGAGTTGTATTAGAACTTTGAAAATTGCTGCTCTGTTGGTGGACCATTGGGTCCAATTCCATCATTCCGTATCTGATTTACGTTTTTGTGTTAAGCAGTTTGTTACTAGGACTGGGGGCGACATTTCTCAGTTACTTACTTACCAGGAGCAACGCTTGATTTTTGCATGGCACACTATGTTCCCTAATGGTTTGAACAAAGAGATTGAGTGGCTGGTCCTACATTAATATTTACTTTTTCAACTGGATTTGTTTAATTGTTGTTGTAACCTATTCCAGCTGTTACTTCCAGTATTATGGTGTTTTATAGCACCGCCCTCTCTTCATCATCATCACGTTTGTGTGGCATTAGCAAGCTTTGCTCCTGGTCATGCTTGCTTTGACCTCCCGCTTGGTATGATTGCTTTTTTCTATGTTGATTTTGTTTGTTTTATAGATATTAAGATGTTAGGTTCTTTTTGGTTATGTCAGTGCGTTGTTTTTTATCCTTCTTCTAGCATGATTCTTCCTCTTGATAAAGAAAGTCATCGAAACACGGCCTGTGTCGAGAAGGAGGACATTGGAATATCTTTTGGAAGATTGGATGACTTGTTTGTTCACTTGTTGAATTTTTAATCATCGATGGATGACTTTATTGCTTTTTCACATTTGCACTTTATTCACTTGATGTTTTTTGGATCAAATTGCACATGAACTTTTAGACTTTTGCTTTGTGTGTGACTCTGTTTTTGCTGGACGGCTCAGGATTCTACTCACCTTGGTTTGACTGCTGAGGCGACTTCCATTGAAGTTTGGACTGATTCGAGATAAGTGATTTATGAATCTTATTATTCAATGTATGCAGTGGACTCCTTCGTCGTTTTTCTAATGTTTGCCTTTGTTATACACTGTCTTTTGTTTGTGTGTTTGGTATGTTTATTTTTTAATGATTGATGATGTTATAAATAAATTTGATGATATTTAAATCTTTAATATATGATGTTAAAGATTTAAATATCATCAAATTAGTAATAATAACTTTTGAATACATTTTTTAATATTTATACTTTTTGGGTTAGTATTGGTTTACTCTGTCTACTCTGACATAGCTTTTGTATGAGTTTAGATTAGGTTTCAACAAGTGGATTCTTTGTGAGCAGTGGAAAGCCAACATACAAAATACAGAGGTCACAATTTTTTTGTTAGTTTTCTTTCCAATGGCAAATGAAGTACAGAGCTGCAAATCAGAGTCTATGAAGATGATACATTAATTTCATTTCATTTTATACAGCTGCTTAGCTCTAAATGAAAATATATAAACTTATATAAAACACAGTTCTGGATCATCATGCAAATGCCTGAAGCAGGGAATTTATTCAGAGTAACAGTCGATAATGGTTATCTTTTTGTCACAAGATGAGCACATTTTGGAACCACTCACCTGTTTGTCTGCCTTGGAAAGATAAAATAAAAAAAAAAAAAAAAAAAAAAGGGTCAAAATATAGTTCTAAATTGCTTCACAGAAAACTAAGTTCTAAGAACCTTTATTTTGTCTGCACTGCTGTATGACTTCATCTACTTGTATGGCTGATTCATCCTGTTTGTTGGAGTATGTGCTCAGAACAAGGACCTATTTAAAAATTACTAAAATATATTTTAAGCAAATTTAAAACAAAAATTACAGAACAAGAATACCACATTCAGTATTAATATATAATTCATACTACATTGGTTTTACACCAGTGACAACCAGGATACATATGGTCATTCATAGGACAATATCCAAAGATATTCACCAAGGTAAATTAACTCAAATAAAGGTACATATATACTCAAATAAAAAACCCATCTGAATATAAACCAAGGTAACCTTTTTTTCCTCTTAAAAAAAAATAAAAGGGGGAGGGGGAAGGTTAACTCGAATATAAGCTGAGTTTTTATATTCAAGCCAGGTTCTGCGCCCAGCCCGCCTCCCTCCCCTAATGTCCACTGCAGGCTCTCCCCAGGCCTGCTTTAAGCCACGATGCTCCAAAAGTGAGTCGGGACAGGAGCAATTCCTCCTGTGTCCTGTCCTGGACAACTCTGAACCAGCCTGCCTACCAAATCTCTACAGCCAACCCTGAAAGCCCTCATGGTCCAGTCGTGATCCAGGACAACAGCAATCTTCCTATGCTCCTGCCCCGTGCATAGCCACTATCGAAAATGACTGCCACAAGTTCCCACAGGCTCAGGCACAGGCACAGGTTGCCATGGAAACTTCTGGCAGCCATTTTTAATAGAAGCTCTACATGGGGCAGAAGGAAATGTCCTGCCCCAGTTCACTGGGAGGGATCACTCCAATCCAGGCTCATTGCTAGATCACCAAGGCTTAAGGCAGGCCCAAGGGAGCCTGCAACAGGACTGGGGAGGAGGTGGAGGGGGGCACAGAGCCATAGAATAATATAAACCAAGACCCTCATTTTTGGACCCCAAATCTCTGTTTATATTCGAGTAGAGCCAGTCCCCGGGTTAAGAATGAGTTATGTTTTTAAAGCTGTTTATACGTCGGATTTGTACGTAACTCAGAATTTGTAATTTTAAGATTCTTGCAGCTTATCTCTGCTCCCAGCTGAAAAAAAGGGCCAACTGCCCCTACCAGTGTTCCCTCTAAGGCAGTGTATCACAAACTGTGTGCAATGGCGAGATTCTGGGTGTGCTGCAAGGAGGAGAGGTGCCAGCACTGGATGACTGCTTACAGGACAGTAGGCAGTCAGACAGTGCTGGTGCCTCTCCTCCTCACCGGCGCCTCTCCTGCACCCCACTACCAGCATAATAGCAGGCAACATCATTGCGTCAACGTCCGCGCATTTCCGGATGCCCTCCAGCCGTGGCATAAAGTTTAGTGTTCTGCAACTTTAGAAAGTTTGTGGAACACTGCTCTATGGTACAGCATGCACAACCACACAGTTCTTAATGTGGCCATGCAGCATTCCTGAATCTGCTACAGGATAAGTATAGGAGTCTATGAGTAAGTGAATTCAAATGAAGTGAATTCTTAAGTACGAGTCGTACTAAAGTCAGGCGTCAAACTCAGTGACCGCCTGTATATACGAGAGCAGTTTGAAAAGTTTGATAAAAAAATCATGTTAAACAAATATTTTTATAAAACAAGTTATTTAACACCATCCACTGAGTTTCTAGTTTATCCATCCTGTCGGGAAAATGTAGTTTTTGTCAAATTTTTAAAAATTTTGATTCATTTATCAACGTGTCAGTCCTTGTGGTTGAACTCCAAGATTCAAATTGGCGAGTCTAAGATCCTCTGGAAGCACTGGCTGCAGGCGGATATACGCACACTGGATGATGTGTTATCAGATGGAAAGATGCTTGACTTTTCACGACTGCAACAAACATTTGGTATTGCAAAGACTCAAGTATATAAGTGGTTGGGCTAGTCTCAGTTAGGGCGCTGGTCTTGACCAAAAGGGCCGCTGCGTGAGCAGACTGCTGAGCATGATGGACCACTGGTCTGACCCAGCAGCGGCATTTGTTATGTTCTTATGGTTGCAGTTGAAGCAGGCCATTCAGAAGGGGTTCCCTGAATTAGAGAATGACACGGGGAAAAATTCTGTCCCCGTCACTGCCCCGTCCTTGGACCACCATCCCCTTCATCGCCCCGTCCTATCCATACAAGCCTCAGTACTACAATATTTAGCTTATTCCTTCCTTATAAATCAAAGTTCTGGCTGCTGAACTAGTGAAAGAGATGTTCAGCTGGCAGGGCTCTGTTTATAAATTTTTATCAACACAATTAATATACTACTTTATCCTAAAGCAAATTTTAAAAAATAGAAATTTTTTTTCTGCCTTTGTTGTCTGGTTTCTGCTTTCCTCATCTTCTCATTCAATTCCTATCATCCACTGTCTGACCTCTCTGCGCCTTCCATTTACTCTTGTTACTGTGCCTCTCCCTTCAATCCCCCCTCCCCCAATTGGTCTGGCACTAATCTTCTTCCCTCCGCTCCCCCATAGTCTGGCATCTCTGTCTTCTTCCCTTCCAGCGTCTTCTCCCCATTTCCCTTCAGCGTCTTCTCCCCACTCTCACTTCCCCATTTCCCTTCAGCATCTTCTCCTCACTCTCTCTTCCCCATTTCCCTTCAGCGTCTTCTCCCCACTCTCTCTTCCCCATTTTCCTTCAGGCTGCTTCAGCGTCTTCTCCTCTCCATCCCCCCACCCCCAGCACCCTTCGCACTGTCCAGCAGTTCCCTCCTGATGGCCAGCCGTGCATCTCCCTCCCTCACTTCCCCTTACCCTCTCTTCGTGGCGATTTCTATAAGGCTATGTCTTGTATTGCAACCGGACCCTTGAAGTTGCATCACATTGGCTGCTCATAAAGTCTCCTCCGATGCAACTGGAAACAGGAAGTTGCGTCAGAGGAGACTTTTCCAGCAGCCACACGCGACGTGACTTCAAGGCTCCAGCTGCAATACTACACATAGCCTTATGAAATCGCCACAAAGAGAAGGTAAGGGAAAGGGAGGGAGGGAAAGAGATGCACAGCCAGACAGACGGCAGGAGAGAGGGGGCTGCCGGATTGCACACTCGTTCACCGCGCGTGCTCACTTTCACTGCGGAGACAAGACCATTCACCACTCCACGGGGCGGTGAATGGCCTTATCCCTGTACTCGCGGTGACCTTTTTTTTGGCACCATTTCGGCTGGTTACCTGCGGCTAGCAGTGGGTAACAACCACCGTGTCATTCTCTACCCTAAATGGTGTAATTTAAAAACTCAGTATAGCTTGCCGGGTCTGTGCTTCCAGACAAATTTCCAGGGGCATCAGGCAGCCAAGTGGTGTAAATTAATATCGGAATTTTTGAATAAGAAACCAAAAACTAGTCTTAAAGACATTTGGGGCATTGAGATATAGCAGCAGATTTCTGCGTCTCAATAGCCACGAATTTGGACTTGGAGGATGAGATGTACAGGTCAGCATCTATGAGACAAACTTGTTTTTTTTTGTTACAAAGAAGTTTTTGGACCCCTGTTAGATTGCAAAAAGTAGATAGTTCTAGGACAAACAGATGCTGGCACTATCATCTCGATATAGGGACACTGGATCATCTGCTTTTCTTTTGTCCCTTGATACTTAAATTTTGGCAATCTATTTGGAGTAAAATCAATAGAATACTGGAAAATCCAGTGGCATTGACATTGGCACGTTAATGAGGGCTAAAAGCCCAATAACTTCCCATAGCAACAAACTTCTCTTTATTATGACAGGAGTTGCCATACATCTTATTTTGAAGAACTGGAACAACTGGGACCAATTAAATTATAATTTCGGGTGGGAATCTTTATGCCAACACTTTTAAACTGGAACGTATGATTTCCGTACAACTGGGTCATTATAGAAAATTTAAGTATGTTTGAGAACCATTGACAATATTCTGTAAGGAGTGATTATTGATTTGCCCTTTGATTATACACGTCCAGGGTGGGTGGGAGGGGGTGGGGAAATACCTTTAATTTAATTTATTGTTGATTGTAATTTTTGTGTGTATAAGAGGGGGGAAGAGGT
This sequence comes from Geotrypetes seraphini, assembly GCF_902459505.1. Taxonomy (NCBI): domain Eukaryota; kingdom Metazoa; phylum Chordata; class Amphibia; order Gymnophiona; family Dermophiidae; genus Geotrypetes; species Geotrypetes seraphini. The sequence continues at coordinate 271,042,150 of NC_047085.1, read as the reverse complement.
ATGTATTTCTTATGAACTATAATTTTTTTGAATTTAAGTGCTGTTTAAAGTGTAAAATGTTTGTATAATATGTTGCACTTATTGTTAGCTTTAAAATGAATAAAGATTTTCAAAAAATATTTGTCTAACTTGATTATTTACCATACTTTGCAAACCACCCTCATATGGTAACCTGTCTGAAAATGTCTCTTTTCCACAGAAAAAATATGAAAAACACACATTTTTAACCAGATTAGCTGGGATGCTATTTAGGTAATGGGGGAAAAAAACAGCCTAAGCAATTCACATTGTCAAACCCAAACCATTTTACATCTCCTCTCTAATCACAAAACTGCTAACTTATGGGTACCCTTAGCACATTAGCCAATTTTCAAAAGAGAAGCCACTTAAAATTAGCTACAAGTACATGATGAAAAAGCACCTACATAAAGGTGCAACAAAAGGAGATTATGAACTTACCTTGGTAAGCTCTTTTCCAGTAGATAGGTGAAACATTCTAGACCAGTAGTTCCCAACCCTGTCCTAAATGACCATCAGTCAGTCAGGTTATCAGGAAAACCCTAATGAATATGCATGAAGCAGATTTGCATGCCTGTCACCTCTATTATATGTAAATCTCTCTCATGCATATTCATTAGAGCTATCCCAAAAACCTGACTGGCTGGTGGTCCTCCAGGACAGAGCTGGGAACCACTGTTCCAGACCATAGGGTTACTTCCCTTTACCCGCATGGGCTGCAGAAGAGATCCATTCTAGGTTTTTCACTTTGCTTCTAGAGTACAGTCAACTTCAGTTTGTGAGTAACATGGTTTGCGAGTATTTTGCAAGACAAGCAAAACATTTTCACAAATCGTGACTCACAAAACGAGCATCGACTTGATTTGCGAGTCCCCCACCCATGAACTGGCATCCCCCCTCCCCCGCAAACGCCGCCCCCCTGCGAACCGGCATCACCCCCCCTCGTGAATGCACGCCCGCCCCCTCCCCCAACCGGCATCCCCTACACACCTGCCCAAACTGAAGGCTTACCCCCAATCTGGCACCGGCATGCAGCACCAACCCACAGGAGGTGCCGGTGCCCAAAGATCCTGCCTTTTCCAGGACTGGACCTTGAGCATCTTCGCATGCTCAAGGCCTTCTGGCTCCCGCCTCTCTCCGAGATTCCGATGCCGGTTCGCAAGGGGGGGGCGGCGTTTGCTTGCAATGCCGGTTCGTGGGAGGGGGGATGTGGAAGCGCACCAGTAACCTTGGGGGTGGGGGGGGGGGTCTTTTGGGGATGTGGTAGGGTGGGGTGGAGCAGCGCCGGTGGGAGGAGAGGTGGAACGAATCAAGCGAGTTTCCCTTACTTCCTATGGGTAAACTCGCTTTGATATATGAGTAATTTGGTTTACAAGCATGCTTCTGGAATGAATTATGCTCGTAAACCAGGTTCCACTGTACTTTACAGGCTAGCTTAGCTTCTCCCAGCAGTCAGTTCCCAAGCATAGAAAGAGACTCACATCTGTGAAGTAGAGGCACCTGTAATGATAGGCTAAAACATTGTTCTGCTCAAAATAACTAAACAGTACCCTTAACCGCCAACATAAGCTTCAAAGGAGCTCAGGAACTACTCCCATTAACAGGTTGAACATATTTAGAAATACTTCCTAGCCCCTAAGGGCTGACCAGTCTCTATGATCAGATTGTCAACATAGAAGGAGACCGAAATCTGATACCGACCTCTGAAATCTGAAAGAGGGTACAGCAAGGACAGGGCTGGGTGGGGGGTCTAGAATGTCTCACCTATCTACTGGAAAACAGCTTAACAGGGTAAGTACATAATCTCCTTTTCCAGTGCAACAGGTGAGACATTCTGGACCATAGGGATGTACAAAAGCAGTCCTCCAAAGAGTCAGGGTGGGCTTGCTGTGCCGGCCCATAAGACCGAGGACCCGAAAGCCAAGTCCCGTCTAGCAGCAACATCCACTCTGTAAAACTTGGCAAATGTGTGAAGAGACGACCATATCGCTGCCCTGCAAATCTCTTCAGGAGAAACAGATCGCGCTTCGGCCCACGAAGTAGCCACACTCCTGGTAGAATGCGCCTTAACAGAAACAGGAGACTATTTCCCTTCACAGGTGGACAAAATGGATCCACCAGGAGATCGTGGCCTTAGAAGCGGGAGCACCTCGCTTAATTGAATGCATCGGCACAAACAGCTGATCAGAAAGTAAAAACTCATTAGTGACCTCCAGATAACGTAGTAGGACCCTGTGCACGTCCAACTTTTTCAATAGACGATCCTGATGTTTGGAACCCACCAGTTGAAAAACAGGCAAACACAGTTCCTGATTGGCATGGAATGCCGAAACCATCTTCGGCAAAAAGTAAGGAACTGTCTGAAGCGAAACTCCCGTCTCCAAAATTCAGAGAAAGGGATCTTGACGAGACGAATGAATTCCTGCAGTTCGGAAACCCTGCAGGCAGATGTGATGGCGACCAGAAAAAGTGTCTTGATCGTTAAATCCAGGAGAGAAGCATCATGAAGAAGCTCAAAAGGAGCTCTTGGCAAGACCTGACAGTACCAGCGAATGGCCACTAGGAAGGTCTCTGGACTCAAGGGTCTCTCATACGAGGAAAGACTGGGCAAATTGCAGCTGTACTCTCTAGAGGAGCGCAGGGAAAGGGGTGACATGAATGAGACTTTTAAGTACGTCACAGGTCGTGTCGAGGTAGAAAACGATATATTCCTTCCCAAGGGACCCTCGGTCACAAGGGGGCACCCGCTCAAACTCAGGGGAGGGAAATTTAGAGGTGACATCAGGAAGTATTTCTTCACAGAAAGAGTGGTGGATCACTGGAACAAACTTCCGACGCAGGTAATCAAGGCCACAAGCGTGCTCGACTTTAAGAATAAATGGGACATCCACGTGGGATCCCTACGTGGGTCGAGCAGCACTCAGACTTAATGGGGTGGGTCAGTAGAGTGGGCAGACTTGATGGGCTGTAGCCCTTTTCTGCCGTCACCTTTCTATGTTTCTACCATGTTAAGGTCTCAGGCCAGAAACGGATGCTTAATGGGTGGCCGGTCTCGAAGAGCCCCCTTTAAAAAACGAGCAACATCTGGATGCGATGTTAAGAGGACCGGCTATCCCGAGATCGGAAACAAGATCAGATCGGCAACCTGGACTCTTAAGAGACACCACAGTGAGGCCTATATCCAGACCAGCATGGAGAAAGGCAAGAACACTAGAACTGAAAAAGGGTCCAACTGATCCTGCTCACACCAATGTTGGAAGGTGTTCCACGACTTAGTGTAGGCTGACACTGTGGATGACTTTTTAGATTTGAGAAGAGCAGCGATCAGAAGCTCCGAATAGCCTTTACATTTTAAAGCCGCACGCTAAAGAGCCAAGCCATAAGATCAAAGTGACCCGGATCTTCCATGGCCACCGGTCCCCGAGTAAGAAGGTCTGGGTGGACGCTCAGGCGCAGACTTCGTCCTACTCACAGTAGCATCAGATCTGCGTACCACGGTCTTCATAGACAGTCAGGAGCCACTACAATGACGAAGCCTGGATGAGTCGCAATCCTTAGATGAACCTGGCTTTCGGGCTCGGATATGTGGCTGAAGAAGCGTCGCGTTTTCTTGTTTTGTGCCGTGGCCATGAGATCAAGGCGGGGCTGCCCCCAGCAACTCACAATTGCCTGAAATGCCTGAGGTGACAGGGCCAACTCGCCAGGATCCAGAGCTTGATGACTGAGGAAGTCCACTTGAACATTGTCCACTCCAGCCACATGTGACGCCATCAGCGCCAGAAGATGATGTTCCGCCCAAAGGAAAAGAAGCCAGGCCTCCTGAGCCAAGGGAGAGCTCTTGGTCCCTCCCTGTCGATTGACACAGGCCACTGCTGTCGCATTGTCGGAAAAGACTCAGACCGCCTGTCCCTCCAGAGACCTCTGTAATTCTCTCAGGGCCAGCCAAATGGCCCTGAGCACCAGCCGATTGATGGACCACTTCCTCTGCGACGGAGTCCAACAGCCCTGAAGGGGACGATGACCACTGTGAGCCCTCCCAGCCCCGAAAGCTGGCATCCGTGCTTACTACAATCCAGGAGGCAATGTGTAGAGGAACACCCTAGCAGTGACTGAGGGTGAAGCCACCAGGTCATGCTTGCTCTGGCCTCCAAAGTCTATGGCAGAGTCATTTTTAAGGCATCTCAGTGGGGCGCCCAACAAGAAAGCAAGGTATGCTGAAGAGGATGCATGTGTGCCCTCACCCAAGGGATCACATCCAGCGTGGTAACCATGGAGCCCAATACCTGCAGATAGTCCTTCATCAACAGATCCGGAATCTGCACGACTCAGGCAGGTAATGCAGCCCGCCGCCATATCAAAAAGAACTCCCAGGTATTCCAGGGACTGCATAGGCATCAGATGGCTCTTCCTGAAGTTGACAATCCAGCCCAAGGCTTTCAACACCTAGAGCAACCTTTCCACCGTAGAGCGCCCTGATCAACCAGTCATCCAGATAAGGGTGAACCTGAAACCCCTTCTTCCCTCAGATGAGCTGCTACTACCACGATCACTTTGATGAATGTCTGGGATGCCATTGCCAGGCCAAAGGGTAGAGCCAAAAACTGATAATGCTGATCCAGCACATGAAACCATAGGAATTTGCAGTGAACTGGAAAAATGGGAATGGGGAGATATGCCTTCCATAAGATCCAGGAAGGCCAGAAACTCCCCCGAAGTCACTGCTGCAATGATCGACCTCATGGTCTCCATCTGGAACCGAGGAATCTTGAGAGCCATATTCATGTGTTTCAGATCCAGAATAGGTCTCCAATTTTCCGACCCTTTCTTTGGTACGAAAAAGTAAACAGAGTATCTGTCTGAGCCCAAAAAGTCGCTTGATAGCAGCTCTATTACTCGAATATCCAGCAAGCGCTGAACTCTGTGCACTTTTTCCTGTCTCCTGGCAGGAAAGGTCATGAACCAATCAGACAGTGGCTGGGCAAATTCCAGCTTGTAGCCTGACGAAATAATTTCCAAAACCCACTGGTCTGCCATAATGCACATCCAGGCAGGCAGAAACTCCGAGAGCCAACCCCCTATCCTCAGAGGGGTCCTTGGCTCCCTGGCGTCATTGTATCTTGCTGGAAGGTTGGGCAGGATGGGCAGCAGCGGGCAGGGAGCGCCTGTAGCCCGCATATTGACCCCTGGAGCCCTGTGAAGATCTCTGCAACGAGGAGGGAGAATATTGTCTGTAGTCACAAAAGTTTCTTCGGGAGCCACAAAAAGTAGGACGCCCAGACACCCTAGGTCTGGCCCTACTATCTGGCAGAGACTTTGGACGACAGTCCATTACCAAATCCATGAAATCATCCAACCCCCTGGCCAAACAATAACTGCCCCTTAAAAGGCAGCCGAGCCAGGGTTGAATCCATGGCCCACTGCCGCACCCAGAGCATTCGGTGGGCTGATAGAGGACACTAACATTTTTGTCAGCACTTTCAAAAGGTCATATAAGCCATCCAAAAAGTAGTCCATCCCAGCCAACAGAAGCTGAGGAGGAGGTTCTACCGCATCAGTCTCCATAAAGGACAGAGCCACAGCTGCTTTGACTCCTAAATTAGCTGTTTCAAAAACTTTCCTGAGAATCACATCCATCCAGCAAACATGCATATCTTTCAAAACAACGCCCCAATCACTAGGGAGCGAAGTGCGTCAGATCACCTGAGCCACCAACGAATCCACATTGGGTTGCCCCAGCAGCTGCTGACACTCCTATGACAGAGGATAAAAGTAGGACATAGCCCTAGCATTCTGCAAAGGACATTCCGGACAGTCAAACTATTCTGTAACTAAGCAACTCATATCTGGACGCCAGGGAAAGGTCGCAGATTGTGAGCGCACACTGCAGAACAAGGGATAAGTGGAAGAAGAGAAAGGGGTGGGCTTGGCATCCAAGTTTAATTCCTGCAATGATTAAGCAATCAAATTAAGAAGCGCTACAAATTTAAACAAGCGCACCACAGTCGGATCATCTCCAGGATCCGGAGCCCTTAAGGGATTTGCAGATCCAGCATCCAAATCTGGATCCTCCAATCCAGGGAATGTAGCGCTGTGGAATAAAGGATCAGTGAGGTCCGGATCAAACGCTGAAGTCTCCTAAACGAGCTGTGAAGGAACAGCCGGGGCGGTCTGAGACTCTGACATCCCCGAAGAGACACCAGCATTCAGCGACATCGCACGGGGAAAAGAAGCACACCCAGCAGCTAGACCCCTGGATTGAAACTTGAACCCTGGGGCATAGTCGCCCTTAGATGACAGACTAGCGCTTCTTAGGCTGCGGTGAGTCTGTCTCATGGCTGGCCAACAAAGGCACGGATCCAAGCCCCCAAAAACAAAGACAGCTGCCTCGACGGCCTAGCTGAGCGTGTTATCACCTGCTTCTGCGGAGGAGAGGCTGAACCAGAAGTTACTGCCGCCCCCCGACCACACCATGCAAGGACACTCTAAAAAGCAGAAAATCCACACAAATTTTACATGAATCCACACTAAGCGACCCTGAGGACTCCATCTCAGCAGTTTTATAGTAACATAATAGATGACGGCAGATAAAGACCCGAATGGTCCATTCAGTCTGCCCAACCTAATTCAATTTAAATTTTTTTAATTTTTTTCTTCTTAGCTATTTCTGGGCAAGAATCCAAAGCTCTACCCACTGTGCTTGGGTTCCTACTGCTGAAATCTCCATTAAAACCTACTCAAGGCCATCTACACCATCCCAGCCATTGAAGCCCTCCCCAGCCCATCTTCCACCAAACGGCCATATACAGACACAGACCGTGCAAGTCTGCCCAGTACTGGCTTTAGTTCAATTTTTAATATTATTTTCCGATTCTAGATCCTCTGTGTTCATCCCACGCTTCTTTGAACTCAGTCACAGTTTTACTCTCCATCACCTCTCTCGAGAGCGCATTCCAGGCATCCACCACCCTCTCTGTAAAGTAGAACATTGCCTTTGAATCTACCACCCCTCAACCTCAAATACTGTCCTCTGGTTTTACCATTTTCCTTTCTCTGGAAAAGATTTTGTTCTACATTAATACCCAAGTATTTGAACGTCTGAATCATATCTCCCCTGTCTCTCCTTTCCTCTAGGGTATACATATTCAGGGCTTCCAATCTCTCCTTGTACGTCTTCTGGTGCAAGCCTCCTATCATTTTCGTCGCCCTCCTCTGGACCGCTTCAAGTCCTCTTACGTCCTTCGCCAGATACGGTCTCCAAAACTGAACACAATACTCCAAGTGGGGCCTTACCATTGACCTGTACAGGGGCATCAACACATTCTTCCTTCTACTGGCTACGCCTCTCTTTATACAGCCCAGCATCCATCTAGCAGCAGCCATTGCCTTGTCACACTGTTTTTTTGCCTTTAGATCTTTGGACACTATCACCCCAAGGTCCCTCTCCCCATCTGTGCATATCAGCTTCTCTCCTCCCAGCATAATTCAAATTTTGGAGATGTTGGGGAAAAAAAATCCCAAGATGGCTGCCGGACCCAAATTCGTGCCAAAAACTCACTAAACACAGCACTCCTCGGAATTAAAAAAAAATCTGAATTTAGGATTTTTCAGGTAGGGAACCCAGGGAAACATTAGTCAGAATTCACTGCCACACTGCTGGAAAAGCTGTTACCAAGCTGATCTTCGGGCTGCCAGTTAGACCCACTTGTCTGACTATGCCTCCACCTCTGCGGACCACCGACTGTGCACCAGGATGGGTGAAAACGAAGCCTGCACAACCCCCCGTTTAACAGAGAGTAAGACCAGGTCAGGGACAGCCCTGAGCTCCAAAGAAGACTAGCAGACTGGCTAACAGGTACCTGTCAGCTACAGACCGAAGTCTGTGAATTCTCAAACAGTCAGCACTTCAAATTTTCTTCAAACACGAAAGAACCGCAAAACAGGACAAAACTACGTTGAATTAAAATAATAAATGTATGAGAGCAGAACTCAAACATCTGCAGCCATGCATGCAGAAGAGAAAGACTGCTGTGAGGAGCTAAGCTAGCCTAGAGGTGGAATGAAAAACCTGAAATGGATCTCTTCTGCAGCCCATGCGGGTAAAGGGAAATAACCCTATGGTCTAGAGCAGGGGTGCCCACACTTTTTTGACTCGCGAGCTACTTTTAAAATGACCAAATCAAAATGATTTACCAACAATAAAGTTTAAAAAAAACACAACGCACACTGTACGCATAGAATTGTTAATTATCATTCCTATTCTAGGGTTTTTTCAAAGAGGTCAAAGCAGATGACTCTATGCACTGTCACCTCAGTAACAACCATGCAAAAATAGACAAATCAACCCCCCCTCCCTTTTTACTAAACCACAATAGCAGTTTTTAGCGCAGGGAGCTGCGCTGAATGCCCAGCGCTGCTCTCGACGCTCATAGGCTCCCTGCGCTAAAAACAACTATTGCGGTTTAGTAAAAGGCTTCAGGGTAAAGTAACATTGTTCGCCGACGACGCCAAACTGTGTAATATAGTAAGTGAAAGCAATCTCAAGGATAATATGACGCAGGATTTGATCACGTTGGAAAACTGGTCCTCGACATGGCAGCTGGGCTTCAACGCTAAGAAATGTAAGGTCATGCATCTCGGCTGCGGAAATCCATGCAAAACTTACACCTTAAATGGGGAAACACTAGCTAGGACTTCAGAAGAACGGGACTTGGGAGTAATCGTCAGTGCAGATATGAAGGCTGCCAAACAGGTGGAGCAGGCCTCATCCAAGGCAAGGCAGATGTTGGGATGTATCAATAGAGGCTTCATCAGCCGCAAACCTGAAGTCATAATGCCGCTTTACAGAGCCATGGTGAGACCTCACCTGGAATACTGTGTGCAATTTTGGAGACCACACTACCAAAAAGATGTGCTTCGAGCTGAATCTGTCCAGCGAATGGCCACTAGAATGGTCTCCGGACTCAAGAGTCTCTCATACGAAGAAAGACTGGGCAAACTACAGCTATACACTCTTGAGGAGCGTAGAGAAAGGGGAGACATGATTGAGACATTTAAGTACATCACAGGTCGTGTCGAGGCGGAAAGCGATATATTCTTCCCCAGGGGACCCTCGGTCACAAGGGGGCACCCGCTCAAACTCAGAGGAGGGAAATTTAATGGTGACACCAGGAAGTATTTCTTCACAGAAAGGGTTGTAGATCACTGGAACAAACTTCCGGTGCAGGTGGTCAAGGCCACCAGCGTGCTAGACTTTAAGAATAAATGGGACATCCACGTGGGATCCCTATGGGGGTCGAGCTAAGGATCTGGGTCATTAGCACTCAGACTTGATGGGGTGGGTCAGAAGAGTGGGCAGACTTGATGGGCTGTAGCCCTTTTCTGCCGTCATCTTTCTATGTTTCTATGTTTCTATATTGTAAAATATGGACAGCAGATATAAATTCAGACACATTTTGATCACTAAATTTAAAATAAAATCATTTTTCCTACCTTGTCTGGTGATTTCATGAGTCTCTGGTTGCACTTTCTTCTTCTGACTGTGCATTCAATCTTTCTTTCAGCCTGTATGCTTCCTCTCCTCCACACCTCATTCCCTCCCCCAACTTTTTCTTCCTCTCTCCCTGATCTTTCTTTCTTTCTATCTTCATGCCCCCTTTCTTTTTTTCTGTTTCTCTTCTTTCCTTCTTTCTCCCTGCCCTTCCCCAAGCCACTGCCATCGGGGAACAGGACCCAAACCGCCACCAATGGATAACAGGCCCCAAAGCCGACGCCGACCCCGCCCCATGCTCTCCCTGCTTCGGGCCGACCAGCATTCCTCTCCCCGATGTCAATTCTGCTGTCGGAGAGGAAGTTCCGCCCAGCCAGGCAGCGATTAGCTGGCCCAAACTTCCTCTCTGACGGCAGAATTGACGTTGGGGAGAGGAAGACTAATTGGCCCGATAGATCGCCAAGGCAAAGTGAGTCCTGGGTGATCGACTCACTTTGCCTTGGCGAGCTACCGGTCGATTGCGATCAACCTATTGGGCACCCCTGGTCTAGAGGATGTCTCACCTATTACATTGGAAGAAAGGTTACTTGAAAACTGCCCTATGAATCTTTTTATGAGTTATCACAATACAGCTTTTTTATTTCCTTTTTTTCTTCTTAACTGTAAGAATTAGGAATGACCAAAAACTTCACCGACCTTCAGCTGCTATCGGACTACCTGGAGGAGCTCAGTCAGACTACAATTGACCGTGTTTAACCTGCCTCTGCTCTTCGGTCACATCTTTGGAATCTTATGTGCATGCTGAAGGAGTTCGAGCACAGCATGGCGGCCTTGTTTCGGTTGCCACGTGGTCGCTAGTCTCTTTCTAACAACTTTATCTTAGATTGGTCTTGAGATATATTTCACTTGCTCCTAATACTTTGGGCCAGTATATTTATTTTTATTTTTCATCTCATTATATGTCTTAACTCACTGCTTATGCTGTCTCTGTTGTAAATTTTTTCCGATTCCTTTATATTCAGCGTAGACTCATCAATTATTCATCATTCTGTATTGGTATTCATGTTGTTCCTCGCTAATACCTTGGCTTTATGAATTGCTTTCACGATATTATTTTTATCAGAACTATGCAATTGTTTTTCTACCTCCTCTCTCCCCTTTACCTCTCTTTCTCGATGATTATTACACTTTAGCTATCTCCTGCATTGATTTCTTACCCTAATTAATTGTGTATGCCACTGCCTTTATACTCCTTATTTTAATCTATCAGATGTTAGTAGGTTTTTATGGTTCCCATTAACTTTGCTGGGTCTATAACAGAGTTTACTCATTTCGCTATTCTATGAATTATTAATGAATTTTAGTGTGTCACATGCATTTCTTCGGCAGCCATGAATATCTCCCCTCTATATATTTCTCTGTAGTTTTGTTAACCTTCTATTTATATAATGTCTTGGTGCTCTTGTCCTTCATTAATTAACTATTTTCGTTTATATTCAAAGCTCCCATGTCATAATTTATATCAGTATGAATCGTTGGCCCTGTATGCATTATTTTTATGGAATCGTTTGTCTCTTTTTCATGAATTGTCTTCTACTCACTTTTCCCTAACGTCTTTTATTACTGTTGGTCATTTCCTTTCTTTTATTCTTATCTTAACTTTATACTATACGCACTATTAATTGTCATATTTAATTTTCTTGTAGTTTTATTCATTTTTCAGTTCACCTGATCTTGACTCTATTGTGATTTCCTGTGTTTCTTATAGCTTGTCTACTGTTTTCTTCGCAATATGAATTTTTCCTGTTTGTTTTTTTCTTTATTACACTGTCGTACAAGTTTTCACTGTTTTTATGAATTTACCTTTACGTTAAACCCATTTTGTTTTACTGCCTCTCCATTCTTTATATTCTATGCATTGCTTGATCATGTATCAATTCTTCCAGCTTACTTAGTGTACCCTCTGGTTATTAATTTATATTCAGTATTAATTGTGTTAGTCAGTGGATTTGTGCTATGTGTTTCTGAGCTTCATCAATTGCATTGTTAAATGAATTTTCTTGTAATTAATGTCTTCATGAATTTTTTTTTGTTTGTTTGTTTTTTTGTTTTTTTACTGCTGTTTGGCTCACCACGTCACCCTATTGTGCATTCTTTCCTTTTATCCACTCAATCCATTGTTTTATCATTAATTTCAGTTTATGTTGTCTCTACTCAGGTGTTGTCTTCTCTATGCTATTTTTCCTTTTTTCACCTCTTTGTTTAGGTTAATATGTATACATATCGGTTTGTTAAATAATATACACTTCACTAATCACTTTCCATGAATGTTATACTGGCTCTTTTATTTTTGTCCTGTCGGGGTAATACTTCTTTATTACTCACACATTGTCACACAGTTCTGTCCGGTACATATATGTCTGACTAGTATTGCCTTGATTCTACTAATCTCTGGTCAGTCTCAGAAATCCTCGCTATATTTGTCTGAAAGGTACACATTACCTTGCTGTGTGATGTTCCCTTACACTTGTCTCTGTATGGTTCATCCTTGTTATTTTACTCTTAGTGGATCACCTCTGTTACCGTAACAGGTGTAAATCTATGGCCTATCGTTGTGCTGGATCTCCTTTGATATGTCATGTAGATCATTTGTTGTATTACTATTCATCGGGCATATGCTGATTACTGTGCTTATTGCTTGACATTACTGATGTTTTTCTTATGTAGCTTATTTCCAAGGTTATTAGACTAGTATTTTGCCTAGTCTTACACAATTTTCTCTTTCCATTCATATAATGTTTACACCGGGCTTCACGGTTAGGTTTCTTTAGGATACTGTATTGATATTGTCAGTGCACTGATTGCACTTCCCTTATGCTTCCTCTACCCATGGAGCATAGTTGTCACTTGTCCTTCTCAGGACATGACAGCTTACATGTACGTCTGTATTCCAATTTCCTGATTATCAATTATGTACATTGTACCACTTCACACTATTCTCATGTTAATATGTGCATTAGCATTGTCGTCTCCTTGGTTAATCATCTCTGTATATCGGAATGGTAAAAATTTTGTCTTTAAATGTCAAAGGGTTTAATAATCCCATCAAACGAAAAAAAATATTAGACTATGTTACTAAAAAATCCCCAGATATTGTATGTTTTCAAGAAACTCACTTATCTATGCTTGAATCAGCTAAACTGAAGACCAATTGGTCACTACCTATCATTGCATCACCTGCTGCCCATAAAAAGAATGGCACAGCTTTGTTGGTTAGAAAATGTGATCACATTACAGTAAAATCATATTCTACAGATACTGAAGGGCGATGGATTCTCGCTAAACTCCTCATTCATCAGAAAGAGATATCCTTGTTGAACATATATGCTCCCAATCAAGATAAACCGGAGTTTTTTGATAGTCTTTTAGCATCGCTGCTGGAAGATAAATCACAACATCACATATTAACTGGTGATTTCAATCTAATTCTGGATCCGGCGATCGACAGAAAATCAGCTGCTAATCACAAACCTACTAGATCCTGGCATAGCCTTCATAATTTAATCACTCAATTGAAACTAGTTGACCCATGGCGGCTTTTGAACGGTGAAGACAGGCAATATACTTTTTACTCTGCTCCTCACAACTCGTACTCAAGATTGGATTATTTTCTGCTCAGTAACAATCTTTTAAATTCCGTTTCACTTGCTTCCATTCACGAGATATCTGTGTCGGACCACGCAGCTATTGAATTAGTTTTTGATGGCGACTCCCTCTCAAAAAAAGGGAAGACATGGCGGTTTAATAATGCCTTATTACTTGATGATGATTTTATGAATTATATTAGAGCGGCGATCTCTGATTACTTTCAATTTAACGCTACAATTGATGTCACCTGGCCAACCCTATGGGATGCTCTTAAAGCCACACTCAGAGGCTCCATTATATCTTATCAGGCTCGTCAATCTAAATTGCTCACTAAACAACTTTTAGTTCATGTAAACACCATTAAAGAACTGGAACGGAATCATCAAACCAATCCGTCTGATATGCAAACCTTGCAGCTGTTACATAATGAGAGACTTTGCTATAATTTACTTCTTAGTAAAAAAGCTGGGAATGCCCTATTCATGCAAAAGGCTAATTACCATTGCACTTCAAATAAAGCTGGTAGAGCCCTGGCTCAATATCTGAAAATTCAAGAAGAACGTTTAACTATATCTGCCATCAGTAGAGAGGATGGGTCTACCACAACGGATCCTCTTTTGATCTCACAAACATTTAGTCAGTTCTATGAAAGACTCTATACCTCAGAAGTTACCAATCCTGACTCCTCGAAGATATTAACTAACGCACCTCATCCCACTCTAACGTCTATGGACAACTCGGTCTTATCTATGAATATAACGGAGTCGGACATTGGCTTGGTTTTACATCATATGGCTAAAAGGAAAGCACCTGGTCCTGATGGCTTCACATCTGAATTTTATGCTGCTTTTCAACAAGAACTTTCGCCACATTTAGTTAACCTCTTTGATTACTTTATACGTACCGGCGATGTGAGAGGAACTTTTACGGAAGCAAGCATTATAGTGTTGCCCAAACCTGGCAAAGATCATCGTCATGTGGCCAATTACCGCCCGTTAGCTTTAATCAATGTTGATGCAAAAATCTATGCTAAAATTATTGCTTCTCGCCTGCAGATCTTGCTTCCTAAATTAATTGGTGCTGACCAAAATGGTTTCATGTTGAACAGACTCTCTAGTGACAACTCACGCATGTTTGCCAATGTCATACTTCATGCCAATACACAGAAATCCCCACTACTTGCTCTAGCATTGGATGCCGAAAAGGCGTTTGATAGAGTGGAATGGGATTATCTCTTCATGGCTCTTCGATGGTATGGTTTTGATGAGTCCTCCATTCAATTGATCAAAGTTCTTTATTCTGCACCTACAACAAATGTACGTATCAATGGTTACTCTTCTGCTCATTTTAAACCTACTAGAGGCACGAGACAAGGGTGCCCTCTCTCATCCCTGCTTTTCAACCTGGCATTGGAACCATTCTTACATTCCATCAGAACTGATGATCGTATTGGAGGGGTACGCTGTGGTGACTCTGAAGTAAAATTTTCAGCATATGCCGATGATGTTCTCCTGTATTTATCTCCTGAGTCCATTCCTGCACTGCTCTCTCTTATTGATGACTTTTCCAAGATCTCTGGCTATAAACTTAACAACAGCAAAACTGAACTTATGCCCTTAAACCATCATGTTCATCAACATTTAATTACTCAATATGGTTTTCGGTGGTCTGACTCATCTCTGACATACCTGGGCATCCCGTTTGGCAAGTCTCTTGACTCCACCATTGAGAATTGCATCTCTCAGCTGCTGAATTCTATCAAATCTCAAACTCTCAAATGGAACCCACTGAATCTTTCATGGTGGGGTCGATTAGCATCGATCAAAATGGTGTTGACGCCTAAAATCTTATATATTCTGAGCATGCTCCCTACATTACTTCCTTTATCGGTTTATAAAAACATGGAATCGTTACTTACTAAGTTCTTGTGGAATAATAACACACCCAGAATTGCTCTTCATAAACTGAAACAAGGAAGAACTTGTGGGGGTGTGAATTTCCCGGATCTATTGGAATATCATTACGCATTCTTGTCTCGTCACGGTGTTCGATGGTTACTTTCTGATGACTTCATAACTTCTACCAATCGCTGGCTTGAATTTGAGCGAGCAAGATATTCTCCATACTGCCTGCAACACCTTCCCTTCATGCTACCGCCTGCATCTCCTGTCACTCGTGATCATATTCTGTTATCCATGATTCAAGTGATTAAAAGGTTAGAATCTACACTCGATATCCACTGTTTGGACACTACTTCTGCTCCTATTTGGCGCAACAGCTCAATTCGGATTGATAACAACATTGTTGACTGGAAGATATGGCAAATTGCGGGAATACATCAAATAAACCAGTTATGGGATGGGGAACGGTGGTACTCTTTTGACCAGTTACATGCTACTTATAGTTTGGATTGCAATCAGCAATTTCGTTGGTTGCAACTTAAGCACGCAATTGCGTCTCATCTTAACCACAAGCCGCTTCTCAACTCTGTTCCACCACTGCTTGAGCTTTGTGCATCCTTTCCCACTCTCAAAAAAGAAGCATCTCGATGGTATAGCTATGTAAGACAACAGAAAATCCAACATCCTTTGGAAACGGAAAGCAAATGGTCATCAGAACTTCAGATGGCAATTGATGAAAATCAGTGGGATCATTTATGGTCTCGTACGCATGCCATTTGTAAGTCTGCATCCTTTCTCCAAACCTCTTTATTTCTCAATCACAGGGCTTACTGGACTCCTAGCCGTCTAGCTAGATTTAAAACTGGTGAAACTGATAAATGCTGGTCCTGTCACTCCTCCCAGGGTACTCTTAAACATATGTTATTTGAATGTCCGCTGTTGCATCAATTCTGGACCAGTGTCATATCTGAAATTAACAAGTTACTTCAATCATCCGTCCCTTTCTCATACAATACCATCTTCCTAGGAAGTGTCAACTCCTGTGATTTTTTTCACAAAGATGAGGACTGTCTTATTCATATGCTTCTCCTGATAGCGGTCAAGATCATCCTTTCTAATTGGAAAAACCTTGAAAGAGTGAGCTTTGACAACTGGTGGAACACCACTTGTTTGACAGTTAAATATGAGAAAATAGCGGCGGAAAGACTAGGCCTGATACATAAGTTTAATAAGCTTTGGGGTCCCCTATTACAATATGCTGATTCGCCATTTAATTCACCAACTTAGCTCATGTAACTCATGATATTATTACATTATTATACCCTCTGACTATTCTTGATGTTGATTACAGACGTTCATAATTCTTATATATCTCCATTTATTAATGTTCTTGGTACATTATTGTGGTATGTGTCTATCATAGGATTGTGTACAGACATTACATCATTGTTTACGTATATGATACTCTGATCTGTTCATTTCTCCCTTTTACTTTTTCCCCCTTCCTGGAAACACTAATCCTTTTATTATTGATCCCCTGTTTTGGGGCATTGGCTTATGGTTTTGTCCTGTATCAATATATGTACTACTGCAATGTCTTGTTGTTATACATTTGTACTATTTTATGTTCTTTTGTAAAACCTTAATAAAAACTTACTGAACTTAAAAAAAAAGGAATGGCTTAGTGAAACACAACCATAGAATGCACTGCACAGGAGAACAGCATTCAATTCCTACTGCAGATCAGAGATGGGAATATTCTGTAGAATTAGGCACAGTTACAAGCAATACTGCTAAGGGGAAAGCCAGATAAAGAGATAGATACTGTTCCTTTATGCTACAAGAGGTAGTTTATACAGATGGTAGAAAACAGACAAACATCACAATCTCTACAATACAATCTTATCTGCCACCTTCCGATGTAAATTGTTCCCAAGAGTTGAATTGTTTACAGCTGCCCCCCCCCCCAATACAGAAACTGGTCCTATATGAATTGTCCCAACTAGAAACTACTACTAGCAAGTGAGTAGACATATATGAAGTGGCAGTGTGTGAAACCAAGCATCTTAAAAATCAAGATTGGCAATTTTCAGTGACTAATTTTCCATTCTAATATTCAGTAATGCCATTAATGTGTTAGTTAAAATAAGATCACAGAATTTTATTTTAAAAAGCCAGTCACACATCTGAAACCATTAGCCATAAACTAACTCATCTTCTACACGGCACGGTAAAGGTACCACCATATTTTAAACTGTTCAAAGACAACAGAATTCCCAGTTTACTCTGATCAATTACAACACATTTAAACAAACAGTGAGGAAATAAAATCAATGGAAAAGAAGATATAAATCAGATTTTAAAGCTGAAAGGGCATGTGCAAGATGGTCAAAAATCCATAAGCAAAGAGACAAAAATAAACCATTTCAAATGATTTCAAATATTCCATGAAAAGTTTAAAAAAAAAAAAAAAGACAGGTCATATGGGTTTTTCTGCTAATATTTAAAGCGCCATCAACAGGACAAAATAAATGACATGTCATCCATGGCCAAATGATAAGCACCTTGCAGAATACTTCTTCCATCAAAAAAGCTATAGTACCTGAAAGGAATGCAAACATTTAAAATACTTTATTTTCCTTCAGATATTCAGTTGGTGTTATAAGCTAACCTGAAAACTCAAAGTATGAATTTTCAAAGAAAATAATTAATACTTACCAGATTTCATTGCTTTCTCTCTCTGTTAATATGAAGAAACGAGACATTCCCAAAACAAAATAAGAAAAGACCCATTAGTATAATAATCCTTTTCACACAAAATTATTTTTTTGTTGTGAAAACAACTTTTGCAGATACTATGCAATGAAGGCCAACTTTTCCTGTTAAACAGTTAAGTACAGCCTTTATGATATTCTGCAAAATATCTTGCTATAAAGGAGAAAATCCATCTAGTATATAAACCAAGACCAATACTGTAACAAGGCCAGTATTATGAGGCCAAAAAAAAACCTGCAGACATGAACAGTAAGCAAAATCTTGACTTCTGCCATTTGCAGTTCAATAACTACAACACTCAAAAATCAAGATTCTGGGGCTCATTTGGAAGGACCAACCTATTAATTCAATTTTAGGTTACTGATGAAGAAACCAGGAAAATTTTGAAAAGCAGAAAAATTCCAAGTAGAAAACCCTTAAACTACCAGTGAAATAAAAAGACTAAACAGCTAAAATGACACACTAGCATGGGATTTAAAAGCCAATTCAAACCTTGTTAGGGCATAAAGCCCTTCAATACAGACAATTATGCACCAACCAAACAGATTTGAATTGGCTCCATGTCTCATTGATTACAGTTGTTACCAAATGTAAAATCTGTAATGTCTAACAAAGAGTGGGAGTCCATCACTATGCTTATCTTGCCATTCCGGATAAAAAGCTATTTCTGTATTGGGGGTCTTAAAGACCCTAGTTTTAAAAAAGCAAAAAAAAAATAAAAAAAAATATATATATATATACAAAATACAACCAAAATGAAATTATATGAGCTGAGGTATAAAGCACTTCCTTACATAAAAAGTTCTCCAAACGTTCATAGAAAATAGATCTGACCTATCAAAAAATAAAATAAAATAAAAACATCTCATGAAAACCAGTCAATAAATAGATGTTAGGATCTAGATGACCCCGACAAACACTCAAAAATGGGCACAGAAATATTCCTGAACAGAAAGTCAAGTAATCTGTTCAACAGAATATCTGCAAGCTACTAAAAAATGTTAAGCATGTATCAAAACTTTTACGAGTATCTGATGAATTACATACTTTTCCCTTTTTCTTTGGATTAGACTTAAGTGCCTCAAATGCAGGAGGCATTTTCCATAGCAACCTGATTAATATCACAATGTTGGCCATATTTTTCAAACCCGTTATGTGTAAGCTCAAATGATTTGACAGCAGAGGTTGTTTTTTCAAAATGTTTTTCTGGTTTTGGATTCAGCCCTGGATGTACACAGAGTGCTCCAATATTAACTTTCTAGCTTTTCCCTTTTCAAGGGCACAGCTAATGAGGCATACTTTCATTAAATCCAAATATGCTTGAGTGTACATCTCAATTAGTCAGAGCTTCACAGAATCTGGATTGTTCTACCTGAAAATGCCAAAGTAAGTTTTTCAGCAAATAGTCTCAGAAAGGGAAGATTAGGTTCTTACCTTGATAACCTTCTTTCCAGTAGAAAGAACATGAGTTAATAAATGGATTTCTTCCCTTCACCCAAGGAGATTAGAGTTATCATCTACATTTTTCACCTCCACCTCCTTGTATCGGCTGGGTAGTGCCTCGGCTTCTCAGTTTGTACTAAAGCAAAGGATAATCTCTAAGGAGAAGAAATAACAGGGAGGGCATAGGAAACTCCCCGACAAAAATCAGTAACATTTAAGCAAACCAATAGACACATAGCCTAAACTAGGTGGAACCAAACAAGCCACCTACCAGAGTGCAACCAGCACTAACATTTATGCAACTCTATCTATAGTCTCTCCTTAAGGATTGGCTACAGATCTAATGGCTAGCTCTTTGTACTAGTTACACTGAAGAACAGCAAGCATCTTCATATTCTCTTGGTTGCTCACAGACAAGCATCTGAAGACACACATTTGTCTGAAACAGAAAGCAGGCTATGTAACAATCTGACAGGACGGGCCATCAAGACTCATGTTCCTTTCTACTGTAAAGAAGATTGTCTGAAACAGAAAGCAGGCTATGTAACAATCTGACAGGTCGGGCCATCAAGACTCATGTTCCTTTCTACGGTAAAGAAGATTGAGGTAAGAACCTAATCTTCCCTTCCAATGCAAAAGGAAAACAAGTCTTGACAAGTGGGACATACCAAAGCAGTCCCCTGAGTCTAGGGTGGGACAAATCAGTCTGCTGCTAGCACTGAGGACCCAAGAGCGGCATCCATTTGTGATGCCACATCTACTCTTTAAACTTTGCAAAAGTATGGGAAAGTGGAGCATGTAGCTGCTTTACAAATCTCCATGGGCGAAACTGCCCAGGATTTTGCCCATGAAAAGGCCATGCTTCTAGTGGAATGCGCTTTCAAAGAGATCAGCAGCTCTTTACCACAGCCAGACTAGGCAGACGAAAGCCATGCAAATCCATCTGGAAATGGAAGCCTTCGAGGTAGGCTTTTTCCATCTTCTAAGGTTGGTTAACACAAAAAGATGATCTGAAAGATGAAAATCGTTCATCACCTAGAGAAAACAGAAGAATTTTCCTCATGTCCAGTGAAGCCAAAACTTTGTCCTTTTTCTTCATGCCTGTGGCATGGAACACAGAAGGCTGGACTTCTAACTTACATGGAATGTTGAGACCACTTTTTGCAGAAAGGCACAGTGTAGAGACACGCCTGCCTCCATAAATCTGAGAAAAGACTCTCTGCATGATAGAGCATGAAGCTCTGAAACCCTTCTCATAGAGGCGTAACCACTAGGAAAACTGTTGACTGTAAGATCCATCAGAAGCGCATTGTGTAAGGGTTAATGTGGGGCTTTACAGAAGGCCTGTAGATTAAGATTCCATATAGGACATGGTTGTCGCACAGGAAGCTCCCATAATGCTCCCTTCAGAATCTGGTTATATCAGGATGGGAATCCAAGGATGCTTTCTCCATTTGAGCTCTAAAACACAAGAGGCTCGCCACCAGCACCTTGAGAGAACCAACCACCTGCCCTTTTCATGACTGTCCTAAAGAAACAGGACTACAACAATCATGCCGTAAGCTCAAAGCATTACGGATTTTCCAGGATAATTGTTCCCTGTGAAATAAGTATTGGACGAAGCAACAGTCGGAGACATCTGTCTCACTGTAGCTACACTAGATCTGTGTACCATGGACAACATGGCTAATCCAGCACCACAAGAATCACCAACTCGTGATGTGTCGCTATTCTTCAAATAACCCAGCCTATCATTGGCCTCAAAGAAGACATGTACAACTCCTCTCATCAGCCAAGCCTGGACTAAAGCATCAATATCGGTGCTTCCCATCTCAATCGCCAGCTGAAGTACCGAGAGACTATTATCTGCTGATGCCATCAGGTTGATGGTCGGCCTCCTGAAGCACTTTACAATGCTGCTTAAAGCCTTCTGGGCCAAATCCCATTCCCCCTGATCCAGGGTATGGCGACTGAGAAAGTCAGCTTGCACATTGCTCATTCCCACTACATGCGTTAATAATATGGCTTCTTGGTGGGTTTCCACCCAGCAAAACAACTGAGAGCATTCGGTTTTAATGGAGCACTCTTGGTGTCTTCCCTGTCTATTGATGTATGTTATCGCTGTAGCATTGTCTAAGAAAACCCTGACCGCTTTGTCTTCCAGGGTCTTTTCGAAGGCCTGAAGCACTAGCCAGTTGGCTCTCAGTTCTAATCTGTTGATGGAGCGGTTTCTCTGAGAGAGTAACCAGCGGCCCTGAGTCAGGTGACCTGCACAATGACCTCTCCAGCCATAAAGACTGGCATCAGTATTACCCAAAAGGAAATGCAGAGAGGCAAAGCCTTGGACAATATCTCCACCTAGAGCCAGCAGGACAACTGCATCTAGAGCAGATCCATTTGCGGTGATCAGCGAGATAGTAGTGCATTCTGAAGAGGGTGTAGATGAACTTTTGGTCCTGCAGGAGCTAGACAACTTGTGCCACTACTTGGCAACCTTCAGCTTTGGATAGGGCTCTAATTAGCCAATCTTCCAAGTATGGATAAACCTGAATCCCTGCTTTGTGCAGATGTGCTGCTGCCACAACCATCACCAACCCAAAAGGGTGTGCCGAAAACTGGAAATGTCTCCAGTACATGGAACCCGAGGAAAACTGTTCCAGGAAAATAGGAATATGCAAGTAAGCCTCTGTCAGATCCAGTGAGACTAGAAACTTCCCTGGTGAAACCGAGACAATGACCAAACGCACAGTCTCCATCCAGACTTAGGCACTTTTAAAGACACATTGACAAACTTCAGATCCAGGACTGGTCTACAGTTATCCGAGTCTTTCTTGGGCACTGTAACATATATAGAGAGTTATCTGCCTAAGCCTGATTCTGCATCTGGTACAGACTCCATGGCCTGAATCTCCAGAAGCCGTTTTGCCATTGCTCTGGACTGCCATCTCTGGCTTTCCTGCCATGGAATCTACAAAGAAGTCCCAAAGATGTTGAAACATTTTGAGCTTGTAGCCCTCTCAAATGATGTTCACCCATTTGTCTAAACAAATCCTCACCCAGAGTCTCCCTCCAGGAACCTCAGATTCTGGCCTGGTGTCATTGAGACTTCTTGATAATGGCTGCTGAGCAGGGAGCCAATGCCCAAGGTCATCTGGAGCCCCCAAACTTCTGTCTAGATCCGTAAAATGATTTGAGCAAAGGAGCCTGCTGCTACTTGGCAAAACAGTCTGTAACCATGAAAGGAACCATGATTAGAACACTCCCCCCCCCCCCCCGGGGCACGTGGTCTACTGTCTCGTAATAACTTAGGATGATCTGTCACAATGGCCATAAGGTTGTCCAGCCCTTTGTCAAATAGCATTTGTCCTTTGAAAAGGAGCCTGCTCAAAGTAGATTTAGAAGCAGAATCTCCTGCCCACCATCTGATCCAGAGCATTCTGCGGGCGGAGACAGAATAAGACGACACCGTGCTCTTGACCTTGAAAAAATCATATAGGGTGTCTGCTACATAATCCATTCCTAGCAGTTAACACCTTGGGGTATGTGTTCTCCCCTGCAGACGGATTCTGGTGCATCATGTTATGGCAGGTGAACCACAAAAAAAGACTGAAGCCACCGCTTTCAGAACTAAAGCTAAAGCCTCAAACTGTTTCTTTGAGGACTAAGTCTAACCTGCGATCCAGTGCATCTTTTAAATCACTCCCCCTTCACTAGGGAGCGAAGTATACTTAAGTTACTTGCGCTAGTAACACCTTAGTTGTAAGCATAAAACTGCAGAAAATCAGGAGCCATCAGGTACAGTTTTGTTATAGCTTTGGCAACCCTCAGAGAGTCCTCTAGTGCCTCCCAGTGCTCCATCAGCATCATGGTGATCTTTGGATGTGAAGGAAAAAATGTGAACTGGGTTTCAGAATTGCTCATAAGCAAAATTTGAGCCATGGAAGTCTGTGGGCGTTCCAAATTTAATTCCTGCAAAGATACTGTAATGACTTCCATCAAATTTGTTGGTTTAAAAAAGTCTACACACTGTCTGGTCCTCTGCCTGGTCTAGGGCTGCCACAAACTCTTGGCTGGTAGCCCGCACCTTAGAATTGGAATCATCTAAATTTGAAGATTCACTTTGAGAGACTAAAAGGCACATTGACTGACTCCCAGTCATCCCAGTCCTTTTCCGACTGGACATCTGTTCCTGCGGTAAAACTTTCCACTGGAGAACTGCACTCTGAGAAAGTAAACCCCAATGCACCATCACTGGCAACACTCCAGACTGTGTAGATGACTTTGTTTAAGCTTCAAACATCAAACTTACAAAATCAGAGTCAAATCCCTGACCTAAGGATCTCTGCAAGAGGAATTTTTCATCTTCTCAAGGGTTCAGATGCGGATCTGCATTTGTGTTTCATCGACAACACCGAGTCACCATTTGAGGGCTCTAGGATGGATTTATAGCCTAGCAAACAAGCTTCCACAACTCAAACTCTGGAGGGACCAGAAGGGGCTCAGTCCAATGTTCCTGCATACCCCCTCATGAAACTTAGCACATGGACGCTCCTCAACTGGCCATACAGAGCAAATCTTGCATGGAACAGAGTTCAAATAGCTTCAGCAGTCCATAGGAAGCGATTTATAGCAAAACTGAGACATTCTGAGTCAGATAAGAGGATTTTAAAATAAAAATTGGAAATCCAAGATGGCTGCAGTGGTGTTTTGGTGCCAAAAAATGGCCTGGGAGAGCTGCAAGAAAATACCATAAATTCAAGGGGTTTTGGGAAGTGAGGGGACCCTAAAGGGGACCCTAGAAACACTCAAAAAGTCAACTTTTAGGACCACCTTGATGTTTCCCACAGATAGCAATAAACTGTACTCACAGAACTAGAAGGTGCTGTGCTAGCATCAACTCCCATGCAGCTGGAATATGGAGAAGATTTCTGCCTCAGACAAGATTGTAAATTCCTCCAGGAGCTTGTTTCTTTGGGTAATCCTTTTGTCAGAACGAGTGTCAAACCCAAAACCCCTCTAGCAACCCCACATCTGGGAGGGGGGGGGAGAAAGCAGCCAGCACACAAGTCATTCCATGTCAAGAGGTCTAGGGCTCCTCGCCTCACCATCACAGATTTAGATGAAATTGTGTGCTGAATCTTACATGACCCAACTCTGGTAAAGTTTAAAGATCCACCAGTGGAATACTCTCTTCACTTATCTCCCCCTATGATCCCCCAGTGAGCTCCACTCAGCTGGTAAGTCCCTCCTATCTGTGCCCTTTTTTTCAACTGCCAACTCCAGACTCCATCCCTTCTGCCTTGCTGCACCATATGCTTGGAACAAGCTGCCAGAATCCCTACGGCAAGCTCTGTCTTAGGCAGTGTACAAGGCCCAGTTAAAAGCCCACCTTGAGAGTGCTTTTGACTCCTAACTCCTCTCCAAACTCCTCAACTCTGTATGTCATATCTGTCTGTCCAAGTTAGATTGTAAGCTTTTCATAGCAAGGACCTTCTATAAATGTTAAAATGTACAGCGCTGCGTACGCCTTTCAACGCTGTAGAAGTAGTAGTAGAGACAGTTTTATTCGTTACCTTACGATGTACAGTATTCCTGCAAAATAGCCACAATTTTGAGTCAAAATATTTCCTTGGTTATATAAGCAAAACAAATGAAACTTGGCAATCTTATACAACTTTTCACATCTATTCAATTGAACTAATATGAATTTTTTGAAATTAGTATTATGTAAAAAGCCTCAAAGTGGGCCAAAAAAACAGACAAGCTAAAAATTTCAACATTTAGCCTACTGTGGCTTCTATAATAATGAAGCAACCCCTAAAAATTGTCTATTACTTTGACACTGTTCTCAAATATGTGAGTTCAACTTATAAGCTAATCTATGCCTTGTCCATAGACATCTATTTTTACTGTGCCATCATTCATATACCTACATCAGCCAGCTGATCTGTGCAGCTGATTATCGAAAGATTAGGTTCTTACCTTTGCTAATATTCTTTCTTGTAAATCCACGCTCTATTCCTGGACAAGTAGGTCATGCATCTGATGTCGCCAGACTGCTTGCAGGATGCTTCATTTACACACTTTTCTGTCCCTCCCTCTTACCTCAAGGACTTCCCTCAGGAAGCCAGTTCATATAAAAGTAGAGAGTCATCTGTAGAGGACACAGACGGGATACTCCCCGACAAATCAGTCTAATCTGCTCACAAAATAAGATCATAATTGAAACAGCAGGGTTTAAAAAAGGCTTGGATAATTTCCTAAAACATAAGTCCATAGGCCATTATTGAGAGGTTGGGGAAATCCATTGCTTATTCCTAGGAAAAGCAGTATAAAATCTGTTTTAGTACTTGGGATCTAGCTAGGTATTTGGGACCTGGGTTGACCACTGTGAAAACAGGATACTAGGCTTGACTGACCTTCGGTCTGTCCCACTATGGCGAGTCTCACCCTGTTCTTAAACCATGCTAAAAGAAAAACAGCCCGCAATAACAGCTTAAGGCAGACAATCAGTGAATCAGCAACTTCCAGGGCGGGTTCCAAGAATAGAGCGTAGATTTACAAGAAAGATTAGCAGCAAAGGTAAGAAACTAATCTTTTGCTCTTGTACAAGTCTACTCTATTCCTAGACAAGTGGGATGCAACAAAGCAGTCTCATAGGCAGGGTGAGACTGATGAGCCCTCCGCCTAAACAGAAGAGCCTAAAAATAGAATCCTGTTGGGCCACCACATCTATTCTGTAAAACCTTTCAAAGGTATACCAAAGAGGACCAAGTGGAAGCCCTACAAATCTAACAGGGGATACCACTGATGATTCTGCCAATGTAGAGGCAACGCCTCGAGTGGAAAGAGCCTCCACCGAAAGAGCAAATTGCTTCCCAGCATACCTAAGCCAAGGAAATAGCCGAGCGCATCCAGACCAGACCAACCAGCACAAGCTGATGATCGGACACACAAAACTCATTGGAAACTGCCAGATACTGCAGCAAAAGACCACAAAATGGCATCCCATTTGGAAGAGCCCGAGGGCACAAATGTAACCTTCTCGTTGCCATGGATACTAGAGACCACTAGAGAAGAAGGAGGGAAGAGTGCAGGATGGCATTGGATGCTAAGGAGAAGATCACAACAGGGCAGCGCCTCAAGTTCAGAGACTGCAATCCAAAGCCACGGCTACCAGAAAGACGTTCTCAATTGCAAGATCCAAAGTTGTCTGGACCAACGGTTCTCAAGAAGGCCAGCAAGCACCCCGAGAACTAAATTAAGACTATAGGGCAGACAAGGCTGGCAAAGAAGAAGGCAAAAATATAGAACACCCTACAAGAATTGAACAACATTCCGCTGAGAAGCTAAGGTGCCCCACAGGGACCTAAGCTCCATGCAAGAGAGATCAGCAACCTGCGCTCTTAAGGAGCCAACAGCCAGCCCCTTCATAAGGCCTTCATGAAGAAAAGCAAGAATGAGCGCAACCAAAGAAGAGGTTAGGTCTTCGATATTCGGGATGCGCCAGGACTGAACACAAAGCCAAACTTTAGACACAGCAACCGAGATCATCATGCTGCAAAGGATAGTTGCAATTTTTGGCAGAGCTCTGCAGCCTTCTCATGTGGAAGAGTATCTGCAACTCTGTCACACTGAACACCAAGTTCCCAAGTACATATTAAAAGTTATTAAAACAAATGCAGATATGTGAAAAATTGTAGGCAGACCTTAGGAAATTGGAAGACTGGGCATCCAAATGGCAGATGAAATTTAATGTGGACAAGTGCAAAGTGATGCACTTTGATCGTTTCTTTTCTTTTGTGCTTACCTGCGAAGCCTTTCATTAACGTCTACCTGACTTTCTACCTACCTGGTCCACGTGCAGTGGCAGAGAATGTTCAAGCACCATGGCAGAGAACCGCACGCCGCGGCAAAGAGCCAAAACCAGGGCGCGGCAGAGAGCCAAGGCCAGGACGCCTCAGAGGCCACCGTGAGAGGCCTGCAGCAGTGTCGCTCTCCACCCGAACGACGACACCCACAACAGCATTGCTCTCCACCCAGACGAAGGAGTGGAGCAGAGAGACCCGGACTGAGGCTAAGAGGAGCGACGACGAGGAGCCGAACAGGGAGCGCTGCGGAGGTCACTGCCACCTTCGGTGGCAACGATCTTCACTGAAGAGCCATCGCAGAAGAGAGGGAGAAGACTGAGGCAGCGGCCCCTGCCTATCACCTCGGGGACGAAACCTGCTGAAAGCCCAATCGAAGCTGCAGGAGCAGCATCGAAACGTCTCAACAGTGCAGGATCCATTTACCTGACCAAACTCAAATCTGTACTTTATTTTACTCTTATTTACCAATTTATTTATTTATTTATTTTTTCTTTTCTACCACCTCCATCTCATATTTTTACTTTAATTTACTTTATCTAATCTACTATATTCAATTTACTTCATTTAATTTCAATTTAATTCATTACAATTTACTTCATTTAATTTCAATTTAATTGCTTCATTTAATTTCAATTATAATTTACTTATCTAATTTCAAGTTTAAACCTCCTACCTCTCCTGACCCTGCAACCCTCTTCCATCGACGATCCGAGACGTGACTTGGGCATGGGAGAGCACTCCGCCCCTCCCTATCATCGCTAGTTGCTGAGCCAGTTGGAAGGCTCAGAGACTCAATACTGATCCTTCCTACCTCTCCTGACCCAGCCACCTCCTCCCATCAGCTGACCGAAACGGACTCGGGCGTGGGAGAACACTCAGCCCCTCCCCCCACCACTGCCAGTCGCTGAGCCAATTGGAAGGCCCAGCAACTCAAGTTTGAACACTTCCTGCCTTCTCCTGACCCTGCAATCCTATTCCATCAAAGGACCAAGAAGGGACTACGCCCCTCCCCACCACTGCTAATCGCTGACCTTTCTCCAAACCTCTTCCATCGACAGACCGAAACGGGACTCGGGCGCAGGAGGGCACTCCACCTCTACCCACCAATACGTCACACTTAGCACCGCCATGAGAACCACCAAATTACCCACAAGCAATCCTACTAATATCACTGCTCCTAACCAACTGAAAAGCAACTGTAAACAACATCTCTCCAATACCAACTATAGCAAATTCCAAGGGAATAACCCAACCTACCTGGCATCTCACAATAGACAGAAACTCAAACTATCAGACCTACACATACTAACCCGCCCCACAATCAACAAGAAGAAAACCAACAAACCCATACAAGACCAAAAAAACTACTCCACCAAAGATCACTCATATACCCGAAAACAACTCACAACACATCAACAGACTACACCACTCTCAAATGTGAATATGTGAACATCAGAGCCAAAGGCCCCAAAACAGAACGCATAAAAAACTGGATAGAAGAAGACAACCTAGACTGCCTTTTCCTCACAGAGACCTGGCTTACCTCTGATTCGGACCCCAGAATAACTGAAGTTTGCCCAAAGAGCCACAAGTTACCAATAGTCTGCAGAGAAAATAAAAGAGGAATTGCCATCATAGCCAGAAACACCAAAAACCTAAAAATACAAGACAAAACAATCAATCCATACATGGATTTACTAGCCTGTCAACTTTCAAGCACATCACTCAAAGGAACACTAACATGCATACTCTGCTACATAATCCCAAATAACTGGAACACAGCAAAACCAATATTTGAAGAATTCATATATCGAAACTCACTAACGACAACCTACAACTTAATCCTAGGAGACCTCAACCTTCACCTCGAGAACCAATCCTGCAAACATGTAGAAACCTTACTATCATACCTAGAGGCCTTAACATATAAAATCCTAGATCCTCAAACCACACACGAAAAAGGACACCAACTTGACATTGCAGCCTACATGTCCCAACAACCCACACAACCAGAGATCCAAACATCAAATGGAAAATGGAACCATTCCCTTTGGTCTGATCACTACACATACTCCTTCAAAATCAATTGGATCAATAACAAAAGCATTCCAATTAATCAAAAAAATAACTTACAACTCACGCAACATATCGATTCCACCATATTCTGGACAAAAGCAGACACCAAAATCCAATACTACACACTCAAAGACTTTGTCTCACAATGGAACCATCTAAGTACTGCAACCCTGGACGAACAAGCTCCAGAAAAACGCAAAATCAAAATCCACAGAAAATCAGACAAGTAGTTCAACAACGAACTACTCCAACTCAAAAGGCAATGCAGACTAGAAATAAAATGGAGAAAAAGCAGCCAAGAATCCACAAAAACAGCATGGAAAATAATGAACCAAAAATACAAGCAAAAACTGAAAGAAAAAAGAAAAACATACTACTCAAAGCAAATAGGAGAAGGATCCCAAGACACAAAAAAAAAAGCTAGTCCAGCTACTAAAAAGTCTCACAGACACCACACCTTACCTAGCCAACAGCAACTCTCCCCCTCCCTCAGCCACCCTCTTAGCCACATATTTCAAAAGCAGATCGCAAACATCAGAGCCATGTTCAATGGAATTCCCACTCACATAGAAGTGACTTCATTTCCCCCCACAGAAAAAGAATCAGTTGCAACAGACAGAACCTGGTCCCACTTCGCACCCATATTGAGGTGGAAGAAGATATCTTTTTCCTTACAGGACCTACGGCGACAAGAGGGCATCCGCTAAAAATCAGGGGCAGGAGATTTCACCCGAAAGGGTGGTTGACCGTTGGAATGATCTTCCACTTCAGGTAGTTGAGGCCAATAACGTGACTGACTTTAAGAACAAATGGGATCCAACATGTGGGTTCACTTCAAAGAAGAACTTAGGGGGGAGGGTTATTTGAGTGGGCAGACTTGTTGGGCCAAAAGCCCTTTTTCTGCCTTCATATTCTATGTTTCTATACAATGGTCAGACTTCAACAAACTATATAATAAACACAGCCTGTGACCTTTAACACTGCCCCCCATGCCTATTGAAAGCCTCAAATACACTATTCCACTCCCTGCTCCTACAATGAATACAATCTTTACTCTTAGACGGACATTTCCCACAAGACCTCAGCAAAATCATCATAACTCTGATACTAAAGACCCCAAAGAAACAACGGACCAACCATCCAACTACAGACCCATAGCCTCAATCCCACTGTACGTCAAACTGATGGAAGGTCTTATAGCCAAAACCATAACCTCATACCTAGAAAACAACAACTTACTCCACCCCACACTGTCAGGCTTCAGAACCCACTACAGCATTGAGACCCTACTTGGAACACTAATGGACACAGCTAGACAACATCTATGTACAGGCAAGAAAATCCTGCTCGTACAACTAGACCTCTCTGCAGCCTTTGACCTGGTAGACCATGACATTCTCCTACAAACACTAGACTCCATAGGAATCTCAAGCAAGGTACTTGCATGGTTTAAAGGCTTCCTACAAACCAGAACCTACAGGGTTAAAACAAATAAAGAAAAATCAGAACCATGGTCCAACCCCTGCGGAGTTCCTCAGGGATCACCTCTTTCTCCCACACTATTCAATATATACATAGCCTCCCTCAGCTCCTACCTAGACAAACATGGCATAACCTCATACAGCTATGCAGATGACATCACCATTCTCCTCCCCTTCGACCACCCAGAATCCACCATAACAGGCACAATACACAGAACTCTCGAAACAGTAGCAACATGGATGACAAATCGCAAACTAAAACTTAACTCTGACAAAACAAAATTCATCCACCTAGAAAACAGCAAAACCTTAACAAATCTAGTAATAAAATCGATATCACACCCCATTCAACTCACACTAAAACTTCTTGGAGTACTGATCGACAGAAGCTGTGTACGATGCAACCACAAATCAACAAAAGTAATAAAAACATCATTCTTGACTATGAGAAACCTAAGACAAATCCGAAAATTCTTCGACAGGAAACAATTCCAATTTTTGGTACAATCTCTTATCCTTGGACTAATAGACTACTGCAACATACTATACCTCCCCTGCCCAGCAACCATGATAAAGCAATTACAAACAATACAAAATACAGCCCTAAGACTCATCTACTCATTGAAAAAATATGATCACATCACAGAAGCATTCCACGACTCACACTGGCTCCCAATACAAGCAAGAGTACACTTCAAATTCTACTGCCTACTATACAAGGCTATTAATGGAGAAAGCCCAACCTACTGGAACAATCGACTAACCCAATCCACCTCAACCAGGCACAGGAGAACCTACTCACTATTCACACACCCACCAACCAAAAATGTCAAAACAGGAAAACTATATGACACCTAATGGCCACCAAAGCAGCTAAACTAGACAGACAAATCACCAATCTGCTATCTACGACCACAGACTACAAAACCTTCAAAAAAGAAACTAAAACCCTACTCTTCAAAAAACACATAAAATCTGTTTAACACGCCCAGTTCCTTCCCTAACTCCACCTACCACACACTCCACCCATATCTAATCTAAAATGTTTATTATTACCCAACATGTTGCTCCTTAAGTTCTCAACAATTCTTATGTAATTCTTAAGTTCGACAATTCTTATGTAATGCTTACAACAATTCTTATGTAATGTTACAATTCTTGAAACCTCCACCTTGAACCGCAAGGTAATGGCGGAATAGAAATCACTAATGTAATGTAATGTACTGTAATGCATATTGGGAATAACAACCCAAATCACAGTTACCAGATGCTAAGATCCATCTTGGGGGTTAGCATCCAAGAAAAAAGATCTGTCAATATGATAAAACCTTCCACCCAATTTGCATCAGAGGCCAAAAAAGCAAATAATATGCTAGGAATTATTAAAAAAGGATGGTCAATAAGACTTATGACATATCGCTCAATTCTGGTTGCTTTATCTCAAGAAAGATATAGCAGAACTAGAAAAGGTTCAAAGAAGAGTGACCAATATGATAAAGGGAATGGAACTCCACTAGTATGAGGAAAGATTAAAGAGGTTGGGGTTCTTCAGGTTTGAAAAGAAACAGCTGAGAGGAAATACGATTGAAGTCTACAAAATCCTAAGTGGTGTAGAACAGGTACAAGTGGATTGATTTTTTACAGTTGAAGTTACAGAGTAATACTTTTAAAATTAATAGAAGGAAATATTTTTTCACTCAGGAGACTAGTTAAGCTCTGGTACGCGTTGCCAGAGGTCGTGGTAAGCGCAGTTAAGAAAGGTTTGGACAATTTCCTGGAGGAAAAGTCCATAATCTTGATATTGAGACAGACATGGGGGAAGCCACTGTATACCTTGGAACAGTAGCATGGAATGTTGCTACTAATTGGGTGTTTGCCAGGTACCAGTGACCCAGATTGACCACCATAAGGATGGGCTACTGGCAGGGCTGTGGAGTCGGTAGATAAATGTTCCGACTCAGACTCCTCAGTTTTTTGTACATTCCTTGAAGGAAAGAAAGGCAACATACATGTCATTACCACAGAAACTACTGCTTTAAGTGACGACAACAAAAATCAATGAGCCACAATCTCTGCTGGTTTGCTTGCTCGTCACCATTCAACTCATGGACAAAAGGAACGATTTCTTTACCGAATCGTTACTGGCGACGAAAAATGGTGCCTGTATATCAATATGAAGCAGCGTAAGGAACGGCTTAGCCCCGGTAAACAAACGACCCCGCGCATGAAAAAAGATCTTCATCCGCGTAAAAAGATGATGTGCGTATGGTGGGAGAGCTTGGTTGGATGAATTTTTCGAGTCTACACCAGGTGATTTCTACCAATGAGGTATTGAAAACCTTGTTGAACGTTGGAAATAAGTTGTAAACAACAACAAGGGAGAATACATTTATAAGTATTGGTGCTCCGAATTGTGCGTTGCATGCCATATAGTGAAGCACGTGTTCGTTTTGCGGTTACGTGAGGCACTGCATGCATTGGTCTTTATTCTTACAGTAGAGAATTCATTAATTATAACTTTTTGTGAATTGGGACATTTAAACTTGCTTTGTTTTAATTCCAATCTAAATTTAGTCGGAGTCGGTGCATTGTTTGGCAACTCCGACTCCAGGTACCCGAAATTTCCTCCGATTCCACAGCACTGGCTACTGGGCTAGATGGTCTGACCTAGTAGGGCTATTCTTATGTTCTTAACAGCCATAAGAATTTATATGAAAGGACAGCATAGAATTTTGAAGCACTTTCCTTCCCCCCCCCAAAAAAAAAAAAAAAAAAAAAGAAAGACTCTTAGCATCCCTTTCTGGGAGCACATAGGAGGGAATTTTGGACTGTTCCAGAGCCTTCCTTCCAATGTAAGTTCCAGCAAAATCAGAAGTTACATCAGAAGGAGGTACTTGGCCGGAGGAAGGCCCTAGAGCAGGCCTGCGACGTAGCCTCTTCGGTTGCTGAAGCTTCCAATACACTGGTAATCCTGTGGTGGGAGGCACAAAGGGGCTGATCCAGTAGGGGAGTTGCAGGGTTTATTTATTTTATTTTCTATTTTTGCCATTTTTAAACCGTGGGGCAGGGTTTGTAGGACCCAAGATCAGAAGGGGGAGCTGCTGCTGCACCCACAAAGGGGAGGGAGAAAGTTGCTTGGACTGCTGGACCAATTAGGGGGGGCTAACTCCAGAGCTTGAGCTGAGGGGAGACAGGTGCTGGATCTTGTCTGAGGATTGGGAGGGTCCATGTGGTGGGGGGACTGGAGCTGGAGGGAAGAGGGAGGTGCCAGACCCACACCTTGGCGATGAAGGGTGGGGAGAGAGGGGAGGGAGAGAGAGAGGTACAGGACCTGAAGGGAGGAGCAACGAGAAGGGAAAGAGAAAAGTTGAACCAAGTGGATGAAGGAAAAGCGAGTAAAATATTGAACATAGCTAAGGGAGGGAGGAAAGAGAGGGTGGCACACGGCAATATAAGGGGAAAGGAAAGAGAGGGTAGAGACACGGTGATATAAGGGAGTAAGAGAGGGGAAAAACTGGACACAGGGAGAAATACAAAAAGAGGGGAGATTTGGGGCATGAATGGGAGCATGGGAACAGGGGCAAAAAGGAGAATGCTGCATGGGAATGGTATATGAACACAGAGAGCAGATGACTAGACATGGGAGAGAATAAGAACGCAGAAGGAAAATGCTGGACTTAGGGGAGAGACATAGGGATATAGAGGTGTGATACTGAACACAATGGGAGGGGATCAAAGAATGATGTTATGATGAAGGCAGGGAGATGGGCACAAATGGGTAAGAAAAACCCGCACATAACTTACGTACTAAATGGTGAGACCTTGGCCAGGACCACGACGGAACGTGATCTAGGGGTGATCATTAGTGATGACATGAAGGCTGCCAAGCAAGTGGAAAAAGCTTCCTCCAGGGCAAGGCAAATGATGGGTTGTATCCGTAGAGGTTTTGTCAGCAGGAGACCTGAAGTCATGATGCCGCTATACAGGTCCATGGTGAGGCCTCACTTGGAATATTGTGTTCAATGCTGGAGACCACACTACCGGAAGGATGTGCTGAGAATCAAGTCGGTTCAACGCATGGCCACTAGGATGGTCTTGGGGCTAAAGGATCTCACATATGAAGAAAGACTGAATAAACTGAGGCTGTACTCACTTGAGGAACGAAGAGAGAGGGGAGACATGATTGAAACGTTTAAGTACATCACGGGCCGTATCGAGTCGGAAGAAGATATCTTCTACCTCATGGGCCCCTCGACCACCAGGGGGCATCCGCTGAAAATCAGGGGAGGGAAGTTCCATGGCGACTCCAGAAAATACTTCTTCACCGAAAGAGTGGTGGATCATTGGAACAGACTCCCACTGCAGGTGATTGAGGCCAACAGCGTGTCAGATTTTAAGAGAAAATGGGATATTCACATGGGATCCCTAAGGGAGTGAAACCAGGGGGCGGGTATTTGGAATGGGCAGACTTGGTGGGCTATAGCCCTTTTCTGCCGTCTTTTCTATGTTTCTAAATACTAGAAAGGGACGTATAGGAGACAGAGAAAAGAAATGCTAAACATGGAAAACAATAAATTCACAGAGATAGGAGATGGATGGTAAGCATGAAGAAAGAAGAAATGTTAAATGATCAGGAGACCCTGGCAAGTGAGTTAAGAGAAGACAAAAGAAAACAAATATCAGAGCCTGAGACCAACAAGATTTGAAGAATAAAATGATGAGACAACAAAAATGTAGGAAAAAAAAAATTCTATTTTGCGATTAGAATATATCAGATTTGAAATATGTATCCTGAAGGAGTTGGTATTTGACATAACTAGGAACCTCAAAGCCCACACCATACTTCTTTAGCTTCCAGCTGGCTTAAGGCTCTCTCTGACCAGGGGGCAGTTGCCCAAGTTGCACTCCCCCTAACATTATTCCTGCCATGTGCAACAGAAAAAAAATCAAGCAAACCGAATACTTCAACATATCATTCTGTATTAATTTGACTTGTTCATTTTTCTCAATAGTGGAGGGGATATTTTTGAGGGGAGACAGGGGTTTTGTTGATCCTTGTTCTATATTATTTATGATTTTTAAAATGACAAATTGTACATAACATTGTTTCTTTTTATACTTTAGTAAAATAAGTTCAATATAAAATCATAACTATTCGAGGGTTGTGCGGTTAGGATCAGACAGTTTGCGGAGACGGGGACAAATTTTTTCCACAGATTCATTCTCTACATGGAACAAATCCATAAACTTAAGAGTGGCTCTTTGCATAGCATTGTTGAGCCCGTTGTGTCCAGCAGAGACAGAGGGGCACAAAACAGCAACCTTCCACCTGCTGAACACAGAGAAAGATACTGGAATCTTCCAGAGGGCACAACAGCTTATCCAGTAATGTCACTGTAGAACTTTTCTTTGCCTCCACCTGCTGATAGAAAGGTGCAGAACAGTGAGCTGACACTAAGAAAGTGAAATGAATGAAAAATTAGGTTCTTACCTTTGCTAATCTTCTTTCTTGTAAATCCACACTTTCCTCCCTACAGATCAGGCGGGTAGAGGGAAATAACCCACTGGTCCCAGAATAAAGTGGGATTGTACAAGAACTATGTTTAATGGCAATGGGATAACCTAAGAACTCATCACTTTAATAGGACCCTATAAAAGTATATTCTACCGAAAATGCATTTACTATAAAGCTTTGAAAAAGAGATTAGTTCCTTAACTTGCTAATTTCTTTTCTAGTAGATAGATGTGTCATTCTGGAAGGACAGGAAATATCCCAGTGCCCGTGAGCCACGCAGAAGAAATCTACTCTGGCTTTTGAATCCTTTACTTCACCATTGGGCTCTGCTGCCCCCTTCTGTTTAGTTCCAAAGCAGGCAATAGCCCCTTCTAGAAACAGCAGTGAAGGAGGAGTACGGGGAATCCCCCCAAAGAACAAGTCTGTTCTGCTCTGAAATTATAACATGTTAAACACTGAACCATCAAAACAGCGAAAGAATCATGCCAAACAAAAATTAATGGAGCTCAAATACTCCTAAGTGACCTAGCAATAGAATATTCTTCATACTCTGAAGGTCTGATTGGCATCCAACCGACAGGTTTGGATACAAACATTCTGAGTGAGATAGAAGGCAGGCATAGGAAATAAATGACACGGTCTAAAACAGGGGTGGGCAACTCCAGTCCTCGAGGGCTGGGATCCAGTCGGGTTTCCAGGATTTCCCCAATGAATATGTATTGAAAGCAGTGTAAAGCAGTGTATGCAAATAGATCTTAAGCATATTCATTGGGAAAATCCTGAAAACCATAGAAACATAGAAATAGACGGCAGATAAGGGCCCACGGCCCATCTAGTCTGCCCACCTTAATGTCCCTCCCCTACCTTTGCCCTGTGAATAGATCCCATGTGCCGATCCCATTTGGCCTTAAAATCATGCACGCTGCTGGCCTCAATCACCTGTAGTGGAAGACTATTCCAGCGATCAACCACTCTTTCAGTGAAAAAGAATTTCCTGGTGTCACCTCGTAGTTTCCCGCCCCTGATTTTCAACGGATGCCCTCTTGTTGTCGTGGGACCCTTGAAAAAGAAGATATCCTCCTCCGCCTCGATGCGGCCCGTAAGATACTTGAACGTCTCGATCATGTCCCCCCTCTCTCTGCGCTCCTCGAGCGAGTATAGCTGTAATTTGTCAAGCCGTTTTTCGTATGGTAGATCCTTGAGTCCCGAGACCATCCGGGTGGCCATTCTTTGCACCGACTCCAGTCTCAGCACATCCTTGCGATAATGCGGCCTCCAGAATTGCACACAGTATTCCAGGTGGGGCCTCACCATGGATCTATACAATGGCATAATGACTTCCGCCTTACGACTGACGAAACCCCTTCGTATGCAGCCCATGATTTGTCTTGCCTTGGACGAAGCCTGCTCCACTTGATTGGCAGACTTCATGTCCTCACTGACGATTACCCCCAAGTCTCGTTCTGCTACCGTTTTTGCTAGGATCTCGCCATTAACCCGACTGGATCCCGACTGGATTCCAGCCCTCGAGGACCGAAGTTTCCCACCCCTGGTCTAGAATGTCACCTATCTACTAGAAAACATATTAGCAAGGTAATAAACTATCTAGTGAAATAGGTGTGTCAGTCTGGATGGACAGGACATACAAAAGCAGTCCCAGAATCTAGGGTGGGACCAATGCGCCAGCTCTCAATACTGAGGACCCAAAGTTGGAGTTCTCCCTTGCTACTATATATACTTCTGTAAAATTTGACAAATATATGTAGAGTGTACCAAGTCGCCTCCCTACAAATCTCCTGAGGGGGAGAGACTGCCCTAGCTTCTGCTCACAACGAAGCTACTTTTCTTGTCGAATGTGCCTTTACAGAAACGGGGGATAATTTCCACAAACAATATATGCTGACAAAATGGCACTACGGATCCATCTGGAAATTGTGGCCTTGGAAGCAGACACACTGCATCTAGCTGGATTTGTAAGCACAAAAAGATGGTCAGATATCTTGAGGTTACTAATGAGTTCAGGCTATTGGAGAAGCACTCTTTTTAATATCCAGCTTCGTCAGAATCCAGTTCTTTTTCTTGGATAAATTAAGGGAAACCTTAAAAGTTTCCTCTTTAAAGATGCATATGAATGCTAAAAGATCTCTGGGTCCACACTACCGATTTCTGTAGCAATCATATTCAACATTGATATGATTTCTCCCATTGCCCTCTTGTTTTTAACCTTAATTGTACTCTTTTCTTTTTAAAATTTTATTTCCCCCTACTATCCTTTTGTTTTCATGTAAGTTATGTTTTGTCATTAACAAGTATGTTAATTGTTCCCCATTTTAATTTTTTAATTGTTAAACGCTTAGAATTTTGATTAGCGTTAGATCAAATTTTAATATAACTTGAAACTTGACTGAACACCGGCAATCTGACTTCTTGATTGGCAAGGTATACCAAAACAACCTTCAGCAAAAAGGATGGAACAATACACAAAGACACCAGCTTCAGTAAATTTGAGGAAAAGCTCTCTGCAAGGAAAGGCCTGTAACTCAGAGACCCTTCTCGCCGAGGCAATAGCCACCAGAAAAACAAAGAGTTTTGAACGACAGATCCAACAAGTATGTTTCCTTCAGCGGCTCATAAGGAACCTGGCTGAAAACCTGCAAAACTACGTTAAAGATCCCAAGAATGCTGCGCCAGCTTAGTTCTTTAGTCCTGAGCCCTAAAGCAAGTGCTTGGGACTCTAAAGAGACACCACTGAGTTGCTTGCCAAGAAAGGCTCCTTTTCTTTGATGCGCCAGTGCTGGAAAGATTTCCAAGCCTTAGCATAGGCTGAGACAGTCATCGGCTTTTTAAACCTGAGTGGAGTAGCAATGACTACCTCTGAATATCCCTTAATGTCCCACTCTCAAGAGCCATGCCATAAGAGCACCGTGATCCAAATCTTCTATGAACACTGGTCCCCGAGATAGGTCTGACTACACTCAACAGCCTGAGACTGGGACCTGTTTGAAAATAGAAACATAGAAACATGATGGCAGATAAAAGGCCAAATGGCCCATCTAGTCTGCCCATCCGCAGTAACCATTATCTCTTTCTCTGAGAGATCCCACGTGCTTATCACATGCCCTCTTGAATTCAGACACAGTCTCTTGTCAGGAGACTGTTCCACGCATCTACCACCCTTTCTATAAAATAGTATTTCCTTAGATTACTCCAGGGCCTATCACCTCTTAACTTCATCCTATGCCCTTTCTTTGAAGAGTTTCCTTTCAAATGAAAGAGACTTGACTCATGCGCATTTACATTACATAGGTATTTAAACGTCTCTATCATATCTCCCCTCTCCCGCCTTTCCTCCAAAGTATACAGATTGAGATCTTTAAGTCTGTCCCCATACGCCTTATGATGAAGACCACACACCATTTTAGTAGCCTTCCTCTGGACCGACTGCACCCTTTTTATATCTTTTTGAAGATGCGGCCTCCAGAATTGTACACAATATTCTAAATGAGGTCTCACTAAAGTCTTATACAGGGGCATCAATACCTCCTTTTTCCTACTGGCCATATCTCTCCCTATGACATCCAGCATCCTTCTAGCTTTCGCCGTCACCTTTTCAACCTGTTTGGCCACCTTAAGATCATCACATATAATCACACTCAAGTCCCGCTCTTCTGTCATGAACATAAGTTCTTCACCCCCTAAACTGTATCATTCCCTTGAAATTTGCAACCCAAATGCATGACCTTGCATTTCTTAGCATTAAATTTTAGCTGCCAAATTTCAGAGCATTCTTCAAGCTTCGTCAGGTCTTTCTACATGTTATTCACATCATCCGGCGTGTCTATTCTATTGCAGATTTTGCTATCATCTGCAAAGAGGCAAATCGTACCCAACAACCCTTCAGCAATATCATTTATAAAAATGTTAAAAAGAACAGGCCCATGAACAGAACCTCGAGGCATACCACTGGTAACATCTCTTTCCTCAGAGCGATCTCCATTTATCACTATCCTTTGTCATAAGAACATAAGAAGTGCCATCTCCGGAACAGACCCTAGGTCCATCTAGTCTGGCAATCCGCACATGTGGAGGCCCCGCCAGGTGTACCCTGGCATAGTTTTAGTCCCCATATCACTCTAAGCTTCTCATAAGGAGATGTGCATCTAGCTTACCCTTACCTATGTCACCTTATACCACTCATAAGGAGATGTACATCTAACTTACCCTTAAATCCTAGAATGGTGGATTCCGCAATTACCTCTTCTGGGAGAGCATTCCAGGTGTCTACCACTCGTTGATTGAAGCAGAACTTCCTGTTATTTGTCCTGAACTTGTCCCCTCTTAGCTTCAGTCCATGTCCTCTTGTCCGTGTCACATTGGATATTGTAAATAATTTTTTATCCTGCTCTATTTTGTCAATTCCTTTCAGTATTTTGAAAGTCTCGATCATATCCCCTCGCAGTCTCTTCTTCTCAACAGAGAACAATCCCAGTCTCTTAAGTCGTTCATCATATTCCAAGTTCTCCATGCCCTTTATTAGATTCATTGCTCATCTCTGCACCCTCTCGAGTATTTTTATATCCTTCTTTAGGTATGGAGACCAATGTTGGATGCAGTATTCCAAGTGTGGTCTGACCATCGCTCTATAAAGCGGCAGTATTACTTTCTCCAATCTACTCGTGATTCCCTTCTTTATCATGCCTAGCATTCTATTCGCATTCTTCGCTGCAGCCACGCATTGCACCAACGGCTCCAAGGTCCTATCGATTAATATGCCCAGGTCCCTTTCCTGGTCGGTTTTTCCCAGAGTTGCACCTGACATACTATACTTGTGTTCAGGGCTGTGGATCGGTAGATAAATGTTCCGACTCCGACTCCTCAGTTTTTTGTACTTCAGACTCCGACTCCAGGTACCCGAAATTTCCTCCAACTCCGACTCTGACTCCACAGCACTGGTTAATTTTCAGATTGTTAAAATGGAATGTCAAGTTGAGCGAAATGAGCATTTTCGACACCACCTTCTTTTTGCTTTTAATCAAGGTTCTAAGGCCGCAGAAGCTGCTCTCAACATTTGTGCTGTGTATATAGTGGGTGCTATAGCTGAAAGAATCGCTCGTGATTGGTATGCCAAGTTCAAAAATGGAGTCGGTAGATAAATGTTCCGACTCCGACTCCTCAGTTTTTTGTACTTCTGACTCCGACTTCAGGTACCCGAAATTTCCTCCGAATCCGACTCCACAGCCCTGTTTGTGTTCCTTATTTTTTCTGCCTAAGTGCATCACTTTGCATTTTTCCACATTAAACTTCATCTGCCATTTATCTGCCCAATTTTCCAATCGGCTCAAGTCGCTCTGGAGTTCCTCACTGTCCTTCTGCGATTTGATTGCCCAGCATAACTTTGTGTCATCTGTAAACTTGATGATCTCACTGGATGTTCCATCCTCCAGGTCATTTATGAAGATATTAAATAAGATGGGCCCAAGTACCGAGCCCTGGGGCACACCGCTAGTCACAGTCTTCCAGTCTGAGAATTTCCCATTTATGCCCACTCCCTGCCTTCTGTTCTCCAGCCATTTGCCTATCCATCTTAGTATGTCTCCTATTCCATGGCCTTGCAGTTTCCTGAGGAGTCTTACATGTAGAACCTTGTCAAACGCTTTCTGAAAATCCAAGTACATAATATCCACCGGTTCTCCATTATCAATTTGTCTGTTCACTGTCTTAAAAAATTGAAGTAGCTTCGTCAAACATGACTTCCCTTTCCTGAATCCATGTTGGCTGGCTCTCATCAGGTCGTGTGTGTCTAAGTGCCGGGTTATGCTATCCTTGATCAGCGCCTCAACCATCTTCACAGAGACCAACATGAGATTCGCAGGTCTATAGTTGCCCGTTACTCCTCTTGATCCTTTTTTAAATATCGGCATGACATTTGCTATCTTCCAGTCATCCGGTATCTGTCCTGTTTTGATTGACAGATTGGCAAGTTTTTGCAATAGTTCTCCGATTTCCACTTTTAGCTCTTTCAAGACTCTCGGATGAATTCCGTCCGGTCCAGGAGATTTGTCACTTTTGAGTTTGTCGATCTGGTGGTAAATCTGGTCCAAGTCCACTTCTACTGTGTTACTCCTTTGAACATTTCCACTGCTTCTGGAATTTCTGCAGTGTCTTCCTTTGTAAAGACAGACGCAAAGAAGGAATTTAGTCTGTCTGCGATTTGTTCGTCTTCCTGGTCGTCCAGCAGTCCCACTGCCTCTTTTGCGGGTTTTCTCCCTTTCACATACCTGAAGAAGGGCTTGAAGTTTTTGGCCTCCTGCGGTATTTTCTCCTCTTAGTTCTTTTTGGCATCCTTCACCACCCTGTGACACTTCTTCTGATCATCCTTGTGTTTGTTCCAAGTTTTGGTTGTTTTCATGCGTTTCCATGCTTTGAAGGAGTCCTTCTTTTCTTTTATGGCTTCCTTAACCTCTTTAGTAAGTCACGCCGGCTCTCTTTTGGCCTTTGGTTTTCTTTGCTTTGGACATCCGCAGAATGTAGAGGCTTTGTGCTTCCGTGATAGTATTTTCAGAAGGGACCATGCCTGTTCTACCGTTTTGACTTTGCCCATTTTTTTTCTTGAACCGTTGTTTCACCGTGGTTCTCATGCTATCGTATCTTCCCCTTTTAAAGTTTAAAGTCGTGGTTGAGGTTTCAGTACCTT
This sequence comes from Geotrypetes seraphini, assembly GCF_902459505.1. NCBI lineage: Eukaryota > Metazoa > Chordata > Amphibia > Gymnophiona > Dermophiidae > Geotrypetes > Geotrypetes seraphini. The sequence continues at coordinate 270,999,241 of NC_047085.1, read as the reverse complement.
TCTCCTTCCCGACATAGAGTTTGAAGTTGATCCTGTTGTGATCACTCGTCCCCAGCGGGACTGTGACTTCTACATCTTTAGCCGGCCCCATAATGCTGTTTAGGACCAAGTCCAAGGTGACGTTTTCTCTTGTCGGCTCTCCCACCAATTGTTCCAGGAAGCAGTCCCTAGCACTTCCAGGAACATTGCCTCCTTGCCACAATTTGAGGTTCCCAGGTCCCAGTCTATCCCTGGAAAGTTGAAATCCCCCAAGATTACAACATTACCTGTCTTACTTTCGTGTTTAATTTCCTCTATCATTTCCGCGTCTGTTTCCTCCCCCTGTCCTGGCGGTCGGTAGTAAAGGCCTATCTTTGTGTCAGCACTGTTGTGTCTGGGAATCTTTATCCAGAGGGATTCCAGCTTCTCTTTCTCTTCTGTCGTAGTCACTCTCACAGATTCTATTTCCTCACGAACATATAGGGCAATACCTCCACCTTTCTGCCCCACTCTATCTCTTCTGTACAGTTTGTATCCCTGTAGTACTGTATCCCATTTGTTTTTGTCACCTTCCACTTAACCAGTTCTTGATCGAGCCCATCACTTTTGGACCCATCCCAAGGGCACTCAGTTTATTTATTAGACGTCTGTGTGGAACACTGTCAAAGGTTTTGCTAAAATTTTAATACACCACATGTAGCGCATTCCCTCTATCCAATTCTCAGGTAACCCAGTCAAAGAAATTGATCAGATTTGTCTGACAAGACCTACCTCTAGTGAATCCAAGTCCTGTAATCCACAGGATTCCAGAAACTTGACCATTCTCTGTTTTAAAAGTGTTTCCACTAATTTTCTTACCACGGAAGTCAGACTTACCGTCCTGTAATTTCCTACTTCTTCCTTACTTCTACTTTTATGGAGGGACCACATCCGTCCTTCTCCAGTCCTCCGGTACGACTCCTGACTCTAGAGAGTTGAAAAGGTCAGTCAGCGGAGCCACCAGAACTTCCCTAAGTTCCTTCAGCACCCTCAGATGTACACCATCCAGCCCCATCGCTTTGTCTACCTTTATTTTAGATAGCTCTTCATAAACACAACCCTCTGAAAAATCAATCGGGGTCTATTACTCCTCCATTCCTATTCATGTTTGTTTTCCGAGGTCGCGCTCCCAGCATTTCAGCTGTGAACACAGAACAGAAATATTTGTTAAGCAATTCGGCCTTTTCTATATCAGCTTCTACATATTCCTCCCCTTCACCTTTGACTCTCACAATGCCACTTTTGCACTGCTTCCTATCACTAATATATCTAAAAAATGTCTTGTCTCCCCATTTTACTGTGTCAGCTATTTTTTCTTCCATTTGCATCTTTGCTTTCCTGACTACACGACCAGCCTCTCTCAACTTTTTCAAGTATTTTTGCCTGTCTTCCTCTTTCTGTAATCTTTTGTACTTTATGAAAGCTAACCTCTTATTCCTTACCTTCTCAGCTACTACTTTTGAGAACAAAGTGGCCTTCTTTTCCTTTTACTTACTTGCCTCACAAAAAGGTTTGTCGCCCTTACAATCGCTCCTTTAAAGTTTTGCCCACCGCATTTCCACTCCTTCCAGACGTTCCCATCCAGACAATAATTCCTCGACATAAACCCCATCCGAACAAAGTTATTTTTTTAAATCTAGAATCTTTGCTTTTGAATAAGAACATAAGCTATGCCTCTGCTGGGTCAGACCTGAGGTCCATCTTGCCTAGCAGTCTGCTCACACGGCGGCCCAACAGGTCCAGGACCTGAGCAGTAATCCTCTATTTATACCCTTCTATTCCCTTTTCCAGCAGGAAAATGTCCAATCCTCTCTTAAATCCCAGTACTGTATTCTGCCCTATAACGTCCTCTGGAAGCGCATTCCAAGTGTCCACCACACGTTGGGTAAAGAAAAACTTCCTGGCATTTGTATTGAATCTGTCCCCTTTCAACTTTTCCGAATGCCCTCTTGTTCTTTTATTTTTTTTGAAAGTTTGAAGAATCTGTCCCTCTCTACTCTCTCTATGCCCCTCATGAGCCCTCTCTGTACCCATCTTAATATTAAATCGTATCATGCAGTGATCACTGTATGCCAGATGATTACCCATGTAACACCAAAAACACTTTCCCCATCACCCACTGTAACATCTGCACAACCAATCTGGAGCCACAAGAATGATGTTTTCACAATGACCTGCGGTCCTGTGGAGGATCCTTCCTATCATGGGCCACAGAGAGAACACATACAAGAGCTTGCTCTGCGGCCATAGCTGGACCAGACAATCTAGAATCATGCTTCCGGTCTCAGACAGAAAAAACTGTCTGCCTTTTTGTTTTGCGCTGTTGCCATGAGATCGAAAGTCAGGTGACACCAGCAATGAATAATGGTTTGGAAGGCAGCCACAGACAGCATCCACTCACCTGGATCCAGTGTCTGTCTGCTGAGGAAATCAGCCAAGAGTGCATGAAAATGAAGCTCCACCCTCTTGAACAGTAAGTGGGCTTCCAGACCCACTTGGTGCCCCTCGGCAATTGATATAGGCTACCATAGTAGCATTGTCTGAAAAGACTTGTTCTGCAAAGCTAGCCAAATGGCTCAAAGTTCCAGCCTGTTGATCGACCACTTTCTCTGGGTAGACTACCAACACCCCAGAAACGGATAACGATTACAGTGCGCTCACCGGCCGAACTGGCTGGCACCTGTCGTCGCAATTATCCAGGAAGCTATATGGAGGGGTACACACCTGGCCAATGACTGAGGATGGAGTCACCAGTCCATACTGACCTGGTCTTCCAGAGTCCAGGACAGAAGAACCTGCAGGAAGTCCTACTGAGGAGACTAATGTGATAACTTGTTCTGGAGAGGACGCATGTGAGCTTTTGCCCAGGGAATCATGGATATAATGGCTGCCATGGAACCTAACACTTGGATATAGTGCCACATGGATGGAGCTGGCTTGGCTAGCAAGTTCGCTACCTAAGTGCAAATCTTCTGTCTACATGCCTTTGGAAGATAGACACAGCCGCTTGCCATGTATTCCACCCAGGTATTCCAGGGATTGTGATGGAGTTAGCTGGCTCTTTCCAAAATTCACTATCTAACCCATATTCTGTAGAACTTGGACCCCACAAGCTACAGCTTGCTCTCCCTTTGGCAAATGACAGAGCCCTGATCAGCCAGTCATCTAGGTATGGACAAATCTGTCTCCATGCAGAACTTTGAGGGCTGCATTGACACGAGTAAAATCCAGAATGGGTTGCCAACCATCTGAGCCTTTCCTTGGCACAATGAAGTATCTTCCCCAGCCCAAATCTTTGGCTGGCATGGGCTATATTGCCTAAATATCCAACCTATACTGTGACCTCTATCCTGTCTACTTTTTCTGATCGCCCGACTGGGAAGTCCACAACCAGTCCATTAAAGGCCAATCAAACTTCAGGTTGTAACCACTCTGAATGATTTCCAGGACCCATCAAATTTCAGGTTGAAACCACTCTGAATGATTTCCAGGATCCAATGGTCCGACGTTATTTGTGCCCAGAACTGCACAAAGTCTGAGAGCCATCCCACTATCTGGAAGGGAACCACGCCAGACCTGGTATCATGTCTTTTTAGAGGTTGTAGCAGGACTAGAGGCCTGATTTCATCTGGGTCCTGAGAACCTCTATCTGGATCCCTGGAAGGATCTCAGAGGTAGCTGCTCCTGGATACTGCCGAGAATACCTGGAGCCATGAAATATTTGAGTGCCCTGAGCCTCTAGAGTTTCTGGGGTCTGCTGTCAGGCAGAGATTTTGGTTGACGATCTACCATGCTGGTCATGAGATCATCCAGGCCCTTACCGAATAACATTTGTTCCTTGAAAGGGAGCCTGCTGAGACTTGGAAGTGGAGTCACCAGCTCATTGCCTGATCCAGAACATTTTGCAGGCTGAGAGCAAATAAGCCAAAACTTTTCTCATAACTCTGATGTTATACAAGGCAACCGCCCCTGCTAATAGTAGCTGAGGTAAAAGCTCACCACTTACCCACTCAAGACTCTGCAACCTGGTATGACAGGCATGGGTCAAAAAAGCACCTGCTGTGGCCAATGTGATGCCCAAGACTAAACCCTCAAACTGTCTTGAGAACCACATCCACAATGCAATCCAACATATCCTTTAACACCACGCCTTCCTCACCTGGCAGAGACGTGCGTTTGGTAACCTGTGTCACCTTGGGATGACTGAACGGGTGGTGACACTCCTGTGTCCATCGAATACAGCATAAACCTAGCCACTTTAAGGGACCCTTCAGAAGAATCCCAATATTCTGTGACAAATATATTGGAATCAGGATGCCAGGGAAACGAAGAAGACTGGGCTCTCACTCCACTTATAATAGAGGAGGGAGCAGAAGGGATCTGCTGGGAGTCCAAGTTTAATTCCCACAGAGAATCAGTCTTAGAATGTAACTGAGACAAGGATTTGAACAGACAGATGATCGTGGGATCATATCCAAGACCGAGAGCCACTGAGGGATATAAAGCACAATGACTTGTCAAATGCGCACAGGATATTGGTGCAGGACACATGTGGGCCACACTATTCCTTCTGTTTCCCGCTCTCAGGTGGTGTGTGTGTGGGGGGGAACCCCTCACTGTCGTTCGTGGGGGGGTTTGGAACTCTTGTTCAGAGGTATGGGGACCCCCCCCCCACTACACTTAGAACTCAATTACAACTCACGCTCTCGCTCTGACATGGATGTGTGTGTGGGGAACCTTTTACAATTACATGCTCTCGCGCTCTTAGGGGGAGTGCTCAATGCCGACGTGCTCTAAATTAAAAGATTGCCGCAAACCCACCCCACTACACTTACAATTGCGCCCAGGCAATTCCATTCCCTTCATGTGCTCACTTGTCTCTGCGTGCATTTGACCGAGTGGAATTGTCGGCACACCAATGTCCTGTGTGCTAAGGTTGGTATACTATAAAGCAGACGTATCAATCTGCAACCCTGCATCTCCTGAGAGGGAGGGCGCACCCTGAAACAGCAAGGGCATAGCAAAATCCTCCATCCTCTAAATCTCCCTCAGAAAGGCCCCCTAGCTTCTGGCCAGCTGTACCCAGTGTGGCAGACACACCCTGGGAGCCTCTGCCCCCTTGTGCACCTTCAGAAGTGCTGCCAGACTTCCCTTTTGAAAGGGAGGTCCTGAAAAGCTATCCACATCAAATTAAATTTCAGAGAAAACATCATACTAGACAGCTCTGAGTCTCCTGAAGAGGGCACTAGCTTGCGTCTCTTGGGTTCCACGGTCTCCAGACCCCTGCATTTAGGACAGCCACTATGCCAGAGCTCTGAAAGGAATATAGCCCCAACCAAACAGGTTTCCTGCCTGTTCTTCGGCCCTAGAGACCAAAGGGGAGGCTAAACCAACCACTCCTGCCCCCCCCCCTTTCATGTGCTGCACAGCACATGGTGCCATCCAGCGCAAATCTGGCATGAATTAGGGTCATAAGTCTGAGGACTCTATCCCTGCTAGTTTTAAGGCAAAACGAGGCGATTTAGAGCTTCTGGAAAAACTTTAGGGGGGAGGGGGATGAGAAAGAAAACAAATTATTGGGAAATCCAAGATTGGCACCACAACAGTGTTTTGGCAAAAAATAAATGGCTCCAAAACACTAAATTAAAATGAAAACCCTGCAATTTTAGAGGTGGAGGAACATCAGGGAACAGGCAGAGATCTTTAATATTTAACATGTACAGACTTCCCCCACACCACCTTTCCAGGATTTTCCTTATAGGCTGTAACAACCTTACTATGACCTGTGCTGCCTATTTGCAGCCTGCTTCGGCTCCAAAAGGTAACTGGATCTGAGAGAAGAAATTGGTGCCTCAAAACTGAATGTCCTTCCAGTGCTGAATCTTCGGGCTGCCAGTCTGACTACCTCCAACCCCTGCGGACCCACAGACGCAAAAATGAGGGAGGCAAAATGCAGCCAGCACCCTGCGAGTCCCGCTGAGTCCCCAACAAATGCCTAACAGCCTGAACTCAAGCACCTGCAACACTGTAGGAAAATTCTACAAGGGGAATGGCCCCGAGTTTCAAAAATGTTTCTGTGGGCTGGCCAACAGCCTGTCAGCTGCAGTCTGCTTCTCCTCCACGCAAGCAGAGCTGTACCCTCAGCCAGTGAAGCTCTTAGCATAGAAATGAAAAAGACTGAAAAACAGTGACAAAAATAAAGAAATAGGCTGAGCAGATCAGAAAGACTCCTTCAGGCTTGCATGCAGAAGTTAAAAATTGAAGGGGGCAGAGTTCTCTGGTGAAGTAGAAGGGATGCTTTTCTGGGTCAATTACAGCTTTGAGCTAGACATTTTTTTATATAGATTCCATCTGCAAGGCTCACGAGCATTGGGATATTACCCATTTCTCCAGAATGGCACACCTATTGCACTAGAATGGAACTTACCTCAAGGATTCAAAAGTGTTTAAAGACCATAAGGCTAATCTAAACTGCTTATTTTCCTTTAATATTATACGGTATAAAAAATGAGACACTCACCTGAATATATCACCTGTAAAGTACATATATGGAGAAGAACCAGCAATGCCATGCTCTCACAGCATAAGGCAAAAGAGGAATGATGAAAAATTAGCATTCTATTTGGGGGCAAATTGGAAACTCAAGGTTCTACTCATGCAATATCATGTTTATGCATTCCACTATTACTTTATACAGACTGAAGCCCATATTAGAATCACTCCTTTGACTATGATAAAATCTAATCTAATCTGGATTTATATAACATTTTTTATCCTAAGGATACAAACTCATGCTTTATAATTACATTATTTTACATACAAAACATGGTATGAACGTTTTTACAATAGAAACTATATGTAGGAAGTAGTGTGGGGGAACGAAGCAAAACCTCCCCATCCCAAAAAGAAAATTTTTAGTAAAAAGGAAATTAAAAGGTTAGACGTGGAGCATTCTAGAATACAGAAATTTCTTGAAACACCTGAAGAACCAAATGTCTATGCTCAACTTATCAGTATACAAGTGTGTTAGGTGTCATTGACTCAGATTTGAATTCTAGCAACTTGATGAGTTAAGATCCAAAACACACACTCAGTAATACTGAATACAGTAAAGTAAACCCCCGTGAATTTGCAGTTTGCGGACTTAGTAATTCACGGTATTTTCCGACTGCCTCTTCCTGGTACTAAAGTCAGTCTACACCAATCAGGAGCTGCTTTGACACGTTATCTGGTGTGTCAAAGCAGCTCCTGATTGGTGTAGCCTGACTTTAGTATCAGGAAGAGGCAGTCGGAAAATACTGAGAATGATTTTCAGTACCTGCCAGCGCCCCAGCTGCCCTCTCCTGCCTTTGATCAGCTCCTAAACAGCATTTGCAGTTTTTCAAAATTTGCGGGTGTTCCTGGAACAGAACCCCCACGAATTTCAGGGGAGTACTGTATTAAGACTTTATATGGCACCAAGAAAAAATAATTTGAAGTTGTAAACTATAAACCATTTCAACCTGAAAGTAGAAATATATAAGGAAATATAAGTTTAAAGCTGAACTGGAAAACTCCCAGGAAATTAAAATTTGATTTCAGAAAAATAAAGCTAAAAGTGAAATAAGATATAAAGGAAAAATTTGTGTCTGTCTCTACAATCCCTTCAACAGGAGCCTAAGTATTCTATTTCCAGCTCTGGGTTAAATATTAAGATCCAAATTAATATTACCTTCTTATGCTTTGACCCACGATAATGTAACTGAAGAATTGATTCACTCAGACATGGAACTTGGCAGATCTATTAAAAAAAGGGGAAAAAAGGCAAATTATGTGAAATCTCTTAGAACAGGGGTGTCAAACTCATCACATTAAGGGACCAAATCCAAAACACAGGCTAAGTCATGGGCCAGACCCCTCCCCCATAACACCACAATTTTTTCCATTCATTTTTCATATATATACACACACACACACACACAATATAATCTTATTAACACATAATAGTTAACCACAAAATTAAACTACACAAAGCACACAACATTCATTCCTACCAGAACACAGATAACCCCTATGCAAATACTGAACCAAAAACTAAAAGTACTAATATATAAAAAAGAAACCCTAAGATTTAAGACCCTGCATGCAGTACAACCCCCAGAGAAAAAGAAACATGTATTTCTTCCTGAGCAGTGTAAAATATAGACAGCAGATTAAAATTTTCAAAATTGACAATTCCAAACACTAAATTGAAATTAAAATCATTCCCCCTACCTTTGTCGTCTCTGGCAGGTATCTTACCTTCTGGCTGTTTTATGCGGCCTGCGGTCCGATGCCCCCGGTGTTATCTTGTGGCCAGCTCCCTCCGCCTAACAGCTGCAGTGTGCACAAAGCCGCATGCAGCGGCTCCTCACACGTCCCACGCCTCACCAGATGCATTCCCTCTGATGTTGCAATGTCAGAGAAGGCTTCCAGTTCAGGCACAAGATGCGCGAGAAGCCACTGCATGCGGCTTCGTCCACACTGCAGCTGTGAGGATAACACCGGGGGCATCGGACCATGGGCTGCCTAAAACGGCTACGCGGGTCTTGACACCTGTGTCTTAGAAAAACATTACCAAAGCAATACAGTTACTTTCTTAATCCACAAAAACAAGGAGAAATTTGATCTTACCTGTTCATTTTCTTTCCTCGAATCTTAACATAGTAAATGACGGCAAATAAAGACCTGAACGGTCCATCCAGTCTGCCCAGTTATACCCATCAAAAAATACATGATTAAATTAACTTATCTCTTTCTTTGATATTTCTGGGCCATAGACTGTAAAGCACAGTTACTTACCGTAACAGGTGTTATCCAGTGACAGCAGGCAGATATTCTTGACTGATGGGTGACGGCACCGACGGAGCCCCGGTACGGACAATTTTAGAGTGATTGCACTCTAAGAACTTGGAAAGTTCTGGCATGCCGCACCGCGCACGTGCCTTCCCGCCCGACAGAGGCGCGCGGTCCACCAGTTATGATAAGCCAGCTAAGAAGCCAACCCGGGGAGGTGGGTGGGACGCAAGAATATCTGCCTGCTGTCCCTGGATAACACCTGTTACGGTAAGTAACTGTGCTTTATCCCAGGACAAGCAGGCAGCATATTCTTGACTGATGGGTGACCTCCAAGCTAACAAAAAGAGGGATGGAGGGAAGGTTGGCCATTAGGAAAACAAATTTTGCAAAACAGATTGGCCGAAGTGTCCATCCCGTCTGGAGAATGCATCCAGACAATAATGAGATGTAAAAGTATGAACTGAGGACCAAGTAGCAGCCTTGCAGATTTCCTCAATAGGAGTGGAACGGAGGAAAGCTACAGATGCTGCCATTGCTCTGACTTTATGGGCCGTGACAGAACCTTCCAGTGTCAGTCCGGTCTGAGCATAACAGAATGAAATGCACGCTGCCAGCCAATTAGACAACGTACGCTTAGAAACAGGACGTCCCAATTTATTCGGATCAAAGGACAGAAAGAGTTGGGGAATTGATCTGTGGGGTTTTGTACGCTCTAGATAGTACGCCAGAGCCCTTTTACAATCCAAAGTATGCAGAGCTTGTTCCCCAGAATGAGAATGAGGTTTTGGAAAGAAAACAGGTAGAACAATGGATTGGTTGAGATGGAATTCAGAGACAACCTTAGGGAGAAACTTTGGATGGGTACGCAGAACCACCTTGTCATGGTGAAAAACCGTAAAAGGTGGATCTGCAACCAGTGCATGAAGCTCACTGACCCTCCTGGCAGAGGTAAGAGCAATAAGGAAAAGTACTTTCCAAGTGAGAAACTTGAAAGGAGAGGTAGCCAAGGGTTCAAATGGAGGCTTCATTAAGGCAGAAAGAACCACATTGAGATCCCAGATAACAGGAGGGGCTTTAAGAGGTGGTTTCACATTGAAAAGCCCTCGCATGAACCTGGACACCAGGGGATGAGCTGAGAGAAGTTTTCCATGGACCGGCTCATGAAAAGCAGCACTGAGGTGGACTCTGATGGAAGAAGACTTAAGGCCAGAGTCAGACAAGGAAAGTAAATAATCCAACAACGTCTCCACTGCTAGGGAAGTGGGATCAAAATGATGAAGAAGACACCAGGAAGAAAATCTCGTCCACTTCTGATGATAACATTGCAGAGTGGCTGGTTTCCTGGAGGCATCTAGAATGGAACGAACAGGCTGAGATAAAAGAGTATCATGAGATGTCAGCCCGAGAGATACCAAGCTGTCAGGTGCAGAGACTGTAGGTTGGGATGTAGAAGGGTCTCCTGATGCTGTGTAAGCAGAGAAGGAAACAGTGGAAGAAGAAAAGGTTCCCTGGAACTGAGTTGAAGTAGAAGGGAGAACCAATGTTGCCTGGGCCACCTCGGAGAAATCAGAATCATGGTGGCTCGTTCCCTCTTGAGCTTGAACAAGGTTCTCAACATGAGAGGCAGAGGAGGGAAGGCGTACAGGAACAGATTTGACCAGTCGAGGACAAACGCATCTGCTGCCAGACGGTGAGGAGAGTAGAGTCTGGAGCAGAATAGGGGCAGCTGATGATTGTGAGGAGCTGCAAAGAGGTCTATCTGAGGAGTGCCCCATTGAGTGAAGATAGACTGTAGAGTTACAGGATCGAGTGTCCACTCGTGAGGCTGGAGGATTCTGCTGAGTTTGTCCGCTAAGGAATTCTGTTCTCCCTGAATGTAGATAGTTTTCAGGAAGAGATGGTGATCTATGGCCCAAGTCCAGATCTTTTGGGCTTCTTGGCATAAAGGACGAGATCCTGTCCCACCCTGTTTGTTGATGTAGTACATCGCAACCTGATTGTCTGTGCACAACAGCAGGACCTGAGGAAAGAGAAGATAGTAACATAGTAACATAGTAGATGACGGCAGATAAAGACCCGAATGGTCCATCCAGTCTGCCCAACCTGATTCAATTTAAAAAATTTTTTTTCTTTTTTTTTTTTTTTTTTTTTTTCTTCTTAGCTATTTCTGGGCGAGAATCCAAAGCTTTACCCGGTACTGTGCTTGGGTTCCAACTGCCGAAATCTCTGTTAAGACTTACTCCAGCCCATCTACACCCTCCCAGCCATTGAAGCCCTCCCCTGCCCATCCTCCTCCAAACGGCCATACACAGACACAGACCGTACAAGTCTGCCCAGTAACTGGCCTAGTTCAATCTTTAATATTATTTTCTGATTCTAAATCTTCTGTGTTCATCCCACGCTTCTTTGAACTCAGTCACAGTTTTACTCTCCACCACCTCTCCCGGGAGCGCATTCCAGGCATCCACCACCCTCTCCGTAAAGTAGAATTTCCTAACATTGCCCCTGAATCTACCACCCCTCAACCTCAAATTATGTCCTCTGGTTTTACCATTTTCCTTTCTCTGGAAAAGATTTTGTTCTACGTTAATACCCTTTAAGTATTTGAACGTCTGAATCATATCTCCCCTGTCTCTCCTTTCCTCTAGGGTATACATATTCAGGGCTTCCAGTCTCTCCTCATATGTCTTCTGGTGCAAGCCTCCTATCATTTTCGTCGCCCTCCTCTGGACCGCCTCAAGTCTTCTTACGTCTTTCGCCAGATACGGTCTCCAAAACTGAACACAATACTCCAAGTGGGGCCTCACCAATGACCTGTACAGGGGCATCAACACCTTCTTTCTTCTACTGACTACGCCTCTCTTTATACAGCCCAGAATCCTTCTGGCAGCAGCCACTGCCTTGTCACACTGTTTTTTCGCCTTTAGATCTTCGGACACTATCACCCCGAGGTCCCTCTCCCCGTCCGTGCATATCAGCTTCTCTCCTCCCAGCATATACGGTTCCTTCCTATTATTAATCCCCAAATGCATTACTCTGCATTTCTTTGCATTGAATTTTAGTTGCCAGGCATTAGACCATTCCTCTAACTTTTGCAGATCCTTTTTCATATTTTCCACTCCCTCTTCGGTGTCTACTCTGTTACAAATCTTGGTATCATCTGCAAAAAGGCACACTTTTCCTTCTAACCCTTCAGCAATGTCACTTACATACATATTGAACAGGATTGGCCCCAGCACCGAACCCTGAGGGACTCCACTAGTCACCTTTCCTTCCTTCGAGCGACTTCCATTAACCACCACCCTCTGGCGTCTGTCCGACAGCCAGTTTCTGACCCAGTTCACCACTTTGGGTCCTAACTTTAGCCCTTCAAGTTTGTTCAACAGCCTCCTATGAGGAACTGTATCAAAGGCTTTGCTGAAATCCAAATAAATTACATCTAGCATATGTCCTCGATCCAGCTCTCTGGTCACCCAATCAAAAAATTCAATCAGGTTCGTTTGGCACGATTTACCTTTTGTAAAGCCATGTTGCCTCGGATCCTGTAACCCATTAGATTCAAGGAAATACACTATCCTTTCTTTCAGCAACACTTCCATTATTTTTCCAACAACTGAAGTGAGGCTCACCGGCCTGTAGTTTCCTGCTTCATCCCTGTGACCACTTTTATGAATAGGGACCACATCCGCTCTCCTCCAATCCCCAGGAATCACTCCCGTCTCCAGAGATTTGTTGAACAAGTCTTTAATAGGACTCGCCAGAACCTCTCTGAGTTCCCTTAGTATCCTGGGATGGATCCCGTCTGGTCCCATCGCTTTGTCCACCTTCAGTTTTTCAAGTTGCTCATAAACACCCTCCTCCGTGAACGGCGCAGAATCTACTCCATTTTCTCGTGTAACTTTGCCGGACAATCTCGGTCCTTCTCCAGGATTTTCTTCTGTGAACACAGAACAGAAGTATTTGTTTAGCACATTTGCTTTCTCCTCATCACTCTCCACATATTTGTTCCCAGCATCTTTTAGCCTAGCAATTCCATTTTTTATCTTCCTCCTTTCACTAATATATCTGAAAAAATTTTTATCTCCCTTTTTTACATTTTTAGCCATTTGTTCTTCCGCCTGTGCCTTCGCCAAACGTATCTCTCTCTTGGCTTCTTTCAGTTTCACCCTGTAGTCCTTTCTGCTCTCCTCTTCTTGGGTTTTTTTATATTTCATGAACGCCAACTCTTTCGCCTTTATTTTCTCAGCCACTAGGTTGGAGAACCATATCGGCTTCCTTTTTCTTTTGTTTTTATTGATTTTCTTCACATAAAGGTCCGTAGCCATTTTTATCGCTCCTTTCAGCTTAGACCACTGTCTTTCCACTTCTCTTATGTCCTCCCATCCTAACAGCTCTTTCTTCAGGTACTTTCCCATTGCATTAAAGTCCGTACGTTTGAAATCTAGGACTTTAAGTATCGTGCGGCCGCTCTCCACTTTAGCCGTTATATCAAACCAAACCGTTTGATGATCGCTACTACCCAGGTGAGCACCCACTCGAACATTAGAGATACTCTCTCCATTTGTGAGGACCAGATCCAATATCGCTTTTTCCCTTGTGGGTTCCGTCACCATTTGTCTGAGCAGAGCCTCTTGAAAGGCATCCACAATCTCCCTACTTCTTTCCGATTCCGCAGACGGAACATTCCAGTCCGCATCCGGCAGGTTGAAATCTCCCAACAGCAGAACCTCCTCTTTCCTTCCAAACTTTTGGATATCCACAATCAGATCCTTATCAATTTGCTGCGATTGAGTCGGAGGTCTGTAGACTACACCCACGTAGATAGAAGTTCCATCTTCTCTTTTCAGAGCAATCCATATCGCTTCTTCCTCTCCCCAGGTCCCTTGCATTTCGGTCGCTTGGATATTGATCTTTACATAGAGAGCTACTCCTCCACCTTTATGACCATCTCTGTCCTTCCTAAAAAGATTATATCCCGGTATGTTTGCATCCCATCCATGTGATTCACTGAACCATGTCTCTGTGATAGCAACAATATCTAGATCTGCCTCTAATATCAGGGCTTGCAGTTCATGAACTTTGTTGCTTAGACTGCGAGCATTTGTGGTCATCGCTTTCCAGCTATTTTTCAGCGATAATCTCCTTCTTCGTATGGATTTTTGTGTCGTTTCACTTTCCGTTGCAATACTAAGAAATGAGTTGCTGATATTGCTTATGTTGCAGCCTTTACTACTATCACATCTTTTCTTTTGCCGGGGGTGGTCTTTATAATTGTCCTTCGTACATACACCACCCCCACCTTCTAGTTTTAAATGCCTGGAAAAATATTGTCTAAATTTCTCTGCAAGGTTTCTTTTTCCTGCTGTAGTAATATGTAGCCCATCAGTGCAATATAGCTTCTTGTCCTTCCATGTATTTCCCCATCCTCCTATGTACCTGAAGCCTTCTTGATGACACCAGGCTCTGAGCCATCTATTAAAGTCCTCTGTGTTTTTCACTCTTTGCTCTCCTTTTCCATATGCAGGCAGTATTTCAGAAAAAGCTAAAGTCTTTACAAAAGGTTTCACGCCCTCACCAAGCTCCCGAAAAGCTTTCTGTGCTGCAAGTGTGGAGTTGTTGGCCAGGTCATTTGTTCCCAGATGGATAACAACATCAGTGTTAAAATCCTTAGTTTCTTCCTTAACTATAGTCAGTATTTGCCTGGAACTCCTGGTAGCTGAGGATCCTGGAAGACATTTCACTATTTTGGACTCCTCGCCCTGTGTTCCAAGGTTAATGCCTCTGATGATGGAATCCCCCAACAGTAATAGTTTTCTGTTTTTGGCTTTTTTATTTGTACTTAGGGTGCTCTTGTTCTCTTGAGTTTCCTTCATTGGTTCCAGTCCCACCTCCCTTCTGTTTTCCTGAGTATCGCAGTGCACTAGTGGAGCGAAGGAATTCTGTAGAGGTAATATTAGTGAAGGTGGATGTTTCTGTGTTACATGTCGCAGTCTTCCTGAGCCTACTGTGACCCATTTATTCCTGGGCTGTTTTATTCTTTGAGGTAGAGGTGGTAAGTTGGTATGATTTTGTGGAGTGATGGAAGCTGCTTTAATTGTATTCAATTCCTGTTTAAGTTTGCAGAGCTCCTCCTTAATACTGGCAAGTTGAAGACAGATAGGGCAAGCCTTAAGCCTCCAAATAGTATGTCTTGGAATTAAAGCACCACAGTGATTGCATAGAATAAAGGTCATCTTGATTGGTTGTGAAGTCCTGATTATATGGGTCTCTATATATGAATAGTGGTCCCTGGGGTTGGTGGGACTATAAGTAAGACTACTAGTAAGGCAGAAATATAGGCTCTATACCACCTAAAACACAGTATTTTAAACAAAACTGCAGGAAGAAGAAATAAGATTTAACAGAGGAAAGAGAAGGATTTTTTTGTGCTTTTTTATATTTTTTTTTTAGTAAGAAATGTTGGAAGGCCTTGAGGGCATAAAACATTGCTCTGAGTTCCAGGAAATTGATGTGATGTTTCTTTTCCTGGGCTGTCCAAAGACCTTGAGTCTGGAACTCGTTCAAATGAGCTCCCCATGCATAAGGAGAGGCGTCGGTGGTGATGACTAGTTGATGAGGAGGCTGATGGAACAGAAGACCTCTGGATAGATTTGAGGATACCAACCACCATTGAAGAGACTGACGAAGAGATGATGTCACAGATATGTGTCGTGAGCAAGGATCCGTCGCTTGGGACCACTGAGTAGCAAGGGTCCATTGAGGAGTGCGCAGGTGAAGACGTGCGAGGGGTGTGACATGAACTGTGGATGCCATGTGACCCAAGAGTACCATCATTTGTCTGGCTGAGATGGAATGTTGAGGAAGCACCTGCTGACATAGAGACTGAAGGGTTTGAAGACGATTGGTTGGTAAAAATGCTCTCATGAGGAGTGTGTCTAGTATCGCTCCAATGAATTGAAGTCTCTGAGTGGGGATGAGATGAGATTTGGGTAGATTGATCTCGAACCCCAGTATTTGTAGAAACAGGATGGTTTGGTTGGTGGCCAGGAGAACTGCTTGAGCGGATGTGGCCTTTATCAACCAATCGTCCAGGTAAGGAAAGACTTGAAGGTTGTGAGAGCGTAGAAAGGCAGCCACCACAATCAGACATTTGGTGAATACCCTTGGAGAGGAGGCAAGACCGAAGGGCAGCACCTTGTATTGGTAATGACAATGATTGATCATGAAACGGAGATACTGTCTTGAGGTTATATTGATCGGTATGTGAGTGTATGCCTCTTTGAGATCGAGGGAGCATAGCCAGTCGTCTTGATTGAGAAGAGGATAAAGGATGGCTAAGGAAAGCATTTTGAATTTTTCCTTTACTAGATGTTTGTTGAGATCACGAAGATCTAAAATAGGTCTGAGATCTCCTGTTTTTTTGGGAACTAGAAAATAACGGGAGTAGAACCCCTGCCCCTTTTGATCTAAAGGAACTTCTTCTATGGCGTTCAGAAGGAGGAGGGATTGGACTTCCTGAATAAGGAGGGCAGATTGAGGACTGTTCAAAGCAGACTCTTTTGGCAGGTTTTGGGGCGGAAGAGTCTGGAAGTTGAGAGAGTAGCCGTGGTGGATGATGTTGAGGACCCATTGGTCCGAAGTTATAACTTCCCACCGGCTGAGGAACAGAGAGAGACGACCTCCTATAGGTTGAGGCAGGAGAGCAGATATAGGGGTACTGGCTATACTTTGGAGAAGTAAGTCAAAAGGGCTGTGTCTTCTGCTGTGGAGTTGGCTTTACAGGCTGCTGTTGCTGTTGTTGTCTGGAAGGCTGACGCTGTTGTTGCCGTTGACGCCTGGGTTGCTGAGCTGTTGTTGGCAATGGCCGAGCTGTGAAGCGGCGTTGATAGGCTGACTGTTGTCTAAAAGGCCTTGTTGGGGGAGGCTTTTTCTTATTTTTAAGTAGGGTATCCCAACGTGTCTCATGAGCAGACAGCTTTTGTGTAGTCGAGTCCATGGATTCCCCAAAAAGCTCATCCCCTAGGCATGGGGCGTTGGCTAGCCGATCTTGATGATTAACATCAAGCTCAGATACCCGAAGCCAGGCCAAGCGACGCATTGCCACCGACATTGCTGTCGCTCTGGAAGTAAGTTCAAAGGTGTCATAAATGGACCTAACCATGAACTTACGCAGTTGAAACATAGATGACAAGCAATGGTGGAAAGATTGTTGTTTTCGTTGAGGAAGGTATTTCTCAAAGGAAGCCATGGTGGTAAGGAGATGTTTAAGGTAGAAAGAAAAATGAAACCCATAATTTCCAGCTCTATTTGCCAACATTGCATTTTGGTAGAGCCTCTTACCAAATTTGTCCATGGCTTTCCCCTCTCTGCCAGGAGGTACAGAAGCATATACACTGGCTCCTGAGGATTTTTTAAAGGTGGATTCGACAAGTAAAGATTCATGTGGAAGTTGTGGTTTGTCGAACCCAGGAATGGGAATTACTTTATATAGAGAGTCTAACTTACGTGGGGCCCCTGGAACCGTTAAGGGAGTCTCTAAATTCTTGTAGAAAGTCTCCCTCAAGATATCGTGTAGAGGGAGCTTCAAAAATTCCTTTGGAGGTTGGTCGAAGTCAAGGGCATCCAAAAAAGCTTTAGACTTTTTGGACTCAGCCTCCAAAGGAATGGACAGGGAATCACACATATCTTTCAGGAAACTGGAGAAAGATGAAGTGTCATGCTTAGAGGACGGGTCATGTACAGCAGACTCCTCCTCATCTGAGGAACATTCTCCTTCAGAGAGAAAGGGTTCCTCTGAATCTCCCCACAGATCAGGATCCCTGACATGGGGAGAACGGTCCCGAGACTCTGGTGTAGATGGTTCTACATGCCGGGTCTTGCGCACCGATTTACCCGATCTCATCGACATCGACCCAGGCGATGTAATCGGTTGTACCGGAGCCGAAGTCTGCACCGACTGATGTTGAGCTCTCGGCTCCGGCGCAAGGACTGGCATCGATACCGATGAGGTGGAGTGAATCGGTACCGAGGGAGTGGATACCGACAGCACAGGTTGTTCCACTATCGGTACCGGCTCAGTGCGGACCGGCACCGGAAGGTTCGGTGCCAGGATAGCTGGAAGAAGCTGTTGTAATTGCTCCTTCAGCTATGCTTGGAGAATGGCCGCAATACGGTCATCAAGGGATGGCACCGGTACCGCTTTTTTCTTCTGCGGTACCTGCGGTGCCACTCGACGCCCCGGAGATGAGGAGCCCGATGTCGAGGGACTCACCTCGATAGGAGCGGAGCGCTTCCGCTGGCGCCTCACAGTCGGCAGGATTGGACTCACTGCACTCGAGAACGGAGGATGCTCCAGCGGGGAAGGCTTCTTAGCCGGCTTACCTGCATGTTGGGACGCCGGTGCGGAGTCTCGCGGCGTCGAAGAAGAGGGTGCCGACTGAACCGGTGCCGAAGTCGGAGTCGATGGAACGGGATCGGACATCTCGGCACCGAACAGTAATCGCTGCTGTATTTGGCGATTTTTTAAAGTTCGTTTTTTAAGTGTGGCACAGCGGGTGCAGGTGGAGGCCTGATGCTCAGGACCCAAACACTGTAAGCACCAGTTGTGTGGTTCCGTGAGAGATATGGGCCGAGCACACCGCTGGCACTTTTTAAAACCTGGCTGAGGGGGCATGAAAGTGAAGACCGCTTCAGCCAAATCGAAGGCCGAGGCTTCGATGGTGGCAGAAGGCCCCGCAGGGGAAAAGCCAAATTGAATCAAAAAAACAAAGTTTGTTTTTTGTTTTTTTTTATAAAAATGAAAGAAAAAATGAAATAGGCAAAAGCCAAAAAGGTTTACGCGAGCGGGAAGGCAAGTCAAAAAAATTTTCAACAGCCGTTGAAAAAACGCGTCTTCTTAGCTCCGCGGAAACTAAGAAACTGGTGGACCGCGCACCTCTGTCGGGCGGGAAGGCACTCGCGCGTGCGCGGTGCGGCATGCCAGAACTTTCCAAGTTCTTAGAGTGCAATCACTCTAAAATTGTCCGTACCGGGGCTCCGTCGGTGCCGTCACCCATCAGTCAAGAATATGCTGCCTGCTTGTCCTGGGATAAAGTCTGGTACAGTACTCCCCTGATATTTGCGGGGGTTCCAATGCTAAAAAAACCACGAATACGGTTTTTAGCGGGGGAGATAGGAGAGGGTAGCCGGAGCACCAGCGAGTGAAGGAAATCACTCGTGGTATGCTCCGACCGCCTCTTCCCGAAATAAAGTCAGGCTTCACAATCAGGAGCTGCTTTGACACTTGGTTCCATCTCTGCAGCAGCTCGTCCCATGGCTAGGAGAGAGCTCATGCCGGCAGGTCGTCTGCCAAGGGCTTGCCGCTACTGCTAATCATTTCCCTGTCTTTTTTCCCTGCCTGCGGGAATCTTGCCTGCGGGTGCATTGGGGGTGCTTGTTTTTGTGCCAATAGTTTGTGGGTACACCAGGGGGCCTCCGTCTGCGACGATACAGCACAGGCCCGGTGTCATACCTGGTCTCCTGCCTCTCAGAATCACCCATTCCTGCCCCCGCCCCAACACCCCTTAGAAGTGTGTTATGTACTGGACGATATCCATTCACCCGGGCTTTACCTGAATACACTTAGCATATTAGTTGTGTCGTGTGCTGCTGGTCGTTGGTCATTTTATAGTTCGCTTTCATTAAACATTTTCGGGCAGACAAAGTGTCAAGAATTTGGTGATTTTGGCGGGCTTTTCCAATTTTGTTCTAACTTGCCTATGCCTTGCTTTCGAATTGTTTCCAACCACTGTGACTTTTGCTTGCCTCTGCAATTTTATTTTGCCTAGCCTTTGCATTGATTCTATACTGTGTGCAGAATTTATTAAATCGCATGTGGTGGTATTTGAACTTGTTTGGCGGCATTTGATTTTATCTGGTTTGCTGGACAGATGTTTGAGTTTTTTTTATGATTGTTTGGCGGTATTTGATTATTGGTGCCAGTATGATGAATTCTTATGTTTACTTTTGGCATCTCCAGTCCTTGTATTGCACATCATCTTTAATGCTTTGGGACAGTGACAGTTTTGGACCAGTGATCATACTAACATTTCAGCCAGTGTTTATACTAACTTAGCAGTAAAACCTACCACTTTCATGTTAAATGGGAAATGGATTAATTCTTCACCATGGTGAAAGTCAAGTGTTGCTGCCTAATTTGTAACGCCTCAGTATCCTTGCCCAAAAAGGGTAATCTGGAACGTCATTATAAGGCTCCTCACAACAATAAGTTTGATGTTGATTTTCCACCCAAGTGTGAAATTCGTAAACTGAAGCTCAAAGAATTTAAATCGAAATTGGCTACTCAGCAACAGTTGATGGCGAAGCCAAGGTCACAGAGCATCCTTCAAGGTCAACAACCTGATCACAAAGAAATGCAAACCTTTCACTAAAGGGGAATTTGTAAAAGATTGTTTTCATGAAGCAGCTGACAATATTTTTTGAAGGATTTAAAAAGAACAAGATCATAGCTGCTATTCAAGATGTACAATTGTCAAGAAACACCGTCATGCAGCAA
The DNA here is from genome assembly GCF_902459505.1 of Geotrypetes seraphini. Classification (NCBI taxonomy): domain Eukaryota; kingdom Metazoa; phylum Chordata; class Amphibia; order Gymnophiona; family Dermophiidae; genus Geotrypetes; species Geotrypetes seraphini. Next base: position 270,978,852 of record NC_047085.1, on the reverse strand, counting down.
ATAGAAAAGATGTGTGGAGATACAACTGAACAATTGTTGGAGGATGTTTCAAATTGTGTTGCTTTCTCACTCTAACTGGATGAATCTACAGACATAAGAGACAGCCCAGTTACTAGTCTTTATCCAGATGGCTTTTGAAGACTTCAGTGTTAAAGAACTACTTTGAATGATTTCTTTAAAAGGGAGAACTACCGGTCAGGAAATATTCAGTTATTTCCATTATTTTGTGACATAGTGTAATCTTCCATTGCATAGACATGTTTCCATCACTACAGATGGAGCAAGAGCAATGACAGGTGAGGTTAAGGGTTTCATAGTCCCAGATTTCTTTTCTAACAACTGCATCATTCACCAGCAAGTTTTGGCAAGCAAGAGACTCAATACAAAACTGTCATAGACTGTCAAAATTGTAAATTCAGTTCGTGGAAGATCACTTCAAAGACGGCTTTTCAACCTTACTCTTGATGAAGAGGCAGCGGAAATAATTTTGCACACATATGTAAGGTAGCTAAGTAGACACAAATTTCTGCAAATTTGTGATTTCCTGAGTGAAATAAGAAGTTTTTTGAAGGAGAGGAAGATGACCGAGCAGAATTGAAAGATAAGGAATGGTTATGTGATCTGCCATTTCTCGCTGACTTTACAGGCAAACTAAGTGATATGAACCTTGAGCTACAAGGTAAAAACAAATGCATTGGCGAGATGAGTACAGTTTCATCCTACAAGAGCAATGATGACTGACCTTGCAAACACTTTTGATCATTTTCCTAATACGCAGGACTATCTGGGACAATGTCCAAATTTTGTTTTTCTGAACGAGAAGTATGTGACAGAAATCTGTTCTGTTATCCAGGAATTCGAAAATAGATTCTGTGACTTCCAAAAAATTGGAACAGTTGTGGAGTACTTGTCATACCCATTCAAAGTAGATGTGGACATTAAAGAAACTGCAACTGCTTTCGGTAAAAATTACTCATTGAATAAGCCATCTCCTGAAAATGAAAAATTAACCATTAAAAATGACATTTTTCTCAAGACCCGTGCTGAGCAAAAATTGTTTTGGAAGCTAGTGCCTAGAGACAAATCTCCCAACTTGAGAAGATGCAGTGAAGCTGTACATTCTTGTTTCAGTTCAACTTATTTGTGTGAATCTACATTTTCCCATCTGAAATGACAAAGAATACACAACGTTCCAACATGACAGATGAACATCTCCAGGATTCCCAAAGACTGGCCCTCACGCATTATTCACTCAACTTCAAAAATCTGGTGGATGAAATGCAGGCTCAGACGTCTCACTAATGAGCAAGAGCGAAATGTTAAAGATTGTACAAGATCAGCCTGGATCAATACTTGACCTAAATTTAACACAAATTACTCAATAAAAGTTAAAGAAAGTTATTAAGCCAGAGAAAGTTATTACTCAATAAAACTAAGAAAAATGTACTTTCCATTTCCCCTCGCATTTCTTACTGGATCTATGCCTCTCTGTTTTGTTTTTTGCATAATTTGCTTAACAGCTGATCACATCCAAGTAAATGACAGAAGGTTCATAAAAAATGGGGGGGAATCCTCCAACTTTATTGGGTTAATTTAATTTGAAGCTTAATTTTCATGGTGGTAAATCACTGGCACTTTTGGCTGGAAAAAGTAGATAACAGACTACTGAGCAGAAGTAACAGAATGCGCCTCTCAACCTTTCAGGGACTGTGTCCCTTACAGATCTATATAGAGCAGGGATCTCAAAGTCCCTCCTTGAGGGCCGCAATCCAGTCTGGTTTTCAGGATTTCCCCAATGAATATGCATTGAAAGCAGTGCATGCACATAGATCTCATGTATATTCATTGGGGAAATCCTGAAAACCCGACTGGATTGCAGCCCTCGAGGAGGGACTTTGAGATCCCTGATATAGAGGTACTAATAGTCAGTTTTATTCGTCATTCCTTTTTATTTACAAATAGATTTCTCCCTAAACAACAATCATAGCAGTCCCCCAACTGCCCTCCTTCCACATCCCCTTCCACACCACATTTCTTTTTAACTTTATTTGACTTTTTGGCCACCACAATCAAGATCAGGTTTTACTCCTGTGAAAACCCTAGTTGACTATAAATGAACATCCATGGTTATTTCAGATCCCATTCTGGATTGGACTAGAAGCATAGCTATACAGAAAAAGACTTAATTCCTAAAGAATAGTAATAAAAAACACATTTGAGCAATATTCGCTGTAAGCGTGACTCTGCTCCCCTAGTCAGTCATATGAGTAATCATATGGCTTTAGATGTTAAGTATACAGTGTTACTTCAATCCAACAAGGATACGGGGAATGTATCCTAGTATTTGTTATATCAAGAACATAGGTTCATATTCCAGTGGCACACCCTGGCCCCAGTGGGGTTGAACAATGAGATCGACTGCTTTCAGATTTAAGATCTGGTAGTTCCCCCTCGGAGTGACATTGTTTGTGACGCATGCAGTGGGGGAGTATTTGTAGGGTGCGTGGTCTGTTGGTGCGTAATGCGACGCCAGTAGCGTTCTATATGCTGGACGGAGGAATCTTACTTCCCGGTAAGCCGCAGGCAGGAATTAAAGCTGCATAAACAGCATGAGAGTAGCTAGTATATATTTATGAGTTTGTGCGTTCTGTGAACATTTGATTATTGTGTGTTATAGGTGGTGGTGTGATTAGGATTATTTTGTTTTTGTAGTACCCCTCCTGAAGAAGCCAACTGGTGAAACCTAGGTTGGGGAAGGGTCGGTGAAAATGTATCAGTTCAGTTATGGTGATTAAGGAAGTGCCCGGAGTAGCTGTGTTGGCCATACCACCACCAAACATACCAAGATAAGTTGTTCTTGTTGGAGTTGTTAGAACATGTTCTATGGTTATTGGTGGGAGAGACAGTGAACATGCAATGATGGTCTCTATACACAGCTACTCTGTGAATTTTCACTGGGTTATAGTTGTGGGTCTGAGCGTTCACTATTAAGTACAATCAAAGTTTTGAAGTGATTATTTATACAGTATGGCATTTTAAAGTGACTAATGAAAGTTGAAATAAAAAACACTTGCCTGACAAAAAAATATCCTTTTCTCAAGGCTGAGTATGTCTTCTTTGATTGTCTTGATTGATGGTTTGGCATCCTTAATGTCTGTTTTTGACAAGTTATATAATACCTTAAGAAAAATACAAACATAAAAAGTTAGCATGCAGGGTATGTTACACCAGTGAATTCCTATGTGCACGGTCTGTGGGAGTATTCAACAATTCAGGGTTTCTGGCAGGAGATAGTGCCGTTTTTAAGCAGGACGCTGCATACTTTAGTTTTCCATAGTAACATACATAGTAACATAGTAGATGACGGCAGATAAAGACCCGAATGGTCCATCCAGTCTGCCCAACCTGATTCAATTAAAAAAATTTTTTTTTAATTTTTCTTCTTAGCTATTTCTGGGCAAGAATCCAAAGCTTTACCCGGTACTGTGCTTGGGTTCCAACTGCCAAAATCTCTGTTAAGACTTACTCCAGCCCATCTACACCCTCCCAGCCATTGAAGCCCTCCCCTGCCCATCCTCCACCAAACGGCCATACACAGACACAGACCGTGCAAGTCTGCCCAGTAACTGGCCTAGTTCAATATTTAATATTATTTTCTGATTCTAAATCTTCTGTGTTCATCCCACGCTTCTTTGAACTCAGTCACAGTTTTACTCTCCACCACCTCTCTCGGGAGCGCATTCCAGGCATCCGTTACCCTCTCCGTAAAGTAGAATTTCCTAACATTGCCCCTGAATCTACCACCCCTCAACCTCAAATTATGTCCTCTGATTTTACCATTTTCCTTTATCTGGAAAAGATTTTGTTCTACGTTAATACCCTTCAAGTATTTGAACGTCTGAATCATATCTCCCCTGTCTCTCCTTTCCTCTAGGCAGGGGTGTCCAATGTCGGTCCTCGAGGGCCGCAATCCAGTCGGGTTTTCAGGATTTCCCCAATGAATATGCATTGAAAGCAGTGCATGCACATAGATCTCATGCATATTCATTGGGGAAATCCTGAAAACCCGACTGGATTGCGGCCCTCGAGGACCGACATTGGACAAACCTGCTCTAGGGTATGCATATTCAGGGCTTCCAGTCTCTCCTCATACGTCTTCTGGCGCAAGCCTCCTATCATTTTCGTCGCCCTCCTCTGGACCGCCTCAAGTCTTCTTACGTCTTTCGCCAGATACGGTCTCCAAAACTGAACACAATACTCCAAGTGGGGCCTCACCAATGACCTGTACAGGGGCATCAACACCTTCTTCCTTCTACTGACTACGCCTCTCTTTATACAGCCCAGCATCCTTCTGGCAGCAGCCACTGCCTTGTCACACTGTTTTTTCGCCTTTAGATCTTCGGACACTATCACCCCAAGGTCCCTCTCCCCGTCCGTGCATATCAGCTTCTCTCCTCCCAGCATATACGGTTCCTTCCTATTATTAATCCCCAAATGCAATACTCTGCATTTCTTTGCATTGAATTTTAGTTGCCAGGCATTAGACCATTCCTCTAACTTTTGCAGATCCTTTTTCATATTTTCCACTCCCTCTTCGGTGTCTACTCTGTTACAAATCTTGGTATCATCTGCAAAAAGGCACACTCTTCCTTCTAACCCTTCAGCAATGTCACTCACATACATATTGAACAGGATTGGCCCCAGCACCGAACCCTGAGGGACTCCACTAGTCACCTTTCCTTCCTTCGAGCGACTTCCATTAACCACCACCCTCTGGCGTCTGTCCGACAGCCAGTTTCTGACCCAGTTCACCCCTTTGGGTCCTAACTTCAGCCCTTCAAGTTTGTTCAACAGCTTCCTATGAGGAACTGTATCAAAGGCTTTGCTGAATTCCAAGTAAATTACATCTAGCATATGTCCTCGATCCAGCTCTCTGGTCACCCAATCAAAAAATTCAATCAGGTTCGTTTGGCACGATTTACCTTTTGTAAAGCCATGTTGCCTCGGATCCTGTAACCCATTAGATTCAAGGAAGTACACTATCCTTTCTTTCAGCACTTGCAATGTTATTTTGTCATTTTCTTTTACCTACTTTGTTTTCGGCTCTCTACGCCTGTTTATAAGCAAGTGTTATATTCTTGGGAAAAAGTGTATTTTAAACCATTGGCTGGATGATCAGCCTCCCTCAGTGTGGTACTGGAGGAATAAATTACACATTGGTGCAACTCCTCCAGCCCTTTAACCATTTGTCATTCATCTCTGGATCCTTTCGAGTAGTACTATGTCCTTCTTCATGTACGGCGACCAGTGCTGGATACAGTATTCCAGGTGGGGGCTTACCACGGCATGATAACCTTCTCCGATCTGTTTGTGATCCCCTTCTTAATCATTCCTAGCATTCTGTTCACTTTTTTTTTTTAATATCATTTGGAAGAGCATGTGTTTTGCTACAGAAGCTATCTATCCTGTTTCATTTTGGACCCGACCTTTCTTTGGTAAGAATTAAAGCTGCAAAGATAAGCACTCCCATGCCTCATGTGACCTAAAACGCCAACTTTGCTTAAGCACTGTAGCAGAAGGAAACTACCTAGGAGTCTGGAATTTTGCAGTTTGGTACAACACCTTGGGGCAAGTTTTGCGAACGTGCTTCCATTTCTACAGGTCAGCAAAGTAGGCAAAAAAATTCATGAATGAAAATTTTTGGCACAGTTTGGCTCCATACTGCTGCTGGTAGGTAAGTCAGTTGAGGGTACAACTTTACCAGCAGACATGTACCATGCGATACTTCCAAGATTTACAATATGAGCTTTTACAGTCAAGTGAAGCTGAAGATATGACCATCCAAAAAATATGGCTTTATGCAAATTTTCACTGTTTTTCAGAGTTAAATATCTCTAATGTGTAGTTTTTAAAAAAATATCATTTGAAAGAGCATGTTTTCTGCTACAGAAGCTATCCTGTTTCATCTTGGACCCTACACATTAGAGATATTTGACTCTGAAAAACAATGAAAATTTGCATAAAGCCTTATTTTTTGGATGGTCATATCTTCAGCTTCACTTGACTGTAAAAGCTCATATTGTAAATCTTGGAAGTATCGCATGGTACATGTCTGCTGGTAAAGTTGTACCCTCAACTGACTTACCTACCAGCAGCAGTATGGAGCCAAACTGTGCCAAAAATTTTCATTCATGAATTTTTTTGCCTACTTTGCTGACCTGTAGAAATGGAAGCACGTTCGCAAAAGCAGTGTTCTCCCCAGGGCCTTACAGCCGGGCGCTGCGCCCGGCTGATTTAGATGACCGCCAGCTAATCCTGCTGCTGCCGCTGATGCTCCTTCCCGGGCTGACTCGCCGCCGAAAATTTTGTTTGACGCCTGCCTTTTTTTTTTTGCCAGCATGCTTTTACTTGCTTCAGGCCTTCCTCGTTGCTGGGATCTGCCTACTTTCTGTTTCCGCGAAGGCAGGACCCGACAGTGAGGAAGGCCTGAAGCAAGTAAAAGCAGCAAGTTGTAAGCTTCCCTCCGGGGTTCTATCGTGTAGGTGCCGGCTTCCCTTCTCTTCCCCCCCTGGGACGCTACTTCCGGTTTTGGAGGGAAGCCAGCACGCACACGATAGAGCCCCGGAGGGAAGCTTACAACTTGCTGCTTTTACTTGCTTCGGGCCTTCTTCGCTGCCAGGTCCTGCCTTCGCGGAAACAGAAAGTAGGCAGGATCCGGCAACGAGGAAGGCCCGAAGCAAGTAAAAGCAGCAAGTGTAGTGGTATACCATTTGAGAAAAACAAACACACGGACATCGGACCTGATTCTGCTTGCTCTTTTAAAGCTCCAATCCAAGCAACTTTGGTGCCTATTGTGGAAGATAAAGTGGTCAGCCAGGAAGAATGAAATCAAAAAAGTTCAAGTTTAGTCAAGCTGTGATTTGAACTTTATAGGCATTTGTTTTTCATCCTTTAACTGGCAGGCAAAAGGATGCTCCATTTATTAATCTTGCAAAGTCTGATACAGGAAAAGCTAGAAGTGCATCAGGATTTAAGGAGCTTGGGGTGTGCAAATCCACTTAATGCAGAAATTACAGTAAAACGAAATCACTTTTCTATTTCACTGCAGCTCTGTGAGGTTTTTCGAGCTAATGTTCTTTTGCACTTAGCTATAGTCAAATGATGGATAGGAATATGTTTATTTCATTTAAGCTAAGGGAAAACAATATTTTTTCTGAGTATCCTTTAAATAATGGTTTACAAATTAATTCAGCCTGTTTTAAGGCTGGGTTTTGTTTTTCACATTATTGCTTCTGTTTTTATAATCCTTAAAAAAATAAGGGGCAATTCTCCAAGTGGGTTCTTCCTCGTAGGCACCCTGAGACTGTACAGGGAACGCCTATTCTATAGCAGCGAATGGGCTCCCAGGTTCCATTACAGAATGATAGCATATAGCCTTAGATTCAGGTGCCTTACAGTTAAAGCAGCCATAGAGCTGACGTAACTAAGCATGTCCATTTGTGGGAGAAATTATTTTATTTTCAGTTTAGTGATCAAAATGTGTCTGTTTTGAGAATTTATATCTGCTGTCTATATTTTGCACTATGGCCCCCTTTTACTAAATCGCAATAACAGTTTTTAGCGCAGGGAGCCTATGAGCATCGAGAGCATCTCCCTGCACTAAAAACCGCTATTGCGATTTAGTAAAAAGGGAGGGGGTATATTTGTCTATTTTTGTCTAGTTGTTCCTGAGGTGACATTGCATAAAATCATCTAACTTGACCTCTTTGAAAACCTGCGGAATATAAATGATAATTAACATTTTCTCTGCGTACAGTGTGCTTTGTGGGGGTTTTTTTTATTTTATTTTATTGTTGGTAGATCATTTTAACTTGGTCATTTTAAAAGTAGCTTGCAAGCCCAAAAAGTGTGGGCACCCTTGCTGTAGAGCCATTTCTTGTATGACTAGATTAGCTATATATATATATATATTTTTTTTTAGTTGTTTAAATTCATGCAGAAATAAATTGCTAGATTGAACCTAATGACTTCATTAACGCCTTTCCTTTTTTTTAACTTCTATACCATTTGAAAGAGGGCAAAAACTAATTAAATTTAGTAAAAATATTCTGGCACAAGTGTCAAACCTTAAAAAAGGAAGTCATATTGAGCATTGGAAAATAATAATAATAATTAACTAATAAAAATAATACACATTTAGGGCTCCTTTTACTAAGTTACAATAGTGGTTAGTGCGCAGAGAACTGCCACATGCGCTAGATGCTAACGCCAGCATTGAGCTGGCGTTAGTTTTCCCAAATAGCACAGGGGTTTGCGCGCGCTAAAAATGCTAGCGCACCTTAGTAAAAGAGGGGGTTAATTTTCCCCACCACCAAATTTCCCCATCCCGCCCCACCCGGCTACTTTTTTCATGCCACCCGGCTGGAAAAAATTTCTGGGGAGAACACTGAAAAGATTTCAAACTTGGCACAGAAACATGCCCCAAGGTGTCCAAATTGCAAAATTTCAGACTCCTAGGTAGTTTCCTTCTGCCGCAGTGCTTAAGCAAAGTTGGCGTTTTAGGTCACACAAGGCATGGGAGTGGATTGCTTTTGTTCAACCACCCCTAGCTTCTGACCAAATTGAGATAGATACAAAAAATTTTGCAGCATTTCATTTGAGACCCTAGACAACACCCCTGTAAAATTTGGTTGGATTTCAAGGGGGTTGAGTGGGCTCCTGGTCCACTTGACATGGAATGAATGACCCCTTTGTAAAAAATCAAAATTGCGTTAAAAACACTGCCTCATGATGGAGACAGATAGGTGAACTTTCATCAAAACTTTGAGATGTTTGAGTCAATAATTTCTGATGACTTGTATGAAGGTCTTTTATGAGTTAAGGCCCTCTCTGCCCTGTAGGCTGTTAAATGACATTGTGATTCTTGATTATGCCAATGGTGCAAGCATCAATTGTATCAATAGTTTCTGGATCCATTGCTTATTATACAAATGTTCAGAAAATAAACTCACTTTTTTCAAGCAATGGAAATAAAACATGTGAAAGCAAAAGATTACATCACTAACATGCCTGGTATTCACAAACAAATTTACTGGAACACGGCGTCACCAGATGTGGTAAGAGCGGATAGCGTAGATCAGGGATCTCAAAGTCCCTCCTTGAGGGCCACAATCCAGTCGGGTTTTCAGGATTTCCCCAATGAATATACAATGAAAGCAGTGCATGCACATAAATCTCATGCATATTCATTGGGGAAATCCTGAAAACCTGACTGGACTGTGGCCCTCAAGGAGGGATTTTGAGACCCCTGGTGTAGATGGTTTTAAGAAAGTTTTGGACAAGTTCCTGGAGGAAAAGTCTATAGTCTATTATTGAGAAAGACATGGGGGAAGCCACTGCTTGCTCTGTATTCCATTGGTAGCATGGAATATTGCTACATCTTAGGTTTTGGCCAGGTACTAGTGACCTGGATTGGCCACCGTGAGAATGGGATACTGTGCTTGATGGACCATTGGTCTGACCCAGTAAGGCTATTCTTATGTTCACATCAATAACAATATGGTGTAACATGAAACACATAGTAAAAAAATAAACTACTTTTATTCATAAATTATTCTACAGATTTGATTCAGCACTGTAATAATTATGCGGGGTCAACACATATAAGCTTTAAAATAAATAATAAGCAGCAAATTATATATGATGTATTGCTCTTCCACAGTTCAGCCTGAATATAGGAAGAATTCTCCAAGGACAAATACCATTAATAGTTTCAAATAGTTCAAGTTACACTGCTTTGACTAACCAGAATTCAATTGCAAATTTCTTCTCTGTACAAAAAAACACCATCCTGAAAATTTGACATTTAGTAGAGAAAAAGCTGCTTTATCCAATGCTTTTTGAACCAAAGTGATTGCTGGTGTCAAAACTGAAATACAAAGCTTCAAAGATGGGTAAAATTTGTTAATATTTTTGCTGCTCTGTTTAACTTGCAATATCAACTATAATAATCCTCTAAGCGCGCATGCGCACTTAGGAGGCTGTGGGTACCTGACATGTGCTGTGTCCCTCCGTGGCCGTATTCGGAAGCTTGAGGCGCATGCGCCGGCTTGGCGCACCGGGCAGCGGGATGAAGGCGGTGCGGAGCGGTGCTGGCTGCCAGGAGGAGGGCTACGAGCCACTGAAGACTCTCCCCAAAGCCCCAGCGGAGGGTCGGGCGCTGCCCCTGCACAGGGCTGACGAGCTGAAGGTATTCCGGGCGGCGGCTCGAACCTGAATCCCTCTCCTTCCTCACTGACGCCAAAAGAAGCTGCAGCTGGGGCAGCCGGGGCCCCCCCACCGCGCCTCCTTGGCCTCTCTCGCTCTGAGCACTCACTCCAGATACCTGAGAGGAACGGCTGGAGGGTGTCGCGCCGGTGCTGAAGGTGAAAGGGGGCTGCTTTTGGGAGAGGGGTGTGCTGGGGGCAGACAGCTTTGCTCGGGGGGGGGGGGAGACAGAAGGGGACCACAGAGAAGGTGAAAGGGGGCTGCTTTGGAGGGAGAGGTGTACTGGGGGCAGACAGCCTTGCTCTGGGGGGAAGACAGAAGGGAGGGGGCTGTTTTGTGGGGGGAGGGGTGTGCTGGGGGTAGACAGCTTTGCTCTGGGGGGGAAGACAGAAGGGGGCCACGGAGAGACAGTCAGGGAGAGGAATAGGGGGCTGCTTTGGGGGAGGGTGTGCTTGGGGCAGACAGCTTTGCTCTAGGGGGGGAAGACAGGACACAGACAGACAGGGGGCCAGAGAAACAGACAGAAAGGAAGACAGACAGCGGCCAAGGAGAGAGAGAGAAAGACAGACAGACACAAACATCTATTCTAGCACCCGTTAATGTAACAAGCTTAAAGACTAGTCTTTGCAAATAAATGAAAGCAGGCCTTGAAGTTTTCATAGATGAATAGTAATCAATAGTTGAGCAGGTGGTTTCAGTGGGCAGACTAGATAGGCTAATTGGTCTTTATTTGCCATCATGTTTCTATTAGGTGTATCAAGCAAGAAGACACCACTTAAATTTGTAACAAATCTATGGCACCCTAAAGATGAAGCCAAAAATTAGCAAATTGAGGTTTTTGGCCAACTTTGGCATGAAGGCATCAGAAGAGTGCTTAACCTAGACTTTTAAAACTCTAAACACTTATTAAGTACAAAAAGTTGAACCAGTAGACTAAATTTTAGGCTGATGTTAGCAATACTCTATGTACAGGAGGCCCTTGAAGTTGTCCATTTGTTTTGTACACTATATGCAAAACTGTTAAGGCCTCTACTTAGGCACCTCTTACTAAATGAATTTCAGGTTTTAGGAGTTGAAACTTTGCATGGCTTAGTGTCATAAGTTAGGGTACCTACAAGCCAAATTTCATTAAAATCGAAGATGGTAAGGTGGGGACCATTTGTACAGTTGACATGGACTGACTCTAACTAACTCTTATCGAATTACTTTGTACACAGCTAGATATATGCTTTGAGGCGATCTATTGTTAATGAACTTGTAAACTTTATAGGGCTTTTCCTATTATGGCACGCATATGACCCAGATTTGTCTGGGCTCGAAGGACCTCTGATCTGACTCACTTAAGTGGGGAAAACGATTGTTACGTTTTCTCCTAAACTTCAAGAGATCTAATAACCATCTCCAGGCAAACGTGTGCTGACAAGTCACAAAACACAATTGTGTTTTCTATACCCCCATCGACAGACAAACATATTTAAATCGATTAAAATAAAACCCAGCACTTAATGAGAATGACAAGCCGGGCAGAAGGGAGAATTAGGAGGGGGCGGGGTAGGGTGTTCTGTTTCTTTTCGCACGTGCGGCGCGTAACACTGCTTGAGCCCTCCGCATTGAGTCCAGCTAAAGGAAGTACGACAGGCAGAAAGGCGCGAGGCCTCAACAGAGCACATAGTTCTGTTCTGGTTCTGAACCTCCCACCCAATCAATAACGGGACACTCACCGCATTTCCACTCTGCTGTTCCTCCACGACTGCCTGAGCCGCCTCTTCCTCCTCCTGCGTCTCCTGTTCCTGGTTTTCTTCTTCCTCCTCCTCTTCTTCTTCTTCTTCTTCTTCCTCTTCTTCTTCTTCTTCTTCTTCTTCTTCTTCTTCCTCCTCCTCCTCTTCCTCCGCTGCCGCCGCATCCTCGTCGTCATCGATCGTCTCCATCTCATCTATTATCGGCTGTTCGCCGGGATCCCCGCTGTCTTGTTCTTCCTCCCACAGTCTTACCATACCCTGCTCGGTCTCTTCGCCCGCGTCTTCCTCTCCCGAGAGTTCTAAATCCATATCCACAACCCCCGACTCCTCCAGCCCTTCTTCTCCTAGTGCCGCTGCCACGATTTCTTCTTCCTCCTCGTCGTCGTCATCAGGCACCATATCCTGCACGTCCAGCTCCTCAGGGTCCTTTTCTGCCGTTTCCAAATCCCCCATTCTCCCGTATTCCGACCAATTGTCCGCCATGCTGTTAGAATTTTCCTCTGCAGTGTAAGTGCACTAAGAGGTGAATCAATCCGCGCTCCAAGGGCACCTCCGCCACTAAGCGAGATGGTGACGTCTATGATATACTTTATTATGTTTCACCCAGAAGGGTGGAGCATAAAGAAAAATAGTCCGATACCCGATGGGTTGGAAGAGGAAAAGATACGTATCAAATGGGCTTAAAAACTAAAGTTTATGTAGAACCTGTCGTGGAAACAGTAAAACGCTGGCATAAGCTCTGAATTTACGCACAAACTGCCAGATTAAAAAATGTACACAATAATCACGTGATATGATTTTTTTTTTTTTTTTTTTTTTTTTTTTTTTTTAGTTGGCTGCTGGTGGGAGAAAACCGGTGGAGACAGAGCAGTGTTTATCCCAGGATAAGCAGGCAGCCTATTCTCACATGTGGGTGATGTCATCCACGGAGCCCCGATGCGGACAGCCTCGCAAGCATACTTGCTTGTAGAAAACTTTAGAAGTTTTGAGTCAGCCGCACAGGGCATGGGGAAGTGCCTTCCCGCCCAGCACAGGGGGAGTCTCCTCAGTTCTCAGTTTTCTGCGGAGCCGAGAAGTCTGTACTTTGACGTTCTGCGCTGAACTTCATTGCTTCATGCCTTTTCTCACCGCGGTTTGTGTTCTTTTTAGTCGCAAATCGCTGCGTTACTTATTTTCTTTTAATTTATTTAAAAAAAAAGAAGACTTTATTTTATTTTTTTCGGCGACTAACTGGCGAGGCAGGCTGCGGGCTTCAACCTTGCAGCAGCTATCTTCCCTCCAATGTCCTGGCCAGTAACGGGCTTCAAGAAGTGTAGCCAGTGCCAGCATGCAATTTCTCTCACGGACCCACACAGCTGGTGCCTCAAGTGCCTCGAGCCTGACCGAAGTCCTAAGTCGTTCGAGCACTGTGCTACTTTTCAACCTCGAGCCCTTAAACGTCGTCAAGTTTTAGTGGAAAAACTCTTCAGGATGGACTCTTCAGTGACACCCTTGACCTCAAGTGCTGCCTCGGTCCCACTTCCATCGAGGGTCCTCCTGCTTCCACGATTCCGACCTCGAGTCTCATCAGACCATCTTCGTTTGGATTGTCTTTAGCCTCGAGTACACCTGCTTTATCTTCCCCTGAGCTCCCGTCAGGACAGATACCTAAGCAGAAAATTCCGGCAGTGGTCCTCAAGCTCTCCAAGACCTCCAAGTCGAAGCATATCTCCACTGCCACCTTGGAGCCTTTAGCCTCAGCAAGTGGTCCGGTTTCAGATACGGATGCACATTTGCAGGCTTCTCTCTAGACCATGTTGGAGCAGCAATTTGTTCAATTAATGAGCAAATATGGTTCTGCCTCGACAATGCCTCCTGTAATTCAGCCTGGGCAATCAGCAGTCTCCCGTGAGGTTGAGTCCCTGCTTGTACCTCGAGCTGAAGTTTCACACTCTATGCAAGAAGCAGAGTCTTTGCGAGTGTCTGATCTGGCATCTATATACTCGATGCAAGGAGTAGATTCTTTGCGAGTGTCTCAACAGGAATCTTCACACTCCATACAAGTCTTTGGGAGTGCTTCGAGGTTCCTCGATCCAAACCACTGAGTTTCGATCTACAGCTTCCAGCCCTATTCACTCACCAGCAACATTGCCTGTTTCCATACATAGGGCGAAGTCTCCTCGATCTTACTCGAGACCTGCTTCCAAGCATCACTCTCGTCGTCGATCAAGGCCCTCATCAAGACACAGGTCTCCTTCCAAAGATCAGTCTTCCTCGTCTAGACCTCATTTGAGACCGTCCAGCTCTTCGAGGCCTCCAACTCCTCAATCGAGGTCGCCGCTTCTAGACCCAGAGGAGTCAGCTGCTTCCATTGCCTCCTCCAAGTCTCCATATTCTTTGGATTGCCACTTCTCCAGAGAGGCTTCACCTTCGTTCTCCACTAGAGGCGTCTCGAGGTCATCGAGTCCCTTTTTGAGGTAGGGACCTGGAGGATCAGCTCTCCTTCTCTTCCTTCCTTCATCAGATGGCTGATGACCTGGAAATTCAATTCGATGCTGGTTCTAAATACTCTATAAGGAGTATTTCAAGGTCATGCATTTGCCTCAACCTCCTGCAGAGTCACTTAAGCTTTCTCTTAACAAGCTTTTGTCTCAAACTTTCAAACAATGTCTGGAGACTCCTTATGCTATACCTCCTGTTCCAGGCAAGTTGGACTCGAGGTATAGAACTCTACATTGTAAAGGGTTTGAGAATTCACAGTTATCTCACCAATCCCTCCTTGTGGAGTCCTCTTTGAAAAGAACCCATCCTTCCAGGGTCTATGCTACAGTTCCTCCTGGAAGAGAGGTAAGACCATGGACAAGTTTGGACGTCGTCTTTATCAAAAATACTATGATGTCCTCCAAAGTCCTCAACTACAATTTTATCTTCGTTACTTATCTCAAGTTCCTCATTCATATTCTTCCAGGCTTTCTCAAGAATCGGGATCAACATAGGCATTTTGAGTTCCAAGAAGTCATTGCTACTCTGTCACAACTCAGAATGCATCTTCTCCAGCCATCTTATGATGCCTTTGAACAGTCTGCTAGGGCCATTGCTTTCTCTGTAGCCATGCGCCGCTTGGATGGCTTCGCACCATTGACATGGATCCTAATCTTCAGAACCGTCTCGCTAACATTCCTTGTGAGGGCAATGACCTCTTTGATGAATCCATAGAGGCTGCCACTAAGAAATTGTCTGAACATGAAAAATCTTTTGCTTCCATTGTCAGACCAAAGCCAAAGAGACTCCTCGCCGAGACGGAGGGGACGGGCCTCGGTTCCTCATACCCCGGGGACTTCCCCCAAGGGCTCCTCGGGGCATAGGCGGTCCCCGACCCCTTCGAGGTCGCTCGGTACGGCCTCCTGGGGATCGAGGTCTGGTAGGGAGCCTCGGTATTCCCGCGAGGCCTCCCCCTCTTTCTTGGCGGCTCGGACTTCGCGTACTCCTTCCCCGCCTGCTAGGCCCTCTTCCTTCTCAAAATTTGTGCAGGATATGGCACGGGCCTTGGACCTGGACTTGCTTGCTGGGTCTCAGTACACGAAGGAGTTTTTGGAGGAACAAGACCTGCCCACTCCCCCGAGAGAAACTCCTCGTCTGCCTCTCAATAAGGTCCTCCACCAGACCTTCCTGAGAAATTTGGACTCCCCTCTTACAGTCACAGCGGTGCCTTCTAAGATGGAGTCCAAGTACCGGACCATTCCATGTAAAGGCTTCGAGAAAGCACAACTGTCTCACCAGTCGTTGCTGGTGGAGTCGGCGCTGAAAAAGTCGCAGCCCGCTAAGGTTTCGGCGGCGGTCCCGCCCGGACGGGAGGGACGGACCCTAGACAAGTTTGGTCGTCGCCTCTATTCCAACTCATTGATGGCTACCAGGGTCCTTAATTATGCCTTTACGTTCTCCTCTTATCTTTGAAGCATGGTCAAAGACTTGCCTCGTTATCAAGGGGTCCTGCCGGATTCCCACAAGGAGGGGTTTGCCACCTTCATGTCCAACTTATCTCAGCTGCGTCTGTACCTGTTTCACGCTGTCTACGATGCATTTGAACTGGCCTCCAGGGTATCCGCCTTTGCAGTGGCGATGCGCCGGCTGGCATGGCTACGTACCCTGGACATGGACCCGAATTTGCAGGAACGTCTGGCCAATCTACCCTGTGTTGGCTCTGAATTATTTGATGAGTCTCTGGAGGCGGCGACCAAACGTCTGTCGGAACAGGAGCGCTCCCTTGCCTCCTTGGTCCGTCCTAAACCTCGGGCCCCGCCACAGAAGCCGTTTCGGCCTCCCCCGAGGCGATATCCCCAGAAGTCCACGCCGGCCTTCTCTAGACCCCCGCCCCGGCGCCCGCCGCAACAGGGTAGGGGAGGCCAACAAAAACCTCAGGCGCAGGGGACGTCCAAGCCGGCGCCATCTTTTTGACGGGATGTGCGGATGGGGGCGGGACCCCTCCGCACTCTTGCCGAACCCCCTTCCTATAGGGGGTCGACTCCGAGCCTTTTATGTGGCCTGGACCGGGATCACATCAGATGCTTGGGTGCTCCGGCCTATCTCCGAGGGCTACTCACTCAATTTCTCAGCCTCGCCGCCGGAACATCCGCCGGGTGCTTTCCCATTCAGTCAAGCCCAACTTCCCCTTCTTCTCACGGAAGCGAGGGCCTTGTTGAGCCTTCGGGCGGTGGAACCTGTACCCCCCGACCAACGGGGGCGGGGTTTTTACTCCCGTTACTTTTTGGTCCCAAAGAAGACCGGGGACTTACGCCCCATTTTGGACCTCCGGAAGCTCAACAAGTTCCTGGGCCGGGAGAAGTTCCGTATGTTGTCGCTTCCGGTGTTGTATCCTCTTTTGGAGGAAGGGGATTGGATGTGCTCCCTAGACTTAAAGGAAGCGTATACTCATGTTCCGGTACATCCTGCCTTCCGCAAATTCTTACGGTTTCAGGTGGGGGAGTTGCACCTTCAATATCGGGTCCTCCCCTTCGGACTGGCTTCGTCCCCTCGAGTCTTCACGAAGTGTATGGTGGTGGTCGCTGCAGCCCTGAGATCTCGGGGGCTACAGGTCTTTCCCTACCTGGACGATTGGCTGATCAAGGCATCCACCAGGGAGGGGGTTATTTCAGCGACCCAACAGACTATCATCTTCCTTCAACGTCTGGGGTTCGAAATGAACTTTCCCAAGTCTCAATTGTGCCCGACTCAATCCCTTCAGTTTATCGGAGCCGTGCTGGACACAGTTCGCCTCGTTCGTTCCTCCCCCCCCCCCCTCGGTTGGAGGCCCTGCTTCGATTGAGTTGCCAGGTTTCGCTGATGCCGGTACTATCGGCTCAGCGCATGATGGTTCTTCTGGGCCACATGGCATCGACGGTCCACGTTACTCCGTTCACCCGCTTGCACCTGAGGCTTCCTCAGTGGACCTTGGCCTCGCAGTGGCGTCAGGATCGCAACCCAGTCTCTCGTCCAATAACGGTGACTCCTTCTTTGAGACGCTCGCTCCGTTGGTGGACCAACTCTTCCAATCTTTCCGGGGGTTTGCTCTTTCTCGTTCCTCCGTATCGCAAGGTCCTGACCACGGACTCCTCGGAGTACGCGTGGGGGGCTCATCTCGACGGTCTGCGGACTCAGGGTCTATGGTCGGCAGAGGACCGTCTTTGTCACATCAATGTGTTGGAGCTTCGGGCCATTTTTCTGGCGGCTCGAGCGTTCTGCCACTTGCTACACGATCAGGTAGTCCTCGTGCGGACAGACAACCAGGTGGCAATGTATTATGTGAACAAACAGGGCGGAACGGGCTCTTGGTCCCTGTGCCGGGAAGCCCTGCGCCTTTGGGAATGGGCGGTCTCCCAGAACATCTTCCTGCGTACGGTTTACATTCAGGGAGAGAGGAACTGTCTGGCAGACAAACTCAGTCGTCTTCTCCAGCCGCACGAGTGGTCGCTGAACTCCCGGGTTCTACGCGAGGTCTTCGACCGCTGGGGGACTCCTCAGGTGGATCTGTTTGCCTCCCCGGAGACTCACAAACTGCCCCTCTATTGTTCTCGGATGTTCTCCCGGGACCGTCTCGAGGCCGATGCCTTCCTTCTCGACTGGGGGGGAGGTTCCTTTATGCGTTCCCTCCTTTTCCTCTGATCTTGAGAACGCTGGTACATCTCAAATCGACTAGAGCCACTATGATTCTCATTGCGCCTCGTTGGCCCAGACAGCACTGGTTCTCCCTGCTCCTTCAACTCAGTGTCAGGGAACCTCTGCTTCTGCCTGTTTTTCCCTCTCTGCTGTCTCAGAGTCGGAGTTCGCTGTTACATCCCAATCTTCAGTCTTTACATTTGACCGCTTGGTTCCTTTCCCCTTGACTTCGGTTCCTGTTTCTCAGTCGGTGAGGGAGATTTTGAAAGCCTCGCGCAAGGTCTCGACTAGGCTTTGTTATTCCCAGAAGTGGACCAGATTTTCATCCTGGTGTTCCTCGAACCATCTGGACCCGAGTTCTGTTCCAGTATCTTCGGTGCTGGAATATTTGTTGCATCTATCTAAGTCTGGGCTGAAGACGACTTCCATTCGGGTGCATCTCAGTGCCATTGCAGCGTTCCATTGGCATCTCGAGGGTCGGTCTCTTTCTCTTCATCCTCTGGTAACTCGTTTCATGAGGGGTCTCGTGAATGTTCACCCTCCTCTGAAACCTCCTCCTGTAGTTTGGGATCTTAATGTGGTCTTAGCTCAACTGATGAAGCCTCCTTTTGAGCCTATCGACAAATCTCATCTTAAGTTTCTCACTTGGAAGGTGGTCTTTTTGCTTGCGCTCACGTCCGCTCGTCGGATTAGTGAGCTGCAGGCTTTGGTTGCGGATCCACCTTTTACTGTGTTTCATCATGACAAGGTGGTTCTTCGCACCCATCCTAAATTTTTGCCTAAGGTTGTGTCTGATTTCCACCTCAATCAGTCCATTGTTCTTCCGGTGTTCTTCCCGAAGCCCCACTCTCATCCTGGTGAGGCGGCGCTTCACACGCTTGACTGTAAGAGGGCGTTGGCCTTTTATCTCCAACGTACCAAGTCTCATCGGAAGGTTCCTCAATTGTTTTTGTCCTTTGATCCTAATCGATTGGGACATCCTGTTTCCAAGCGCAACTTATCCAACTGGTTGGCTGCTTGTATTTCTTTTTGCTACGCTCAGGCTGGTCTCACGCTCCATGGTCGAGTCATGGGGCATAAGGTCCGGGCTATGGCAGCTTCTGTTGCTTTCCTCCGGTCTACTCCTGTGGAGGACATATGTAAAGCTGCCACTTGGTCTTCGGTTCATACGTTCACCTCCCACTACTGTCTGGACACTTTGTCCAGAAGCGACGGCCAGTTTGGCCAGTCGGTGTTACGTAACCTGTTTTCCTAAATTGCCATCCTCCCACCTGCTCTTTTTTGGTTGGCTTGGAGGTCACCCACATGTGAGAATATCATGCCTGCTTGTCCTTGGATAAAGCACAGTTACTTACCGTAACAGGTGTTATTCAGGGACAGCAGGCATATATTCTCACAACCCGCCCTCCTCCCCGGGGATGGCTTCTTTGCTGGTTATGGAATTGAGGACCACGAGGTGGGGATGCGCCCTCTAGTGGGCAATAAGGCATGCACATGCGTGGTGCAGTGTAGCAAACTTGAAACTTCAATCAAGTTTGCTTGAAAAGCTGTCCGCGCTGGGGCTCCGTAGATGACGTCACCCACATGTGAGAATATATGCCTGCTGTCCCTGGATAACACCTGTTACGGTAAGTAACTGTGCTTTTTCCCTGCTTCTACTTTCAACGTTTAAGGCCTTAGGCCAAAAGGAGACTTAGACGTTTTTTTTTATTATGCCCCTCCAAGGCTATTCTACCAGTTTTACCCAGCCAAACAAATTTCGTAAGAATCCCATTCAGTTTCTTATAAAATGAACTTTGAAAATAAACCGGCAACATACTCATTTGGTAACAAAACACAGGCAAAATCATCATTTTGATGGTTTGGACTCTCCCCCACCAAGAAATATGTAATAGGTTCCAATGCTCACACATTTCTTTGATTTTCAATAATAAGGATTTTTCATTTACTGTCATTGTATCTTCCAAATTTTTTTGAATCAAAATACCCAAATATTTTATTCCCTCTTCCTTCCAAAGGAATGGGAATGAGTCAAACAAACCTTGTACACAATGCACATTTAATGGAAGAACCTCTGATTTGCTCCAATTTATTATGTAACGTGAAAATTTGCCAAATTGATCAATCAATTCCAGTAAATGCAGGATGGTAGATTCAGGATTCTTCAAATGAAGCAAAATATCATCTGCATAGACCAAAATCTTATAATCTCGACCTGCATATGAAATACCCTGCATCTCATTTGCCTACTGAATGGCCAAAACGAGGGTTCCAAAACAATATCAAAAAGCAAAGGAGATAAAGGGCATCCTTGTCTAACTCCTCTCTGCAGACAAAAACGTTCTGAGAATGTATTGTTAATATATAATCTCGCAGAAGGGGAATTATACAAGGTTTGAATCATTTGAATAAATCCGGATCCTATACCAAACCAATCCATTGCTTGGTACATGAAAGTTGATTCTACATGATCAAAGGCCTTCTCTGCATCCAAAGAAACGGATAAGGCTGGATTATCCATTGGTTTTGATAAATTTAGCACATGAAATGCCAATCTGGTATTATTTGAAGAATGTCTTTGAGCAACGAAACCCATTTAGTACATACCAATCATATAAGGAAGAGCCTTGGCTAATCTTAAAGCCAATAGTTTAGCCAGGATTTTCCCATCCACATTAATTAAAGAAATAGACCTATAGTTTGAAACCAACATGGGATCTTTGCTTGGCTTTGGCAAAACAATGGTTAACGATTCCGCCATAGTACCTGATATACAACCTTTAGTCAGTTGTGATTAATATAAATTTAAAAGATGAGATAATATTAAATTTTGAAATGATTTGAAAAACTCCACTGTAAATCCATTACTACCCAGAGCGGATCCAACTGAAAGATTTCAATACTGTCTGGAACTCCTTAAATGATATAGGCGCTTCAAGATTTCTTTTTTATGCTCAGGAATTTTGGGCCCATTGATTAAACATAAAAAATCTCTTCCTTCAACTTCTTTATTTGAATAAAGCTCAGAAGAATATGAAGCTCTATAATAATCCAAAAATTGTCTTAAAACATTTTCAATAGAATTATGAATTTTACCTTTTTCATCTTTAATGGCCACAATTTTAACTTTTCTCTTTTTTGCTTTAAGGTAATTAGCCAATAATCTTCCCGCTTTATTTGAGTTTCCATAATACAGAGCCTGCTGAGAAAACAACTCTTTCCTAGCCAATTGTGAGGCAATCTCATTAAGTGGTACCTCGGAATCCGAACGCCCCAGAACTCAAATGTTTTGGAATCCAAACCTTTTTTTGTAGTAAATTTTGCAAACTCTGCTTTGGAATCCGAACGCCCTGCACCTTGTATGTGTGTGTTTCTGCCTCAGAATCTGAATGCTGCTTTGGAATATTTGTTAATATTTTACCTTAAAATCCAGTGTACTGTACTTTGATCCTATGGGAAACGGTTGCTCCTTGACAGACGTCCAATTTAACCAATGAGAGCAGGAAATCACTTGTAACACAGTGCACCCTGAAGATTTTTTTTTTTAAAGAAAAGAAAATGAAGGGGGACTTCCTTTCTGTGTTGCGGCTGATGAGCATGAGGGTTGTCATTCTTTAGCAGGGAGTCTGCAGGCGGGATCATGGCCCAGCAGTCTGCTCACACGGCAGCCCTCTGGTCAAAGACCAGCACCCTAACTGAGACTAGCTCTACCTATGTACGTTCTGGTTCAGCAGGAACTTGTCTAATTTTGTCTTAATCCCTGGAGGGTGTTTTCCCCTATGACAGACTCTGGAAGAGCATTCCAGTTTTCCACCATTCTCTGGGTGAAGAAGAACTTCATTATGTTTGTACGGAATCTATCCCCTTTCAGTTTTAGAGCATGCCCTCTCGTTCTTCCTACCTTGGAGAGGGTGAACAACCTGTCCTTATCTACTCAGTCTATTCCCTTCAGTACCTTGAACGTTTCGATCATGTCCCCTCTCAATCTCCTCTGCTCGAGGGAGAAGAGGCCCAGTTTCTCTAATCTTTCACTGTTCGGCAACTCCTCCAGCCCCTTAACCATCTTAGTCACTCTACTCTGAACCCTGTCCTTCTTCATGTACGGTGACCATTGCTGGACGCAGTACTCCAGGTGAGGGCGCACCATAGCCGTTACAGTGGCATGATAGCCTTCTCCGATCTGTTCACGATCCCCTTCTTTATTATTCCTAGCATTCTGTTCACCCTTTTCTCCGCCACAGCACATTGTGTCGATCAGAACTCCCAAGTCTTTTTCCTGGGAGGTCACTCCAAGTACCGCCACGGACATCCTGTATTCGTGCATGAGATTTTTGTTACCGACATGCATCACTTTACACTTATCCATGTTGAACCTCATCTGCCATGTTGATGCCCATTCCTCGAGCCTGATTATGTCACGTTGCAGATCTTCACAATCCCCCTGTGTCTTTACTACTCTGAATAACTTTGTATCGTCCGCAAATTAATCACCTCACTCATTGTACCTATGTCCATATCATTTATAAAGATGTTGAAGAGCACGAGTCCAAGCACCAAGCCCTGCGGCACCCCACTGGTGACGCTCTTCCAGTCCAAGTATTGTCCATTTACCCCCACTCTCTGTTTCCAAGGCTCCAGCCAGTTTTTAATCCACGTGAATATTTCACCCTCGATTCCATGGTTCGCAATTTTCCGAAGTAGTCGTTCAACCTTATCAAATGCCTTCTGAAAATCCAGATATACAATGTCGACCAGGTTGCCCTTGTCTATCTGCCTGTTTACTCCCTCGAAGAAGTGCAGCAAGTTCATCAAACAAGATTTGCCTTTGCTGAAACCATGCTGGCTGGTCCTCATCAGACCGTGTCCGTCAAGGTGGTCAATGATGCGATCCTTTATCATCTTTCCCAGTACCGAGGTCTGACTCGCCGGTCTGTAGTTTCCCGGGTCTCCCCTTGAACCTTTTTTGAAGATCGGCGTAACATTTGCCACCTTCCAGTCCTCCGGAATCTTTCCCGATTTGATCGACAGATTGGCTATTAGTTGAAGCAGTTCAGCTATAGTTCCTTGATGACCCTTAAATGGATATCATCTGGTCCAGGGGATTTATCGCTCTTAAGCCTATCAATCTGCCTGAATACCTCTTCTAGACTGACCATTAACCCTGTCAGTTTCCCGTTGTCGCTTCCAGCATATAGCCTGATGGGTTCCGGTATGCTGTGTGTATTCTCTTCGGTAAATACAGACGCAAAAGATGTGTTCAGTCTGTCGGCAATTGCTTTGGTCTCCTTTGCTCCCTTTATTCTTTGGTCATCCAATGGTCCCACCGCTTCCTTTCCTTAATATATCGAAAGAACAGCTTGAAGTTTTTCGCCTCCTTGGCTATTTTTTCCTCGTAGTCTCTTTTGGCCCCTTTTACCGCCCTTTTGGCTCCTTTTACTTTGGCCTACTTCAGTAAACTGATATTCCATCCAAATTCCAGCATGATCCGACAAAAGAATCAGATCTATGCTGGTCTTTCTAACTTGTTGGATTAAATGATCCGAAACAAAAAAATACTGTATTTTTCGCTCCATAGGACGCACTTTTTCCCTCCAAAAAAGCGGGTGGAAAAAAAGGTGCGTCCTATGGAGCGAATACAACCCCTGCCCCACTCCATGGCCGTTACCTTATTTTGACTGCCGCTGCTCCTGGACTATGCTCCTGCCGCTGCTCCTGCCCGCGTAAGTAGAGGAAAGGAAAGGCAAGGCGGGTGCAGCGATTGCATGCCACCAGCCCAGAAGCCTTATCCCCGACATCAATTTCCCAGCAATTCACTCCATGCCGGCTCTCTCGACCCGCTGCTGAGCCAGGAGTCCAAACCCCCCACCGCTGCTGCTTCATTGATATATCCTCACAGCGGCAGCAACGGGAGGTAATTAAATTCAGCGGGTGGACGGGCTTGGGGGGGTCAGAAGAGGACAAAGGCTGGAAGGCAGTGAGGGGAACATAAAAGGGAGAGAGGAAGGGATACCAATAATTGTTGGGCCTGAGTTGGGGGGGGAAGAAGACAAAGGCTGGAAGGCAGTGAGGGGAACATAAAAGGGAGAGAGGAAGGAACAATTGTTGGGCCTGAGTGGGGGGGGGGGAAGAGAACAAAGGCTGGAAGACAGTGAGGGGAACATAGGAGGAAGGGGCAATTGTTGGGTCTGAGTTGTGGTGGTGGGGAAGAGGACAAATGCTGGAAGACAGTGAGGAGAACATAGGAAGGAAGGAAGGAAGGGACAATTGTCGGGCCTGAGGAATGAAAGAAAGAAATCACCAGACAACCAAAGGTAGGAGAAATTATTTTATTTTCAATTTAGTGATTAAAATATGTCAGTTTTGAGAATTTATATCTGCTATCTATATTTTGCACTATACTTGTCTATTTTTCTGTAGTTGTAACTGAGGTGACATTGCATATATATACAGTCAAACCTCGGTTTACGAGTGCACCAGTTTGCGAATGTTTTGCAAGATGAGTAAAACATTCGCAAAATCGGCGCCTCAGAAACCGAGTTTGACTCGGTTTACAAGCGCCACCCCCCGCGATCCGGCATCTCCCCCAGTGATCCGGCATCCCCCCCCGCTCGCATTGTCCCCCCCCACCCCCGCGATCCTACATCCCCCCCCAAGCACCACAACGACATCGCTTACCCCGATTGGGCACCGGCACCAGCACCAATTCACAGGCTGGGCTGGGCGGTGCAACGGAGATCCTCCCTCTTCCCTGGGCTGGGCTGGACTGGGCTTTGAGCATTTGCGCATGCTCAAAGCCTTCTGGTCTTGCTCTCTCCGAGATTCTGAATCTGAGAATCTCGGAGAGAGTGAGACCAGAAGGCTTTGAGCATGCGCAAATGCTCAAAGCCCAGTCCAGCCCAGCACAGGGAAGAGGGAGGATCTCTGTCGCACCGCCCAGTCCAGGCCAGAAGAGGGAGAATCTTCGGGCACCGGCACCTCCTTGGCATTGGTGCTGGTGCCGGTGCCCAATCGGTGTAAGCGATGTCGTTGCAGTGCTCGGGGGGATGTAGGATCGCGGGGGAGGGAAGGCGACGTGAGCGTGGGGGGAGGATGCCGGTTCGCAGGGGGGATGCTGGATCGCGGGGGGGGTATGGAGCAGCGTCGATGTCCTCAAGGGGGAGGGGATGGAGCAGTGCTGGTAGCCTCGGGGGGGGGAGGAGGAGGTGGAACGAATCAAAGCGAGTTTCCCTTACTTCCTATAGGGAAACTCGCTTTGATATATGAGCAATTTGGTTTACGAGCATACTTCTGGAACGAATTATGCTCGTAAACCAAGGTTCCACTGTATATATTTTTTTTTTATTTATCAAATTTGCAATAATATACAAGTAGAACATTTGTTCCAGAAAAAGAACATTATACATAAGAAAAAAATTATAATTTGAAACATTGCAGAATATTTTCTTTCTTAGACCACCATGAAACAGGGGAGATCCAATTAACCCATGGAGGGGATTTCATGAAGAAAAACAAAATTTAAGAAAGTAGTATATGATTAACTAACCCATATTTTCATATATCAAGTTAAGCCTGT
Organism: Geotrypetes seraphini; assembly: GCF_902459505.1. Taxonomy (NCBI): domain Eukaryota; kingdom Metazoa; phylum Chordata; class Amphibia; order Gymnophiona; family Dermophiidae; genus Geotrypetes; species Geotrypetes seraphini. The sequence continues at coordinate 270,953,142 of NC_047085.1, read as the reverse complement.
AAATCACTAGAAATCTTTGTAAGGTCTAGAAAGGCACGTAATTGTGATGGTACAAAAAAGGTATACTTAACCCCCAAATATCGAATCAAACATTTACAGGGGTATGCCAATAAAAAGGAGGCCCCCCAACTTTTTAACTTCATGTCGCACAGTAGGAAATTATTTTCTATGATCTTGTGTAGTTTTTGAAATACAGTGGTGCCTCACACAATGAACTTAATCCGTTCCAGGAGCAAGTTTGTTATGTGAAACGTTCGTTGTGTGAAACGCGTTTTCCCATAAGAATACATGTAAAACAAAATAATTCGTTCTGCAGCCCTACATTTCCCTCCCTCCACCTCACCTTATATGCAGAGTTTGCCAGCTTTCTTTTTCACCCAGCCGCACGCTTTCAAAAAGCTGTGCACGCGCAGCTGCTGGAGTTGATCAATGTTCTCCTCTCCTGCAACTTCCGGTTTCCGGTTGCGTCAGAGGAGAAGATTGAACAACAGAGCATGCGCACATGTGCTGCTCTTTGAAAGTGTGTGGCTGGCCGAAAAAGAAAGCCGGAAAACTCGGCATCTAAGGTAAGGTGGAGGGAGATGATGGAACACTGCATTCAGACAGGAGGGTGCTGCTGTTCCCGGCTCACATTAGGAAGCGGCGAGAGTAGTTCCGCCCCCCCCCCCCGGGCCCCTCGGGCGACTTCGTTGTGTGAAAAGAAGTTCGTTATAGGGAGCAAGACAAAAAGTTCGTTATGCGCAGCGTTCGCTGTACGAGGCGTCCGTTATGCGAGGCACCACTGTATCTGTCTAAATCCAAACTCTTTCCCCAGAGAATGTCACTTGTGAATTTTGAAAGAAAAGCTTCATCACAGAGTTCAAGTCTTGCTCAAATGCAAAAGATACTAATAATGTTGCCCTTTCCTTTACTTCAGAAAGGGAATCTTCCAAGATAGCAGATAATTCACCTTTTTCAATTCTTTCCTGCACCAAATTTCCTTCCTCACCCGCCTTAGAAGGAAAAGTTGGAATGTAATGTATTTTATTTAATGGTGGAATGGCTTGCTGAGGAAACTTAAGTACATCCATTAAGTATTTTTTGAAATCATAAGGATTTAAGGATGGTGATTTGGGAAAATTCAGCACTCGGATATTTAATCTTCTGTTATAATTTTCAAATTGTTCTAGCTTTCAATGAACCATAATCATATCCTTAATCAAAGTTGTTGTGTCTTTTAAATCAGATTTAACCTGCAGCATTTGCTTTGTGGAATCTTGTTTAGATTTCTCAAAGTTTTTAGAAAGATTATCTACTTTTACAGATAGGTTAAGTACCGCTTGAGTTGATTTAGCCAACATACCATCCAGCCTTTGCAAGACCTGCCAAATGCTTTCTAGGGTCACCACCGGGGGAGTTGAAAGCTGCGAGAAACTCACTGCTGCTCCAGAGATTGTTTCTTCGGTGATCATTTCCTCGGATGTGCCTCCCTCCTGGCTTGAGCCCAGTCCTGCAACTTCCGCCCTTGGGCTCACCACCGGGACAACCCGTGTGATCGCCGGACAAGGTGGTGCACTGAAATCCAGAAGGGACAGAGATACTTCATGCCCCAGAAGACTGGACGCTCCATCGTCCAAGCCTATTGCATGGCTCTCTTCTCTCAGTGAAAGGGTAGAGAACTGGGTCATATACAACTCCAAGGTCTGCTGAACTGGCGTTGAGCTCAAAGACAGGGAGGGAGCAGGTTTCAGAGTTCCTTTTCGCTTGGTATGAGGCATTTTGTTGAAGAAAAATTCAAAAGTTAGCCAGTTCCGTGAAGAAAAGTAAGAGATGTCAACACTATCGCGCAGCCATCTTGGATCAACATTGCACATTTTAAAAAGTCATCTGCCTTGACATCTGTCCCTGCCTACCACTAGACCACCATAAGGGGGACAGGGTACAAAGCCTGGCAGGGAGGGGGGACAGGGTACAGAGCCTGGAAAGAGTGTGGGGTTGGGTGCAGAGCCTGGTAGGGAGAATTTGGTTCAGAATGTTTTTTTCTTGTTTTCCTCCTCTAAATTTAGGGTGCGTCTTATGGAGCAAAAAATATGGTAATCAATTCTTGAAAATGATTTATGAACTGGGGAAAAGAACAAAAATTTGTGAGTATTAAAATGGAAAATCCGCCATATATCCTTCAATCCACATGAATGTATAAGGTTATCTAGACCTAGTGAATTTAATTGTTTACTGGGTTGTTTGTCAATCAGTGGACCCATGACAGCATTAAAGTCTCCGGCCATAACTAAATAAATAGTAGCCAGTGACAGAATTATTTGTTGGAGTTTTGGGTTTGTTTTTTTTTTAAAGAATTCAGCCTGATTCAAATTAGGTGCATAACTATTAAAAAACATCAAGGTATCTTTTCCTGAAGTCATATTAATGTGAAGCCATCTACCCATAGGATCAGCCCTAATGTTATCAAATGTGGCTGAGCACTTCTTATTGATCAGGATTGTTACTCCTGCCTGTTTCTTTGCTCCTGCAATTGGGATACCTCAAGTAACATATTAATTTTCACCCCTAGTGATGTCCAAAAATTGAGTATCAAGGGACAATAAAACAACAAATGATCCAGTGTCCCTACTTCAAGATGACAGTCCCAGCATCTATTAGACTTTGAACTATCCAACTTTTGTAAACGAACTGGGGTCCAAAAAATTCTATATAACAGAAAAAAACAAGTTTGTCTCATATATGCTGATGCTGTACATCGCATTCTCCAAGTCCAAATCCATGGCCATTGAGTAGCAGAAATCTGCTGCTTTATCTCAATGCTCCAAATATTTTTTAAATCAATCTTATAGCCAGAATATACACTTTCTTAAGGCTATGAAAACACCTTGTTCAAGTTTTCTCGACCCTCAGTGGCACCACTCAGGACTCAAACTTCTCATCGTCCTAAGCTTTATGTGTCGGTTCGTCATCGGGTCTATTACTTTTTAATAGAGCTTAATCTTATTTATGTTATTTGATAAATTCTTATAAAGGTGAATACTTAGCTTAAAATATGGCTAAGTCTTCTTGGTTAGAGATGTCAGCACTGTTAAGGGATATCAAAGCCGACATGTTTCGCCTAGCTTGCTTTTTCAAGGCTCAATCCCTAAAGAAATAACCAACATAACCATAAATTAAAACCTGTTTCAAGTCATTTATAACTAAACCAATGCTTTTATAACCATAGATTGAACTCAAAACAAGCTCTTTCTTATCCAGCATGTTACTGAAACGTTACTCACCCTTAGCCATCTATCTCCGGTGTAACAGTCAATACTTTACGCTGTCGCTTCCGCTGTAAAGTATTGACTGTTACACCGGAGATAGATGGCTAAGGGTGAGTAACGTTTCAGTAACATGCTGGATAAGAAAGAGCTTGTTTTGAGTTCAATCTATGGTTATAAAAGCATTGGTTTAGTTATAAATGACTTGAAACAGGTTTTAATTTATGGTTATGTTGGTTATTTCTTTAGGGATTGAGCCTTGAAAAAGCAAGCTAGGCGAAACATGTCGGCTTTGATATCCCTTAATATTGCTGACATCTCTAACCAAGAAGACTTAACCATATTTTAAGCTAAGTATTCACCTTTATAAGAATTTATCAAATAACATAAATAAGATTAAGCTCTATTAAAAAGTAATAGACCCGATGACGAACCGACACATAAAGCTTAGGACGATAAGAAGTTTGAGTCCTGAGTGGTGCCACTGAGGGTCGAGAAAACTTGAACAAGGTGTTTTCATAGCCTTAAGAAAGTGTATATTCTGGCTATAAGATTGATTTGAGTATACTGGCACCTTGATAAACTTCTAAAAATAGTGCATTGATTTGATTTATCCATATATTTTTTAAGCATGTTTTAGTTTTTTTATTCAAATATTCAGATTTTAATTTTTACTACTTGGCGGCTTGATGCCCTTGCAAATCTGTCTGGAAACATAGGCATGGCAAGCTATAATTTCCTGTCTGCTAAAAATTCCCTTTTCATAATTGTATCCTGATATTCGCTGATGTAGGAATATTTTCAGTTGTAGGATGTAAAATAGTTATTTATACATTACTTGTTGTACTATTCATATTTATCTCTATCTCTACCTCTGTCTTTATATTTTTATCTTTACTTTTCATAAATTGTTTCTTCAGGTACTTTAGTTAGATTGTGAGCCTTTGGGACAGTTAGGGAAATTTCCAAGTACCTATCTTATTTATTTTTATCTATTGTATCTTTTAATGCATCATTTTTGTAAACCGCTTAGAAACCTCACGGTTATTAGCGGTATATAAGAATTAAATTAAAATTAATGTTTCAACTGCAACCATTTATAACCTTGAGATTTTGAGATGCCAAATGATTGTTGCAATTGTAATAAATTTACCATTTTCCCATTCTAAATTACATCATCCAACTACTCCAGAGTTGCTCACCTCTCTTTCAAGCTCACTTACTCAGATAGAACTCTGGATGCTATCCCACAGATTAAAATTAAATCCTGACAAAACCAAATTCTTCCTAGCTACCCCCAATGACAAAATCAAAGACATCACAATCCAAGTGAAAGGTATGGCCTTCCCCCTCGAACAAACCTTAAAAGTATTGGGAGTCACCCTAGACAAACATCTATCCCTGGAAAAACATACTGATATTACTGTCAGGAAATGCATTTCAGTACTTTGGAAACTACGCACCATAAAAAAATACTTTGACGACACCTCATTCCGCCTGTTGACACAATCCTCCATTCTCAGCATCCTAGACTACTGCAACATCATTTATTTGGCCTCCACGAAGAAAACCATCAGGAGACTGAAACTGATCCAGAACACCGCCTTATATTTGGCTTAAACAAATGGGAACACATCACCCCTTTTTACCACAAACTACATTGGCTACCCCTTGAATCTAGAATCCTATTCAAGTTCGCTTGCTTCTGCTACAAAACTGTTTTTGGTTTATCTCTGAGCTACCTCACCCCACATTTCAACCTGAACTGCAACAAAAAGAACTCCCGCAGAATCACTCTTTTCGCCTTCCCCTCCCTAAAACTATGTCACCTCAAAAGGTTCTTCGACAAAACCTTCGCCTTCCAGGCAGCCAAACAGAACCCTTGGCTAGCCCAAATTCTGCTCAAGGCCCACTCCTACCTGGATTTCTGAAAAATACTCAAAACTCACTTATTCCACGCTCAAAATCCCTAATCCCCTCTCTTCCACTTCTTCTCACCCCTTCCTCAAATGACCCAACTCTCCCGGTCCCCTCCCCTTTTTTGATTCCCCCCATCTCACTACCTCCAATGACCTGTACAATCCCCCCTCTCATGCTCACCTTAACCACCTCATTGCTTGTAATTATGATCAATTGTAAGTTCTTGTTACATTTTGTTTATCTGTTGTGAAAACTCCCCTCCTCATGCTCACCTGAATATCTACATTACTTGTAATTCTAGTTTATTGTAATTTCTTATTAAACTTTGTTTAATTGATGTGAACCGCCTAGAACTCCCTGGGTATGGCGGTATACAAGAATAAAGTTATTATTATTATTATTATTACTTATCAGCCCCAGTGGAGACCGATTAACACAATTCCAGCCCTCCGCCCCACAGAAACGCAGATTAGCCTTAACCTTGCCTACTCCAGATCACCCGGACCCTTTTTCAGCCCCAACCATACACACAATCACACTGAAATCCCAATCACTTGCCACCAACAAACACCTAGAGAAAGATCAACTATCTAACCCTCAGGAAATCACCTACAACCTCACTCCCACCAACCCCCTACCTCTCGCAATGAAAGCTATACCACAAACACAAACTGTCCTATTGATCATCTCGCTCCTAACCAACTGGAAGGCTGTAGCAAACAACATCTCCTCAATACCAATTATTTTAATTACAAATAGAATTCACCACCCAGCCAGGAGAACCATTACAGACAGAAACATAAACTCCCAGACCTGCATACACCACATCATCACATCAACATGGAGGAGAAGACCAACAAACTCTTCCAGGATTAACCCATACCCTCAATCAAGGGCACTTGTCTATCCTAAAGCAACAAATAGTGCGCAAACAGAATACACCACACTAACATGTGCCTACATGAACATTAGAGCTCTAGGCCCAAAGACAGAACACATAAAAGACTGGATAAAAACTGAAAATCTGGACAGCCTCTTCCTCACTGAAACCTGGCTAACCTCAGACTTGGACCCCAGGATAACAGAAGTGTGCCCGAAGGGATACAAGATAACAGTGGCCTGCAAGGAAAAACAAGATGAGGAGGTCTAGCCATCTTAATCAAAAACTCCCTAAACTTAAACATACTAGCCAAAACGTCCACCCCATACATGGATCTACTAACCTGCCAACTTTCATGCACCACACTAAAAGGATCCATAACCTGCATGCTCTGCTACATAACACCAGGGAATTGGAACACAGCAAGACCAGAATTCGAAGATTTTATATACTGAAACTCACTAATGGCAACTTACAACCTAATCCTAGGAGATCTAAACCTCCATCTCGAACACCAAACCTCTAAGCAAGTAGAAAACCTACTATCTTACCTCGAAGCCTTAACCTACAAGATCTTAGACCCACAAACCACACACGAGAAAGTTCAACAACTTGACATTGCAGCCTTCATGATCCAACAACCCATTCTACCAGAGATTCAAACCTCAAATAGAAAATGGTCCAGATCCATCTGTTCAGACCATTACACATACACCTTCAATATCAACTGGGCCAAAGGCAAAACCAAAATCCCAAAGCTTAACCTACAAATCACCCCTCCAAATTCTGGAGCAAAACAGACACTACAATCCAAGAATATGACCCCAAAGACTTCATCTCACAATGGTGCAATATAAATACAACTATCCTAGATGAGCTAGCCACAATACAAACAAAAACCAGAATCAGCAGACGATCAGACAAATGGTTCGACAACGAACTACTCCTACTCAAAAAATAATGCAGACGACTAGAAAGAAAATGGAGAAAAAGTAACTAAGAACACACAAGAGCAGCATGGAAAAGACTAAATCAACAATACAAACTAAAACTAAAAGAAAAAAAAAAAAGACATATTACACAAACCAAATAGGCATAGAAGCCCAAGACATAAAAAAAACTATTCCAATTACTAAAAGAACTTAGACATCAAACCCTACCTAGCCAAAAATGGCAACCCTCCTCCTTCAGCCACCCTTTTAGCTGAATATTTTAAAAACAAAATTACAACTGCCAGGACAAACTTCACAGGAACCCTAACCCACCTAGAAGAGATCACAATGCCCCCCACAGAAAAAGAATCAGCTGCAGCAGATAGAACCTGGTCCCACTTCTCTACAATACAATGATCTGACCTTAACAAACTATAAAAAATATAGCCACGCAGCTTGCAACCTCAACCAATGCCCTCCATACCTATTAAAAACCTCCAGCCTAAAATTCTGCACTCTCCTCAAGCAATGGATACAAACCATGCTCACAGATGGCCTTTTCCCACAAGATCTCTCTGAAATCATCATCACTCCGATCTTAAAAGATCCAAAAGGAGCAACAGTTCAACAATCCAACTATAGACCCATAGCCTCAATTCCACTATATGTCAAGCTAATGGAAGGCCTTGTAGCTAAACTCCTCACCAACTACCTAGAAAACCACAGATTGCTCCACCCTACACAGCCTGGATTCAGAACCAACTTCAGCACTGAGACACTATTAGGCTCCCTTCTGGACACAGTTAGACAACACCTCAGCAGAGGCAAAAAAATGTTGATTATACAACTAGATCTCACCTCAGCATTTGACCTGGTAGATCATGACATCCTGCTACAAATACTAGATACAAAAGGAATCACAGGTAAAGTACACATATGGTTACAAGGATTCCTATAATCCAGGACCTACAGAGTAAAGACAAACAATTAAAAATCAGAACCATGGTGCAACCCCTGTGGCGTACCTCAAGGATCGCCATTATCCACAATACTCTTCAATCTCTACATTGCATCCCTCGGCACCTGCCTAGACAAAATAGGCTTAACCTCCTATAGCTATGCAGACATCACCATTCTCCTTCCTTTTGATCAACCAACGCCCACCATGACAGACACACTACACAGAACTCTAGAAATAGTGGCAACATGGATGAAAGACCACAAATTAAAACTGAACCCAGACAAAACAAAATTCATACTTCTTGAAAAAAATAAAACCCCAACCATAACAAACCTAGTAATAAACTCAATCACATAACCCATTCAACCCATTCTAAAACTTCTGGGAATGACGATAGACAGATGCTGCACCATGCAACCACAAATCAAAACAATACAGAAATCATTTGCGGTCATGAAAAACCTAAGGCAAGTTAGAAAATTCTTCGACAGAAAACAATTCCAGCTCATGGTCCAGTCCCTAGTCCTAGGTCTCCTTGACTATTGTAACATCCTCTATCTCCCTTGCCCCGTAACAATGATAAAACAACTACAAACAGTACAAAACACAGCCCTGAGACTAATTATTCACTAAGAAAACACGACCACATCACCAAAGCATACCTTGACTCACACTGGCTCCCAATTCAAACAAGAATACTATTTAAATTTTACTGTCTACTATTTAAATGCATAAATGGTAATAGCCCAGCCTAATTGAACAACCGCCTAATCCAAGCTACCACAACCAGACACAGGAGAACCCAGACACCATTCACATACCTTCCAATCAGAGACATCAATCGGAAAAAAATGTTCGATGGCCTTCTAGTCACACAGGCAGCAAAACTAGACCACCAACTCTCCAATCTACTAATGCGATCCCAGACTGCAAAACTTTCAGAAAAGAAATAAAAACCCTGCTATTCAAAAAATCCATGAAGACTAACACTGTACAAAACATTTCAATCCTCTGAAGCAACCCGTTCTACTCTGTAACACCTCTGGACATGTCCAGAAATCCTCTTCTGTAATCCGCCTTGAACCACAAGGTAATGGTGGAATAAAAATCACTAATGTAATGTAATATAAAGTACATATGCCTGCCTGCAACCAATGTTTCCAGAGGATTTTAGACTCGCCAATTTTTATCTTGGAGTTTAACAATAGGGATTGACATGTGGATTGTTGTACTGAAACCGAAGTTAAGGCATCAATAAATTTTAATGTCTTCCAGGTAAATTGAAGAATAATATTGTCCTTGTATATTTGAGGAAGCTTGATACTCAAAATATGGTTAAGACGTAATGGGGCCAAAAGATGACTTTCCAGTATCAACCAGTCTGGCAAATTATCCATGAGTTCAGGAAGGATCCAATACATACCCTGATGCAATATAAAGGCTTGATGATACCTGTGAAAATTTACCCCTACTGCTGATTGTGATTTTTGCAAAATACTAAGGCTAGTCTAGCAGTTTTACCCAGCCAAATTAATTTTGTAAGAATCCTATTTAATTTTTTATAAAAGGAACTTTGGAAATAAACTGGTAACATACTCTTTGGTAACAAACCACAGGCAAAAATCATAATTTTAATGGTTTGCACTATTCCCCCACCAAGAAAGATGTAATAGATTCCAATGCTCACACATTTCTTTAACTTTCAATAATAAGGATTTTTCATTTACTGTCATTGTATTGTCAGTGTTATCCCATCCTGTATCCAATGTTATAAGAACGTTCTTCGAACTGTCAACAAGGTCATATAAATAAATCTCTGCTGTGATACAGTGAGGCCCTGTGCCTCCAGCAGGGTCTGATCACAGAGAAGCAGCATTTTATAGTCCCACTCTAGGTCTCGCTTCAAGACCAATTGAAGCTGCACAAAGGAAAAGTTCAATAAGGAGGATTTAGGACACTCCAGGAAAGAATGCAATAGCATCCCGTGTAGGAATGCCCCACAAAGAAAACACACATACACGCAATTTTAGAATCGGGAGGAGGCGCTAGTAAGGGCTAGCTCCGAGTCCCTATTTATTATGCTTCTAAGCTAATGACATCATTGTAGCTCCCTCATTTACACATCTCATGATTGGTGGGTACAAAGGTATATGGTTTTACATTGGTGGATACAAAGATAGGTACATGCTTTTTACCTCGTGATTACCTCATGCTTTTACCTTGTGATCATCCTCCAACTCAGCACTTAGACAAGGGCCTGATTAACACGTGGACAGGGCCTGAGCCTTTGCACATATGCAATGCATGTTAGTTGATGTCCTTACCAAATAAAGACAGCTCAAATAAGATAAGCATGTGACAGTCCAAAGGTTATAATGCATGCTCCTTAGCCTTAAGCTGTAGACAAAGTCTGATTGTTGCCCATATAAGGGATGCTTATACAAGATAAGAAATAAGGGTAAATGTGTGTCAGGTTAATATGTGATAAATGCAGTCTTGTGACAAGATGCTAGTATGGCTGTATGGCAAGAAGAGAAAGGGAATGGGGATAATTCATAATTCTTTCCCAGGGGCGGTGAAATCAGTGTGCCTATTTCGCCCTGTTTCAGAATGGTAGAATGGCGTCCCTACAGTCCCAAGTGCCCCCTTGCATTTGGTATACAGTGCATCCCCCCCACAAGCCCATGCAGGCACCCCTTGCTTTAGTAATGTAGGCCCTATGGACAGTGGCGTACCTAGCATATGTGACACCCGGGGCCCATCATTTTTTGACACTGATTCGGCAAGACAGAGAGGGTAAGTTAGGAGGAGGGGTAGCACTTTACCTCAAAGAAAATATCAAAACAACCAGGATCACGGATGTCAAGTATACTGGGGAATCCATCTGGGTAAACCTGGCCAGAGGCGGAGAAAAATGCCTGTACCTTGGTGTAGTGTACAGACCTCCAAGACAATCGGAGCTCAAGGACGCTGATTTAATTGATGACATTGAAAATATCACCTTACGGGGGGACGTTGTTCTATTGGGGGACTTCAACATGCCTGATGTAGACTGGAACACACTCTCAGCGACAACTTGTGATAGCAGGAGGATATTGACGTCCATAAGGGGAGTACGGCTCAAACAATTGGTACTAGAGCCCACTAGAGCCCAGGCCATCCTGGACCTGGTACTTACGAACGGGGAAAGTGTCTCAGAGATCTCGGTGGGAGAACCGCTAGCCACCAGTGACCATAACATGGTATGGATTAACCTTAGGAAAGGCTTTCCTAGATCACAAACAAAAACAAGGGTACTCAACTTCCGGGGTGCTGACTTCGCACAAATGGCAGACTTCGTCCATCAGACGCTTCAGGTTCAAGAAAGAACGGATAATGTGGAGGTTATGTGGTCAACCTTGAAATCGACCCTTCATGAGGCAACTATCCGCTACATAAAATCAGTAACTAAACAACAAAGAAGAAAGAAACCCCAATGGTTCACTGATAGGGTCTCGCGCCTCGTCAAGGAGAAGAAAAGAGCATTTCTCTCATACAAACGCACCGGGGAAAAAGAAGCAAACATTGAATACAGGACAAAGTCTGCAGCGGTCAAAACGGCAGTTAGGGAGGCCAAACTTCGAAGGGAAGAAACTCTAGCGAAGAACATCAAGAAAGGGGACAAATCATTCTTCAGGTACATTAGTGACAGGAAAAAGAACGCAAACGGGATAGTACGCCTTAGAACGCCAGACGGGAATTATGTGGAAACAGATTCTGAAAAAGCCAAACTACTGAATGATTACTTCTGCTCGGTCTTTACCTGCGAGGCACCAGGACACGGGCCACAGCTGGAAGCAATGCAAAGCAAGGAAGACCCATTTCAGAATTTTGAGTTCACACCAGCTGATGTTTACAGAGAACTGTCAGGACTCAAGGTGAACAAAGCCATGGGACCGGACGAGTTGCATCCAAGAGTGCTCAGGGAACTAGGCGATGTTCTGGCAAAACCGTTAGCCATGCTCTTCAATCTCTCCCTAAGTACAGGGAGAGTACCCCTGGACTGGAAAACAGCAAACGTCGTTCCTCTGCACAAAAAGGGTTGCAGAGCAGAGGCAGCGAACTACAGACCTGTGAGTCTCACATCAATAGTGTGTAAACTCATGGAAACTCTACTCAAAGGTAAATTAGACTCGATATTGGATGAAGGGAATCTAAGGGATCCCTGTCAACATGGATTCACAAGAGGCAGGTCATGCCAATCTAATCTTATAAGCTTCTTTGATTGGGTGACAGAAAAACTAGACTCAGGAGAGGCTCTGGACATAGTATACTTGGATTTCAGTAAAGCTTTCGACAGTGTCCCACACCGTAGACTATTAAACAAGATGAAATCAATGGGGTTGGGTGAGAAACTAACTGCATGGGTCAATGATTGGCTGAGTGGAAGACTTCAGAGGGTGGTGGTCAACGGCACCCTCTCTGAGACTTCGGAGGTGACTAGCGGAGTGCCGCAGGGCTCAGTCCTGGGACCATACCTTTTTAACATATTCATAAGAGACCTAACCCGGGGGCTTCAGGGTAAAGTATCACTGTTTGCCGATGATGCCAAACTGTGTAACATAGTAAGTGAAAGCAACCTCAAGGACAATATGACGCAGGATCTGATCACGCTGGAAAACTGGTCCTCGACATGGCAGCTGGGCTTCAACGCTAATAAATGTAAGGTCATGCATCTCGGCAGCGGAAATCCATGCAGAACATACTCCTTGAATGGAGAAACGCTAGCTAGGACGTCAGAGGAACGGGACTTGGGGGTAATCATCAGTGCAGACATGAAAGCTGCTAAACAAGTAGAGAAGGCCTCATCTAAGGCAAGGCAAATGATGGGATGTATCAATCGAAGCTTTGTCAGCCGCAAACCTGAAGTCATAATGCCACTCTACAGAACCATGGTGAGACCTCATCTGGAATACTGTGTGCAATTCTGGAGGCCACATTACCGGAAAGATGTGCTTCGAGCTGAATCGGTCCAGCGGATGGCCACCAGGATGGTCGCCGGACTCAAGGGTCTCTCATACGAAGAAAGACTGGGCAAACTGCAGCTCTATACCCTGGAGGAGCGCAGAGAACGGGGCGACATGATTGAGACATTTAAGTACGTCACTGGTCGCGTCGAGATGGAAAACGATATATTCTTTCCCAAGGGACCCTCGGTCACAAGGGGGCACCCCCTCAAACTCAGAGGGGGGAAATTTAGTGGTGACACAAGGAAGTATTTCTTCACGGAAAGGGTGGTAGATCACTGGAACAAACTTCCGGTGCAGGTGATCAAGGCCACCAGCGTGCTTGATTTTAAGAATAAATGGGACATACACGTGGGATCCCTACGAGGGTCAAGTTAAGGAACTGGGTCACTAGCACTCAATGGGGTGGGTCAATAGAGTGGGCAGACTTGATGGGCTGTGGCCCTTTTCTGCCGTCATCTTTCTATGTTTCTATGTTTCTATCTATATGAAAAATATGATTTTTAGTAACAATCCACATATCACACAACAAGAGTGTACCTAGTGTCCTTTCAATAAACTGTATATCCTGTGCCCTATTTCTCCTTTGTACATGATTCATTTTGGCTTCACCCCCTTCCCTATGCTCTGGCATCGCTCTCTTCTCCTTTCCTTCCTTCTTTCCCACTCCACTCCACGGTCTGGCATCTCTATCTCCTTCCCTTCTCTCCCACCATGCCCTGGCATCTCCCTCCTATCTCTCCCTCTGGCACTTCCTCTCCTTTCTTTCCCTCTGGTCTGGCATTTTGTCTCCTTTAGTTTCCCTTTGTTATGCCCAGGGGGTAAATGGACTCAGCATAATACGTGACATGTCTCCTCAAGTCTGCATATCTGACCTCTTTGTCCTGAGTGTTACCTTGACAACACCAAAAGGATAGTAAAGACAGATGGCCTCTGTAACACCTTCTTGATAGCATCAAAGAGACAGTGCAACACCTATCCTGACTTCCTTTATTTGAGTGACAACTGGATAGCATCAAAGAGACAATAAACTGCAACACCTCCTTGCTTATTTAAGATCCTGACCTCTTTGATCTCCACAGGACAGTAAGACCAGATGGTCTCTGCAATAACCTTGCTTATCTGAGATCTGACCTCCTTGATCTCAAAAGGACAGCTGAGCTAACATCCTGACCTCCTTGTCGCTCAAATAGCATCAAAGAAACAGAGAACAAAAGAGCAGGACCAGCTGTCTTACTAATCGTAATAGCAGGACCCGCTCTGCAAACACCTCCTTGACCTAGGTGTTGTCAAAACAACTTCAAAGGGACTGGCCAGGGTGTGCCTGAATCAAAGGACGCTGTTTACTGCAGAACTATGAACTCAGCAGTTTTTACCCTATATAAAGGACGAACTCAGCCCATAGAAATTGAATCCAGTTTCGTTGCAACAAAGGGACAGCCCGGTTCAGTTCTCCTCTCCTATCAATCGCTGCGGATTCCCGATTGTGAGGGACGGTGATGTTATTCTATTTTTATATTTATCTATGCATGTAATAAAGTGTTATTGTTTAGGCTTTATATAGTCTGTGTGCTTTTCTGAGTGTCACTGATCATCCCACTTGACAGAAATAAGTGGCGGAACACCCTTCCTTCCCCCTTGCCCTGGCATCTCTCTCCTCGCCTTCCGTCTCCCCCTCCCACTCCGTTATCTAGCATCTCTTCTCCTTCCTTTCTCTCCTTCCTTCCACCTGGTCTGGCATCTGCCTCCCCCCCTCCATGGTCTGGTAGCTCCTTTCCTTTCCTCCCATGGTCTTGGCATCTCTTTCCTCTCCCTTCCCTGGTGTTCCTTCTCCCCACTCTCTTCTCCATTTCCCTTAAGCGTCGTCAGCCCACTCTCTCTCCACTTTCCTTCAGGGCACGCACATAAAAACGCACATAAAAACAAGCAAGTAATTTTATATCATTTTCATTCTATTCATTCATAGAAATTAAAGTCTAAATAATGCCAGTCACATAACAAAACATGATTTTACAAAAATAATTCCCTGCACAGTCAAGCCTGCAAGGATTACTAGATATCTTTCAGCAGCTCCCCTCCCTCCCTCCCCCTTACCTTCGTGGCCAAGTCAAAATGATCTACCAACAGTAAAATTTTAAAAACACAAAGCACACTGTATGCAGAGAAAATGTTAATTATCATTTATATTCCACAGGTTTTCAAAGAGGTCAAGGCAGATGACTTTATGCAATGTTACCTCAGTAACAACTATACAAAAATAGACAAATATACCCCCTCCCTTTTTACTAAACCGCGATAGTGGTTTTTAGCGCAGGGAGCTGAATGCCCCATGCTGCTCTCGATGCTCATAGGCTCCCTGCGCTAAAAACCGCTATTGCGGTTTAGTAAAAGGGGGCCATAGTGCAAAATGTAGACAGCATATATAAATTCTCAAAACGGACACATTTTGATCATTAAATTGAAAATAAAATCATTTTACCTACCTTTGTTTGGTAATTTCATCAGTCTCTGGTTGCACTTTATTCTTCTGACTGTGCATCCAATATTTCTTCCCTTCTTTCAGCCTCCTGTATGCTTCCTCTCCTCCAGACCTCATTCCCTCCCCAAATTTTTTCTTTATTTCACCCTGCCCCCTTCTTTCTTTCTCTCTCCATGCCCCCTTTCTTTCTGTATGTCTGTCTTTCTCTCTCTGCCCCATTTCTTTCTTTCTTTGTTTCTCCCTGTCCCTTCTTTCTTTCTCTCTCCATGCCCCCTTTTTTCTCTATGTCTGTCTTTCTCTCTCTCTCCGTGCCCCATTTCTTTCTTTGTTTCACCCTGCCCCCTTTCTTTCTTTCTGGCTCCCTGTCCCCCCCTTTCTTTCTTTCTCCCTGCCCTCCCCCATGCCACCGCCATTGGGAAACATGCTGCCACCACCACCGGGGAATAGGATGCTACTGCCGCCATCAGAAACAGACCGATGCCGAGTTCTCCCTGCTTCCCTTCCCCACGGGGCCGACCAACTCTCGCCACCCGACGTCAATTCTAATGTCAGAGAGGACGCTCCAGGCCAGCCAGGCAGCGATTGGCTGGCCCGGAACGTCCTCTCCAACGTCAGAATTGACGTCGGATGGCGAGAGTTGGTCGGCCCCACGGGGAAGAGAAGCAGGGAGATCCGGCCTGTTCCCCGATGGCGGCGGTGGCTTGGGGGAGGGCAGTGAGAAGGGAAGCAGGTTGGGCACCCCTGCTGTAGACGAGCCATGAGCCACACTCAAGTGGCTAAAGAGCCACATGCGGCTCCCAAGCCCGACCACTGCCCTAGGGAGAACACTGGAGGGTGGCTAGCTGTGCACCCCCTTGGGGCTTGCACCCGGGGCGGACCTCCCCCCTTGGTACGCCACTGCCTATGGAGGACTTTAAATTGAGTCTTCTGCCAAGCCACGGATTTCACAAAAGTATGCAAGGTGCTAAAAAGCTCCAGGAATGTATCAGGAGTATAATGTGCAGAGAGGTCCCGGTTCCACAATTCCTGTAGAATATCTAGTTGCCCCTGGGAAATGGAGGAACGAACCACCCTATACCATACTGAGAGGGAGCTCTGGGAGGTCGAAACACTATACAAAGCTGCACTAGTGGCTGCCGTGCAGCAACAGCCCCGAAGCCCTTTAAAACTCTAAGGACTTCGGGGCCGTTAGTGCAGCGCAGCCGCTAGCGCGGCTTTGTAAAAGAGGCCATAAGTAAATACTCATCCAGGGGACCACACTGCCACTCCATTCCATACTGCTGGTGGAAACTCTGAAAATAATGCCAGGCTTGTAAGTAGGCAAAAAATTGATGATTAGGGATCTCCCATTTGTCCTTAACATGAGCAAACGTAGATAAAACACCTGTGTCCTCATCAATCATATGAGAGAGAAAGCCCCTCTAGAAGCCCAAGCAGCAAAAGGAGAATTGCTGAAACCCGGTAAGAAGCTGGGATTACCCTGCATTTGTAAGAAGGGAGATGCTAAGGGAGACTTGGCCTGTGCTCTACTCCACCACCGCCAGACCGTGCAAAAAGGCAGCAAAAACCACAATTTGGATGGTAGAGTGCCCCCAGTACCACAAGGAGAATGTAATAGATTTAAAAAGGTGAAGGGAGCATACCAGCCCGCCATCCATCCTGGAGGAGAAAACCGAGCAGTCCCTATCACCCCCTAGTGAATGAAACGCATAAGAGCTGCCACATTATGTACTCTAACCTCAGGGAGACCCAGGCCTCCCTTCCTCTTAAAGAGTGTCAACTTCGCATAGGCAATGCGCGCCGATCGGTGATGCCAAAGAAAGGGAATGAAGTTTGCCGATATCTTGCTGCAAGACACAAAAGGGTAGCATCTGTAGAGGGTATAAGAGTTTGGGCAATAGTATCATTTTAACCAAGGCCGCCCTCCTTAGCAGGGACAAAGGGAGATCTCGCAAAGCCTGGAAGAGAGCTTGAATTTTGTCAATAGCAGCCAAAATGTTACATTTATACATAACCCGAGGATTTATGTGCAAATATATTCCAAGATATTGTATCGGTTTGTGCACCGGGGGTATCTGCAAAGTGGCATGCCAGGGCTCCCAGCCAAGGCCCATCAAAGGTAACAATTCAGATTTCTCACTGTTCACTTTAAGATCCGAAAGGGTACCAAACTCTGCAACCAAACGTAATGCCACCGGCAAGTGAAGGGGGACCTGGTCCAAAAAGAGCAGGATATCGTCCACAAACAAGGTGATAAGACACTCCGTGCTCCCTATTTGGATACCACACAACTCATGACTGGAGCAGATCTTAATGGCTAGTGATTCAATGGCCAATACAAACAACAATTTCTCCAGCGTGTTGGTTTGAGTCTTGACTGTTGCAGTTATAAGTTTAAGGACGTTGTGTTATATTAGTCTGTATATCTAAATAAGATTAAGTTTAAATATAAAGGAAACAAAAAAAGAAAAGAAAAAGCACATAGGACACAATGGGGCTCATAATAAAAAAAAACCAAAAACGTTCAAAAAGTGGCCTAAATCAGTACTTAGAAGATCAAAAAGACAGATCGTCCAAGTACCGATAATCAAAGCTGGTTTTAGACCAGGGGTGGGCAACTCTGGTCTTCGAGGGCCGGAATCCAGTCAGGTTTTCAGGATTTCCCCAATGAATATGCATTGAAAGCAGTGAATGTAAATAGATCTCATGCATATTCATTGGGGAAATCCTGAAAACCCGACTGGATTACGGCCCTGGAGGGCTGGAGTTGCCCACCCCTGTTTTAGACATATCTAAAACCAGCTTGACCTTTACCCTGCCTCTGAATGCCTAGAGCGAAAAGAGGCATTTTTAGAGGAGGGGAAAGGGCAGGAGATGGACCAACCTAGACTTAGTCATACTGCAAGTATAACCAAAAGTCTAGGGAGATGGCCCAGTTGGAACTTATACGTTTTGACTTAGACCAAGTCAAAACAGGTATAAGTTCCAAATAGGGGCCACTGAGCTGATCCCATCTGCTGCGATCAGCTCAGCAGCCCCAACAACCTGCCCACCCCCCACCGCAATGATCGCGGCAGGAGAGATGCCTAATCTCTCCTGCCACAATCGCGATCCCCCCTCCGACAAAATCCCAAACCGGCAGGAGGGATCCCAAGCCCTCCTGCTGAAGATGGTATCCCGATCCCACCCTCCCTGTGAATACCAGCAGGAGGGATCCCAAGCCCTCCTGTGGACAGCACACCCCTGAACCACCCCCCCCCTGCGAATACTGGCAGGAGGGATCCCAAGCCCTCCTGCGGATTTTACACCCCTGAACCGCCCACCCCCTGACAATACCAGCAGGAGGGAGCCCAGGCCCTCCTGCTGAAAGCACACCCCCCCCCCCGAACGCCCCCCCAAACCCTTGAATGGATCCCCTAAACCTGGCCCCCCTAAACCCGGACACCCTCCAGCTTACCTTACCATTGGCTGGCCGGCTGGGTCCCCGGTTACAGAATCCTGTTTTTAGGCAAAGGACTGGTCCCTCCTTCGCCTAAAAGGTCTGGGTTTGGGTGTTTGTGACTTGGGGCAATTTTTTGGTCGGGAATGTGGTGTAGGGATAGACATAGTAGCAGTCTGGGCCAGCAGATTGCTAAACGTGCAGGTAGGCCATTCTCAATAAAACCCCTCAATTTGGATTTTTTTTGTTTTGTTTGAGAATGGACATTTCTCTGCTGCCAACTTCAGTGTCTACTGACTTAGGCCAAAAGGGTATTTAGATGTTTTTTTTTTTTAATTATTATTATGCCCCTCCACATATTTAGAGTGAATTTAAGGTGTTAATCAATATAGAATGTGCCTCAGTTTGTGGGGATTTTTGGGTTCAAGGATTGAAATCTGGAACTGGTAAATCTCAGACCATGTTCTTTTTATCAGTTTCTGGGCAGGTTTCTGAGAGCCCTTTTTCTCATTAAATAGACACTTGCTGTGCGCTATATGTAGAAATCATTTGTGTGATTAAGTGGTTGGCTAGTTTGGGCCTTTTTTTTTTTTGCTTCTCTTTATAGAGTAATCTCTATGCATCCCCAGTCGAGGTTGGAATTTCTGCCACAATCTCTTAATCTTCTGATATACTAATCTGTTTTTTTCCATTTACATGTTCTGATTAAATTTTCTGAAAATATCCTTGAGATATCGTTCTTTGACTTGCCGAACTTGATGTTGAAACACTCAGTTCATTTGTAATACTTTTATGATAGTGTGCTTATTTTCTTTCTTCTGCTACTTTCCTGGTTTCTTCTGAGATCCAAGATGATTTCTTGGCTTTCTTTTTCTTAGGCACCTTCCCCCCTCCCAGTGCATCCCAGGATGCACTGGGAAAGGGAAGGCCCACCATTTTGAAGAAGTGGGCCTGCCGGCTGAAGGGAGTAGGCATCTCTCCTGCTGTCCTTCTACTTAAAGGAACAGTGGCCGGGAACCTTGGTGGCAGGAAGCAGTAGGCATCTCTCCTACCATCCTTCAGAAAGTGGGGGCGGGGGGTTGCCAGGGCCAAGGCACGAGGGAGATCCAGTCAAGGCTTTGCAACGGTGACCGAGGCAGAAGGGAGTAGGCATCCCTCCTGCTGATCTTGTACTGGGTATGTGTGGGGGAGGGGGCTGGGCAGCAGCACAGAGGGGGGGGGGGCGGTGTTGGCAGGAGGGGGACTTTTCCTTCTGCTGCTCTCCCTGCCAGTCAATCAGCTGAACCAGCAGGACTCAGGGAGACCTCAAACTCAGTTGATTGAGGCAGGGACAGCAGCCTTGACAGGAGGGAGGAGCTGTACTTAGCGAATATTCATCTGATCAAGTGCTAGGCACAGTTCTTTCCCCTTTTACTGGAGATTTTCTGTAGAAATTGTGTGGATATAATTTGCATGCTGTTATGCTGAGAATTGCCCATAAAAGAAAAATCACTTCACTACATCGACCCACTGGATTTTACCAGTGAGTTTGGAGAATCCAGTCCTAAAGGTCCACCACTACAATAGCCCTCAGGTTTGCAGGTCACTTATATTTGTAGAAGGTATTTCTATGTTCCAGGAGGACTCACATATTTGTACTGAAATGAAAGAGTTATAGTGGGAATCAAACCTGGGACCATTGCACACTGTCCATTGCACTGGTTATTCCATCCATTTGCTTACTGCTTTAGGAATAGCCATAATATGTGACTAGCATCTACTGTACTGTCACATCTTTGGGGGAAGGGTCAGTGAGCACTGGGGAATTAAGTCATGCCTTCATCCCTCCAGTGGTCAGCTGGTTAGGGTACTTTTTTTCTGACTTTGGGCCAGATGCACAAAACTCTCCAACCAGAATCTTACCCCCTGCCCCCCTGCATCTCAGAAAAAAAGCCCAGAACAGCTGAGTGGTAGGAGGCTGCTTTGGGACTTCCCCTGCCACTCAGTGTTCAGGTTTCCCCTGCTGACTCTGCACCTGTGTGAAAGTTGCTATCAAAACGAGCAATCAGATGGGATTACAGCTGCCCTCTGCAAAACTCATTTGCATGGGACATCTTTTGAACATTGACAGCTTAGACCTGTTGGCAAATATTGGCCGCAAATGTGGCACAACAAGGTTAGAAAATCACTTGGCGATTATAGAGAATTGCTCGGAGTGATAATTTTAATATCAATGATCTTGTTGTACTACATTTGTATGGCAGTATCGGAGACTACTAGAAAACTCGGAAACAACATAAAAATAAAAGAAAACTCGGAAATGACTTCGGTAAGCCATTTTGATAATCTGCCACTAAAATACATGCATGCTAAACCAGCTTTAATTTTGAGAATCTGGCCCTTAGTCAGGCTTTTGAGGTGTTTATCTCTATCTCTTGGTTTAGAGCAGATACAGATTTTTTTTCTATGTGAAGGGTGGAAGCTAGAATTGTGGAAGCAGCTGCACATGACAGTCAGTTTCTTGTATATAGACGTTTTTATATTGTTGATAAAAGATTGTGATGTTGAGAAAGTTAACGTTTTCTGTTGAGTATTCGGTTTTGAATTTGATTGAGAGATGTCATGCATTGAAAGAACTGTAAAATTGTTGAGAGTCTCTTTTCCCCCAGTCCAAATCATAAAAATGTCATACCGGCAACAACAACAGAAAAAAGCCCCTAAGGCCCTCAAGTATGGGACAGAAGGATGTTTAATTTTATTTATGGACTTGACAGGGCTATGTTTCGACACAATCGCCTGCATCTTAAGTCAACCAAAGTAGTCCATTCACAAATCTGACAATATCCCACAACACAACACAGTGTTGATGATGAGTATTCGTACTAGTGATTGCTCAGAAAATCCATTGGCATTTTCATACCAAGGCAAAAGCTATCCACTAAGCACTAATGTTCAGCAGTCATCTTGTGCTGAATATAAGCACTTAGCCAGCTTAGCAGTAGTTAAATAGCGCTGAACATCTGGCAGTTTATGACCAGAAAGGCACCTGGTGGTTGCTGCTTGATGTTTTCTAATTTGTTCAGGTAATATATAGAAATAAAACAAAACCATAAATGAAATAAGGTGATCCCTTTTTTATTAGACTAACAATGCATTTTTTTTATTAGCGTTTGAAGGTATTCCTTCTTCAGATCAGAAATAAGCAAATGTTGAAAAAATATTAGAATATATAAGTGAAACATAAAAGCATTCAAAAGGCAGTCTCATAGGAAGAGGGTGGGTAAATTGGGAAACAGGGAGAGCTTGGTGTATGAGAGAAAGAGGGCTCCTTTTACTAAGCTGCGTTAGTTCTAGCCGCGTAGCGTGGGTTTAGCGCGTGCTAAAATCCTGTGTGCGCTAAAAACACTATAACAGCTTAGTAAAAGGAGCCCAGAGAGATATGGATGGATGATTAGAAGATGACAAAGCAGTATAATTTTATGGTCTATAAGGGAACAGAAAACCAAGATCTTTGTTAAGTCCTGTCTGGTGGGTATCAAAATATTTGATTTTGATTTCAAAGGTCTTACTTTCCTGGATTGTCTTAAAAAATTTCCTTTTAGGATTCTCACCATAGCATCATTGATGAAGTTTTCTGAAGTAATGTCCAACAGAGGTGATATCCTGGTTGGCATTGCAATGTTTAATATGATTTCTATGTAGATTGATCCTAGTCTAGCATCTGGTTTGTTTCTCCAATGTAGCACCCTTCTTTACATTTTTTGCATTGAATGATATAGACCACATTAGAAAATAAGCATGTATAAGATCCCCTTATGCTGAATGTTTTTCCACGTGATTGTGGGATCCCGTGAAAAGTGTTAGCACAATTTGCAGCTTGGTATATTGCAGGGACGTGTGCTATTCTCTTCTATTTGAGCTTCTGTTGAGAGTTTGCTTGTCACTAATTTTTGTTTCAGATTAGGTGGCTGTCAGAAGGTCAGCATAGGTGGAGCTAGGAACTTCATTCTGCTTGGTTTTGTGAGTACATTTATAAAGGGTGGTTTACAGTACATCTTCCATTAAGTAACCATTCTCATAATAAAGCCCCTGTAGCAGTAATCTGAAGTAGGAAACAAAACATTGTCTATTCAGTATAAACATTCTGCACTTTTCTACTGTCAACATTATAGGCTTTTCTCAGTCTATCTATATACTTTAGAAAACTGTATTATGCATAAAGAGATGATCTCTGTTCTGTTTTACATAATCAGGGCTGCTGAGCCACAGGGCAAGAATTTGAGACAGAATAGCATAGCAGCAGTTATATAATAAGCCAGGGCCAATATTAAACTTGCTGGACAGCAGGGCAGAAATTTGGGAGAAACCCCATCGGCAGGCTATATCTCCTTTAGCTTCAGGAAGACATGGAACCCTCTACAGCATGGACACAGGGAAATTGTCCTATTTGCACCTTAATAACATCAACCCTGATTTTCTTATGAAGAAATGTATTTGCTTTACAATGTATGCCTTACGATATATGTATTTACAAAATGTATTACAAAAAAAATTATGATTAAGCTGCACAGCCTTTATTCCTCCATGTTATACTTCTGTGACATCATAAAGTTGTAGCAACAGTTTAGGCTGATTGAGACAGAAATGCTATGAGGGCTGCACGACTGGGCAAAAGTTATCAGGTAAGGTCTGTTGTATCCCTTGAGATGCTTCCAGTAGGTAAGACTGAAAAGGAAAAGTGTGTGGTAGAAGAAACTGGAAGGAAAAAGGGGAAAGGCAGAACAGAGAAAAGAAAAGAGGGGGATGATGAAAGGAAAAACTATACAGTATGTAACCAGGATTTGATAGATGCTCTTAACTCTAAAGAGCAACTTAGTTTTTGTTATGTAATCACTATCCATAAATTTGGGTGCTACCGTTGTAGAAT
Source organism: Geotrypetes seraphini (assembly GCF_902459505.1). Lineage (NCBI taxonomy): Eukaryota > Metazoa > Chordata > Amphibia > Gymnophiona > Dermophiidae > Geotrypetes > Geotrypetes seraphini. The sequence continues at coordinate 270,929,377 of NC_047085.1, read as the reverse complement.
TTAAGTTTATTCTGTTTTGTCACATTCTATTAAGTTGCTCTTTTTTTCTTTTCCAGTAAAAGTACTGCTTGAGCTTAATCCATTAGTCATAAACTGGCACAGAAACACAATACATGCAGGAGTATCTGGGCACAACTTAGTAATAGTAGTTTACAGTCTTAGTTACTGCCTAGTTAATATTGTCTCAAAAATTTCCTCTGTGTTGTTGCATTAGATAGGAATATATACAGTGTATGGTGTATATGTAGTTTTATTATTGAATGCTGATTTTTTTGTCTTGGGCGGTGGACCCTGACATGCCAGGCACTTAACTGGGTATGGTTGAGCAGATGGGGAGGATATGTGAGGGAGTCTATAGGACACTACTACTCCCCCTGCTGTATAATCCCTCACAATGTCAGAGCCATCTTAACATAGGGAACTCTTCCTTAGGGGGAAAGTAACATGGGAAGGAGGAGTCAGGAAAGCAGTTACCAGGAACTATAAGAGGCAGGGCCAGAGATAGGCAAAAGAAACCCAGAGGAAGAAGAAGGAAGACATGGCTTAACATATTCCTTAACTACAACTACAACCACTTGAAACTCAGCTTGGCTGAGGTAAGCCAGGCCCCTCCCCTGCTGCCTCTGGCTGGCTTTCTGTCTGTCTGTCTGTAGCCCCTCACAAGCAAGCACTCTGGGGTGATTGCAAACTTCAACCCCCATCTCTCTCGCTGCTTGCCAGTAGCCCCTCACCGCTGCCTCTGGCTAGCTGGCTGTAACCTCTCCCAAGCAAGCACTCTGGGGTGACTGCAGACTTATCTCTCCAACCCCCATCTCTCATGCTGCCTGCCAATAGCCTCTCCCTCCGCTGCCTCTGGTTGACTGGCTGGCTGTAGCACCTCCCTTGCAAGTACTCAGGTGACCTCACTAGCCTTCTACCTATATAGGTAGAATCTAAGCCCTCTCTGGGCAGCACAATTCGCTGGTGCATGAATAAGGAGCATCTGCTCCTTAGTGCGCTCCTTCGTGAACTTCCTGAGGGCACCTCCCTATTCTCACTGCCTTGTATATTTCTATTTCCTTTCTCTATTCCTCTCCTTATGGTTCCAATTCACTTTCTGCTTCTCATTCTCACTTTCCCAATCTCATTCCCTTCCCCTCTCCTCTCCATACCATAAGTCCCACTATCCTCACCAACCATCTTGTCATCTACCTTATTCTTTGCTCTCAAGCTCAAACATTCTCTCCCTTTTACGCCTGTGCAAAACGCTAACATGTCCTTAGACTAACATGCACGCATTAGCGGTTAGCACATGGTTAGCGCACGCTAAAACGCTTAGCACACCTTTGTAAAAGGAGCCCTAAAGAATGACATGGGATGGTTTCTCATGGTTATCCGCAGGGACTGGAATGGTGATAAATTTTGTCACCGTGTCATTCTCTAGCTTCAACTTTGACATCTCATTTTCTACGCACATCCAATAGATGTGCTAAAGCCTGTTGCTTCTATCTCTACAACATCACTAAAATTTGCCCCTTCCTCTCTGAGCACACTACCTGGACCTTTGTCCACTCTCTCGTAACCTTACGCTTAGACTACTCAATTTGCTTCTAACAGGTCAACAGGTCTCCCGCTGAACTGCCTCTCCCCCCCTGCAATTGGTGCAAAACTCACCTGCATGACTTATCTTCTGCCAACCTCACTACACTCACCTTACCCCTATCAAATCACTTTTTCTAGCTCCCTATCAGCCTCTGCACACAGTTCAAACTCCTTTTACTAACCTACAATTGTGTTCATGCTGCAGCCCCTCAGTATCTCTCTTCTCTCATCTCTCCTTATACACCTCCTCAAGAACTCCATTCCTCAGATAAGCTGCTTTTATCTGTCCCCTTTTCCTCCACTGCCAATTCCAGACTTTGCTCCTTTCATCTAGCTGCCCCATATGCCTGGAATAAACTACCTGAGTTAGTCTTTCATGCCCCTTCCCTTGTTTAAAAGTAGACTGAAAACCCACCTTTTTAATATAGCCTTCATTCCATAACCTTTCTCCTCACTGTCCACTGCTCACCACTCTAGCCAGCAGATTTACCATCCCTAACGTGACCATTTTATTTTTTCATCAAAATGGGACATCTATTAATTGTCAGTCCTGCCCCCAATTCCGCCCTAGCCCTACCTCCAATCCCGCCTCCGATTTCTTCCATTAATTTTTCATGTACACATAGGGCTTCTTTTACAAAGGTGCGCTAGTGATTTTAGTGCGCGCTAGCTGCTACCGTCTCCTTTTAAGCAGGCGGTAGTTTTTCGGCTAGCGTGCACTATCATGTGTGTGCGCTAAAACGCTAGTGCACCTTCATAACAGGAGCCCTTAATATCTTATTAATTCATAATGGAAACCATAAAATAAAATTAAAAAACACAAAGCACACTATACGCAGAGAAAATGTTAATTATCATTTATATAAGGGAAGTTTTCAAAGATGTCAAGGCAGATGACTTTAAAATATGCAATGTCACCTCAGTAAATATAGAAAAATAGACAAATGTAGTGCAAAATATAGACAGCAGTAGAGAGTTGCGCGGGGACAGAAATCCCACCCGTCCCTGCGAGGAATCCCCTCCGTCCCCGCCCGTCCCTATAAACATCAGAAATAGTTATTTCATTTAATTATGCTACTGAATTATAGGCTCTGGTAGAAACCCATTTACAAATAAGCAAAGAGACTTTATTAATTTTGAAATATTAATTGGGAAGAATATATACTTTGTAAACGGGTTTCTGCCAGAGCCTCTAATGTAAATATAAAATATAAATACTCAGCTGATGAGAACCCCCAAGGTGTCAGCTGAGGACTTCCTTTGCAGTTGGCCGGGGGTCCCTTTTGCCAAGCTTGGCAGGCAGCAGTAGCGTCCCTGAGTCACAGATGCTGGTACCTCAGTGGCTCATGGATGCTGCCAGCAACTGCTGTGCTTGGTGGAGGGGAGTTCTGGCCATCTCTAGAGGAGGTCCTCTGCTGGCGGTGCTTGGGGATCTCCACCAGTCACAGCAAGGGTCAGCAAGTACTTCAACACTGTAGAAATAAAACCAGAAATGCATTTCCTTTTCTTCTGAACACAATACAAAGACATCTACTATATACATTTCCCAAAGCTAACATATTTTAGTCATTAAATTCCGTTTTTTTATCTTTGTTGTCTGGAGACTTATTTTTCCATAAAGTTGGTCCCAGTTTCTTTTTTTCCGCTTTCCCATCTTCTGTAAATTCTTCTGTTGCTGTCCATTGGTTCCTCCTACCATGGTCCAGCATTTATCCCTTTCTCATCTTTCGTGCCTGCCCACCAGCCCCATGCCCAACATTTCTTCTTCTGTCATCCCTATCCAGCACCATGCCACATCTCTCCCTCCATTTCCTTCACCACTATGTCCAACATTCCTCCCTCTTGCATCCATTTCAATCTGTCTCACTGTTCCCTTTCCACCATAATGTTTCTCCCTCTCATCTGTACCTCACTCCCTCCCTCTGACCAAAAATTCTCCTTTCTTCCATTCCCATGTACACAACCATCTCTTTCCCTCCCTTCCTCTCTCCCAAGTTCATGCCTTCTGTGTACAAAAACGCATTCCCTCCCTCACCTCAGCATCTCTTTCCCTCCCTTCCTCTATCCTCTTTCCCAAGTTCATGCCTTGTGTCCAAAAACGCACTCCCTTCCCCCTTTTGTGTTCCGCGTTTGCCTCCCAGACCTCATCTGCAAGCAAATTACCAGCAACTTTCTCAGCCAAATGGAGCTCGAGCAGTGAGGCTCGTCTTCTATTTCCTG